>NC_068951.1:12187500-12787500 GCF_026419915.1 Harpia harpyja | reverse complement strand
TCCCTGCCACTGCCAGCACGGCCATGGGTGCCCATCGCTCACCCACTGGGAGCCAATGTCCGAACCTCAGCAAACACTGAAAATGTCTGTTTCCAGCAAATGAGGACAAAAGGAGGTGTTGCCTGGGTTCCTAGGCTGGAAAACACAGCGCGGGAGCCCTGTGCTGGGGAAGATGAGCGGGACAAAGACCCCAGCGTGGCTCAGCATCCCCGCACTGGAGTGGGCTGCCAGCAGCATCCACGTCACCCTTCACCCGGTGAGACCTGGCGCTTGCATCGGTCATTTTTGAAACAAGCACAGCACCTGTTCGCAGCGGGTGTGAACCACGGCGCCTACATACTCTTACGAAGTTTCCAAAGAACAGTAATTAATTGAGTAATTAAACAGAAAAACTTTTAGACTGCTGACCCACTTGTCTCACCTCTCTGTGTGCTTCCTCTCCAAGCATTGGGTCTCCCAAGCGGGCTTCCTTCGCTAGAGGTGAACCTTTGATGCAGGTATTTAGCATTGGTGCGGGTGGTCCCAGGCGTGTGGCAGTGCTTGGCAAAGCGCTGCCTGAACTGATTTTAGAGGAACGTAGACACTCCTTGAAATTCTTCAGCGCGATCTGTCTCTGCAGCCGTAACACCTCTCTCTGGGATTCCCGCAACAGGCGATCAAACTCGATGACATTCAGGCAGTGAGGGTCATCCTGTGGGAAACACAAACATGACATTGTGTTGCTGACAAGCTCTAAAAGGTGGGACAGGTCGGGGTGGTGATTTAACATACAAACTCCAGAAGCCTTAATGAGGAGACACTGGCGAAAACCAGGTAGTGTGGCAGACAGATTTCTGTTTCCTGGGTCTCCAAAGCCTCAAAAGCAGTCACTTTGCATCCCTTATGCAAATGCATTATTCCTCCCACAGATAAAAACTAGCCTGTAATGCTTCTGCAGGTATCCCAGCCCAAAGCAAAAGGGCTTTTCTAAGTGTGTGCTTTCACAGTGCTTGCCAGCAGAGAGCGTGTCAGGATAATGTAATTTCATTTCCCAGCCAAACGAGAGCCTTAGCAAGTTTACCTCCTTGCTGTGGGTGCTGGCATTCTCTGCAGCCCTAACAGTGGTTAGGGCTTTAAATGCTGGAAAGAATGAAGAACATCTGGGATCTGTTCAGTTTTCTCTCTCGGTCTAATGTTTGGTTTTCAAACATTCTTGATTTCTAACCTCGTCAGAGACTACTGTCTCTGTGTGGATGGACCCCTATCTTTAGCAAAAAGGGTCACTCCCATTCACTCCGGACACAAAGCCAGCAGCTTTGGAGGGAAATCAGTGCAATCTTACTCTCACAAAAATGGTGAGAATATGTCATCAGCTTGTTTAATTCTTCAAAGGTTTTCAGATTTCAGGAAGCTGAAGAAGCACATACCTGCATGTCCATACATACGTACACAAAAGCTGGTTATGAAAACCTGTCTTTACAAATACGCTGCTGGAGGAGACATTGCTCATTCCCCTGGAAAGCTCCTAAGCCAGTGAATTCAACATATAATTGGTATGCAGGACAAATTTAATCAGATTCCCCATTCTCTTCTTTTTCACCCTAAAAATAGCATGTGCTTTATAAATACAATTTGTGTAGAAAACCATGGTTACTCTCACACTACAAGGGGGAAACTGAGGCAGCATTAATGGGAACTGATTACAGATTCAAGAAGTGAGCAGCTGGGTCTCCTCTGTGCCAGACCCATGTTCAGGCTATCAGGGTAGTAGTTCTTTTAACAAAATTGGCTGTGGCTCTGTGTAAAATCTCCCTTCCCCCACCAAAAAAAAAGGCAGCTATTCCCAACAGACAGCCTCCGAAGCCTGGGGGAACAAGGGACTAGAAAAAAAGCTCACTCCTCCACTCATAGTTTCTATTATACACCTCCCCTGCAGCTGCCTGGCTGTTGCCCTCAATCCTCTGCTTCCAAGAATCCATGCTGCAAGAAATTGCAGCCTGTTTTAGCTGGAGCTGGGGTTTGGTTGGAAGCCCATCACCAGAGCATGATCTCAGGATATAATTTTATCCTAAGAGCCCTGACTTTGCAAAACAAGGCCAATGCTTTTGCAGCCCGGCACGCAGGGTGTCCATCCTGCCACTGGAAAGGAACTGAGTAGATCCATATCATAGCTACTGAAAAAATTGTGCTGATTTAAATACCCTAGATTAAAATTGATTTGGTTACAAACTCTGAGCATGCACATAATATCTCTGCATATAAACCCCTTCATTGGCATAGTGCATTTTGCATGCTGCAGACAGATTAGGTGAATTTTGAATTTTAACTAGCTGAAAATTAAAATTTAATGAGTGGCTTGCTTGGAAGGGAAATGGGAAAAACACGATCAGACAGAATGATCTCTTCTCTGCGGATTCCCTGCTCATGTATCGATGCCCCCATTACTGGTCCCTCAGCGGTTACACAAACAGACCATCTGGTCTCACCTGCTGAACCGGGGTGGTCACCCAAGCCCTAGCAAGGCAGCGGCTGAATTCATCAGCCCTGAGGACTGCAACCATGTGTATTTCCTTGGCTAGTAATGAATCTTGCTCACCCGCCTTTGTCACATTCCTCTACAATTTGTCACTCCTGTCCCTGTCAGATTCAGTTTGCCCAGCATGCTCTGCTAGGAGAACCAGACTGTTCTGCAGAGGGTCTGTTCCCACTCCTGTGGGGGTCTGCGGTGAGAAATCAAGAGGACAGAAAGGGAATTTCTTCTTGGTGACACCATAGAGCACAGTCAGACCTGGATAACTTTCTCCTGTGTTTTAATGCCAGAAGGGATCGGTGGGGCAGCCTGTACAAACAGCAAACACCCAATCATTCTTCTGATGAGATCTGCATTAGGGAAAGACTGAGAATCTACCTTCAAACCCATAGTTAAAGTGAACATACGGGGAGGTCAGGGACAGAAATAAAACTGCTTTCAGCGAGAAAGTATTTGTTACCTAAATATCATGTAAGTAGGGTAGGTAGAAATGTAAGTATTCATTCAGCTCAGCTGGGTGCTGGAACATAGGGTTGCACTTGACCACATTTGCATTAGCAGAACAGGGGGAATCCAGTGCAAGCCCTAGTGTTATTGAGCTTCTCATGAGAGTTTATTAACTGACCTAGACTAAAAACATCCAGCTTGTGAACAAAAGACATATGTGATATGCCCAGAAGAGGTTGCTTTAGTCACCTTGAGTGGGAATCATTTCACCTAGCTTCAGATGTCTGCAGAGGCTCCTTCCAGAGTCATCGCAGAGAAGTTGTGCTTTGAGGGAGTGACACATCCAACCAGTTTTAGACATCTGTCTTGGGATCAGCTGAATTATCCCTTTATCCCATCATTTATATTGGCAAGTTCTGTGCTGGTGCTGAGCGGAACGTGGTCACCAGCCCAGGTGCAGGCATCAGCATTGTAGATGATTTCATGAACACTCCCCCGTCTAACGATTTGTACCCTTAGTCATAGTCATACAAGGATGCACCTGGTTGTCACCAGTCTCATGGTGGCTGTGAGCACTTAGAAACCTGCAGCTCAAGACACGGGATTTAGACTGGTTCTTGGGAACATGCTTAGCTGGTTTACTTTTTAAAGAAACACTTTAAAAGGAGGTCCTGCTTCTACATCTTCCTTGAAGCTCAGCACTGTGAAAAAAAGTCATCCTGTATTTGTGGCTTCTTGGGGTTTCCCAGGGGGGTAGTTTTAGTCACTGCTGAAGATGACAGCTCAGACCCATGAATTCATGGAGGGACAACCAGGGTGTCCCCCAACGCACTGTTCTGGAGGGGACCGGACACCAGCTCTGCCACACACTCACCCAATGTCTGCCATCCAAATCACACATCAAATGCCCTCTGTTTCCAATTTGCACTTGGGGCTAATTGCCCTCATCCCGATTCCTGGAGCCTGGTTCCCATCACTGTTGTTGCACTGCTTGTCCCCAGCCACTGACTGATGTCCCAAAAAGTGTCTCACCTTCCCTGCGATGAGTTTAGCCTGCAGCTCCCGGCACTCCTGCTGCAGAGCTTCAATCTGCTTGTCTTTTGCCAGGAGAGCACTGGCTTGCTCTGTCAGGTCCTTGGCACGCTGGCAGGCAAATGCTTTTTTACACAGCTCCAGGCTGGAGCCCTTCAGAGGCACTGGAGCAGTTACCTACACCGGAGAGAGCAGCAAGGGAGAAAGCCACATGCGTTGGTGTTTGTTAACCACCACCCCATCACTGCAACAGCCATCGGGCAGGGAGCACTGTCGAGAAACACAGCCTAGCCCCAAAGGACAGACAAGCAGAGGAGCATGGCAGATGTACAAAAAAGTGGGAGGAGAAAGGAAAAGCTGGATGGAGAAGTGGATCAGAGAAGAGGTGGGAAGGAGAAGGTGCTCAGCAGATGAGGCCAATGGGTATAGTCAGCACAGGGGGTGCAGGCAGGGCAACAGCTGGTGGGGAGAGGAGAGAAAAACACAACAGAGGCAGAAAGACAGGAGAAGGCAGCAGAGAGGAGGAGAGGAGGATGGCAGGAAAGATGAGCATGGGAGCAAACTAGGAAGAGAAATGGAGCTTCTGTGGGTTTCTAGGCAGCGGGAAAGAGGGCTTCAGCGTGGATGGGTGGAAGATACAGGCAAAGGGGAAGGCAAAAGAGAGAGCCCAGGAAGGGCCAGCACAGCCAGGGAAGGAATAGGGGATGTTCAGCAGGAGGAGCAGTTCAGCTTCACATGCTCCCTGCGAGTGAGGGAAGAGCCAGGGTGGGGACAGCAGTGTGCTACAGGGGCAGCAGGGCTGACAGGGACAGGCAGCTGGCTGGGCACAGGCTCGGGGCAGAGGCCTCAGGAAGGAGCTGAGGCTGCCCGGCTGCAGTCTCCCTGGGATGCCTGCTCTCAACATGTGCCCCCATCCATGGGGCCAGCTGTCCCACTGGGTACCAGCACCGCAGAGCTGGAGGAAGGGGCAGCTCATGCTCCCCTGCTCACCCCAACCCTCTGGGCAGTGAGGCCACATCCAGTCCCCGGGTTTATCAAACAGGGCCTCTTCCTGTCCAGCTATTTTTGGCTGCACAAAGCCTGACAGTTTGGCAAGGGTGGGGACTCTCTCCCCTGCCTGATCAGGAACATGGCATCCTCTGTGCAAACTTTTCCTCCCCAGGTCTTCCCAAGCATCTCGCCCATGTGCAGAAACAACATGCTGGGCCCTGGCTCCATGGGATCTGTGTACCAGGCAGTGAAGGCAACTGCTGCCAGATTAACCCCAGCTCCTCAGGGCCCTTCTCTGGGCATGCAGCTGCCTGGTCCTGCCTCCAGCCCACCCTCCACGAGCCTCAGCTGTCCAAGGACTTTCTGCTCTTGGGAGACCTGAGCCAGCCCAGGAGCCCAGCGAGTTGGTTCTCCCAGGGCTCACAGGTCTTAAACAGTCACCACCCCAAAGGAAAAAAATAAAACAGTATTTGTATAGTTGCTGGAGGGTCTGCATAGCTGTTGGATGTACATCAAATGATTTCTCTTAACACAGTATCTGACAAGCCCATCTGGCAGCAACTGTTGACCTGCAAGTATGAAAACCCCATGACAGAGGGGTGGCACAGTGCCTGGGGGCAGAGAGGGCAGGCAGCGCCAGGAAAACCCCCTACCTTCTCTTCAGCAAGTCTTTCACTTCCTCCCTTCTATCCTAAAGGGCCTGAATTCCCCATCACAATCCCTGGTTTCCTTCCAACGGCAGAAAGGTTTTCCCTTACTCCACTGCAATTAGGAAGCTCATGGAAGATCCAACATCCTACAGTCATCTCCCACCACTCCCACACCATGTCAGATACTACAGGGTTTGCAACAAGCTGCTGTTGGGCTGGAGAAAGCAAAAACCATGCAGCTTGCACAGCAATGCAAGCGAGGTGTGGATGGGGCAGATCACAGTCCCTCACCCCTTCCTGTTTTGCTTTACCGCACTCCTTTTCTTATTCAAATATTTCCTGTTTCTGTTTGGTGAAGTCAGATGAATTATTTTCACGATTTGCCCAGGGAAAGCTGAGCTAATTACCTTAAACTAACACCACAAGGTAGGTCAGCACGTTTACAGTGAGAAACTAAGCAGGGGGGAATTGCTCAAAGCCAGCACCCCACACACAAGCAGAAGCAGCTGGCGATGGCGGGGTTTCGTGATTCTTGCCCTGTGCAGGCTAAAGGAAGGGGGAAGGAAAAGGCCTCTCTAGCTCAATAGAAGTAGCAAGCGAGAAGTCCCAGCAATGAGGTGCTCTCCTAGCTCAGCTTCCCAGCAGCGGCAAGCCCCGGCACTCACGACTTTGAGGTTTGCCTCCTGGAGTTTCCGGGCTCTCTCCTCCAGGCGCTTGGCAATCACTGCCAGCTCCGCGTTCTTCCTCTTCAGGTGCTTCACCTTCTCCTCCGTCTGGGGAAAGCAGCTCCTGCGCTAGATAACAGAAGGAGAGGTTCAAGGCGAAGCCCCCACTCAGCTCGAAGCTGCGTGCTAGGGTGTTAGGGGAAGCCAAAGTCTCTGGCCCTGCCTGATGTGCTCTGCGCCCACAGGGCTTTTCCCACCAAGGGCTTGGCCTGTTCTCCTATAACTGTCCCAAACATTAAACACCAACCTCTGCTCTTGTCACCTCTCCAGTCACTTAAACCCGTGTTTTTCCCATTATTTTTGTTACTGTGACTTCTCGGTCCCTATGAGATGCCCCTCACCCCACCCCAGGCCATCCTACAAGGTCCCTCTCCATCCACAACATGCTCGTTGCAGGCTCTGCCTTTGCCAGGTGGGGCTCAGCGCACCTCCAGCATCAGTCTGGACTGGCCACCCACCCTTTGGGCTTTCTCTTCCAAAGTCTTCCCGGTTTATTTCCCTGGGGTTACAGGACTCAACACATTGCTGCGGATTTGTGCTGCACTGCCACTGCAAGCTTCACCGTTGTCCTTTTTCTCATGACACTGAAGCATGAGTTGGGGGGGGAACGGGGAGAAAGTGGCAAAGGACTTTATGATGTTCGCAAAGCAAATTTCCCTTTTCTTCCTATTGATTCTGTTTGCTCTTAATCCCCTTTTATTTGTTATCTGTCTGTTTCGATAAGCTGCCACTTGCCGATGGCTCGTTCTCTCAAGGTTGTACCCAGATGTGTTGTGCTGTCTTTTCACATCAGCAAAAATGTCAGGTCAGCTGATCCTTCCAATTATTTTCTTCCCTAGCCCTGTGAGATCCCACCATAGGCGCTTGCTGCTCTCACTGCTTTTGTTCAGCCAGGAGACTGAGGCTGATTTTTGAGAGTAAGATTTGATGAGAGCTTACACGGCAGTGCTTTGCTAAAATCCAGATGACTGATAAGGGGTAACATCCCAGCGTGCAGGTCATACTGGATTTACGCTTTTAGTGTAAGAAAATTATCTAAAATATGCATTTTGAATTTGGTGATATAAATCTGAAATGCTGAGCAATCAAATTTTCAGGGGCCCAGGGTGGCCGCATCCCCAAGCTGCCAGGCTGCGCAAGGGCCTGATGCTCTCCAGGGGGGATGCAGGAGGGGAACGTCCCCTCTTCGTATTTCCTGAGGGTCCTGGCTGCCCACCATGGGCCTGGGGAGCCAGGGGTGGGGAAGCAGGGCAGAATGGGCAGCCCAGGCTGTGGCAGCATGGCTTGGCTTTGGGTGCTGGGGGTGCAGCTGGGGAGGACCCCGGTGCAGAGCTCCCATGGGAGCAGGAGGCAGTGCTGCACTGTCACCCAAAGCCGAGGCTGAGTGAATCAGTGTTTCTGCTTTTCCAATTAAAGAGGAAACAAGAGCGACTTCCCTCTCCCCTGCTGTCAGCTCGCTGCTGCCTTGCTCTCTGCCTGCTCTTGGGGCGGCTGCCTTAAAACCTCTTGTGGTTTCCAGCAGCCAAGTGGCACCAGACAAAGATGTCAGAGGGCAGCGGAGGGTCCTGGCTCCACTCTGCATCGCAAGGAAGGGGTCCTGCTCAAGCCAATGATGGGTGCAGTGTGAAGGTACCCAGGGGACCCAAAGCACCCAGGCCCCCTTTCCCCTCTGGCTTTGCCCAGGGGATCCCGTGTGCTGGCATCTCTTGATGTTGGCAGCAGACGGCAGCTTGCCCTGGCTGGGAATCCCTCCCCACAGAGCATCCTGTGCCGGCAGCCGGCCCAGCACCTGGCCAGGGCGCGGGATGGGGCCACATCCTCTGCTCACCAGCAAGCTGTTCTCTTCGGCCAGGCTGGAGCAGCGGTGCCGCAGGTCCTCCAGTGCACTCAGGAGCTTCGTGTTCTGGCTCACGAGGAAGCTGTAGTCAGCCCCGCTCTGCAAAACAGCGCGGGAGAGGCAAGGCAGGGCTTCACCTGCCTGAGGCAAGGAGGAGAGGGACCGCAGCTGCACACCTGCCCTGGCCCCACAGCAAGCCCAGCCTGGCTGCATGGGAAGGCTGGCAGGGTCGGGGTGCAGGCAGCAAAGGGGCAGAGTGGGATGCAGAGGCTGATTTCAGGAGGAGGCAAGGGGCTGCATGTCCTTTGGGGGACGAGTGCCCTTCTGGGCCAGGCTACATCTCCTGTAGGTGACAGCTACTGTCTCCATAGCTTTAAAGATGCTTTCAACTTGCACCTGGGGAAAAAGCCCAGACCCTCATGTCGTCCTCAGCCGCTTGCATTTTGCCACGGTACCATCTAAACTAGCTCAAGTTAAACACTAGCAGAGCCAGCAAGAGCCAGGCAGGCAGAGCGCAAGCCATGACACCCCAGACACGTGCGCTGCTCCCCACGGCTCAGGGACCCGGCGGCCTCCAACACCGCATGGCTTTCAGAGGTGACGAGAGCTTCTCACCCACTTCCCCATGCCAGCTCCCCTGGTTTGGCCCAGGAGCCCGCCCAGGAGCCAGGCCCCGGGCCCTGCCCTCTCTGTGTCAGCCTCAGCTCCGGAAGAAGGCGACATGCTGGATTTCTCTGCAAAACACCACCTTAATTTTGTCACATCAAAAGCATTAGCAGCTCTGCCGGGAGTTGTATATATAGCTTTGTGGTTACTGTTTCCTGCTCAGAGCAGCTCACCACAGGCTCGCTGCTGAAGCAGGCTCCCAGAAAGTATTTTTGTGCATTAGCAAAGCTCATAGCCAAGCTATTGCTTCACAGCTGCCATACGGCAGCAGCAAGCCACACATCTCGGGAAGACCTAGCCAGATGTTTTCCCAGCAGCCAGGCAGGTCTTGCAGGACCCGCTCCCAGTGCCCAACAAGTCTTTGCTGGTGCCGCTGAACAGCCATGACCTTCCCAGTCCACAGCTCTGCTTCTGCCGTTTGCAAGCCAAGACTACAAGGGAAACATCCCTTGGCTACCGAAGAATTGCTGCCCAAGCTTTCCTGGTAGCAAAAAGTCAGACAAGCAGCTCACAGCACTCGGGTGCTGCTAAGTTCTCGGAGGCCTGAGGCTGGCTAAAACTGACTACGCTTTGGACCAATACTATATTTTGGCTTCTCAATCATGTCCATTGGAGAAATAGGGCAGGAGACCAGTGCCACAAAGTCCACCCCATTGAATCCCCCGGCGTGGCTGCCATGCTCATGCCATGATTCTCCCAACCTCTCATGCCTGTATGGAAATGCCTTGGCAAAGCAAGGAGGGAAAACACAACAGAAAGAGAATGAAAACAACAACAAAAAAAAAAGTCAGAAGATAACACCCAGCCCTCTCCATCAGCCTCACGTGGTGTCCCCAGATTCCACCAGCCCTCTGAGACACCAGGAGGGGATATTGGGTGCCAGGAGTTGACAGGCCTTTAGCAGAGTGGTTTGTAGGTGTTCACCCTGCAGAAATCCCAAGGTTTGAGAAAGCTGGAGTTAAATGCCCCACAGAAAGAGATTGTACCATTTTCCACTTGTGGGAAAGCAAAAATGTATTTTCCTCTTTTTTTTTCTCCCCTAGGCACAAAGGTGCAGTAACTGCCACAGTCCCCGGGGACATCACACCACAGTACCCCAGGCACCTGGGTGCCCTCTCCCACTCTCCAATGACTCAGGGCTGCTCCCAAGGGTGGTCAGGGCAGGCCCAGGAACCAAGGAGATCCCCAAACTCAGCAGCCTGGGGCAGCCAAGAAGCTCCCCTGGGAGCCATGCACCCTGCCCAATGCAGTGCTCTGGGCCCAGAGACCCAGTACCAGATCCTGCGGCATCGGTCCCATCCCTGCAGCTTTACAGTGACAGTGAGGTGTCCCAGAGAATATTTCCCCCATCACCAGCTCCAGGAACGGCAAAGCACTTCCTTAGGCTGGGCACACGTGCTGATGGGGGGACAGAGGAGGGTGGGTGCTTGGAGGCAGGGGAGGTCCTACCAGCATCTCCCGTGCTGTGCATGAGAGCACCTTGGGCTGGTTCACTGCAACCATCCCCAGAGGCAAGCAGGTAGCTCCTGGGATGAAGTCAAAATGCGTTATTTCCATCTCCTTGCCGCTGCTGAGAGGCCTCGAGCTTCTCGTCTGTGGTCATTTGCACTGAGACAGGCTGAGCAGACTCAGCCAGCAACCTCTGTGCTTGGGATAGGAGCTTTTGTGGAGGAGCTGATGTGTTCCCGCCTCTCCCCATCAGGCAGCCAAGACTTCTGACGGCATCAGCACTGGGTTTCTACAGGGGACAATTAGCACTTCCAGCACAGCAGGGGGACCTTTTGGAGACCTACATTCAAATTTCTGCAGTTGAAACCCCTTTTCTGTAGCTATAAAACAACATCTTCATCGGGGCAGGATGCAAAGACTCACAAGCACTCACCCCCACCCTACCAGGCTGTCCCCAGTTCAGCCCAGGTTTCGTGCCATGAGTCCAGAGCCCACAGCATGGCAAAGGCTGGAATGTCCTAGACCATGCAGAGACCTTTCTAGCTCCCTGAGTGTTCCAGGACCCCCGGGTGAGGTGCCACGAAGCAAGAGAGCGTGGCTGTGTGCTCCAGGCTGGAGCCAGGCACGCAGCCAAACCTCCCCCTTGCCAGCACATCCCACTGCAGCCACAGCTCCTTGGGGCTTTGCCCAGAGAGGCACAAGGGGCATCTGCAGCGAGAAGACGTGGAGGCAGGAGATCCTTGCCATGCCAGGATGTCTGTCCTGTGCAGGACCTCACTGCCCGGGAAAGCTTTACCAAACCTTCCCCCCGGCACTGAGCCAGCACTGGCTGCATCGGCTGAACCCTCCTCCAAGACCATGTAGAGCCTGGAACTGAAGGACTGTCTAGACGTCATCCCACGCTCATTAAACATTCATTTCCTATAATGAAATAGCTTTTAATTTATTTACTGCTCCGCTGTTCCTCAAGGTTCCCTCGCTGCGTGGTGCAGCCTTGCTGCAGGCCATGCTCGTGGCCCCCATGGACGGTGCTTTTCAAAGGGCGCTGAGGAAATCATTTGGGAAAAGAGGCACAGAGGCTGCCTCCAAAGCAACTCTTCTTGATAAAGACAAGCAGAAGTGCTGGCAGGAGCTGAAATCCAAAAGCATCCCTCGGTCAGGGAGGTTTTCAGTGAGCTGGAGTCAGCAGGAGCTGAGGCAGAGCTGGCACTGTGGGGCGGTAGGGAGGGTCTCTGGGAAGTCGCATCCCCCAGATCAGGAGCACCTTTGTCCACTAAAAAATTAACCCAAGTGACATGTTCTTTGGCCATGGGGGAAATTTTCTAAAATCAGAGCAAGGCAGGAGAAGAGCAGCAGGGATGCTGAGGGAGGAGAGCAGGCCGTGGCTGCCCTGTGCAGCAGGCACATAGCTTTGAAGCCTCCCGTTACAGGGAAATCGTCATCATCTGTCACCTCTTTTGGTGGGTAGAGCCCAAAATACAGTTTCTTCAGGATGCATTGAGAATGAGCAAACAAAGAAAAGCCTCAGCAGGGCAGCTGGAAGAAAGCTGGTGCTTTTTTACCTGAAAACTTCAAAAAGCAACAGAGACCTGCAGCAACTTTTGCAGGGAGAGGTGCCCAGCCAGGCTGCTAAATGGGTCACGCAGTCAAAAAGCTCCTGGAGCACAGAGCATCCAGCACAGTGTTTAAAGTCCTGCGGAAAACTTGCAGGAAGCCATTTGGGGGACAGTAAATCAAACTGTGGAGAGGACGACAGACGCTGCCTGCAGCGGCTGCTCTGCAATGCGGCTCGGGCTGCCGGTGCCTCGCGGCACGGCCTGGCATGGAGCGGCTGAGAGGGCTTCCCCCACACCAGCCCTGGGGAACATGCCAAAGTCTAAGCCCAGCTTTGTTTTAAAGTCCCTGTGGAGAGCCAGACGGAGAGGAGGAATTTACCAGGTGGCCCCGTGAGCGGGAGGGCTCAGGTGGCCTTTGGAAACAGGTGGTCTCATGACTGATTTTAAAACATACACAATCTCAAGATGTATAAAACATATACAGTTTCAAGATGTCCCTGCAGTGACTTCCCCATCTGCAGCAGATATGGGTCCAGCTGCTGGGTTTGCTTTGCAAAAGCCATCTCTGAAAACCACCACCCCCCCCCGGAGACAGTTTGCAGACCTATTTCCCAGGTGAAACTACACCAGCTCTCCTGCTATCTTGGATATATTAAACCCACCGCTTCTCCTTCATTTGAAATCATTGTCACCAAGCCTCCACCATGTCAAAGCCCTTTAGCTGTTCATTCCAGCTGACTTTGGTAATTAGTTTCCTTAACTTCTCAATCCTCACCGCTTGGAAATGAAACCTGTCATTGCCAATCCATTTTCTCCTCTTCCACCCAGTTTCAAGGGAATCGGCTCCCTCACAGAACAAAGTTATTTTCCATAGGCTGCTCTTCTGCAGTGCCCTCGCTGCATGTCAAAAGCAAGACAAAAATAGCATCACCTCCTGTTTGGTCAGTAAGCGAGAGCAAAACCCACCCGCTGCCACTGCCGGCACAGCGAGCGTGCCTCACGCCACGGCGAGCATCATCCCAGCGGAGGTAAAAGGGATATTTTTGTTAAAGGTACGGGAGAAGTAAGAGACATGCCTGGGTTGCAGTCATGGTTATTCTGCCACTCCTTTGATAGGCAGTCTGTGTCCTACAGCACTTGTTCTGCTTCCTTCATTTTGCTCCAGGTTCCTGGTTTCAGATACAAACATCTCTGTTCTTCCGTCAACTTCATGGCACTTCCCCACCAGCTCCTTGCCCTGCACATTGCCAACTCCCGTTTCCATGAGTCAGCATTTTCTCCTGCTGCCCATCCCTCTTCCAGCCTACTACTTGCCCTTATTTATGCAATTTCCTCATTTATCTGATTTTTATCACCCCATGTAACAAATTCACAGAAGAAAAAATCCATCCAAGGCTATTAACTTCAAAGATACTGCCTCCAGCATGGGGAGTGCTAGAGCCACAAATTGCAAGATATTAAGAGAATATTCAGGGGAACATTCACTATCTATTTGCTCTTTCTTACACTTTCCCCAGGCATCCTCTCCTGCACACCCTCTGACCACTGCCAGCTCTTCGTATGTTCCTCACAGTGTGTTTAAAATGAGATACGCAGCTGAAATTGGAGACTCACAAATTCGGGTCCTCTCTATCTTTAAAGCCTCTTATGAAAGCACCATCATCGGTCCCAGGAAAATACTCCAGGAGGAGAAAAATCAGCTCAGTAGCCCTGACAGCCCTGGCTTGGCTGTCCTTTGATGAGCTCAGCTTCTCCAGTCTCCCCAACCAGGGAGAAATTAATGTCCTGCAAAACTGAGACAAGGAGGAATGTGAGTGGAAAATAAGCTCTCAGGGCAGAGGCAGAGCATCAGCACTCCAAAATCCAAGGCTGCAGCCAGGTCCAGCGTGCAATGCGGCACAGTTTCTCACCTTTAACAGCAAAGCCAAAATATGAGAGGTTTTGCAAGCAGATGAGAGAAAATGACACCGAAATACCACACGGCTGCTAGAAAGGCAGCTCTGAACCGCTCCTGATGTACTGCGCACGTGTTTCTTCATCTTTCACAATCAGACATAAAATAGGGCAGTCAGTTGAGAGGGATGGAGGATTTGGAGAAACCCTTTCCTTTCCCCCAAGGCTAGCCTGTCCCCATGCTGCAGAGCCCAGCACAGAGACCCAGAGCAAGCAGTCTTCCAAGGGATGGACCCAGTGGGGACCTTCACAGGGGAAAGGTCCTGCGCAGGGTTCAGGTGCTCATCTGGCTGAACATCATCGTGGCTGGCATCATAAGTCCTCAATTTGCTCCTCGCCCTGCTCTCCAGTGTGGTACAGAGACCTGTAACCCATCCTCCTTCCAGGTGGCCATCACCTGCCTGAAGCAGAAGCACGACAAGGTGTGCATGGCCCTGGACAGACTTTCCCCAGCTGTGACCCACCTTCTCTCCACATTAAACACAAATCGTTTTGCAAACATAGGATGTATGCAGCCAGAAAGTGCAGCTGATGATTGCTGGGATATGTTCCATCTTGGTTACCAGATAACCTGCAGCACAGGGTTGTGCAAAGCAAGTTCCTCAAGTACAACAACATCACCTTCCTGCCCTTGGGTCATTCTGTGACCCCTGGGCACCCCATGTCCCTTGTGGGGTCTTTTACCACATAGACACCTTGTGAGAAAGATGTCCGCATGTCGTAGGACGAGAAACACGTACAAAGCCTGTTCTTCCAACTACCATTTTAACACTGATGTACAAACTTCTCCCTTGTCTCTTATCAGCTTTCAGAAAGAATGGGCCTAGACCCACTCTGGTAAAGCAGGACTGTGCTGCATCCCCACCACAGTCAGGGGACACTAACGGCATCTCTGTTTCATTGCACAGCTTGGAAATGTATGAAAGCCAGGCTATATACCATAAAACATAGTTCAGTTGTAGAATTCAGGTGCCCAGTCAGGAGCCAATACAGCCAAGCTACCTTTCCCCCCCATTGCAGTTTCTTCTGGGTGCTGCTGAGCAAGTCATTGAATCTGCAGAGAAGTAGGCACAAGCAACAGTATTTACACTAGAAAAAAGCAAAACGTAGAAGAAGTAGGAAGTAAATGTGTTAACATCTTCAGTGCAAACACAGTAAGACTTTGCAACCGCCTCTGCTTCTTGTGTATTCATGCACGTTGCCAATCATTTGAGCTAAGACATGGGTATTGGCTTTCTATAGAAATTGCTGGGGCTTTTTGTTGTTTAGGTCTGAACAAAGGTCAGCCTGCAGCTCCCAGCACTGCAGGCTCAGGCCCAGGCAGCCCCGAGGTCTTCATGGAGCATCTGGACTCTTTTTGGATGCCACGTGTCAGATAATTCTAGTTTGTAAGCGTGCAAAAAAAAAAAAAAAACCTGGGGAAGAATGATAAAATTTAGCTCTTTCCAGGTTTGGTATTTTGATGGCTGGAGCAGAGACAATTGTTCTCTGATATCTCATCTTTCTTGTAACAGAAACTCTAATCCAAAGAAACACTCCCTAGAAAGGCATGAGACTTTGGTACTGACGAATGCATTTGGGAACAAAGCGCCTGTCCACAGTGCATGGCCCTGGGCTGTGTCAGGGCTTCACCCTGGGAAGCCACAGAGATGCATTTCAGTAAATCCCCTGCCCATACAGAAGTGCCACTGCCCTCTAACAGGATCATAGCTTGAAAAGTTAATACCAGGTCTCCTTCCTGCCTCAGAGCCTCAGCAACACTATTCGTGGTCTCATAAGTTTTCTTTTATTGAGTGGAGAGACTGGATTACTTACCATGTTCAGCTCTGAAGAGGCAGATGTGCTCTTCCACCTTGGAAGATGTATCAAGGAGCTAGAGTGGCTGGTTTTGTATGCACAGCTTGGTTTTTGCCCGGCTATCTGCTCCACAGTTCTTGCCCACCTGTACCTCTTTTCCAAATTACTTGCAGTTTCCCAGGGGCCAAGAGCACCTTTCCTGCCTGTGTCACATTGGCTTAAAACCTGTTCTAATTGCCCAGACTCTGACACATCAGGAACGGCATTCTTTGCCTCTCATAGTAAAGCAAGAACTCTTTGGGGGCAATTATAGGATTTTGTCCTGGAATAAGAAGACCCAAATCTCCAAGGGCTTTAACGAGTAGCTAAGAAATGGAGGGAAAAAATCATCCACTTGCACCATTCTCAAGAGCCAGAGGTGCTGTTCAGTGGTCAGTATGGAAATGTGAACGGCAAGAGCAGCACAAGACTTACAAACTGATGCCCAAAAGGGTATTTTCCCAGAACTACTAAGCAGATGGCTGGGATGCAGAAAGCCTGCACTCACAGCAGGAGGAGGGCAACAAGGCTGCCAGCACTGCACATGCTGTTTGTCTTCATGTTATTCCAGCAGGAAGGAAGACTACAGCCATAGGACATCCAAAACAAGGAAGCAAAGACATTGGTGAGTACCCTTGCCAAAAATTTACAGAGGGTGAAATGAGAAAGGTGCTGCGGCAAAAGATCATGGTGCAGTAATGGCCAACGGCAACATAATGTGACAGCCCTGTCCCAAAACCAGTTTGTCATCACCAGTCCAGAGGAGCCAAGGACACAGTGAGTAGGCAATGGCTGGTGTCCCTTGCCCTCCATGTCCCACACAAGTGACTTGGCCAAGTCATTTGGACATGTCGTTGTACAGAGAGTATGAGCTTACTTAGAGAGACAGTTAAAATGAAAATTACCTTCCCTTCATACAGTCTCGCTTTGTGTTTTCTTCCATTCATTCCTACAAATAAAGTCACACTGTCTCTTCACGGCAGGCGGCTATCTGAGGTTGGCCATACATTCACAGTGCTTGCAGAAAACAGCACTAAGTCATTTGCATGAGGCTGAGTGTTGCCAAGACAAGAAAGATTAATTTACTCAGATTTTGAGCAAGATGGAGTACAGTCTTTTTCTAATTGGAATTGTAGGAAATGGTGCCTGTAACAGCAAGAGCTGGCGTCATTTCCCAGGAAGATTTTCTCACCCTAGTGCCATCTTTTATTGTGCTGACCTACCCTTTCTAGTCAAGGGTACAGCTCTACACACCCTCAGACATTAAATGAATAGTTTTCCATCTTTGCCAGTAGAAAATCCGAAGCTCTTGAAATGCCATGAATTCCTGCAAAAGGCACTGAGATTGTTGTTAAATGCAGCTTGGCCTGAACACTTGACATGGAAGGTCTTTACCAGCATTTTATAATTCTTACTGTGTCAGTACTTTGTGTTATCAAGCCCCACTGGAAGCAACAGGTTATTTTGTGGATATTTAAATTCCTACTGACTGGGGGGGCTCCTTGGTTTAAACATTTTCATTTGGGTTTTACAGAGTTATTGAAAATCCTCAGCTCCATCTGACCTCAGGGGAAGCTGAGGCTTGGCTTTTAAGAAATTCAGATCCAAAGCGACCTCTTAAGATTAAGAAGTAGTCACAACAGCCAACTGTGAGCACTCTAGCTGTGCTCCTTGCCTGTGTGGCTCATGGGATGCCAGGACAGGAACATGGTCAGCCGCTGAGCTTATCCCTTCTGTAAGCGCAGCTGGGGAGGTTGGGAGGGGCGAGTAATCCTGGAAGTGAAGGGCGCAGGGAATATACCAAAACTGAATGACTTTGCTCCTCTCCCCTCTACCAATTTAGGGCATCAGGAGCCTTCACTTCAGCAACCTCTTCCCCAACCATCCTGAGTTTCCAGGGCCAAAGCAGATCCCACTGGCACAGCATCCCTTAAGAGATGCAAACAACTGAACTCTTGTGGGAAGTGCTCTAAAATCCATCTGACGGCATTATGGGAACTTTCCAATTTCCAGCCAGACTGTATCTGTGCCACTTTAACCCCATTCTTCCTACGCGGATGTTTTTCACCTTCTCTGATATTCATTATTCTGACTGGGATCCTACACCTGCAGTGCTTGGAGATTCTCAGCAGGAAAGTAATTTCTTACCTCCTGTGTCCACACAAAAATTTTGGAAAGCAAGACCAGAGCGATTTCAAAGGCCCAGGACCAAGAATACATTTGTGACAGCAAGGTCCCAGGTAGCATTATTCAGTGGTAACATGGTGGGACACATGACTCTGCAGAGGAGCTAGGAAACCCTGCAGTGCGTTGCAGGATGCAGAGGCACCCAGCAAATGGATGGGAAGACCTGGGCACAAGTCACAACAAGGGAAATTCCCACCAGACCTATGGAGAACATTCCTCTCCATGAGAGTGCTGCAGCTTCAGGACAGGGTTTAAGAGGTGGTGGGATCCCAGCCCTTGGAGATATTCAACACTTGCCTGGTCAGGCCCTGAGCAACCTCCTTCAGCTCTGGAGCCAGCCCTGCTCCGGAGGGTCCAGGTGTGTGTCTCCAACCCACCTCTCTAACTCCAGAGTTCCCTTGCCAGCTCCCAAATGGGAGAAGGGCAACAGCTCTCTGCCCTCGGCACTCGGGAGGGACCTGAGCAAGAAAGCTGAGGTTAACTTCACCTACGGGTAGTCTTAACATCTGCCCACAGACTGTCCCTGAGGGAATGGCAGAGCAATAGTGGCAGAGGCTGGGACACACGGCAAGACCTTCATCATAAAATCAACACCTTTAATCAACTGTCAGTGATGAGCCCTCAGGAGGCTCTTCCCCTCACTAGGAGATTACTCCCTGGAGGCAGCTGTCCCGTTTGCATAATGCAGCACTGACATGCCAAGGACAGATGTCCTAAAGGAAGCCCAGCTCCAGCAGCAGGACACACGGTAGTGCTTGTCCTAGCCTGGCCAGGAAAAGCCATGCTTTTGGCACAGAGCTATGTAAGCATCCCCTTGTCCCCAGCTGTAACACAGCACCTTGCTCCCTAGGAAGTGGGTTTGAGGATGTGGCTTCCACAGCCCAGCAGCACAGGCGCTTGCTCTGCCAGGGATAGCAGCACTGAGCTCTCTCCTGGGTCTGAACTGGAAGCCTTTCACATCACTAAAGCCACTTGACTTCAGGAGGAAATACTGGAATTTTTTTCCAGGAAAAGACAAGTTAGCCTTTCTGGGGATCAACGTCAATGTTAAGGATGGTACTGCCATGGTACCACCAGTACCACCACAGCAACATCACGGTACTACTATGGCACTACCACAGTACAGCACAGTGCCACCAGGTACTGCAGCACTATTGCTCTGATACCATCATGGCACTATCAGTACCATCAAGTACACCATGGTACTGCCCCAGTACACCAGTACTGTGATGATACTGCCATGGTGCTGCCACAGCTCCATGGGAGTGGGAAGGGAAATAGTCACCCACCAAGCCAGGAGCCTCCCAGATCATGGGCAAACACTCAAAGCAGCCCAAGAACCAAGGGAAGATGAATAGCAGGTGCTCAGCAGTCACTACCGTAGAAACCAAGCAGGGTCCTCACCCCCTCTACCACCTCCCATGTGCACAGCCAGTGCATGAGGGACCCACTGCAAGGATCAGCTAGAGCTGGATGCATGGCCCCCACCCCACAGGATGCTGTTTGGCTGCTGGAGCACCCACAAACACCCCTTTGCTCCAGCCACCTGCCCCCCCACCACTCCCAGCCTTCCCACCTGGGCTCCCCCACCAAGACAGAGTACCTACCCCCTCCCTCGCCAGCCAGATCTCCCAAAGGGAGAGAAGACAGTAAGTCTGGCGCAACTGATTTGACTCTCGGGATGGATGAAAAAGAAGGGTGGGAGCAGAAATGCTTCCCAATCTAGTGCTCCATTTGTTGGCTGAGGTGCTTCTGGAACAGGTAAGGGCTATGGTCAGAGGCAGACTGAGGACTGCCTGGTTAAATGTGGTGTTTCCCTAAGCATCATGATAAATAGCCCTTCAAAAAAGACACATAAGAAACTGTGCTTGAGTGAAACCATTTTCTCTCTCAGTGGTTTTCCAGCAGCTCCGTTTCTCCTGTGGGCTGGTCCAGGCTGCTCTCCAGCCAGGTTCAGGAGCACAGCACAGGCTTGGCTCAAAAACCTCCTGCTAAACGCCCATCAGCTCTGCCAGCTCTTACCCCTCATCCTCAAGAAGAACAGGCTGAGAGTTTAGTCCTCCCCTATTTTAAAAGCACCATGGAGCTACCCCACACCCCAGAGGATCCCAGGAAAATGACTGATTTTACTTATGGGAAAGGAGGGCAAGCTGTCCTAAGCATGATAAGCTGATGAACTTTTGTGGCCTGGATCAAGGAAGTGAGACTCTGAGGGAGTCTTTTGGGCTGTTTTTAGAGATGTGCAAGGGGCCAGGCATTGCATTACATCGAGGTGCCCCGGTGCTGTCTACAGGGACAGGTTCTGCCTGCAGTGCAGGTGCCCCAAGCCCTCCCGGGCTACCCTGAGCAGAGAGGGGGATGCTCTGGAAAGGGGTGGCAGTGAATCACGTCCCTGCCACTACCTGCAGAGCCATTGATGCTGCCGGAGCGAGGAGCCGCCGCAGGGACAGCTCAGCCTTTGCTGGTGCAGGGGCCGTGTCTGCATCAAGCGGGCTCTGCCGGGGCTCTGGTGAGACCCCGCACCGGCTCCAGCACCGGCCAGGGGAGAGGCAGCTGGAAATCCCTGTGGAAGGGCAGTGAAGGCAGCAGCTCCTTCTCTCCCATGCCGGTGCATGACAGCAGCTCTGGTAGCTCCTAGCCCCACACGGAAGGTTTCGTGGGTGGCTCAGCCACAGCCAAGTGCAGCTATTTCCCATGCCTATCTCGTACCAAGGTGACATCCCCCCGGTGCCTCCCCCCACCAAAACGTGCACCGCCGCACCCCGCCTGCCAGCAAACGCACCCTGGCAGCCGCCTTACCTGGGGGGGTCTGTCTGTCCGGTCGCGTCCGAGCCCATCCATCGCTCGCAGCGGCCTAACGAGCTCCGGCGCGGAGCGAACCCGCTGGGGGTCTGCAGGGGGGCCGCGGAGGGTCCCCGAGGGCTCCTCCTGGGGCCGGGCTGCTCCGGCCCCCTCCGGCCCCGGCGACGGCTGGCAGCTCGCCCTGTCACTGTCACCCCCCACGCCTTTACGCGTGTCCAGGTCCGGGCAGGCGGAGGCCGCGGGGACGGCATCGCCCGCTGCCGGGGCACCGCTCTGCCCCGCTGCCGGCTGCGGCGGGTCCGCACCGGACACCCCCCGCTCCGGCTCCTGCATGGCTGGGGCAGGGCACTGGGCTCACCCTCTGGCTGCGAGGGCTCTCCGTGGCTCCGGGAGCCGGCACGGAAAACCCTAAGGCATCAGAGCCGCGGCGGCGGGAGCAGCCCGGGCCGCGCTCCCTCCCGACGGGGATGGAGACGGAGGCGGCGGCAGCAGCAGCATCCCTGCGCCGGGGGAGGCTCCATCCCCGCCCGGATCCGCCGGCTTGGCGGGCGGGCGGGCGGGCGGGCGGCTGCCACCCCCCACACACACACACACACCCCCCACCCGCCCCCCGTACAAAGGCTGCTGCCCGCTGCCCTCAGCCCCCCGCCGCCCCCGGCCCCATGCCCGCCGCCGCCCGCCCGGACCGGGATGACGTAGCGGAGGGGCCGGGGGAGCTGCCAGCCCCTCACCGTGCCTTCGGGCAGGCCCGGCGCAGACGCTGCCGAGTCATCAATATCAAGCCGGGCCGTGCACCCCGGAGGGGCCGCGCCGCGCCCCGGGCCACCAATAGCGGCGGCTCCGCCGGTTTCTATGGCAACGGTGCGGGAATGGGGTTTGCTGCCCATTGATGAGGCAGCGGGGGTGATGCGGCAGCGGGGGGGGGGGGGGGGAGCGGCGGCCGGCTGCCCCCCACAGGCCCCCGCATCGCATCACCCTCCACGCCCCGGGGTCGGGGTCCCTCAGAGCCCCTCGCCGCGCCGGGATGGGGATACTGGGGAGACCACCGGCCCGCAGGGCCCTGTGCAGGGCAAGCAATCTGCTCCTAAATCCAGCGGGTTTTCCCCCTTCCCTCCCACTCTGATGGCCGCTGGGCACAAGAAGGGGCAGCTCGGCTCTGCCCCGGGGATGCTCGCACACCTTCCCTCTGGGAAAGCAAAACCTCGCCCCCCCCCCCCCCCCCCCCGCCCATGGCACAGCATGCTGGAAACAACCTGCTGCCGAAAACGCAGGCTGGGCCCTGCCTGTGGCGTGCCCAGGGCAGGGGCTGTGGCGGGCAAGAGGCAGAGGGTGGTGTGAGCAGGGATGGAAGGGTGGGGAGTTGATATGATCCAGGGAGACAGGAGCTGGCAACATAACACTATAGCAAAGTGGGGCACTGCCATCTTTCAGCGTGCACACACACACACAGAGCAGGCAGACACGTGCTCTGTCTCTGTCTACTCCCTGCCTTGCTGCGTCTTTGAGGAAGATCACTTCATTCATCAGGCTGCACGGTACTAGCAATGCTCAGGGGAAAGCCACCAAACCACCCTGGGGGACATCTGTCCGTCCTTTGCTCCCCATCTCTGTTCAAAGCATGACCCACTGCAGAGCAAGGTTTGATGACCCCAAAACCAAGAGGGGTGGCACAGGCCTCATACCACTACTGAGCAGCTGGGGACAGGTCCTGCCTTCCCCAAGTCCTTGTGTGTGGCAACAACTCCCAGTCCCACCGCTGGTGCCTCCCCACTGCAGGGTGGGGACAGGGTTTGGCACTTCACAGCATGTTGCTCCCTTTGTGGTCATGGCTCCTGCACCAGAAGAACCTGCTCTGGGCCTCCTGCTCCAGGGGAGGTACTGGGCAGTGGGTCTTTGGTGCCCCTTTCAGACACCACTTTGTGAGCACCTTCTTTGAGAGCTTCATCAGCCCATCCAGATGTGTAACTGTGCAGATGCATCAGCTCTTGAAACAGATGCCATTGGCTATATGTCATCTCTGCCTGAGCAGAGACAGCACAGGCAAATCACCACTAAGACATTTATTTCTCAGCACTGACTGCAAAGGGTGTAGGTGACCTGCTTACATGGAGTCCTGCACCATAGGGAGTTACCACCAGGTCTAAGTGTCTCACACCTCACAGCATGCAGGGGCCTGCCATCCCACTTGAATCCCAGATCGCAAGCTGTCCATTTTTAAGGAGTGCATGTGCATGGTGGGGGGAAGCCCCAAGCTGGTAATGAGTAGCAGATGCAGCCAACAGACCAGAGGGAAGATTCCAGACAACTGATCTCACCTTCCTGCATTCTCTGGTACTTGTGTACCTTCAAACCACCAGCTTAATTGACCCCTTCCCCTCCAGGGACAGCTCAGGAGGAGTCCTACCACCTCCCACTGCTGGGATCCCCTCCAGTCCCTGCCCATGACTGTTTATCCCGACGGGGAGACACCAGGCAGGATCTTCAGGTGCTGCACAAGCGCAGAACAAGGCCCAGGCACTGCACAGCTTGCTGACAAGACAGAACAAGAGGGTTTAATTAGCAGGAGGTGAGAGCCGGCAGTGGGAAGCGAAACGCACCACTGATAGGATCGTGCGGTTGTGAGCAGCATGCATGCCACTCACAGCACAGCCTCCTTGGAAACCCTGCTCCAACATGTCTTGTTTTGTACTTCCACTGCCATGTGCTGCTCATGGTCTCTGCTCAGCTCATCTGTGACCTGCTGCCACCATAGTCCCCTGGGCAGCTCTCTGCTTCTCCCGCTCACCACTGCCAGACCCACATGGCTCCATGGCACTCTCAGGACCTGCTACCCTGGAGAAAGAGGGGCCAGGGACAACACCCTGGCCATACCCAGGCTCAATTTTGGCTTTCCCACAGCCTTCACGGAAGACCCCAGTGAGGTGAGGTGATGTCCACACACCCCCACCACCAACCCTGGGGAAAGGATGTCTCCTGGGGCCATGAGCTTGGGAAGCTGGAGATGATCTTTGACACCTTGGCCAGCCTACAGCTATTTAGCCAGCTGGATAAGTCATGGCTACAGACCATCCTTAGAAAGGAGAGAAGAGAATTTCATCTGGGCTGTTAAACAAAGACTCAGTGGCTCAGGAGCTCCCCGGGCTGCAAGTCAAGGAAGTCTTCATGAGAGCTATGGGGATGGGGTGCTTACAGGCACACCTGGTCCTCCAGGTCACCCAGGAATCTGCTGTGGGGCTGTGCTCCCTATAGAGGAGATGGGTCAAAGCACTTCCTAGAAAGATCCTTGAAGCTCTCCCAGAACAGGGGAAGCCACATGCTCAGGCAAAACAGGTGATGATATACAGCAACTGATGAAAAGTGGGCAATATTGGAGAGCTCAGGATCAACAGCTCAAGTCTGGGAAGATGAAAAAGGATCCCAGCAGAGCCCTCCAACAGCACCCACTGCTCTCCAAAGGCATCCAAGGAGCCAGGCCTGTGCCTGGTGATGCAAGAACAGGTATACAGCACATGGTCCCCCAGGGCCTCCTGCTCTTCTGTCAGGGAGCAGCAAGGATTGGGCTGGTCCACAGTGAGCAACAGATGAGAAGTCAAGTGTGACCCCTGCACATGCAGGGTCCTCAAAAACCAAGGAGTCATCCCACAGCTCTTGAGCAGGACACTAGTAACAGGGTCCCTTAGCAGCCCCAGACAAGATAAGATGAACCAGGACCAGGGACCCCAGCAGGAGCAAGAGGAGACAGAGCCAGGACTACAGACAAAGCTACAGCAGAGGTGTGGGGTCCATTCAGGGTGCAGGGCCAGAAAAAACCTACCTGCAACATGGATCTAGGAACCATCCAGAAGACACAGCTAGAGACAAGCATCTTACAACCCAGATCTAAGGGCCAGCTAGGAGACAAGACCAAAGAGAAACTCACCTCTACAAAAACTCAAACAAGGACCAAAGACCCAGAGCTGAGCTTAAATAATGCTCCTGGCCCAGGGGCAGCAGGTCCACAGGGTGGGGCCCCAGGTGAAGCTGCTTTGGGCAATTAAAACCAATTAGTGCCTGCTGGGTCCTCGAGCTCCTCTTCTGGTTCTGGGGATGGCATTTGGCAGGGACTAGGAGGGGTTCATGGGAGTTCCACTGCGGTCTCAGCTGGGGAAGGAAGCATGAGGATGAGCACCCAGGGCCACACCAGGCCTGGGTGACCTGCACATGGGTGCGGGGATGATGACATGTATCAGCACTCACGGGCATCTCCAGATTGAGGTGACTGGCGGTGCCAGCCCTTTTCTATCTTCTTGATGGCAGATCCCTGGGGTTGGCCCTAGCGAGACAGCCCCTCTTGCCTCCGTGCATGAGCTCATGCTGGTGACTGCAGGAATATGCAGTGACATGAGTGGATGCCTGCTCTCCCAGTGGAGTCCTTCAGCTCCCGCTTCCCACCTCTCTGCACCCACGGGGTTGCTCTGACACATCCTGGTGCAGCTCCAAGGAGGAGGTGCGAGTGGCCATGTTGCCCACACTCACTCTTCCCCCTGATCCTGCCACCCCCAGCAGCACATGGCCGCTGGTGGGACCGTGCCGTGGAGCAGCATGGGGACCAAACCCTGGTTAAAAATAACCTAGCAGAAAAAGGGATGTGACGGGCCGGCCCTGCCGGGCGTCACAGTGCCGCCCCAGACATGGTGGCCCGGCACAGCACAGTGTGGGAACGCCATTACATGCACTGGAGCTGGTGTGGGAGAAACTGGCTCTTACCCCATGTGCCGGCAGAGCCTGGCCGGGTGGCTGTCAGTGCCTATAGCCCTCCACAGAGGCACCCGACAGCGCTGGGACGGGCACCCGCACCCTCCACAGCACCCCGAGGGGTCTCAGCCCCAGTCCCTGCCCTGCTCGGGGCATTTCTGGGTCTGCAAAGCAGCAGGGACAGGGGCCCCTGCAGCCTGCTCGCCTCTGCAGCATCAAACAGGGGCAAGGGTGAACGAGCCGAGGTCCTTTGGAGACCGGGAGATCACCCCGACAGGGAGAGGACATGTTTTCTTGTGGGAACCTGCCAAAATGCATTCAGTACGGAGGGAGGGCACTAAAAAATGGAGGGGTTTTTTTTTTAAAAAAGGAAAAAAGTAGCAGTTTCTGTTTTGCTGCTCTCAGCAAGAAACATGTTTCCAAATATCTCTCCCGGCAGTGAATGCTGAGTGGCCAGGGGTATTGTGGTATATTTGTAACCACAATAGTCCTCCATCAAAAACATTTGGTATATATCCTTCCTAATACTTGAATATTCATTATTAGGAGGTGAACTTTCAAAACTTTTGCATGTTAAAAACTCAGACTTGCTTTTCCTTTCCAGCACGCAGCAAAATGAAAGCTGTTCAGGGCTGTCTGCACTGGCTGCTGGGGGGGGGGGGTCAGCCCTTTTTTTGTTTTACTGTTTAAAAACTTGCCTCCTTGTGACCATGACGACAGTTTTGATTTTATTTTTTTTTCCTTCCGCATCCCCTTTGAACAGTCACAAAGCCAGGGAACGTGGGAAAGCCGGGACAGCGAAGAGAAGCAAAACACCCTGGTCCTTTCTGGCCAGCCCAGGGAGGGCTCAAAGTGAAAGAAAAAAAACCCAAACTCAATAAAAACACCCACAAACATTCCCGAGAGCAGCACAAGAAGTTTTACAAAATGTGGGAACTTTCCATTAACATTTGGGCTCCAAAAGGGGAAAAAAAATGTATTTTTAATGTATTTTTTTCTACTATTTTTAGATGCCCTCTCCCACAGGCAGGAGATCAGTCAAAGCCAAGGGTGAAGATGCCTGAGGGGTTTGGGAGCTGATGTTTGGGGAACATGGACCCTCCCCCTGCATCCCTAGAAGCCGGGTTGGTTTTAGACCCCCCCCAAGGAAGGACAGGCCAGGGGTGCGTGGCTGGAGGGAGACAGGGACCATACAAGGGGCTCTTCGCTCCACATGGCCTTGCGGCCATGGCCGGGGGTGCCGCATGACACGGCAGCTTTGCCAGTGAGCCTTGGGGGACTGAAGGTGAGACCCCTGTGTTGATGGGCTGAGATTTGCTGGCTCCTCTTGAGCTATTTCCACCACCCCCACCCATGGTCCCACCAAGGCTCCCCCAGGGCTTTGAACATGGTCTCCAGCAGTGTGCAAGCTCGTGGTGCCTTCTGCTGTGGGATAACCCTACTGCAAGTGTCTCTTCCCCTGTTTTGCATTTCCCAGGAACAGAATAAAAAAGTCCACAAGTGAATGTGGAAAGAGTTTTATTTAGCAATCCCTTGCCCCACTGCACGCAGCAAACCTTTGGCAGCACAAAGCCATATGAGAGCCCCTGTCCACCTGCCATGCCTCTCCCCATTGCACGTGGCCACCGCCACCGCCCAGCTTTTCCCAGGGTTTCACCACATGGAAAATGAAGATGGTAGGAAAAAAATGGGAATTGGAGGCTTTGCTACCTACCTGGCCTCACAGCATACTGCTCGCTCCGACCCAATGGGCCTCTCCACCACGCACGTGGGGTGCCAGGCTATGCAGCCCCTCTTCCCCACATGGCTGGTCCCCAGGTGCCAGAGGGACAGCAGGGATGAGCAGAGCATCCACAGCCTGGGGAGGGTGGCGGTGCCCATGGGGCAAGCGGCTGAGTGTGGGCACCGTCCCGTGAGCCAGGCACAGCCTGTCCTCCGCTCTTGGACCGCGCGCAACTCGTGATGGGCACATGGGTCGTGGCGGTGCTCTCTTCTCCGTAGCCCACAGTACACTCATCCATAAAGTAGGAAACACTACACCCTGCAGTGCTGTTTAGTAGTGCTTTCTACTTTATGGGTGACTGCACTGTCTCTCAGTCGGTGTCCGGCGGTTGCTCTCCTCCAGCGAAGTGCTCGCTTCTGCCCGCACGGGGCCACCTCCCGCACGCCACATGGCCTGGCCATGGGGCCACCTTTGGCATCAGCATGGCCAGGAATGAAAATTGCAGGGCTGGTCTTGCCCTGGGGACAGAGAGTCTCTGCCAGTGTCACCTCCTGCCTCGGGGAGCTGTGCCGGGCATGGAGGACATTGTCATCCCCACAGGGGAGATCCTGCCGTGTGCTCCCTCGTCTCCCCTAAAACCCCATGCTGGGCACAGGGGACATCCTCACCTTGTCCCCATGGGTGAGACCCTACCTCATACCCCATTGTCCCACCTCGAGTCCTATCCTGGGCACAAGGGACATCCTCACCTTGTCCCCAAAGCAGGGAAACCACCTAATACCCCATCCTGCTCATAGGGGACAACTTTCACTTGTCCCCCAAGGGGGGACTCCAGCTA
Organism: Harpia harpyja; assembly: GCF_026419915.1. Classification (NCBI taxonomy): domain Eukaryota; kingdom Metazoa; phylum Chordata; class Aves; order Accipitriformes; family Accipitridae; genus Harpia; species Harpia harpyja. The sequence goes on along the minus strand of NC_068951.1, from coordinate 12,759,566 downwards.
GTACTCCATCCTGGTCATAGGAGACCACTTTGACTTGTCGCCAAAGCAGGGGACCCCACCTCAGACCCCATCCTGATCACAGAGAACCCAATTGCCTTGTCCCTGCTGGTGGGGACCCCACCTCAAACCCCATCATCCCCTCTCAGACCTCATCCTGGGCACAGAGGGTGTGTTTGCTTTGCCCCCATAGGGAGACCTCCAGCTCATACCCCATCCCATTCACAGAGGACCCCCTTGCCTTGTCCCCATGGGAGAGAACCCACCTTGAACTCCACTGTTGCCCTTCAAACGCCATCCTGGTCTCAGAGGACACCCTTGCCTGGATCCCCAAGGGTGAGATCCCACCTCAAACTCCATCATTGTCCCTCAAATCCCATCTGCGTCAGAGTCCCCCCTTGCCGTATCCCCATGGTGGGACCCCATCTAAACGGCACCCTGGCCATAGAGGACTCCTTTGCCTTGTCCCTCTGGTGGGGAGCCCATGGCAAACTCCACCTATGTGACAGGGACCCCTTGCATTGCCTTGTCCCCATGGTGGAGACCTCACCTAAATGCCACTCTGGTCACAGAGGACTCTTTTCCCTTGTCCCCATGACGGGGATCCAATGGCAAAGCCCATCCACAACACAATGTCCCCACGGGGGACCCCACCTCTTCCCCCCGTCCTTTACCAAAGACGCCCTTGTCCCGTCCCCCTGCCCCTGAGGCCACAGAGACTCATGGGGGACTCCACCTCACCCCATCTGCCAGCCACACGGAGACCCTTTTGATGCCCCCATTGACCTTTGGGCCATGTGGTGGGGTCACCCGGAGGTCCCCACACCCGAAGCCACGCAGACCCCAGCCCCGACAGTCTCACCTCACCTGCCCCACCAGCCTCACCTCACCTGCCCCGCCAGCCTCTCTGTCCACCCGGTCCTGTCCCCCCTGCCACCGAAGACTCCCTGGGTGGCACTTCTGCTTTGGGCACTTCCCACCTCCGCCCGCCCGCCAGCGCGGTGCCTCCTCCCCCTGTGCCTCCACCCTGTGCCCTGCTCCCCGGGATGGGGGGGCACCCCCTTACCTGCCATCGGCCCCCTGTACCCACTGCCCCCCTTGCAGTGGGATCGGGGCCACATTTGCCAGCACCCCAGGAGACCCCATGCTGCATCTTGAGCACCACGTGGGCGCCTCGGATAGGTCCCCCCATTACCATGTCGGGGTGCGGGTGGCCCACGCTGGGTGCCAATGGCCCGTGCCAGGTGCTGGTGACCCACACTGAGTGCTGGTGACCCATGCCGGGTGCCGGTGGCGCATGCTGGGTGCCGGTGCGGAGGGGTGCTGCATAGGGTGGTGGTGGCTGCCAGGGAGCAATGGGCCCCTGCAGCGGAGCGAGGCCGCTTTTAACCCCATCCTGCCCACGTGGCCCCAACCACAGGAAGAGCCGTAGCTGCCGAAGAGATAACGGTGCATGGTCCCACCCAGTGCCACCACGCAGCCTGACCGCAGCCAGCCCAGCCGTGGGGCGAGGGGTGGCTGCCGCCAAGTGCCGGAAGCACCGGGGGCCGTTGCAGAGCAGCCGGTTACGCTCTCCTGGGCTTTGCTGCTGAGAGCGACAAACATGTTTGTGCCAAAAAAAAGAAAGAAAAAAAAAAAAAGGCTGCTTGCATAGGGTGACAGTAACCAAATCCACCCCACACACAGCTGCGTGGGGGCCAGGATGGCCGTGCAGCTCCATCATGTCCCCTTGCCCCATCCTGGTGGTGGGCCCTGCGCAGGAGCAAGATGTTCCTGACCGTGGAAAGAGCTTATGGAGGGGCTGGCAGCCCGTGGGTGGGGTCTGCAGGATTCAAGGTGCTGCCTGGTGGTAAAGGCAAGGCAGGCAGGGATGTGGGTGCCAGTGGGCTGCGAGCCCTAAACCTGCTCTTTAGGAAATGTGTTGCCCCAGAGACCTCCTGGAGCCTCTCACCCGCTTGGTGCTCTGCAACACCAGACTTCCCCCGGCCCCGGGTAGCTGTAACGGCCGACAGGGACGTGAGGCCCCCAGGAAGAAAACCGAAAGCTGGGTTTGCAGGATTTGCACGCTCAGGTCACAATGGCCATCACTGCCTGATGGCACCGGGGCTGGAGCAGCCACAGGTTTTGGAGCAGGGGGAGTTTGCACGGCCAGCACCATACTTTGTGTATGGGCAGCTGGGTGAAGCTGCCCATTAAACTAGATTAAAAACTATGAGCTAAATCCCCAAAAGCGACTGTAAACGGGACCACGTCGGTCCATGCAATGGTTTTCATGTGGCTCTGCAAAAGGCTCTTTTTTAGGCTAACGCAATTCACTCTCTACATTGATAATCTGGACAGAAATGAAAAATAAAACCCCAAAACCAAAAAAACCTACTGGTGAGGTTTGCAGAAGGCAGGGGAAGAGCAAAGTCAAAAATAACCAAGCAATGGCACAGTCAGAAGTGATTTGACTTGAGCAGCATGTGCGCTGATGACAGCAGGTAGAAGGGGCTTTGGTGGAGAGGGAATTGGTCGGGAGACTCCAAACGAAGGTTGAACTGCTCAAAGAGTTTCACTGGAAAAAAAAACAGAAATGGCTGGAGCGAGCCCGTCCACCTGCCCAGCCGACCCCGTCCCTGTGCCTCTGGCTCCCAGAGGGCTGCCCTGGCTCCCATCCTTCACTGGCCCTGTGCCCAGCCCATCTCCATCCCTTACGGTCACTGGGCTGGGGACATCGTGCTCCCCGCTCCAGTGAGAAATTCAACAGGGAAATCTAAGCTGTCATTGGTGATGTCTCCAGAGGGTCCTTTTGGCAGCTGATGCAGCTCCGACCCGGGAGAGCATCCCTCTGCCTTGCCAGAGCCATGTGGTGAGCAGGTCCTCACCGGCAGTGGAAGTCACCACGTGCACAGCTGGTCCCATGTGAAGCTGGGCTAGGTGCCTCCTCAGCTCCCCGAATTAGCCCTCCTGGTGACACCTGAAATGTGTGAACATCATTTGGGGTGTGTGAGCAGGTTGTTCCCAACCCAGAGACTCCCCTGGGGACAGCACTCAGCACTGGTAGCCACCTCGGTGCCATGGGATGGTCCCCAGCGGCGGTGGATGCCGTCATGGGGGGACAAAGTTGCACAGGGCACAGGCAAGCGTGCTCTTACAGCAGAGCCAAGGAGCCTTTTTGGGGGCAGCCAGAGGGAGCTTTGGTCCCAGAGGTGCTGCTGAGGGACTTTCTCCTGTGTGCCGAGGTCAAGGCCATGTTTCTTGCAGCGTGCCTTGCTCCAACGACAAGCCAGCCCCTGCTAAATACAGAGGCCTGGGAGGCAGGAGGTGAAGGTGAGAAGCCAGGCCCTCGTGAGAAAAGGTCCATTTAAAGCTAACCATGTTGCAAAGCAAGATGAAGATGTGTTTCCTAAAGGAGGCAACTTGGAGAGACCGCGCCAGAGGGCAAGATGTCAGGAGGAGGGCGAAGCACATGGCTGGTGCTGGGGGACGCTGTGGGGAAGGAGCTGTGCCTTCCCGAAATGGGGCTGTCTGGCAGAACACTGCTCACCACCCGCCCGTGCTGCTGCCTGCACCCAGCCAGGCGCCCGTGTGCCGAGGAGCCGTGCAGGAGGGCCGCAGGCACTTTCCCAGCAGGGAAGTGGGGGGAGGTGACACTTCCTCTTTCCCCGGCTGAGCACGGATGGGGGGACATGACATTTTGGGTGTCCCGAGCTGGTTTCCTTCTGCCAGTAGCAGGCACCCACTGCCTGCGCTGCATCTTGCAAAGGAGGAAATCAGCAGATCTGGTTCCTCGGGCTCAGACAAGGAGGTCTGAAAGTCTCCAACTGATGATGAACTTACCACATCCCCTGGCCATTGGTTAATTTTACCAACCAGCAAATGAGGCTGCCGGAATTTCTACCCCAGCCGTGGCTCCAGATCGCTTGTCCTGCTCTGCTTGGCACACCCAGCTAAAATAGCTCCTAAAGGGCTGAGAGCACAGAGGCTTTTTGGGGTTGGGGGAGGCTGAAACAGCTGCGTTTCCTCCCCTGGGACCTTGTGAGAGCGTCCGGTCCCAGCACTCCTGAGGCTCCTCTCCGCACCCTGCCCACCTGCTCAGTGTCACCCAGGGACTTGCTGATGGACCCCCAGAGTACTAGGTGCTGCTGCTCCCCAGGGTGCAGCTCCCTGACCCGCCACAGCTCCCTAACCCAAACCATCTCCCACCGTGGCACTGCTCCCACGGCTCTGCCCTCCCCCTGCCCTCGTCTCGTGGCACCCAGATGCAGGTCAGACACCCGCAGCATCCCCGTGCACCCAGGGGTGCTACCCAGTTTTTGCTCTGTATTGAGCACCAAGGGCGCATTGTCGCTGCCACCCCCCCAGGACCCAGTCTCCCCGCTGCCCCGTGGGACATGGGCTGTTGCTTTTCCAGTAACTCTCCCAGTATCGCCGAGTGCAGGGAAGTGGGAGCCGTGGGCTCGGGGGGCAGCAGTGCCACCGGCCCTGGCCCACGGGCAGGGGGAAGGGCCCTTGTCAGGCAGCACAGCCCGGGCGCTGCGAAAGCGCTGATATTTCTTATCGTGCCTTGCAGCAACTTCCCCTCCTCGCCTGCGGTCACAGTGCTCACTGCATGCAGGGGAAGTGGTGGCCAGGCCAGCTGCCTTCGGTCCTGCGCTGTCTTTAAAGGAGACAAACTCCTGACGGCGCCCTGGCCTATGGGCACAGCTCTGTGCTGGGGGCAGGCAGCTGCCTGCTGCCCAGCCGTGCCCACATGGCTCCCATCCATCCAGCACCTCATGGGCCGGAGAGCTATGCTAGAGGAGGAGGAGGAGGAAGGGGGTGTTCTCACCCAAAGATTCCCTGAGCCCCCTCCACTGCCCTGGGGCTAGTGGGAAAGGGGGTCCACTAGCCACTGGGTCCACAGCCCCAGTGGCACAGACAGCCAGTAGCATCTCCTGGCCATCATTCTGCCAGACCCCAACAAAGCCACAGTGCCTCAGTCGTGTCACTGTTAATGCTGAAGCCTAATGACTGTGTTCCCAACACAAGCCACCATATCCCCTCTGAGAACAGGGGACAGAGGCGCAGGGACAGGCACAGCTCGCCCTGCTTTGCAGCGCAAAGGGTGGCCTCAAAAAGAGCCTTGGGACAGAGGGCTCTGACCTGGCGATGCTCCTGGAGAGTGTGGGGCTGCCGCTGCACCAAAAAAATCAAGGATGCCAAAACCAGCTCTTGAGAGCTTTTTGGATGGGAAGAGCATTGTTTGCCACCATCCTGCCAGGCACAGTGGGGCACAAGGAAGAACCGCAGCACCTGTGGCACAGCCAAGTGCCCACCTCTGCACCCAAAAGAGAGGGGCTGCCATCCCACAGGGCTGGGGTCAGGGTGAGACCCATCGGGCTGAGCCACGTTTCACCACCGAGCACCAGACTGCTGGCGCCGGGCGGGATGCTGGGGTGGGGGTCCCCATGTGCTCCCAGGCTGACCCCGCTACCCACACCTTGCCTGTCCCCCTGGGAAGCACCACTGCCCGCGGGGCCGGGGTTGGAGCAAGGCCGTTAAAAGTGAGTCAACTAGAAACTGCCGGGTGAAACAGGCGGCGAGCGGAAGGCAAATGAGCGCGCAAAGGGAAACCTCAAAAAGCCGAAGTGACGCGCTGGGGCGGGCGCAGGGGGACACATGGGTTAACACGGGCGCCTCACTTTGCCCATATATAGACAAATCGTGGCCCATCTGCGCCAATGACGGGCGCGGGACCGTTGGGCTGGCGCCAGCGGGGCACAAAGTGCCCCGTCATTTTCCATGTCACCTGCTGCAACAGGCTTTGCAGGTGGGGGTAGGGGAGGCCATGGGTCGGGGGCCCTGGCACCCCCACAGAGGCACCCCATGGCACCCGGCACTGCACTGCAGCAGTACGGATGGGCAACTCCTGTTTTCCCCTTTCCCACCTTAATCCAAGGGTTGCACAACCTCCTAGGGTGCTCTGTGCCAGGGTGGGCCTGTTTGGGATGAAGGATGCTCCAGGACAGAGCCCAGCAGCAATACGAGGAAGGAGGGATGAGAGCCGCCCTGCTGGGCTGTGGACCTCTTGGGGCAAGATAGGCTCAGGAGACGCAGGGTTGAGCTCTGTGGTGACAGTCCCTCCTCTCCCAGTAGTCCCCAGCCCCCCCCGGGACAAGGCATGGGAGGAGCCGAGCATCTCCGAGATCCGGAGACCCCAAGGAGGAGGAACAGGCACCCAGTGCTGCCAGGAAGCATCTCACCAAACCTGGCATTGATGACACCTTTCCAGACCAGCTGGGCCAGGTGATGCTGGGAGAGTGGTATCAAAGCCCCCAGCCTGGCCAAAGGGCTGGACCTTGTGGCCACCAGGACATGCCGACAACCTGCCCTGTACCAGGCACCTGGGCTGTTTGGGAACCCACCAGAGGAGGTGCAACACCCTTGCCCAGCATGTGTCCCAGGGCTCTGTTTGGGCACTCAACACCTCTTCTGCAACTGCCCACACAGGAGGACCATTCCCCTGAGGGGAAAAAGCCCCTTCCAGCCCAGTGCCTGCTTTGGTCAGAGCCTGGGTGATGCACATCTGGCCAGTAGGAGGAAGGACGAGTACCACCCGGGATGCAGCAGAAGGTCCAGGAGAGCGAGGGACGGGGTAGATACCATCAGGTTCTCAAATCCCTCCTGTGACTTATCGCTCTCTACAACTACCTGAAAGGGGGTTGTAGTGAGGTGGGTGTTGGTCTCTTCTGTCAGGTGGCTGGAGATAGGACAAGAGGAAATGGCCTCAAGTTGAGACAAGGGAGATTTAGGTTAGATATTAGGAAAAATTTTTTTACTGAGAGGGTTGTCAAACATTGGAATGGGCTGCCCAGGGAAGTGGTTGAGTCACCATCCCTGGAGATATTCAAAAAGCAAGTGGACAGGGTACTCCAGGGCATGGTTTAGGGGGCATGGTTAATGGTTGGACTCGATGATCTTGAAGGTCTTTTCCAACCGAAATGATTCTATGATTCTATGACTTCAGCTGTGGTCTCACTTTGCCATTTGCCCTAAAGAAACGTGCCCTCAGCACCCCCTGCAACCACCACCATCAGGGTGAGACCCCACTCTGCCCCACCAGCCCTTGGCATCTCCCCTCCCCACGATGCAGAGCTGCAGGAGCAGACCAGGGAGGTGAGAGGTCTCAGCCAAGAGGAGGCTTGGGACCCTCCACCAGCTTTTTGTGTCCCCCCAGCCACCAAAACCCCAACTCTGTTGGCAGACCAATGGGTTTCGAGGTGCCCACCATGAAGCAGCTCAGGGCCTCTTTGCAGACAGCTTGCAAGGGGTGGCAGTACCATCTTCACATGTCCTTTGCAGGCCTACTTCAGCAACCGATGGCCCACTAGCCTGTCTCTCCTTCACAAAGCAGAGCCTCCTCCTTCCACTTCCTGAGGGGCAAACACCCAGAGGACCCATCATACATCAGAGCTCCCTGTTTTCCCTGCAGATCCCCTCAGCGGGGAACCTGTCCCAGTTCCTCACCCACCCGCTTCCATTGCCAGTGCACCAGGAACCCTTTGGGACAGTACACGTGGCAGTCGTGCCTCTTTTCTGCCACACTTTGAAAGCTTTTGTAGCTGCCTGAGCCTCTGAAACCTGCACCCATCCCCTCTGCAGACTGTCCAAACCGCTGGTGCCAAAAGCTGGCTGTGGGCCTCCTCCTCTCTCCACCACATCAGACACACTTGGGTGCCTTGGTGGCTTCTCCCCATGAGCCCTGTTGCCGAGGTGATGGGCAGAATGGGCCACCCATTAATGGCACACACCGTGGCTTTGCCATCCTTGCTCCAGCAGCATTTCACCCTGGCCGTGGCCAGGCAGCGCAGGTACCAGGAGGACAACCCAGGTAGTCTTCTCCTGCCAAGATCTCCTCAGCCAGTTTCCAAAGAAAACAGTTTTAAGCTGGGATTTGTTTTGGTTGGGTTTTTTCCCCCAGCACCTACCACCAAGGGTCTCTGCACCCCCGTGGTAACCAGCCCCCCCAGGTGCACAGGGACAGCTGAGAGGCACCTGGGAAAGTCTGAGTCCACGCGCTGGAAGGCAGTGAGACAGCAAGTGAAAGCAGATTTAGGGTGAAGCAGGCCTGATGCTGCTGCAGCCGGAACCCGAGCAGCACCTCTGCCTGCTGGCCTTCACACCAGCACAGAGGTGACAATGAGGGAGGATGCCACAGCGTGTGCAGAGCATCCACAGAAGCAAAACTGGGGGGGGTGTCACCCTGCCTCAAGCACAGTCGCCCTTGGCCAGAGCCCAATGCTTTCTAACACACGTCCCCCTTCATCTGAAGCCCAGTTTGCCCAAGCTACAAGACAAAGGCCAATGTGAGCCGCTTTCATCCCTGGGCGGTGGGGAGCGGCGTGCGTGGGCAGGTCCCCGTCCCCAGGGCGGCACACGGAGAGGCCCCCGCGCAGGTGGGGACGGCTCAGCCGGGCATTTCCCAGCACCGCCAGCAGCTGCATCACGTAGAAACACCGTGTGCTCTGCGGTTTTGGAAAGTCACTTTTCTCGCCTGGAGGGAGAGACGGGGTATCGGTTCTCAAAACCCGCACGAAGAAATCCACTGGCTCGTGCTTCCTGCCTGTGCTGCCAGGGGCTGCCCCAGCCCCCCCACTGCCGGAGAGCAGCCAGGCTGCTTCAGATGCCAAACCTGCAGGATTTTCAGGCCAGGCTGAAATATTTTAACGTCATTTGGTGCAGGGGGAGGAGCCGTCTTAAATTGACTCAGATCTACGGCTCCCTGCTTGGTTGACAGCCTGGGCTGCTGCTGCACATTTTTCCTCCAATTTCTTCAACGTGAGAGCTCCCTGCCCTACTTTTCTCAGCAAATAAAGCTCTGCATCCGTTTGCTTTTTGCTGCTACAAAACCTGGCAGCTTTGGGGTTGGAGTCTAACTAAAATGCTCATTTCAGGTGCTTTGCAGAGGTCCAATGCTCAGCTTCGGCAGCCTGGGAGCAATGAATCACTCAGGCGGCGTGGGCTGGGAGATGCGGTGTATGTGTGGGCAAGCAAGCAAGCAAGCTCGCAGGGAAGAGGCTCAGTGAGGCAGCCCGATCGGAGGCACCAGGTTCTTGGAAGCACTGCGAGCTGCTGCAGGCAGAGGAGGTGCAGCTCCCTCTGAAAGACCACCGGCCTTCAGCCCGTTTGCCTTGCTGTTCTGACTCTATTGCACTTGCATCACAGCCCCCACCGGTCTTAACTCTGTATGACCTGGACCGATTGTGCTTCCTAGTAAGGGGTGAGGTCCCTGAGGGGTTTACAAGCCCCCTCACCTTCCCTGAGAGGCACAGTGACAATGCACACTGCTCCCTGGGGACAATTTCCTAAGCAAAGGTCGCAGCCCTGGGCAGTGACCATGTTACTGCAAGACTGCAGCTTCCCAGGAAGGGAGACATGAACCACACCATGCCTGCAGACCCACACCCGGGGCCCAGCCAAACAAGCCCACCCTGCCTGGGTCCTGTGCAGAGCCCTCGTCTCCTCCTCTGCACCGTGGGGCCAGGGGACAAGGTGGTCTGGAACTGGAGGAAGGGGTCCTGATGTGCCTCCAGCACTGGAGCAGCTCCAGCGTGGCCATACCCATCCCTGGAGCCAGGGAAGGGGGACACAACCTGGGAAGCTAGTAGGGAGCGAAAGGCACTGTGAAATACAGTGGAAAATGGACATGTGCCTCAGGTCTCTCTTGCTCAGGTCCATCCCCAGCAGCTTCACCCCAGCCCATGGCCAGGCTCCAGCCCCGCTCCACAAAGCCCTGCTGCCACCCCGTGGCACTGGAAGGGTGAGGCTTCCAGGACTAGGCACGGCCAGTGCCGCTGATCTTCATCATTCCCAACATCCTTCCAACCTGTCTGGAGCCAAAACCTCACTCCCCAGACCCATCTCCCTCCAGCAGGAGAAAGAGCCGCCTGTTTCATCCTCCTTGACCCCTTTCATTCTGAGCCTTGTCAGCTCTCATCAGCCTCACACGGCTGCCCAGACAGCACTGGCTGCAGCTTTCCTGGACCGTTCTGCAGGGGATGAACGCGCCCTGGGGGGATCCCAGCTCACCCCTTGCCTCTCATGGCACAGCCGGTCCAAAATTGCCCTCCAGGGCCCAGAGGTACATGGCCAAAATGTCTAAACCTGAGCATCCTGTGGAGTCATGTCCTGGGCTGCCAGGACAGTTGCACCTCTCTCCCACAGACCTGACCTACGGGGCATTTCCAAGGTACATCTCCTGCCCAGTCTCTGCAACCAAGCAAGCCTGGAGAATAATTATCAGGTAACTCAAGTGCTTTGGACATTCACCACAGATGCATGAAGATCACAGTCAACTCCCTCCTCTGCCCGAGGACATGAACCTGCTGCTCCATCTTCTCAAGAGGAGGCTCTAACCCCCTGGCCAGGGGCTGAAGCACTCTCAGCTCTTCCCACAAAAGGCAATCTGCACCTGGAGGGGTCTGCTGGAGCTCAGAGCCCACCACCAACTTGACTTGGTCCTGGTCTGCACCGAGCAAATACTCCTGACTTCAGCATCATGTCTGCAAGTCCCCAGGAGAAACGTGGTTTAAGACGTCTCGACTAACACTGCGGCCCCCACACAGCCCCCCTGTGCTCACAGCAGTCTCCTCCAGCCACATATCTGCTCCGAAACCCCACAGGAAGCCATGCTCTGGCTGACCTGTAGCGCTTGGGACTCTTTCAGGGCCAGCTCTACAAATCAGAGCAGGACAGAGAGCACGTTGCCTCTGTGCTCCTGACAGTGTCACTCCCCAACAGCGATGCATTCCCTTTGCTGCAGCCGCTTTCATCCCCAATCAAATGCAGTTTTCAGGCTGTACTGCTTTTCCACTATTTGTCTACAGAAAACAAAAATTGAGCTTTCCAGCTACAGGGTTATCTCAGAAAAGAAAATAAAATGCTCATTTCACAGAGCTACTGATCTAGGACTCTGCCCTTGGACAAGCCACCTTTGTGATCAGTGGCTGCTGCTGAACTGGAGCAAAACATATTAGGCAAGAGCCACCAGCTACGGAGACCAAATCTCTCAGGAGCCTATGCAATGCAGACAGTACCCAGGCTGACACTCGAAACAGCCAGATCTCTACAAATACGAGGCTGGATGGGCGTTTCCACCCCTGCTCGTTCATCCCTCCCCTCCGCAAGGCCCGGTGCTGCCTCCCAACCACACCAGCAACAGGCTGGTCTCGCTCTGCCTGCCCTGGAGGCCAGCAACAGCCAGTTGAAGGTCCTTCAAGCCTGCTTCCACGTCGCTTGTACAGGATCCTGCAGGCCCAGGGCACTGTGACCTCCAGATAACTACATCTGCATGAAATACTTCACATCATCTTACCTATTCCATCCAGCCCTGAGCTGTAAGGCACAAATCGTTAGTCTGCTTGTTCCTACAGCGAAGGACACCCCAATTCAGCCAGCGCAGGATCTCCCTCTTGAGGCAGGAATGTGGTCCATGGCATAAGAAGTGATGGCAGTCCTAGGCTCCAAACAGTCTGGGGGGCAGGGGGCTGAGTGTGAAACCCCTCACCGCACCATCCACACCCTGCAGCGGGTGGAACTAGTGACTGAGCATACAGATGGACTCAACTCTGATCAGGCAGTACATTTTATTGAAATATTTACACAGCTATATCCCAGCTCTCCTCTTTTCCACACCAACTGTAAAAAAAGCTTGTGCACACCATTAAACACCACTTTCCCAGACCTACTCATGCCCTCCCCCTTGTCAAGGCTCAAAAAAATGTCTATGGTCTGTGTGGGCAGACCGTGGTATGGCAGAGTCCAGAGGTATTGAGCGAGCAAGAGCCGAGCCAGCAAGCTCCTTCCGAGTCCAGGCTCGCTTTCCCACATGCTAAAGCTAAAAGATTTCGGAGCAGTGCCCCACGTGCCTGCTGCCTCTCCAAACATAGCACTGGGGAATCCTCCAGGCAGCACAAGAGCCCCTTAGGTTTTTATAGCTGTGTCTCGGGACTTGTAAGCCACACCACGGCTCTTCAGCTCTCGGACAATCCCTGCAGCAAGGAGACAAAGACATTTCAGTATTCTTTAGGGATGAGGAGCCTTGAAAAAATCTGGTTGCTCTGTCATGTAGCCTTCATTGCAGAGGTTAAGAACTGGACAATCATCCTAATTTCTTCTAATAGAACTCTTAAGAGTGTTCCCTCTTCTAGTTTAAATGTCTAGATAGAGCTCCCAAACATCAACTCTTGCTTTGCCTTGGGAAAGAACCAGGTAGAGATTTTATTTACCTTATTTCCTATCTGAAAATGTTTGAATATTATGACTGTGCTGAACAGTCAAGCTCTTAAGGGTACGACTTCAATCTTTCAGTCATTTCTGTGACCTGCCTGCCATGTCCCACCTTCTCAGTAACCCCTTAAGAACAGTGACGTCAGAGGAGCACCATGGGGTTCAGCGTGGCTCTCACCAGCGCCACGCACCAAGGGACAGCCAAATGACAGCTTGCAAGGCCCACGAGTGCAGCCTGCTGGTTACCATGCTCCCCAGTCCTCTCATTCCTCCCCGTGATGTGAGAATGGGCTGAGAGAGACCAAAGACAGCATCTCCCACCTGTACTCTCTCCGCCTGCTGCCCTGTGCTCCCTGCCTGCAGCCGCCATCGAGCTCATGCCATCACCTGCTGCACTCCGGTTATTTCGGATGTGCCCAAAGCTGTGCCAGCAGGCCTTGGCTTCAAGCCTTGTGATGTTGCAGCTCCTTCCCACCACAGATGGAGGAGCTCAGGTCAGAAATAAGGAGCCTTCGATTCCAGACACAAGCGCAGCTTTCACCCTAGGGATATGGGATGGCGGCACTCCTGGGAAGGGGCACAGGTTAGGAGTCTGCCCTGGGGCTACGTACAGGGCAGGGGCTCTCAGCTAGACGGATGATGCAGTTTCTGCATTACGGAGGGTAAGGCCAATCCTCTACACCCTCCACTCCATTTATAACCGCACCAAACCCACCTTAATGTAAACCCTCAGTGCAGTATGATGATGGAAAGGGGTATCTGCTCACCGAGATTGCCATAACAGCATCCCAACCTGCAAAACTCTTTTCTATGGACAAACCTTCACGTTTCCCTGTAGGTGAACAGTTTGAAATGCACCCACTTTCTGGAGTCACCCTTTAATCACAGTCTAACCCTCTGATAGCCTGCTTACTGTCACAGGTTTTAGTCAGCAGCATCTTCAATATCAACTTCTGGCAGGCATAGTGCTGAATGACTGCACATAGAAAACCTGTCTGCAGAACCCTGAAACCACCCTCCCGTTCAGCATCTCCTTCTTGATGTCACCTTGCTAACTCCTTCATCCACAAGGCATGTGCTCTGTTCAAAACACACAGTGTTCACTGAACCCCCAAATCCTGATTTCGTCACACAGGTACAGCACAATGCACCTCCCAGTTTGTCACCTCGGAGATGGCTACAGCCCCAACATCTAATGTGCAGAATAATCCCTCAGCTGCCATCCATGCAGGAGCCTCCCCTTAACACGAGCTGACAGTGTTACCTTGGGGCAGGCGGCCAGTCACAGACACTGCGTAGACACCTGGCTTGAAGTTACCTGGGGGAAAGAAAACACTGTGTTACTCTGCACAGCATCAGCCGGGTGGGCAAGCATCCCTGACAGCCTCTGCGTGCACGGATGCCCCCTCTTTGGGAGCAGAAACCCCCTCTGCAGCCCGAATAGCAACTCCCACTACCCCAGAGAAGGGTTTGCTGGAGAAATGGGATCTCCGGCTCCCAAACCAGCTGGGAAAAACCACTCACTGATTCGCTGCCACTTGGAGACCCAGCTGTCCTCGGGGCTCATCATTGCAATGATCCTGCGGGAGGGATGGGAGTGAGGTGATGTTTCCTGGCCAGGTGACATGGCAGTGCCACGTCGGCGTCCCCAGGCACCCCGGGGAGCGTGGCCGGCCCGGGCCCGGGCCCTACTCACCCGTCGAAGGAGGAGCTGGTGCAGTCGTAGACCATCTCCCGGTTGCCCTTCATCTGCAGGTAGGCATCGCAGTTGTCGCAGCCGTCGTACTCGAACTGGTCGATGGTCTGAGGGGGACAGAGGCGTCAGCGCGGGGCCGGGGGAGGAGGGTCGGGGGCCAGCCGGGACCGGGGCGGCCGCAGGGGCTGGCGGAGGGAGGGGAGAGCCGGGCAGGGCCGGCGGGAGCCAGGGAGGCCTGCGCCGGCGGAAGGGAGGGGGAAGGCCGTCCGGGCGGGGAAGCGCCCGGAGGCCGAGGGAGGCCCGAGCCGGGCGGTAGAGGGGGCGGGGAGAAGGGCCCGGGCCGGACGGGGGAAGGCCCGCGCCGGGGCAGGAGGGCCGGGGCTGGGGCCGGGCGGGGAGCGGTCCTGGTCCCGGTCGCACCTTGACGAGGGAGCAGAGCAGGCAGGCGCGGAGGTGCCGCAGGTCCTTGGGAACGGTCTCCAGCGCCATGCCGCCGCCGCCGCCGCCGCCGCCCGCGCTTCCGCCGCGCAGGCGCAGAGCGGGGCCGGGTCGGGCTGGGCCTGGCGGCGGCGGGGCAGGCGGCAGCGGCTGCGTGGGCTCCGCCCGCCGCCCCGCAGCCTCCGCGCCCGGCAGAGGGCGGCAGAGAAGCCGCCGAGGGGAGCAGGGGGCGGGCAGGAGCGCCCGGGCGGGCCCCGGGGCTCCACACAGGGACAGAGCCGGCCCAGCGCCCCGGCCGGAGCCTGCCGTCAGAGCGGGCCGCAGCCCCTCTCGCCGGGGCCGCCGTCCGAGCGACTTATTTCCGTGGCGTTGGACGGAGGCACAGCCCCGATGGCTCGGTACAAAGAACAAAACCAGGCGAGCAGACCGGGTACATGGATAAATATATTAGTAAATAAATATATTTCTGAGCACATCAGCATATCCACACATCTTTGTTTCTATCGGACATAAATACACTGTTTTGCATATATATAAAACGTATTCTTCCTTTTTTGGGGGGTCATAATTTATTCCCAAGAGCCAGGACAGACTCAGCAAAAAGACAAAACAAAAACCAACAACAAAAAACCAAACCTATATTCACATTTCAAAAGGATCTGAACATTATAAAAGGGAGAGCGGAGGCTTTGTGCAGGAAGGGTGGAGGTCCACCCAGCCCGGCCCACGGTACCCATCTCGGTGGGGTGGGAGGTCCGGTCCCTGGGGAAGTGCTGGGGCTTCGGTTTCAGATAGAGGGATTTTGGGATGCTCTGGCTTCCATCGGTTTTCAGCTGGGACTTTGGACACAATGAAGGAAAATGAGCTCCACTTCATTGCAGTGATGCTGAAGAAATTGGGTGATGGAGCCCAAGGGTACTGAGCACTCAAAAGCATCGCCCAGACGCAAGAGGTACAGAACTGAGAGGAGCCATTCCCCATTTTCTCAGATATTGCTTCTTCCCTTCCAGGCAGCCAAGGATGGTAGTCCGTCTACTGAAGAGGATCTTAAAAACTACCTTCCCAGAGAGTTCCTCCCTCTCCTCCCACATGAGAACCCACCGAGGCAGACCTGCATGCTCTCATTCAGCTCGCCAAGCCCCAGGGAGGGGGCCCAGCATCTAGGATGGCCATTTTCTAGATGAAAAGGAGCAGCAGCATAACATCTGGAAGGGAAACCACTTTAAAGCAGGCATTGCCCTGCACAGCCTGGTAATACTGCAGTAGGGAGTGGAAAGGGTGCGTTAGTGCTGACAACTTTCTCCAAGAAGCTTGGTGCTTGCCACAGATTCAGAGCCCTCCTTTTTTTTTAAGGATAAGGAGGGAAAGAGAAGAGGACTTTTAGACTGCAAACTAGATGCTCATTCCTTTGAAGCAGTGAAATGCATCCCTGGAGGCTCTCAGCCTTCTTGACTCCTAAAGAAACCAGTGGGCGCACCCAGACTTCATGACCCTCCCCTCTGTAAAGTCATCGGAGCCCTCCAGGATAGTCAAGGATGTAGGGAGCTGGTTGAGACAAGCCATGGACCACATGCACAAGAAGTTGAACAGGGGGAATCTTCACCCACTCCTGGATTTTCTTCCTCTAGTTTAAGACTGACTTCCCTGCAAGGGAGAAAACATCTGAGCTTGTGTCTTGCTTGTGAGCTTGCTCTGTAGGACAAGCAAGAAGAGCCTGGAAAGGTTAAAATATAGTTCTGCTGAGTTCTTTCATGAAAGAAATTCAGCTCTTCTCTAGACTGAAAGGTCCTGCAGTGGCTTGGTCACAGGAGCCAAGAAACGAACACTAGCAAGGGAATAGTGTTTTGTTTAAAACAGTGCTATTGGCTGACTTTTCAAACCATCACTTGAATGTCAGTGACTGATTAGCAGCTGGGACAAAGATGCCTTTTTCAAAGATTAAGGGCAGCAAACCCCATAAAAAGCTTTCCTCACCAATGAAGGCAGAGGCAGAATTATCCTGAACTGGGACTACATAACCAGTGCGCTCTCCTGAACTGGAGAAGAAGCTGCTGCTTCAAAGGAAGACACAGAAAGCTTACTGAGCAGATGGAAGTCTGTCCCTACACCGGGTTTCAAATTGTCAGGAGTTACCTTCAGCTCCAGTGTACTGTCCTCACCAATGCATCATTAGCATTAACTCTGGAAACACTTGGTGCTGTATAAATATGCACTTCATGTGGGAATCTGGCTAATTCTTTGGCCTGAAAGATCATTTAGGGCAATGAACTCGACAGTCTAATTCCCTGCTGTATGAAAACTGTTTGGGTTCTGTATGTTTTGAATTTGGCAGGTTTTATTTACTTGAATGTCCCCAAATTATATGATGTAGGAAATAAGAAGTAGTGACATTCAAAAGAAACCCCCACAAATGGGAAGGGGGAAAAAGTAATAAACCAAGAGCCTAGCAATTTCTCAAGTTTTCTCTCTCCATCATCAAAAAGTTAGAAAAGGCAGAAGGGTATTTTGAAAAATTCTTTTGCAGGATCATTTCAGGTGACTCAGGAATACGAAGATAAGGCTGGGTGATGGATGGGGCTCTGCTCTGCATTTATTATGGATGCTTTTGCTGGGAATTTTTGCTGTGTCTTGGGGCAACAAGGGAGGAAGGAGAGAAGCAGGAGCCATGTGAACTCAAGGATTTTCCATGACTCCTGTGACTGGGGCATCTCAGGTTTTAAATATGCCTAACAAATGAGTTGCTCTTAACAGGGCTGGCCATCACACTTGTTCTGAGGGTAGGTGGAGGAGTTAGAGGATGAGTGAGAGACTTGTTCACATTGCCAGATGAGAGGGTGCATTCTTTGCAATAGAGTCTGACCCAGCTCCTTCCCTGCCATTGTCCCTGTGTCTTCACCTCTCCTGCTGCTGGCAGATTGCAGCAAATGGCCGAGGTGGCGTCAGCTGAGGGACAACAAAGTGATCAAAAGTGGTGAGAGCTGTTGGTTTCCAATGAAGTCAGAAGAAGCAACTTGCAGGGCAGACCTGTGAGTGGTGAGATGGAGAATAGCTTGTTCCTGTGTCTGAAATAAGAGTGGAAAAGTTGAATGAAGAAATCTGGCTTTTGACCTAAGTGAGGAAATGAAGTCAGGAGCTACCAGGCCACAGAAAGTCATTTCTGCAGCTTTTGGTCTTGAAGGCTTGTTTATTTTTGGAGTCTTTAGCAAAATCTTCTGTGGCATGAACATGCCAAAATAGCAGCTTGCACTCACTCTGCGAGCTCTCCAGCTGGTGAATCCCAAGGCTGCTCTCTGAGCAAGCCAGCCCACGCAGATAGATGCCACAGGATGAAGATGGGCTGCCTGTGCCTTCAAAGGAGAATGGGACCTGGAGAACACGGCTCTGTATTTGTGTGACCATTGCAACCTGAGACCATGCGAGGAGACCACAAGTGTCACATTGCTTATTTGCAGTCTGCATCTTGGTGTGGGCCATGCAGGTCAGGGCTGGTTATTACGCATTGCCTGTGCAAAGAGCAAGATGTGAGCTCCTCTACGGCTGGTACGCTGAACATCTTTGTCCACTCCAGCTCTCTAGTAAGCAAACAGGCCAGTGTTTTATTAAACTGAGTGTTCATGGACATCCTGGACCTCCTCTTCAGATCCTGCATTCAAAGAAAAGGAAAAAGAAAAGTGTCAGCTGCAACTAGCTGTCCCAGACTCTGCAGCTGCTGGGGCCTTGACCCTGCAATACAGAGAACAGATGCTGCAGCGAAAGCCACCAAGTTTCTCCCAGTATTTTGGAGGGACTTTTCTGGCCACCTCCCCAGTCAGTTTATTCCTATAAGTTAAAGCACAATAAAATGTAAAGATAAGATGTCAAGCTACCCTTCAAATATTTCAGAAGGTACAGGCTAAGGGCATGGTGCACCCCAGCATTCATATCGCTACTAGATGTTTGCTTTTGAGGCTTTTTGCTCTTTAAGGAAAATCTCTACAGCCATTTTAAAAATTATTAGCAACAGAAAATAACACCGATTCATACTCACACAGTGCCAAGGCAGCATCTTCCAGGGACAGGCGACAACAGAAACTCCAGACAACAAAAGCAGACTGCAAGTGATGTGTGCATGCAAGAAAGGGATGGCACATGTGTTTCATGGTGTTCAAGAAGTTGCACAAATTGCTTATGAGTCCCAAACAAGCCAAACCCAATGAGTGGTGGTTGGCCATAAATGCCAATCCTTCATGCCCAGCCAGCAAAGACTGCGGCTCATGCTCTTCACCAACTCCTTCCGCCTGGTGAATTATTGACAGGCAAATGCTGGGTAGTTTACTTTGAAACATTGAACATAAGGGGTCCCTAGAAATGGTGCACCCTGAGGTATTGCTTCAGATATAGTCGCTTTCTAAGTGACTGAGTGTTGATGCACACACCACAGTCCCTTTCCCAGATGTCTCTCAAGTCTGCCCAGAGCTCTCACGCAGGGTCAGCATAGCCCAGTAAAGGCATACATGCATTATTTTTCACATTTCCCTTTTCCTGAATGTTCCTGAGATCAACAGGAAACGAATGCCTATATAGATATTCATAGAGAGCAATTCAAACAACTTTTCAAAACAGTCACAGCAAATTCTTGTTTGTAATAAATCACCAGCTGTAGGAACAGGACCTCTGAAAATTAAGTATATGGGAAGAAAACAAGCAAATGAGATTCTGCTTAGAAAATGTAGCTAATCAACATGGGAAAATTAATGCACAGACACAGTGTTATACATATATGTGCAGGCATGGCCAAAGTACCAGAAGACAGCGTTTGAACGTAGCTGGCATTTGTGATTTGTGTCACCGGTACATTGAATAAGCCATTGCCAACTGCTTCTCATGTACACCAGCTTATGTGCAATGCAAAAGTGACTGTACAGCTTTGATCACTCTCTGATTAGTCAGACGCCCTAAGTCTCAAATAGCATTATTAAAATATTTTCTGAAAACCATGCCTGTGTGAGTGTCCCCTATTATACAAACAGAAAGGAAGGTTAAAAAAAGGTCTGGAATTGGGAGAGGTGGTAGAGCCTCAGTTGCTGAACTGGCCATTGAGACCCACACCGGGCAATGACCTGAAGGAGCACACCTTGGTGATACAACAGAAATCTTGTTCTTTGGGTGTTAGGTTTTAACAGTGGTCTTTTTCTGCACTCTAATCCCTCTCCCCCTCTCTAGCAAAGATCAAAGACATGACATGAAAGGGAATGGCTAAAAGGATGAGCAGGAGAGGGGGAGGATGCTGACAGCATGCTGCAGGAGGTCAGACTTCCCAGAGAGAGAAATCAAGAGATTTCATCAGCCTGTGCTGGGAGTAATCTGGCTGTTTTGGGACAAGATACATGCGTGCTGCGGTGGTTTAGGAAGCCATCTAGCTGTAATTCACTGCTAGTTGTCTGACTTCTCTTAAGAGGATCCATTCCGCATTGCTTGAGGATTGGTTCTTCAGTGAAACAACTCCCAGGTATAGTCTCCCAGGCAAGAGAGGCAGGGATGTATCTTTATGCAGCCCCCACCAAGAAAAGCTGGTGGAGGTGCTCAAGGAAGCGGCATAAACTCCAAGATCATGCAAGTACCTTTGGGATCATCTGCAGCACGCTGGCAATGGCTGTGGGCAGTGTTATTCCTTGCGATGCCAATGCATGGCACTGCCTGCACAAGTGGAGGTTCTCCAGGGGCAGTGGACCAAGATTCAGCCTCACCTTGCAGCTGGGCAAGGTAAGCACACACCTGGAGGGTGCTGCATCCCACAGGAGCACTGTCAGCTTCTGGAAACCCTGGTTTAGGGACTTCCTGAGCCAGAGAGTGTATTTGCATATCTGCATTTGATAGCTCTTGATCTAGGCTCTCAAACCCATTTTACTTCTGGCACCTACTTCCTCTGGGCAATGAGCACCAGTTTCATTACACACCATGTGTCACCTTATTGGGTGTTTTAAAGCTTCTGGTTCCCATTTGATGCCACCCCTTATTTTGTTATAAGCATCAGTGAGTCTCTCTTATCTGCCTTCTCCCCTGCTCTCCTGATTTCATATCCTCTCTTTCATATCCTCTGCTAATCATCTTTTTCCCACATGAAAGTCTCTATATTCTTTCTGTTTTCTCAGAAAAACCTCATCGTTGTGATTGTACCGATACCTTTCTGCACTTCTCCCAAGTCTGCTATATCTTTTTTGGGGAAGTGGTGATCAGTGGTGGATGCTAGCTGTGACAGCATCACAGACTTAGGCAGCTGCATCATGGCGCACTCTGCTTGTCCCACATTTGTTCCCAGCTAGCTCCTAGTAACAATTTGATTTTTACTTTGAAGCAGTTCTGCTCGTGTGTGGCATCTTGTGCTACTTACATGGGATTTCATCCACCACTCTATTCCTGATAACACAGCAACAGGAGATCCTTCTGTAATGCTTTGTAACCAGTTTTAAAGCTGACAGTCCTGAAGGATTTTGTCTTTTATAAACTTTGCTATCATCTCCTCTCCTTGTCCAGGATATTTATGAACTTGCTGAAAGGTGCAGACAGTTGCAGAATTTGACTTTCCTCCTTCTCCGAGTAACTTTCCTCCATTAAGACTGATCTGCACTTTGTCTCCTATTTTTTTTTGGCGAGTTATTTACCTATGAGAGCATTTTCCCTTTTGTCCTTTGAGAGCTTCATTCCTCTAAAAGATCTGCAAGACGGTATCTCTCTACAAAAGTTGTGTTGCCTCCTTCCCTGGTTTTCACATTTAGCCACGTGCCTACAAGTCAGACCCTGTATTTGAATTTTTAACAAATTGCTTGGCAGGAAAGTCAGGCTCATCATTCTCTTGCTTCAGCTATTTCAAGCTGATATTGCCCTCAGCTCTTCCTTCTGGCTCTGGGCATGGGTAACAGATTGCAGTCCACATTCATGATTTAGCAGTTTTGTGCTTGAGCCCCTACACAATGCCCAGGCGAGTGATCTGTTGCCCTGGCAATTTGTTACTATCCACTTTATTGATGCATTTCAGAAACGCTCAAACTGGTGATTTATGAGGGATCATCTACCCCATGCCATGAACAAAGATGCGCCAAGGTGAGAACCTCCTCAAGCACTTCCACGCTGATCACTAATGCAGTAAATTCAGTTTGCTCTTCTGCGATGTGGTTACATCCCTTTTAGACCTCCGTTACTCCCTGGACCTGCAGAGCCTCTGGCAGCCTTCTTCCTTCCGATGGAGTTGAAAACGTTTGCATTAATAGTCTCTCTCTTTTTCACAAGTTGTTCATGGAAATCTTTCCTGGCCTGCTTCACTGTGGCTCTGCACTTAGCTTTGCATCCAACTCTTTTCTGGTTTCTTTGTCTAGCCACACCTTCACTTTGGAAGAACGGCTTCTTGCTTCAAATTGCCCTCTCTGCTCCGCTGCTTGGCCAGCCCTTTTCTGGGGCTTTAAATGATCCCTGCGCCCAAAAGCATCTTATTCTTTTGACTGTTTGTTTTAGTATTATTTGAAGAAGATTCTCATGTATATGTAGGCTCCTCTTTTGCAGCCTGTGCTAATGCAGTGTATTATAACCCTAATACCATACTCCTCCTACTTAGGCGCAATTGGGGATTTTTGTGTTACTTGTCATTGGACTTTACACTCTCCTTAATGCATAGTGTCCCTCCCATGCCACCAGAAGAGACATACTTTTCTCCTCTCTGTAATTTCACCTGGGAATTACAGGATCCCACTGCTTGGTTTTTTTTTTAAACCGGGTTTCTGAAAAGTTTATGTCAAAACTTTAATTTAAAGCTGGGCTTTCTAATTCATCCACTTATATTTTCAGCCTTACAACATTTATCTAGAGGCATATATGCATTTCTTCTTGGTCTCCTTGTCTATTTTTTTGTGTCCTGCTTACATGGGACTGTCTATAGAGATTGTTCTTTGCTCTTTTTACTTGTTCTCTATTGATTTATGTCCAGTCCCTTTCTAAGATAAAGAATCAACGTGATTATAACTCAAAGGTTGTATTGTGTCAACCAACATGTTTTCAGCTTGATGCCTTTTCTGCATGAGCTCCCACTCTCTTCAACTGTCGTCAGTTCCTAACAAAGTTAAATCTTTCCTTTCTATGTATTTTCTCAATCTTACAATGAGATTCTGACTCTCTGGCTGGTCCTGAAAGCATCCACAGAAGCTACTGTAGTCAAATAGACATAGAGTCACACTGCTTTCAGACACATTGGTCCTTCTAGCTACTGGTAAACAGAGAGAATGAAGACTGTGAGCGTGGCAAAGCACGCTGGCTCTGGATGGGTGTCAGAGAGCCTTCCCCCATCATGCCATCAGGAGGTAGGCACAGATCTGGGCCGCTGGGACCATCTACAAAGAGACAGAGGCATCACAGAATGGACCCTTGCAATGCCCTGGACACCGCAGCACCCAGTGCCCCACATTAGGTGCACAGACTCCTGCTCTGGTGGCTTGGGGAGTCCTCCCAGTTTCATTTTGAAATGGGAGCTCAAAGCAACTCCTGAGCAGCCTGCCCTCATGCCAGGAGGGCTCGCTCCATGTGGAGGTCCCCTGCTGTGACCCTGGGAGGGCTGTGTCCTGGCAATATCATTTCCCACCACCTCCACCTCAGGGGACATCAGCACTCAGAGCTACCTGCAAACCAGAGAGACAGCTCTGCACTGCTGCCTCCTTATCTCTCGAAACAGCAGCATCCCTCCGGGCCCTTTGAAGAACCTTCCATACCACCTATCTGCAGTGTCAGGCACTTCTGCGCCTGGGAAAAAAAAATCTGTTCCTGGGAGTCTGGGAGCCCAGAGCACCGTGCCCCATCCAGCCTCTCCCCCTTCCCTGCTGCCTCCTTGGCCCGCGCTCCACCACCAGCAGCCTGGGTGTGGTGTAGAGCTGGATAGACGAGCATGTGGAGGAAGTTATTATCTCTGTGGCACAATGGGCACGGTGAGTCACGAGTTTAAGGCCAGCATTTTAACAGAAATTAGGCAGCTAGATCTGTATTTGGTACCTAAATCAAAATGATTTGCCCGAGGACCTTCAGTGAGTCAGTGCCAGGGTGAGGAAGGGAGCCAGGCTCTGCTCGGAGCCAGCACCTGCCCATGCTGACACGCAGGTTGCTGTATTCAGAGAAGCCTGAGAGAGCAAGACCTGGGAGCTAAACTCAGTTAGGTTCTTTCAAACAGCCTTGTCTCAAATGCATTTTCCCTCTCTCAGCGAGAGATGTACAGCAGTTTTAGGCAAAGGGCCAAACTTTAATTATGTCTGATTTCCAAGACACTAAAAAGCAACTCCCACGCAACGGAGGCAGGTGAGAAATGAGAGATGTGCAAATCCATAAACTCATTTAGTTTGTTCTCCTACTACCACCGGCCACGCACACTTCCTTGTTGATTCCGGTTAGCTGGGGTTGGCTAAAACAACTAGAGCCCAATAAGCCTTAATGATAACAACTCTGCCAGTAAGACATCCAGCCTGATGTAAGGACACTGCCCCTTCCTTTGGGAGATATTCCAGCTGCTAGAGATGTTTAGTTAAAAATAGCCACCTTATTTCTCATTTGTATGATTTTAGGATGAGACTGCAGGGTTTGGTGCACTCATTAGCAGACTTGCTAATCATTCAGGCCATCATCTCCAGACAGGTGAGCTCTGAAACACATCTGTTGTCAGTGGTCCTCTAGGAAAGCTCATTGTGAAGATACCAGGTCTACTGGCGGCCAGAGTACCTTCAGCAAACCACCCTTATTCACCTGCTTGCTGCAAGAAGAGGCAAACCCCAGACTTACCCTGACTACCTTGCTGAGACGGGCAGTGAAGGTGAAGACTCAAACTGTGTCTGGGGTTCCCCGTCCCTGAGAAATCAGCAGGAACCGTGTGGTTTCCCTCCCGTCCTGACAACCCCTCCTCCTGCTTTTTCAGCTCTGAGCCGGACTGCAGCACTAAACACTTCCAGAGCGGCCGAGAGCCCGAGCCACAGGGCAGGGGAGCGCTTGGGATCAGAGGCTGGACTTCGGGCAAGCAGTGGTAGCCAGCGGGATGGCCGTGAGGAATGTGAGCATCGCAGGCTTTGGGCAAGGCTGAGTCCTCGGGCAGGAGAGCAGGGTCGGGCTCCAGGGGACACTTTCTTTTCCTTCGGTGATGACGGCTCTGTAAGCTGTGTCTCGGGGGCAGCGGGACAGGGGATGTGCCAGCTGCTCCCGGTTGTCTGTTGGCATCTACACTGAAGTCCAACCTGTTTGGAGAAGCGGAGGGGGCATGAGGGGACTCCCAGTCTTGCTGGGTACAGGCTGGCTGTCCTGCCGGAGCTGCCTCCTGCAGCACAGCACCGCTTTCCAGAGGCTGCTGACAGTGATGGTTTTTCTCGGTCCTCTTTTGTGTCCGAGAACCGTGGAAGCCAACTTTGGCACCAGAGTACCGGGATTTGCGCTGCCCAGGCCCCTGCCCAGCGTGCCCAGGTGGACACTCCATGTCTCTTCTGTAGTGATGGTGCTGGTGGTGGTGGTAGTGGACGTGGCTGAGCACCTGGGCCTTGGCCGGAGCAGCACCTCCAGGCACCATCAGGTCCACGGACCTGGGCCGCGTCTCCCTCAGCGGCTGTGGCTGCTCCTGGCCGTTGTCCGTGGCGGGTCCCTCCGAGCTGCAGTACACAAAGGGGTCGTAGTCGCTGCTGAGGGAGCTGCGGAACGTGGAGCAGCTGCCATGGATGCCCTGCAGACTGACGTCCGTGCAGTTCAACATGGAGTCACTGGAGGAACCATGGCAGGGCCCCGAGCTGGAGTCACTGCCTGGCCCATCTGCCAGATACCCGCTGTGGTCCGTGAGATAGCTCTCCCCAGAGCCACTGCTGTTGTGCTGGTGGCCATGGCTGACCCCCCGGCGCAGGACGGGTACACGGTGCTGCTTGTGCACCAGGGCTGCCTTAAGCCCCAGGCAGGGGGGCTGGGGCTGGAGAGAACAAGTCCTGTGGGGTGGCAGCATCTGCCCGCACGTCGAGGGGTTGGGGTGCTGCTGGCCCAGCACGCCCGGGGCCAGGGGAGATGGGTGGCCGCAGGCAAGCAGGGAGGTGGCTGGCCTGTAAGGCATGTAGTGGATGGTGCCAAAATCCAGCTGGGAGAGCTCCGGAGAGTGGAAGAAGGGGTTGCCATGGGCTGGCTCCGGGGGAAAGCTCCTGAGGTTCCTCTGAGGATATGCGTGTGGGAGGTGGTAAAGGGCATGTCCTGGGTGCTGGCGGAAAAGGTGGAGTCGCCGTCCGGGCTCCATGTCCTGAGGGGCCAGCCTGGAGCCAGCAGCTGTGGCCTGGTCCACCGAGTCTCTGGCTATGGAGAGAGAAGGGAGCATCCAGCATACATCCCACAGCCCAGCTGCAGTAGTCCCACCACTGGCAAGCCTCCCCTGCACTGCCACTACAGTCACGTGTCCCACCCGTGCCCTGCAACTCACTGCCACCACCAAACCGTCTTGATGGTCCTGCACACTCAGCACCCTCCCTGCTGCCCTGACCCTCAGATCCCACCTCCCTTCCCCACAGCTCCCAGGATTGGAAACCCCTCCTCTTGCTGCAGGTCCCTGCCCAAGCCCAGCACCTCGCTGTACACTGCGGGGGCTCACACACACAGGGACCCCTCTCCATGCACACAGTGCCCTGTACACCCACGTGCACAGAGACACACGCTCCTGCTGATGCACCAATGTATGCATTGCCCAAGGGTACATGGACCTCCTGGGTACAACCCCTGCACCCAAGCCCATCCCTGGCCAGGAAATGCTGTGTCTGAGCCCTACCAAGAATATTGAACATGCAAAGCGGACATGTGTGGTGCTGCTGCAGCCAGGGGTCAACACACTCCCGGTGAAACTCATGGGAGCACGAGATGATCCGCAGTTCCTAGAGAGAGGTGGAGAGAAGAGGAGGAGCATGAGCAAGAAGAACCATTCCCAAGACCTGGATGGGTCCTTCTTGATGGAAGTGAGCCTTGTAGGATGAAAAGATGTCTAACGGCAAGCTATCTGCAGCCCAGCTTTGCATGGAGGAGGCTGTGCAGGAGCCTGGCAGCTCTGATTTTGCTCGCTGCATCCAGCTCTGGGGTGTGAAGGTCCAGAGAGGTGCTAGCCCTCGCAAATAGGAGGGTTTCATGCTGAGTGCTTTGGAAAAGCAAACCCCACTTTTGACCCGTTATTTCAACATGGACATATTATGGGTATTTTTACCCTACTGCAACAGCTGGAGACCCATCTTCAGGGAATCTGAATCTGCAGGCAAGTGACTTCAGCAGGGGCAGGGCTTTTTTGGCCAAGGGGCAGGCAGACCTCCATCAATGCTGGTCCTTTCCCAGCCCTCAGGAGTTGCTGAAGGAAACATCCCAAGGGCCTCCCACCCCTGCTAGACTGCTCAGCTCCCACTGCAGCTCTAATCTGACTGTGGCCAGGAAGCTCAGAGCCATGGCTAACCAGCAGCCATGCCCGCAGCCTACCTGGCCCTCGCTGAACTCCTCCAGGCAAATCGCACAGACCGGGGCTGAGCTGCAGCTGCTGGCCGAGTCCCATCGCGACGTCTGCCGGCACCTTGCCTGGTACTTGCGCGTGGCCAGCTGCCCAATGGCCTGCATGGTCTGCTGCTGCAAGGAGTCCTGCCAGGGAGAAAGGAAACTTTAAGGAGAGGCTCAGCCTTACATTGCCATACTTCTCGCCACCCTTCCATTTTCAGAATGGGATTATCAGGAATTTGGGGGCGGTACGTATTTCCAGAGGTGACTTTTTGTCTAACCTGACTTAGCCAGAGTCGGCTTTGTCACCAGCAGGAGACATCTGGCACTGGACATTCAAAATCACTCAGCAGTGCTGGATTTTTGAGCCCCAAAGGCTTGTCTTTCTATAGGACAAATGGGGTATTCTCAAATCTGGAAATACATTTGACTCTGGAAAGATGATTATTTAATTTGTTAGCTTCTATTAAAAATACTAAATCTTCTACTCTCTACCAATAAAGACAATACTGTTGAAATCAAGAGCTTGTGGCCCAGCTCTGCAGCTTTGGATGCTGGGACAAGCTCCAAAAGGTGCTGGGACTGCAGGCTGCAGTGCTGGTGGCATGGCAGGAGGAGAGCAAGGCCACCACACGAGGGACACTGCCAGCCCATCTCAAGATCACACCACTTGTCCCTGGGCTGCTCCTGCCTCATAGGGCCACATCTTCAGTTCATAGAGAGGCACATTTCCCTTCCCAAACTGTGTCTGGTCCTGCCCTTCATGTGTTTCTGTTTGCTCAGACACATCTGCTCCATGAGATTCCTACCTGAGTCCTGTTCAGCTGGCACTTTGTGCGGACAACAAAAATCAAAATGATGACGACCACAGTGCTGACCACTGTGAGAAGAATCCACACGTCATAGTCTGGCTGTTGGATAAAACAGGAAAGAAATTACTCTCGCGTGGCAGGGGTGGGAATTAGAGGCTAGGCAGGGGAATCCTGATCTCTTCCTGACCATCAGCTTTTGAATACATGATCCTTGGCCAAGCTCTACCTCCTTTCTCTTTACAGGTAAAAGAAAAAGGATTCAGTCTTTTCTGCACATCCCAGCAGGAATGGAATTTCTCTGTCTTGCAGCATCTCAGCTCCCTAGAGGCCATGGTCTAAGGTAGCACAAGATGACAAAATCAAGGCTTGCTCTCACCTGAAGAGCCTGAAGAGACAGGGAATCCCCTTGCCTCACTTATGATGTTTAAGCAAAAGAAACTAAATAAGCTGAAAGCGCTTTTGAGCCTTTATTTGCAGCACGTCATCTGAATGCTGCAGACAGGCAGCTCCTGCAAAGAGACCTGTGATCTCCATCCCTGGGGAGGAAAGCTCAGCATCTTTGGGAAGGTCCTATTCCATGGCACAGCAGCTTGGGAGGGAGGATACAGAAGGCAGTGGGAATGGTGTGTCTCTCACCCAAGCTGGTGGCTCCTTGACCTCTATCTTCACGTGGGCCTCTCTGTTCTTGTTCACAACACCCATGAGAAGCTCAGCATCATGGCCCCTGATCAGAACCACAGGCTGACTCAGACCTCTGGGCTTTCTCAGCTGTAAAGAAAAAAACACAGTGAGAGATGGTCCAGAATAGCCTGAAACAAGGACTATCCTACCCCCCCAGGAACATCTGGTTCCTCCCAATGCTTCTTGCATACACTTTAGAGACTGGCTGCTCTCCCAAACTTGCACTATCCCTATGATGAAATCAGATGGAAGCTCCTCCTCTTTTACCAACTTCTCAGCATGGCTTTCTTCATTTCCTTCCATGGTGCCTCCTCATGCACAACTGGACACTGCTCAGTGTCTCTTGTGCTCCTCTTTCAAGCCCCTATGCAAAAGTTCTTGGTCTCTCCTCTTCCACATGGTGACTGCCAACAACACTGCCGAGTGCTGCCTTCGCTACAGAGGTGCTTCCTCTTCTTTTCCTGTGAGACCCATCAGTGTTCCCCCTCCTCCCTCTGTGATTTGCAGGACATTCTGCTTGTTTCTGATCATACCAGCAGTTTTCCACCACGGTCCTGGCAGCCTGGCACAGGCTGGCTCAGCAAGTGTCCGAGTCTGCCCTCTCTTCCAGACTGACCTGAACCAGGGTGGCCATCTGACCCACTAACCACTTCCCATACCCTTACTGAGCAACCTCAGCATCACCACATGGGCCTGCACTTGCTGCTGCATTTTTCTGGCGTCAGAAATTAAGTTATAAGTGCATGAAGGAACCATGAGGGATGGATCCAGCGAGCAGGATTCAGCCCAGAGTTTTGATAAGCTCAGGCACCAGCTCCCCTATCTGTCCTCTTATCTAATGCTGGATGCTTTTCATTATCTCTTGATTATTTCGATGAGGAACCTATTCCTTTCCAGAGATGACAGCAGTGTTGGTGGAAGGGACCTCTGGAGGTTTCTAAACCAATGTTAAACTTGCAGCAGGAATATCACCAACAGCATAGCAGGGTGGCCGTGACTTTTGCTTGAAAACTCAAGAAATCATCTTTCCCCTAAGGTACACCAGGGCTGTCTGGACTAGATGAGACTGGGTAATCTGTCACCTCCTAAGAGGAAGCATCCAGGTCCTGGCAGAAAAACTCCATTGACCAGACAATGTCCTTTAAGAGCAGCAAGGTGCTGTTCCCAAGCTGCTGGCCTGCTTGTGCTATGTGGAGATCTGGACGTGCCACGGAGTGAGCAAAAGAGAAAAGCACTGTCTGTGTGCATGGATGAGCTGCGTAAGAGCCAACGTTCAAAGCCAGCCTGCAGTTATCCTTCTGGGACCCCCCACTGCGTGGTGTTGGTGGCTGGTGGGTCCTGACCTGGGCATGTTTTGGGATGGACAGGGGCACTGGGGTTTAGCAGATAATATCAACGGGGTTTGTACCTGATCAGCAGCACTTTCATCATCGGTAATGTCAAAAAGGATCGCACGGGCTCCACGCTCCCCCGCCAGCTTTGCCTGTCCAAAAGAACAGAAGCTTCAGTGGACGTTTTGTATTGTACATCTGTATTAACATCTACCATTTGGATATGTATCTGCCTCCCTGGCTCTTCACAGAAGAAAGAAGCACCTGCTGCTTAGATTGAGAAAATAGCTTACACCTTGGTTTCTGTGCTTGTGTTGAGCTGCAGTTCCTGCTCTTGCTAGAGCTCTGCGGTTCATGGACAGTTTCTCCCTCTAGTTGTGGAGGGAAATTAGTTGGTGGGCTTGCAGTCACAGCAACCCATAAACCTAAACACCAAATTCCCCAGCTGTCTGTGCCATATGCCCCTTTGCTTCAGAGCTGGATTTGCTGGGGAGGGATCTGCAGCCCCATTAGCCCTGCTGACTGCTACACAACCCTCCTGTCCCAGGACAGCAGAAACCTCTGCAGGTCTCCACTTCCCACCATGGGTGCACCAGCCGTGGGCTGTCTATGGGCCTGACTCCCATACACATTGCTCTCCCTGGTCCCCGTACCCCACATTCATCAGGGAGAAGCTCAGGCGATGCCTGGGCTGCAGGTCTGGTCTAGGATTAGGAGTGAGATGGCTTTTCAGAGCCCACCAGTTGCTGCAGTCTGAGGAGAACAGCTTTGAGACTCACCCAAATGACTATACATACCACCCTGGTGAGGTCAAAGCACACTGCCTGGAGTACCTTGCGGGGTCACCCACATCCTCCCACCAAGCCCTTCAAGCCCTCCAGGCAGGCAG
The DNA here is from genome assembly GCF_026419915.1 of Harpia harpyja. Lineage (NCBI taxonomy): Eukaryota > Metazoa > Chordata > Aves > Accipitriformes > Accipitridae > Harpia > Harpia harpyja. The sequence goes on along the minus strand of NC_068951.1, from coordinate 12,728,987 downwards.
AGGCAACCTCTTGTGAAAGTGAGACAGGAACGTGAACAAAGCGCAGGGCAGGGCTGGTGTTACTCATGTGGAGCCCTTTGATCTGTGCGTCCCCGAGCGCCTGTGCAAACAGGGAGCTGCCGGAGCTGCTGCAGCAGTTTACCCACTGCATTGCCAAACCCCAGCTCGGGGGCCAGAGGTCAGTGCCACCGCTTCCCAGCTGCAGTATCAAACACAGGGTGCCGGCTGAGCCAAGGGAAGGGGCATTCCTGGTGCAGCAGGCAGCGGCGGAGCAGGTTCAGCTCTATCCCTCACTTGCAGGTGCTGGTCACCTCCACGCACCTCGCTGGGGAGAAGCAGGGTGCCAGAGGTGGGTGCCTGGGTCTGGGGACAGGGATGAGGATGTGAATGGAGGTGCAGATGGTTGGGAAGACCAGGGAAGCAGGGCTGACGGCTCTGAGTTGCTGATAGGATTTGACACTCTCAGGTTTGGTATACCAGATGGGGAAGCTGGAAAAGTGGGATCAGAGGCTTGGGGCAGGGAACAGAGCCTGGGGTCCTGCCTGGGATCAAAGGAGCCTCAGTGTTTGCCAGAACCGAAGAAGAAACAGGACGTTCAGGTAGTGACTTCCACCCATTGAAGCCAGTCAAGCTTTGATGAACAATGAACAGCTCTACAAAGATTTTATCCTGCTAAAGACACCGACGATGGGGAAATGAACAACTGACGCTGGACAAGTGACTCTTCCCAACATCTTTCTGATTTCTGTCACAAAGGACACAACTTTAGTTCAAGCTATTCACAACCTGCTTGCTGCAATCATTTTCTGAGTGCTTGCTGTCTTTGCGTCGGATCTCTTCAGCCACATGGTACAGCTGACCTCCCTCTTTGAGGACTGAAACACTTTTGGTGCAAATATGTATTTACAGGATAATTTAGGAGGTTTCAGCAGTCTGTCAACCAGTCTTACAATCAATGGTTCACTCAGAGAAAAAAATACGCTAAAAAAACGACAAATGATGCATCAGAAAGAAAAATAAATCACTCTGAATTGATTCCAGAGGTATTTTCCTTGCCTTCCTCTCCCCTTGCAGACCAAACACCTTCCCTACTGGTTTTAGCTTTGGATGCTGAAGCAGTGCTAGAATTTAAGAGAGGAGAAGCAGAAAAGTGCATCAGGTGGCTGGTGAAGTTATCCTCGTGCTGGGCTGGACAGGGTTGTCTGTGTGCACTGCTTGGCTGGGTGACAGCTAAAGCAGAGGTTATGATAACACTTTGCACATGGCTATTTTTATCATCATTGATACAGCGCTGCAATTCAACATGCAAAGTTCTACCACAAGAAACACATGCCAGGAAAACAAGGCTCCTGCTCCAGCGAGCACCAGCCACATCCCACAGCTACATCCCTGCTCTTGAGGGGAAGCATTGTCCAGGGATTTTGAGGAAGAGATCTGTATGATGTTGGAGGGAAGGAGCTTGGCAGAGCCTTCAGGAAGATGGAGAAGCAGCCAGACAGCAATTGCAGGGGGATGGAAAAACCAAAGTACAAGGCAGGGTCTAGGGATGTGGCCAGCGTGAGGAGCATCTGCCTGTATTTCATGGCTAAACTACTCCTATTTGGAGGGAGAAGAGCTGTGAGCCTCCCTGGGTGAGATCTTGGAGCAGGACTACCTTCAGGCAGGATGGCAACCGATGTCATGTTCAGCTGGATCTCAAAATCCAGTGTTGGGTTCAGCTCTGGTAACAAAGCAATGATGACTAAAGGCCAATGAACTGTCACTCTATCAAGTCATGAGAACGGCAATGAACTGAGGGGTTTATTTGCTTTGGAGGGGTTAGTGGTCCTGGAGAAGTGATCAAGGCTAGTGAGGATGACCACAGTGCAGCAATGTACCATGTCTTGTCCTCCCTGTGCAGACCTTCCTCAGCTGATCCCTGGACTCAATAACACACTGGTACTTCCAGTACTGCGATCAGAGACTCAAAGATTAAGGACAAAACTAGCAAACCATTTTTTAAACCTTTTAGGTACTTAAGTGGAAGATGAGTCTTTGAGGCTGCTCCTTCCTCCTGTTCAACATCCTCCACAGTAGCTGCACTGACCAAACCAGCCATTGCTGCCTCCACCCCCAGCATCCCTCCCTGTAAGATGCAGCAGCCTGTGACCACTATAATGTGATGATCATGTCTGGATGGACACTGGAGTGCTGGAGTACCCAGCTGTGCTCCCTAAGGCACCTGCAGAGCCTTTGCTCTCATGTCTGTCACAAGCTGCACTAGGTTTGCTCTTTATCCCACCATCCTCTTGCATCATTAGTACTCACAGGTGGGGCCAGGCCATTTTCCAGATGTGGGGTAACTCATAGCAGATCAATAACTCCAGCACACACAGTGCTGGCTTGTGCTAACAGCTGGCATCAGCTCCAGAGCAGCAGCAAACCAAACTTAAGCTTCCACCCTGGCCCAGAAAGGGATAGGCATTGCTACCTGGCTGCCCACGCAGCTGGCGGGAAGCAGCCCCGAGGTGGCAAATCCTTCACAGCATCACATCCCTTTCCTTGCCTTCGTTGCCACTGCCTCTGCGAAAAAAACCTGCTGTGCAGGAACAAGTGCTTGGTACAAGTTTTGCCTGCCCTCTTCAGCCGAGCTGCAGGGAGGACAGAAAAGGACCCGGTCCCCATCCCCAGCATGTCACTACCAGCAGAAAGCAGACAACAGGGGTAGCATCACCTGAATGCAATCCAGATAAAGCCAAGAGCTAAACAAGAAGTTCTTGATTTTGTACAGTGCTTGTGGAAAATAACACAACATTTTGTACAGAGACAATAAAAGGACCCAGTGAATCACTGAAGAAAAAGCTAAAGTTGCATGGATAAGGCTAACATTATGAGAGACACAAAGATTTTAAGGCTTAAAACGACTCTCGTTCCTACCTGACTTCCTTATTACCAGAGAATTGTACCAGTGACCTCAGCTTTTGATGCAGTAACTGCTGTTTCACTAAGGTACCTCTTTCACAGGAGACCTGATCTGAAGACCTCTGAGATGTCCCATCCCTTTGTAGGGTAGATAGTGGCCCGTGCTGTTAACGAGTCATGTCCCACCACTAGTTCGTCTGGTTTGTGTCTGTCTGAATTGCTCAGCGCTGATTCTTCATGTGCCTCATCCAGTGAAGTATTACAGTATTATTTTTGAAGACAGCCACAGAAGATGTTTTCTGTGTCCATGTTTTCCCACAGGACAGAGGACACGGAGAAACATAAATCCTCCCAACAGGCCAGCAAGCAATGGGAGGCTGCAAAACAGGAGGGGCACGAGGCTGCCCGGCAGTAAAGCCTATGGGATGCTGGGGTAAGGTCTGAGCATCCCAGAGCAGTCAGATTAGGGAAAATCCACACCTTTTAGAAAGCCAGGCAGTCCAGAAGATAAGGAGGGGTGGGTATTGGGGATGGCTGGCACAGCATCTCTCCCAAAGGACCCTGGTCTGTCCTTGTCCTTTTCTCCACCTTCCAACAGCTCTTTCCAACCCTGCTGCCTCCCCCCACTCTTACTCTTTCCTGCACCACGGGTTTCACTTCCCAGGTTGGTGCCACTGGGGGCATTTTTGCACCTACCTTGTTAGCCAGTGATAGACAGGGGTTGGGATCCCGATCCGGCTGTTCAAGCTTGACGATGGTGATGAATCCCGATTCGGTGTGTTCATCCTCACTGGTGTTGCACAGGGACAATGGGTGGGACTGCAGGACAAAAGCAAAGGCAAACTCAGATCTTGGGGCTCAGCACTGCAAAGGATGACTCAAGCCCACCACAAACTCTGTGCTGTAAGGCCCTGCTCAGAGGGTGTAGGACACCCCTGTGGTGGGCATCACCACCACTGCTATATCCCATGGCCTTGTCTGAGAGTCAGTGAGGTTCTGAATGCCACAAAAAGCAAGTCACTGTCAAAGTTTCAGTCCACCAGGAAAATGTCCCAGAGAAAGGCGGAGTTCCTATCCCAGGCTGCATTCAGGTCTGGTTTTGTCTAAGTCACAGATATTCAAAGCCAGAGCAGCCCATGAGACCACAGCCCTTGACTTCTGGGACGGAGCATTCCACCAGCACAGGTCCCGGTGCTGCAAGGACTGCCGGCATCCTCGGGCCACAGGACTCTCTGCCAGCTTGCTCCCTGCCAGCGCTCTGGGCAGGGTGAAGCGACCACAACAAAAACTTCTGGTGCCCTCAAAGATTCAGCGCTTCTTGTTTCTCAGCCACCAAACCCAACAACTTTATGATAAATTTGCAGAGGAGGAGCCAAAAGGAGTGAAAAAACTGAAAGCAGGTAGAGAAGTACCAGGAATGAGAAAGGAGAGGAAAAGATCCCAAGAACCACATCCCCAGTGAGTCCTGGAAAAACATTCCTCAGCTTGAGCCAAACCACTGGCAGTGGGGAGCTGAGACAGGATGGGGTCGAGGCACCGGCTCTGGGTACACACCTCTGCAGAGCATCCTATAGAAGGGGATACAGCATGCCCCAGCATGTTACAGGGACACAAGCTGTGGGGCTCGCTCCCGTCAGTGGCACTTGGTTTGGGTTTCAGTGGTCAAGTCCACTGGAGGTGAGGCTGTCCTGCCACCAGGGCAGAGCTCGGATGGGCAGTCCCTTCTGCCCATGGCCGCACCTCATTCCTGTGCATTCACTGTCATGATGACATCCACCGAGCGCTGCTTGGATCCATGCCTGGAAAGTGTGGAATTGCCTCTGATTTTTCAATCTAGCAGTAGAGGGATGATGATCTTGTGATGGATGGCAGGAGGTTGAAGGAAACTGCAATTCAGCTGTTATCATCTTGCATGAGGCCTCCAAGCTCTTCCTGAAAAAGCTGTCTGGCTTCCTCCTCTATCTCTACCTTGTGGTGTATGAAGCATGCAGGTTACGGTACAGAAAAGGCTGTAAATACTATGGTTGCTGGACAGCTTTTGTTACTGCATCAGTGTGTAGAAGTGTGGGAAACGAGCAAGAAAGCTCATTACATTATAAACCAGGAGGATGAGGGCAGGCTTTGTATCTGGTGTCCATCCAGAAGCACGCCCAGAAGGCTTGCCTACCCTGCAGGTAATCCTGCAACAACATCCCAGTGCTGTGCAAAAAAGGCTGTTGTATTGGCAGATTTAAAAACAGGGGGAGGAATTGTCAGAGCAGACCAAGGGCACTCCTCACCCGCCATCCGCACTTGGCCCTGTTGCCCCAGGGGCTGCGAAGCAGCATTGCTCCCATCCTCAGGCTGCTGCATACCCCGGCATGGACCTAGGGTACCCAGAGATGTGTGCTCACCCCTCAGCACAGAGCTGGCAGGAGCTGGGGAATGGGGCAGGCTCGGGAACAGCCAGATGATGTTTCCTTCTCCCTGCCAGCTGCTTATTGCAGAAGTCCCACGGTGGGGGCAAGGGAGAACGGGGCTCATTTCACCTAACTTCAGACATGCTGATGTCGCCTTTTATTGTCCGAGCGGGTCACAGGAACAGGTCCTGCAAGGGAGCATGACCCACCTGGGCTGTTTTTAGTCACGTCCTTCAGGAAAAGATGCACCATGCCCATTTCTCGCTGCTGACAATAAAGGAGCGTAGCCGATTTGCTCTGATGCAGCCATCTGTATGGAAGCTTTTGAAAGCTGAAGGAGACAGGGAGCACCGCTGCTTGCTTGGAGATGCAAAACGGCCTCATTGGCCCTCCTGGGTACAGGGAGAGGAGAGCTCTGCCTGTCGGAGCCTCTACGGCCGGAGAGGTCGGGGTGGACGGTGCCAAAATTGGCCGGGGCTGCGTGCTTGGAGCTGGTCCAGGTGCAGGTCGGAGCATCCTGCCCTGCATCTCCCCACCAGCTCCCAGCCCACCGTCCCCGGGGCCAAGAGATGCCGGTCTTCACCCCAACAGCTCCGGCGAAGTCCCGGGGCTGCAGCAGGAGCTGCCACCGCTTGATGGGGCTCTTGGCCGGATCCTGGCCCTCCCCGAGCTCACAGGCTGAGCCCCCGCCGGGGGCCTGGGGGGGGGGCTGCGGGGCACCCCCGGGGCCGCTCCGAGCCCGGCTGCGGCCGCCAAAGACCCCCGGAGGCCGGCTGGAGCCCGGCGGAGGCTCCTGCCGGGGACCAGAGCTCCGTTACTCCCCATCCCCGAGCAGCCCTCCCCTCCCCCCCGTGCTGGCTGCCCACCTGCGCCTACGCTAAGCCCGCGGGCATCGGGGTTTCCACGGGGGGCGGGGAGCGTAATTTGCAGAGGTTGCCCCTTTGGTCGCATGGTTATACCCATTAGAAAAGTGCAAGGCACGCTGCTGGCGGTCACGGGGGTGGTTCCGTGCAGCCTGTGCTGTGATACAAGCCGGCACCAATTCCGAATGTACAAGCACCCCGGCCCTGCAAAATCAGGAGGCACTACAAAATCAGAGTGCTACATTTTGTAGCACTAAGTCTTGGGCTACAAGACAAGAATAGGTCTTACAAAGTCGTGAAAGCCAGTTAAAATGGTGGGGATTAAAAAAAAAAACACCAAAAAACCCCAACCAAAACCACAACACAACCACAGACATTTGCAAGTTGCCTAGATTTTGAGGTAGGTAGCACCTCTAGTCACAAGGGCATAAAGAAATCAAACCCCAGACTCTCACCTAACCCTCAGGAGCTCAGAGACCAAGGTGTAAGAGATGGTACCACGAGTATGAGCTAAGACATAACCTGCTACACTTTAAAATATTGCACAGGGCATCTCAGCACTGATGAACTGCTGTGTGCCTTGGACTGGCAGTCCCTCATCCATCTTTCTCTTGGAGTCTTCCTCTCTAATCCATAGTGATATTAGAAGAAAAATGTCAAAATGCTATATAATTCAGACTTAAAGATGCTAGAGAGAGTGCAATTGTACCGAGCCAAGCACCATAAACTCTAGAAATTGAAGTTTCTGGGGAAGCATTCCAATCTGTTATGACTTGGGAACACTCAGGGAAGGGCTCCCAAATAATCCTGGGCTTCACTTGAGCAACGGCAGGCGCTGCCCCCACCAACACAGCATTGAAGTGCCTGTGATCCTGCTGGCTTTACCAAGCAATGTCGTTACTTTCATACTCCGTTTGCTTCACTGGCTTTTGGTTAATGTATCATTTTAATAATTGCAGAAAAACACAAAACAGGAAATGCAAACAACATGTCTCATGATACTTCTAATAATTCAGAGATAATCCTCCCACTGGCATTATCAAGGCGTCACCAGGCTGCTCCCAGAGCCCAGAGGAGCCCAGGCCGCCGGCGCTGGGGAAGAAGTCGCACCTCCCGGCGCTGCTTGGAGCTGTGTCTGACCCTGGGTGGGAATGGCTTGGGGTGCTGTGACATTCCTGGGGCACAGTCCCTGTGACTCTACAGGGCGAGGGACAGTCCTGCATGCTGAGCATTGAGCAGCCTCTCTAAACACTGGGAATAAGAGTAACAAGCTAAGCTTCTGCAGCTCCAAATGAGCATGAGGAGCATATATAAAATGCTGGCAGCTGTTCTGGAGGGGGACCCAGTTGATAAATCTGGAAAAGACCTGCTGAGGAATGCACCAAAACCTTCCCTTTGATTTTCTATTAAGACTGGGGACGGTGGTCTTTTCCTCTTTCCCCCTGGGACACCCACACTCCCTGGCCAAGCAAGGGGCCTTTGCCTCAGGCATTCCTGCCCGGGCACAACTGCACCCACAAAGGGCATGGCAGGCAGCCAAGAGTGTCGGGAGAGCAACAGCCATGCAGGATCCCTGCCAGCTGAGACCCTTCCTCATGTGGGCAGCTGCCCATGGAGCTGCGGCAGACTAGTTGCCCCCTCATTATCCTGTGACGAGCCCCTCATCAGACACTAATCACCTCTGGAGGCTGAGAGTCCAGGTGCCTTCCTGAGCACCCTGTACAAGATGACCAGGGAGCAGCTCGGGAGGATTCTTCTTCGTGCAAGGGACACATGCGTCATCCACCCAAGCAACATGCTCCATTCGTCTCTGCTCCAGACCACCTCTTCTCTCTCTTCCTACCATCTTCTCCTCCCATTTGATGCTATACAGGCAACTCCTCAAGCAGCAGAAAAGCAGCAAGAACTGCCTGTTACTGTCTACATCCTACAATTGCATTTCTTGGCACTTCATGTAAGCGATCATGGTTGCACATCGTGCTCACAGGACAAGAGTAGACTCGAAAAATAATCTAAGGATGATGTGGAAAACCAAGTATTGTGAGATTCCTCAATGGAGAGGACTTATGCCCCAAGAGGTGGCCTTGGCTGCAGAGTCAGGATCCCTCACTCCCTCTGAAACCAGACCCGTGCGTACGTGGCTGTAGACGGGCTCACTGACAGCAGGTGCGACGGGTTTCTGCAGGCAGAGCATCCCCCACTCTGCTGGGCTGGGCACCTATGTAGCACCGACTGCCACAACCAAGAAGCCGTTTCTTCTTACAGAAAGCCTCTCTGATCTAGTAGACGAAGGACAGGCAAAATCCAGTCACTGGAGAGAGGAGGTATGTTCATATCCAAAATAAAAGGAGTTCTTGTGCATGTTGCCTAAATCCCATCACGCCCTGAACCAGCACTCCCCGCTACTGGGGGCTCCTAATCTGCAGAAGGACCTCGATGGGTGTTGACGCTGGATCTCGCAGTGCTGCTCCAGCTGGGGCTTCCCTGTTCGAAGTCGCATCGATGATCTGCCAGACCCTTCTCCCAGGATGATCCCTACCTGGCTCTGTGCTGCTGGGATCCCAGAGGTGGGGTTGGGATTAGCTAGTTCCCTGACAGGGTTTGGACCCAGTCTTGGGCAATTCAGCCCTGCCAGTTTGGCCCATACCCTAGCCCTGGCACTGCCTGTAAGACTGTCAACCAGACCTGTGAACCCCCTGGCTTTGTCACTCCATCTCTCCCTGTCACCACATCCCTCCTGTCACTCTTCAGCAGGATGCAGAGCTCCACTGCATCCCTATGGGCTTGCTACCACATTATTTTTTTTCCTGTTTCCTTACCCTATGGCATCTCCTTCTTTTCTACCTTTTCCATCCACACCACCTCTCCTAAAATACTGAATTTCTCTTTTCTAACTTATCCTTGCCATCTTTGCCACTTTATTCCCACTAGACCCACTATCTTCACACCAACCTGCCCCTCCCACCATGCCAGCACCACTCACAGGTTGTACAGAGCAGCCAGGAGCATCCCTGCAGCAGTGCAGGGGATGTGAAAAGGTCCCGGGGAAAGCCAGGCGTAGCAAGGTGCTCGATTCTCACTTGGGGGCTTCATTTAGAAAACAGTTGAAAAAAAAGATGACCCTGAGAGGTCATCTAGCCCACTTTGCTGCCCGAAGGCAGGATCAGCCAGACCTAAAACATTCCTCAGAGACACTCGCTCAACCTGTTTTCGAGACGTCCAAAACCGGAGACTCCTCACCCACTGCAGGCAAGCCAGGCAGGGCTGCCTTCTCCTCCACACCAGAAAGTATTTTCTAAAGCCTGATCTGAATTGGTCTTGCTGCAGTCTAAGCCTATTAATTCTCACTGAATTGACTATGCTCATGGAAAAGAGAGGATTCGCTCCCCCCCCCCCCCCCCCCGCAAGAAGCATTTAAACATTTCTGTTCCCCTTTCTGTTCGGAAAGAGTCTTTAGGGACAAGGGCTAAAAAAGGACTTGGAGAAGCAAAGTCCCTGACAGCCTCAGTTTTCTCTGTAAGGGAACTCACAGAGTATTTCACACCCTTCCTTCATGGGGGATGAGTCAAAAGGATTGATTTATTTGAAGTATCCATAAAAAATATATAACTAACCAGTAAGGGGTATGGAAAAGAGAGGAAGAGAACAGGACAAGATAGCATTCATCAGAGGGCTCAAAAAATAACAGATGAAACTGGTGAACTGTTAACACCAACATATAACTCATCACTAAATTGAGCACAATACCAGAAAAATTCCAGGTTGCAAATACCAAGCTGAATTTGAAGAACTTAGGAGCGATGTAGGGAAAGGCAGATCGAAAATCCTGGCTTCCCCGCCAAAAAAAAGTGGTAGAAAACAGTACGAGGAAGAGAAAGGAAGAACTAACAGTGCTTTGGAAAAGGAGAGTGATGCTTCACAGACCCATGGGGTTCCTGAAAACAATCAGTAAGTGTGGGAGTAAAGGCAGTTCAGTTAATGCTGTACACTGGTATCTCCTCTTCTGTTCTCCTACAAGGTCAAGGCTATGGAAGATGACAGAATATCATGCAGTATGACCCAGGGTCACCTCCAGAACTAAGAAGAGGAAAAAAGCAGGTCAGCCTTTACAATGGAGTGAATTTACCAGGACAGTTCCAGAAGTAAACTGTATTGTCCAAATGTTCACAAAGGATTTGGAAAATGAGAGGAATGGTGAAGTGGCCAAGTTTTTCAATAATACATAAATATTCAAGTAGGTAAATATTAAAACTAGCTGCAAAATATAAAAACTGGATACTGAGTGATGGAATGATAAAATATGTTAAAAAAATGCAAATATGAAAAAATATATCTAGCTATTGTACACAGGGGTGAGCTCTAGGTTTGCTGTTAAGAAACAGGAAAGATTTTGGAGTCATGACAGGGAGTTTTATGGAAACTGTTGTTGAATCACCCCAAGCAGTCAAAAGGCAAATAGACTGTTAGGCATTACCGTAAAAAAATTAAAGAAAAAAAAAAAGAAAGAAAAACTACTAGATAAAGCTGCAGTGTGTCAACATCTTGAATATTACAAGAAGTCCTGCTGACTCCATCTTAAACAGAGGGCACTACTTCTGTACAAGAAGAGATTAAATGAACAAGAATTCTTCAGCTTAGTGGAGATGGCATATATTAGAGCTATGTAAAATCATGAATAATATGGAGAATTCATGGAACGAAAGACTACAAAGAGCTGTTAAATACAAAGATGTGGACACCAGCTGTCTCTGAGACCAGCCTGCCAGCAGCCGGGGAGCTACAGAGGAGCATCACTTGGTATTTGCCCTTTTGCTGCACATTTTGGGGCTGTGCAGGGGAACTGCAGCCATGGGGGTTCTGCCCCGCATCTGGTGCACCTGCGTGGGCACTCGCCAGGCAGCATCACGGGCTGCATGCTCACCTTCCTGCTGGAAGACATTCCCTACAGATATTTGGGCTAGAAACCAAATAATAGAATAAAGCTGAGATTTGTGGTCAGTGCCAGAGAGCCAGGAGAGCTTCTTCCACCCCATGGGCTCCTGCGGAACCTTAGCAGGGCCAGCCGCTGCCTTACCTATGGGGGACAGCTGTGTGACTTCTGACTGTAACCCAGCACCAGTTCTCCTGCCCTCCTTCCCACAGGCATGCCAGCAGCTGTAAACCCATGCAAGACATTGGGGCAATACTGAAGCGTACAGGGCCTGGAGACATGTGCAGTGATTTTGTTCAGGACAGCAAGCCCTCCCACTGCTGCAGCTCATGCCAGGAGCGTTTTGCATGCAGCGTTGATGCCGCAGCCTGCAGCGGATGGAAATGCCACATTGGAAAGGCTCCCTCACAGGTGAGCTACACAACAAAACAGAAAAAAGCCTGGCATCACAAGGAGATAAGCCAGGAGCTTAAGGCACGGAGGCCTTTTGAGGGTACGCAGCATCTTGGGCATCACCATGCCATGTCTGCTTGTTGTTCATAGATGCTCACTCCCCACTGACCTGCTTGCTTCGCTCAATTGTGCCGTGTCTCTGTCACAGAGCACAAGCTCGTGAGGGCAGAATAGTGACATTTCTATATTTGTGGATATCAATGTCTGGCTTAATACACTCTCTTCCCTGCTGAAATCTGTCAGTGAGGCTCTGAGCTAAATAAATTATATTCCTTCATAGGTTTATATTCCTTCATAGGCTTCAAAAGCACAAGTGGAAGTGCTCTACTACCCTCCTCCCCATCTTTGCTGCTAACAATGACCTTGCTGTGAGAATTATTGGGCAAGATCCTCTCCTGGCATCTATCAGGAGACGGAGATGGGGAACCTGCGATAGGATTGCTGCAGGAAGGAGCAGGGCAGAGGTACCAGCTCTGAAAGCCAGATGTGCACCTGCATGGTGCCTCTCCCAGAAGTTTCAGAGCACAGACACGGTCACAACTGCTGGCACCAGGGAAACCTCTGGAGACCTCTGTGTGGCTGGGAGGGGACAGGGCACGTGTGCTTCCCCAGTCTTCTCAGTTACATGCTGCATCACTGAAGCGCTGACAGCCCTTAGCAGGCTCAGTCTGCTATGCGGGGAAGTGCTGTGCTCCCACGGCACAGGGCAAGCCCAAGGAATGCTCCTGCCAGCTATGCTGCCCTGCTGGGACACCCCAGTCACCAGATCCTCCTCCCCCGGTCTCCCCCAGTGCTCATGCTGCGTGAACATCTTTATTCCCGTACAAGAGAGGCTCTTCCCAGTTTATATTAATGCTTCAGCTCTATCAGCTCAACAGAAGCCCCTCTTACACCAAGATCACTCCACTATGTAGCTGTCGCTCTACTCACAGACAGAGCAGCAGGAGTGAGGGGATGCTACCAAGGGTACAGGAGGCCGGCATGCAGCTACAGCGGAGCTGAAAAGCGCTGTGGAATGCTGCTGGAAGGACATAGGAGAATGAGCAGGGATGAGGCAGGGAGATGAAGTGGATGTTAACTATGAAGAAAATGGAAATGGCTGGTTGGAAAAGGAAGAGAATGGCAGAGTGTTTCAAGGGGCCTGAGGAAAAATTGCAGCTTCCATGACTCCTGGGCATGAAGCTTAGCCATCAGGATATGGGGCTTTTTAATTTACCTGCATAAAGTTTCAAGAGCTGTTATAACAGCAAACACACCTTACCCACATGTGAGTCACAGACAAACATGTTCACTGATAACAAACACATTATTCTTAGAGAGACTCAGGTCCTATCTCAGTGTGCGAATAGCTCAGACAACCATCCGAGTCCCCTGAAGGAGTGGCAAGAAGTGGGAGAGGAGACAAAGGATCTACAAGCTGCCAATGCAATACTCCTATGCTTGTTCCCTTACACGTGCTCATGAGCTTCCCTATCTTTGGCCCGTCTCTAGGGTCAGCAGTGCCCGAGGGTTTGATACACCAAACCAGTCCCTAATCAATAACTGCATCTCCTTCTCCTTTTCATTACAAAGCTGGTGAGCAACAAAGAGAAGTGCTGAACCCCAAGAGAGATGTTTATTTGATTATCACACGTGCAGAGTTAAATGGTTTAGATGAGTCACTAAGTCTGGATCTTTTCTGTCTAATTACACAAGCATGGCCATGGTGTTGGACAAAACTCTCACTACACACCTTGCCGTCCTACTGACAGCTCTGCTGAAGTTTGCTCTCCTATGGACAGAGAGGTCCAACACAGGGGGAGCAAGTGTCACTGCTCGTAGCATAGCTACCATGGTCATAGTATGGGCCAACAAGGAAATCTTTGGCAAAGTTTCATCACAATGTCTGGTTAAGCTCGCTCTCTCTCTGGTCCACACATCCATTTTGGAATATCAAGGGCAAAGGGAGGTTCTCTGGTCAGCCCTGACTCACACCACTAAAGGAAAGTAAAGGCAAGCTGGCCCAAGTCACGGGAGAACAGCTCACACTCCTGCTGCCTCCAAGCACGCTGCAAGCAGTCTGGATTCAAAACCCAATGAACAGCATCCAACCCATGTTGACCTGCTCATCTCATATAACTTAGAAGGCTCAACTTGTCCCCACTCTGGGGTCCAATGCCACTGGCAATCTCCATACTTCAAGGCCCTCTTACACAATGACCTTCTGCACTGTACTGACAGTCGTTCGGAGGTTAAAACTATTCCACAGAAGTCACGCAAGTCTTCCCCCTCAGCAACAGCTCAGAGCACTGGCAAAACCCAAGCTCTGCAGACAGCACGGCAGCCCAGTGGCATCCTTCCTACCACTCAAAGCACAAAGCTGTATTATCACTTGGGACCAGCTTATGGGTAGCACAGACATACGAGATCTTCCACAACGGATACGTCATGCACCTTTATAGGAGACAGCTCTGACCCTAAAAGCAACTCTGCAGTGATGGGCCAGATACAAAGACTCACCCAAACCCAGATCACTTTACCCCAGAGACTGGAGTATCGTTTCCTCAACCAGCAAGTTTCCACAATGGGTTTCAAAGTTAAAGCCCTGAAAGTGGATGCCAGAAAGAGCATCCTTGCTCTTCTAGAAAGGACAGAAGAGATCTAGAAGAGCAAAGAGTGACAAGGAAATTCTCCTTGGGGCAGATTATGCCATAATTTCTTGTGAAGCATCACACACCTCCAGGAGGGCTGAACTGCTCCTGGAAGGAGGCCATAGGGCTCTCCCAAGGTTGACATGGACTGGGGAATCCTCTAGGACTCTTCTGAAGATGAAGCTCAGCAGCAGTGTTGCCTCCACCATTGCCTGAAGATTGCAGGGCCCTGATGTGGATCTGAACCACCATTGTGGCCATTTCTGGAGAAATCAGCAATGGTGCGGGGAAGCCTTACCTGGTCACAGGTGAAACATGGGCATTTGCCATGATTGCACATGAACCTGGGAAAAGCTGCAGGCAGGAATTGGGCATGGGGTGGAGGAGTCACCCCTGCTGAGCCTTCCTGGCTGGCGCTGCAGCCCGGGGGGAACATTGCCTGATCCCCTCCCCCTTGAATATCCCTGGGCTCCACTGCCTCAGCCAGGTGCAGAACAAAAGGAAACTAATGATTTAGTTATTGCTTCAGCGCCAAAGGTTTGAAGGTCAGCCATTCAGCGCGGCGCTCCTTGTATGACCAAGCACTGCCTGCACTGCCTACCCTGCCTGCAGACCTGCAGCTACAGTTGGCTCAGCAGGGGCCAGTACTGTACGGCTGGCTTCTGCGCGGGGAGATGAAAGGCTTTTTTCTAATGTAATAACTGACGGCCTCTTCAGTGCCGTTTGAACTGTTTACAGACTGAGTTAACGATTACAGGCAATGTGTACCTTGGCTGCTGCCCAAAATTCTTACCCACCCGTCAGATATTATCAAAGAGCCCTTCACTGCTGGTCTGGAGTCCTTCCAAAGCACAGCGCCGAAATGCCGGCGTAGAGGAGGGGCCTTCAGTGTTCAATCATGAAACACAAGCTAGAAAGTCACAGATCTGCGCTGGTGAGGTGTCCTGGGGACTGGCTGCCGAATCACATAGACACACAGGAACACCCAAGAGGTTCCTAAAGCCCCTCGTGCCCCAGGGGTCCATGCAGGATGGGCTCTTCCTCACCTAGGGCCTTGCCTGTGCTGGCTTCCAGACTTTACTGGAGGACACCACACAGCCCACAGGCTCTGGCTGTCCAGGTTTCCCTCCCTGCACAAGGTTGCTGCCGTCCATACCTCGTTCTTTACACATAGCCTGGGTGTTGTGTTAATGCTGGTGGTTACACAGCTTAAAGCTACTCCTGCCAAAAGCGTTTTCAACACCCTCATGCCTAAGAGTGTGGACAAGAACAAACCAGGTGGTGGGAGATTAGATAAAATCACTTCCATTGTTATTTGTAGCTGGAAAAATGCAGGTGTAGGTATAAGGTCTGGCTAGATTTGGGTTAGAAAACAAGCCCCAGCTCTCTGGGGCAAACTGCTCCAAGTCTGGAAATCCCGTTGAAACGAAGGGATGAAATCAAGAACTGGCAAGCTGCTCTAATTACAGCTGAGCAACACAGAGCCACATTCAAGCAGCACTGAGGCTACAGAGCAAACTGCTTCCGAGGCAGGAAATACCGCAGCTGCAGAGGATGGCTCCATCCTACCGGCAGTCCTGCACCCACAGAAACCTGGGGAGGTTTGGTGAGAGCAGAAGCTAACCTTTGCATAGTGCATTGCTCCTGGAAGTTTCTGTCAGAAGCAACTTCCTAAAGACAAGTAGAAAAAAAAAATTAAAATCTCAATTTCAGATAGAAACATGTCTCATGGACCATCGGTCCCCCTTACCACTGAACTTCAGGCTATAAAATGCTATTTAATAGTGTTCACTAGACCATCTGCAGACTGAGCTACCATGGCTTCAAGGTATCTGCAGACCATTGTTAAAAAACCTCTGCTTCAGTCCAGCCCAGGGTTTAAAAATCCCAGCTACAGCAGCTGCCTGAACTGATGCATCCCATGCCTACCAGGAGGCTGCAGCAGTGCTGGTATGCCATCATCCAAAAGCTCTTTGTAGGAAAGGCCAGATAATGAAAGTATGAAATTTTCTGTTGAAATTTTGTTCCCATGTTCCCAAAACGAGGCATTTTGTCCTGCACAGAAAATGCTAAAGCGTCTCTTTCACAGGCTGAGAAGAGATAGATTTTCCAAGAGATGCTTTCCAGAGAAGGGCTGATGTCTTCACATGGTAGCAATTGTGTGCTTGAAATATGATGTATGTCAGCAGGTCCCAGGCATAAGGGCGAAGATTGAATCACTAAAGGAATAAATTACTTGCTTTTTAATCACATACCATACTGGCTTCCCATTGTTTTATTGCTCAGATGTAGGTTTTTTTAAATAGGGATGAGAGAGTGGCTGGTGAAGGACACAAGTGTCTCTCTTGTTGGATGTTGTAGTATTGCCAGGAGACAGAAATGTAGATGCAAATATATTTGCTGTGATTTGAATCACTAAAACTTGCTAGTACAGTGCAGTACACTACAAAAAATCAGTTCCTCCTACACTTACTTGCTAAGACATGAGTTCAGGCCCTCTGGGATCCGCAATTCCCCTGGCTGCTATCGATGACATCACTGACATCTAAGGAGCTGCAGGAATGCCAAGAATGCAGCTCCGGGCTTCTGGGGATGCTGAGCTCATCGGCTGCTACAGGAGGCACGAAAGATGGGGTGTCTGGGTCGGGCTTCCAGGGATGCTGAGCTCATCGGCTGCTACAGGAGGCACGAAAGATGGGGTGTCTGGGTCGCAGTCCTGGCTCATTTACAGCCTTCCCCTTCCAACGTACATGTATGTGCTCTTTTTAAGGTCGCACAACACATGGTCACACAAGGTTGCACCAGTGTAAACAGCAAAGTTGGAATTGTTTGAAAATCTATTTCACCAATGTCTTCAGATGCTGAGCAGAAGTGAGAATTTCAGCACAGGCACACGGGGTCAGACCCCAAATTGATGTAACCCTGTGACCTGTCTCTCATAAGCCAGCAGAACCCACTCAAAGAGTGGTCTTCTACTTTTTATACCTTTCCAGCATTACTGGAGTTACTGATCTAGAGGACGTACCCAGAGCGGGGTAGTTAACAGCCTGAAGGATTTCACAAACATGCCTCATTCCCTTTTTACCCATTTATACTTTCTTCCATAACATCCTCTGCAAATGAACTTCACAAAGGATTTCAGCTAAGTCAATAACTACTTTTTTGACTGAAGATATTCTCACAGGAGACTTCCAAGAGCAATCTCTGTTAGCTCTCAGATGCACCTTTGACTACTACCATCCTTGCTGCATGTAACCAATCTTGCATCCTGGGGAGTCCAGCCACTGAAGTAAGTTATCACAGACATTCAAAGAGCTGGACTGGCACGCTGAAAGGAGCTTGAAGCAGGTAGGCATAAAACTCTTCCCCTTAGTTTCAGCCTGTTGGGAGCCTCTGAACGCTCCAGCATTCATCACCAAAGGGCATGTCTCCACGTGGAGGTTCTTAGGGACGAGGATGACACAGCTCTTGGCCCAGTACTCAAGAGGCTGAGGCCAAAAAGGTGAAGAAATTTCTGTTTTCAGCCACCTCTGCTGCAGTGTTCAGAGCAGCACGGAGCCGCAAATACACAGGATCAAAGACAAACGGGACAGAAAGTGAAATAACTTCCCTGCTCAACAGAATGTGATCCAGTAGAAGATTACCTACCCACTATCTTTACTTGAGGATGCCCAATAATTTGACCAAACATTACTTTAAAATGGTACAGACTGACTGAGCTCTAACAGCTTTTTTCACTCTGCAAAACAGGAAAAGGGAGCCATTCACAGACCATTTGTTTGAGACAGTGAAAGTAGGTTAGTTGCGACATCACCTCCACTGGAGGATCCAACCCTCATCAACCCGTGTCTCCTCGAGAGGGAACAGAGATCCAAAAGGAGGATGAGTGCCAAGATAATGAGGACATCTGGAGTCAAGGTAGTTAGGACTAGAAGTTCAGAAAGGAGAAAAGCCCTCCTGCTTACAGGAGGGAAGTCTTTCTCATCTCTGGTTGCTGCAGATTAGGAGACATGATGCACAGAGCTGCCAGCCTGACACCTGCCAATTCTGCTTTTTTTCCTGCTTTTTTCTTAACAATGACGCTGGTCCCTGCTAGAGAAAGACCACTGGAGAAGACAATTTAGCACTGTCTAGAGCTTCTTATGTGGCTGCTCAGTGATAAAACTACGCTACATTGTGTAAAATCAGCCATCTACACCTTGAGTTGACTCATGCAGACTCAGGTTCCTAGGCTTGATTGCCTTTTCTCCTGTTCTGAAGGGTGGAGGTGGTTGTTGCAATCACAGATTCTCCCTCTGTATCTGCTGCTTTTCATCTTGCTGTGCTCCCCCTCACTGAGACAGGATGTCTGATCAAGGGCTTGTTAACACAGCCATGCTGAAAGCACATGGAGAACAGTTTTTTAATGTTGTATCTCATCCCTCCGTGCCGCAGGACTCCGTACTTCAGCCCTGATGACCTTTGAAAATGGCAGGTGCCCATCTCGCAGGGAAGGAGAGCGCTTGTTCTCACAGTTGCCATCGCCAGAGCCATGCCTGGTCCATGCAACGTGAATTTGCAGCTCCCTTTGCAGAAAGCAAACTCCATACAGCTGTGCCTTGCTGGCATTGACTTTACCACGTGGAAGATGCTGAAGTGTCTGTTCATGACTGTCTGCAAACTCTGGAAGGGACAATCCTTCGTTACAGCTCAGTTGATTTCTCCCCCAGTACAATTCACTTGATTTTCCCACCAATACTCCCTAACGCTACACTGAACAATGTGCATTTACACTGCCCAATACACCAAGCCCTTGGTTTCCTCATGCAATTTGCATCACTGTCACTGTGTAAGGACAAAAAGCCATTGTAGCCAAAACCTTAGAGCCTGCAGAGCACTGCTTCGATGGTTTCTGTTGTATTAGGAATCAGTGCAGCACTCGAGAACACAGGGATAAATCATTAACAAGTCATTATTGTTCACAGGTATTTTTGGCAGGAAACCACTGAGGTCAACTTGGACAAACTGCTGTGGGGTAGTGGGGGTGGCACTTTTCATGGAGAAGCATTAAAATCCTTTTCTAATACCAAAAAATAGTCTGGATGACCTTCCTTGCTGAATCTAATCGACATGAAGAGTGCCACAGCCCCTCCTTCCCACTCTTCTTGGCCTGAGCTTTCTTCCCGCATCTGTGATCAAGTCCTTATGTCTGCAAAGCACCTGCCATTCTTCTGGCACACACAAAATGACAGCGCTGTTAATCACGAGCACCCCTCACAGTGTGGGCAGGCTGACAGCCCAAAAAGTATTTCTCATTTACCAATCCTATAATCCCACAGCTCGCATCAATCACTTCTGCTACCGGGGGTTGGGGAATTCCCAAACACTGCTGCTTCTCCTAGAGATCTGTCCAAGGATGACTGTTTCTCATTCTTTGGAAACCTGCAGAGATGCCACTTCTGTACAACTGTATCAATCACCCCTTCCATCCCCAACAAAAATCATCTTCTTAGTGGGCAATACAATGCTTCTGCTCCTGCAGGGGCATATGTGTGTGCAGGGAGGGGGTATGAATCCATATGCTGTTTGCTCCTGTGGCCATCACTGCTGGCAGACAGCTGAGCAACCATCAAGAGCCCTCTCCATGGTTAATATTCTGGAGGCTGATCTGTCCTCACAGCTTCTAGCACTGTCAGACACTCCAGCTCCATGAAATGCTATTTATTCTCGTTGTCATTCAGTTTCCTGCTTCGGTGGCCAGCTGGCCACTGACCTCATTGCTATTTAGCTGTTGTAAATCAAGTGCCAAAGGACACTTTCAGAGCATCATGATGTGGCAATCCCTCTGATTATGTGGATGTGGTCATTTTAAAATTAAGTAAGCAAACAATTCTGACACAAACAGCTCAAAGGCTGTTGTGTGTTGTTCAGCGTGTGCTCCTGGCTAGGAGATACAACATCAAGATGGGGCTGCCTTTAAAGCCCTAAAAATCTCCTACAAAATGCCATGGAGTTGGCCCAGCTGTTCAGACAGTTGTGTGCCCAGCCAGTTCTGGATGGCTTGGTGTTGATGTTTTTGCTAAGGAAAAGTACTTTCAACTTTGACATTTAAAACCTGCCCTTCATAAGCACAAAAAAATTCCTTTCCAAACTTACCAGCTTCTGGACACATTCATGGAAGCCAAGAAAACCAGTCAGGTAACCGAGTCCAGCTCCTGAGCCCACGCTTCCATTTTTCTCTAAAAAATATTCACTCCACCACCACAGACCCAGGCAGGGACATTTGTATTGCAAAGGGAAGCAAGAGCTGCTTTACAAAAGCCTGAAGTATGGGCAGATAACTCAAAACAGTTTTTCTGCCCAGCCTGAGGTTGCCAACCCCCCCCCCAACTCCATGAGTCCTGAGAGTGGAGGCTGTGCCTTCAACCTGGAGGCCCTTCCTCCTGATGATGTTCCTCAGCAACCTGCCCAGTGCCCTGCCTGTCTTCATCCTGAAACCACAGTTGGGCTGTCTGAGCCCCAGCTTTTTCTGAGCTTTGAGAAATTTTTGGTTTAGGAGGCTGAAAACATACATATAATTGCAGCCTGAAAGGGCAAAGAAATGAACAATTACTGGCTTCATGGTAGGACTATGAGACCTGGGCTACAAATGAAGCTGTAATATGCACAGAAATAGGATTTGGAAACATCTAATATTTCCATCACTTAAGAGGAGACTGCAGGGCATCTCTCTGTGATAAAAATGGCAAGTTCTCTATCTCCCACTATAAACTGTAATGGCAATGGCAGACAGGTAACTGCTCCAGGAGATGCCGGTGGCAGCTCTGTTTCAGAGCTGGTAGAGCATGCACGCTGACCACACGTGTTTCACACTCCCGAGGACAGGAATGACATCTGTCCTTCCCAGCTGCAAGGCCAGCTGTGTGCCATGAGCACTCTCCAGTACCTCCACTGGCAGGGACAAACTAAAATCTGCTGGTAACCCACGTCTAGGTGCTGCAGTTCTGAAAACCGTGCACTGCAAAACCCACAGAACATGTTATCTTCAAGGAGAAAACTTCCTTCTTTCCCTAGGTTGCCCCACAGCTCTTAAACTTGATGTTGATGAGACCTCCCCAGCCTCTTGTGACATCCCACTTCTGCACCTCTGCACGGAAGAGAAGATTCATGACAGGGCTGCCATCAAGTAGGGTTCAGCTAGACTGGTTTTTCCCTGGAATGATGACCAACAGTGTTCAAAGAAAATCCTTCTGAGTTTGACCTGGTTCTATTGACTCTGAGGTACAGCCCAAGCTACAACCAACATTTCAAGGATCTTCATGCGATGGAGCACTCAACAGAGACATTAGAGTCCAGTCACAGAAGCTGCAGGAGTCTTCTCAGCCTACCAGCGCACATACCAGGGATCCCCCAACCCTTTCTTTCTAGGGACTGTTCCTTTTCTGGTATTTTGTCCAATTATTCCCACTCCTAGAGCTGCACCCAAGAGCTCCACTGACTCTGGAGTGCCCCCAAAATTCATCTGCCCAGTCCCCGCAGGGCTGTGCCCCTGGCTGCCGTCCCCTGCTTCCACGATTTCCGGGCTCCACTTCCCTGGTCCTTCAAAACTCCTTTCATACCCCAGGACTGGGGATGAACATCAAGTTGATTATAAAACAATTTCTTTTGTTGATAGAAAATTCTTTGCAGGGCGTGAACAGCAGGAGAAAGAAAGGACTCCTCTGAACTGCAAGCTGGCTGGAAACCCCCGGAGGGCAAGAATCCGATCCCTCGTCTTTGAGGAGTGCAGGCCTGTCTGTACAGGCTGCAGGAGCAGCCGGCCCAGGAGAGCTTTGTGTGTGCAATGCCGACAATAACACACACCAGCCCTTTCCTTGCCAGCGCAACGTGCGAGGTTCATTAACAGGCTGCAGTTTCTGCACCGTGCATGTAAAATGGCTTCATTCCTCCCGTTTGCACCCCTGGACTGACCTAGTCTTCCTCACCCTGTTAATCCCCTTCCGCAGAGGCAAACCTCCTCCCCAGCATCTCCCAACCCACCTGCCCTGTGCAGCCTCCCCTGCCTCCCTCCCCGCCCCCACGCGCCCTTCGCCAGCCAGATCATCCACCCCAAAACAAATCCTTCTCTCCCTCTGCTCAAAACCTACCTGTGCATCCTCCCAGAGCTGCTCAGGAGGAACAAATCCTCCATCCACTGACCATGAAACCTGGTCAGGGGCACCCACCTGCCTGTTAAATATCAATAACCCACCAAATCACTCTGCCACCCGCAGCAAGCATCGGATGCAGTGATTCTGCAGATGCCACTGAACAATCTGTGACTGTCTAAATCAACATTTACAAAAAGAAATCCTGAGGATCATAAAGTGCCCCCATTTTGCAAACTGGGCGGAACATGTTCCTTAGGAGCAAGTATTTTGTTAATCAGTGCTGAGCTCGAGAAGCCAAGCTTCACAGGCTTTGTGTTTTCAGCCCTGTGAAGAAGCATCGTTCCTGTATTTTTCATAACAGCTGCTGTGATTCACAGACTTGGGTAGCCAGCCCTGCTCTGGATCAGCCCCATCTTCTTTCCACGAGGACCAAAGTAATTCAAAGCGGGACTGTACATTTCAGTAAAATGACAAATACAGACAAAAAACCATCAACAATGCAGAAATCTTTAAGAATGGGTTTGAAATTCCCCCTGAAGATGTCTACATTGTGAGTAATGGTAACACCATTAGCCCACCAGCATCTCTTGATGCAGCCATGCTGTCCTGAGCAGTCCAGTTACGGTCAGACCCATTCCAGCACCATGCGTGTCCCACATCCAGGAAAACCCACAGGTGTGCTGGTTGCCTCTAAATGTGTTTTCTTTCTCCCTCTACTCCAACCACACAGCTTCCCTATCAGGTTTCACAGTCTCTCATGCAGTGCTACTAGCTCATATAATAATATATATATAAAATATATAAACTAATAGCTGCATCCCAGCTGTTCTGCTGCTCACAATGTCCAGTACCAACCTCTGAGCTAGGAAAAAGCACAGCCAATGGACCTGGGGAAGGAGCTGAAATCCCGTTTCTGAACCCCAGCATTGCAACTAAATGGGTGCTGAACGTCTGCAGTTCCCTTTACCTCCTCGTCACCTGTAGATTTCAGGTGGTAATGTGGTCCTCATCAAAGCTGGCCAAGAATTACCACAGCTGCTCTCTGGTTGCTTCTGGTGGCAGCCCTCTCGGTTGGGGTTCTGCTCTTCCCAGTACCCTCCAGCCCACCAAGGCACTACAGATAGCCCTGGGGAGGTGGATTTTCCCACAGGCCAGTTACAGCCTTTTCTGCCATTCCCATCCTTTCTGCAAGGAACACTCTGTGCTCGTTCCAGCTCCCTGCTGCAGCCTCCATGGTCCTCCGGCAAAGGATGCCCCATAAATTAGCACAGCTCAAGCTACCCTGGGTCCTCCTAGAAAGCCAAGGTAGGGAGGAGACTGTGATGGCTGTCCTGCTCCCCCCATCACACCATGGCTGAAGAAACACTCCTGCTTGTTTCTCGCCCTCCTGGCTTCACTATAAAGGCTGTCTGGTACCTCCACTGCCATCTCACACCACCAGCCTTGACTTGTGGGCTGCTCCTTGCAGCCCATCTGCCGCAGCTGGGCTTGCAGGAGGTGGAGGGGACTGGGCAGGGAATGGAAGGGCTGGCAGTAAGGGAAGGTCTGCCCAAGGAAGCTCAGCTAAAGTCTGATTAGGAACATGATGGGAGCCAAGAAGAAAGTGTAGGGTGTGGAAAAATAGGGAGGAGAAAGATTGTTTTGGAGGAGAATAGGTCCAGAGCTCTGGGCAGTTTCATTAGAGGAATATTAAGTAAATGAGTCAGAGCTTGCGGTGCCTGAGGCTCGGGAAAGCTGCTGCTGATGTGAAGGGATGGCAAGGGAAAATGAGGTTTGTGGCATGCTGTCTGCATATGAAATTCAACCATAACAAAACAAGAGGAAACATGTTGCCTGCCTAATACTTTTATTAACATTTGCAGAGATTAAGTACTGCAGACGTTCGATCGGTGCCTTCATCTCTACCTGATTCAAGCTCTGCCTCTGCCTCACTCTGGGCTAGCGACTTAAGCGAGCATTTTCCAATTCATTGCACTTTCAGAAGGCAACGCAAAGCACTTGGCGCTCCCCTCTCAAGCAGCACCCACCACACTGCTCTTTTAGATTCCAAAAGTAATTTTGTATGTCAGGTTTTATGCATTTGTAGCTGGAATCTGGATATAAAATTTGTCTCCCACAGGTAAAAAATGGGGTATTGCACTTATATCCACCATTCAAGAATGCTACATGTATCGGTAAATGTGTATGTTATACGTGTATATATATGTACGTATGTGTGTGTGTATATCTATATAGATATATACGTACAGATATATACATCTCTGTGTGTTTATGTATATAAATACCTATCTATCTTGCAAACACAAAATCCAAGCCTCAAGTTAAGATGGGTAAAACAAAATGCCTACTTTTAAATTAGAATATTAATTTCATAAGCATCTGGGAAATTCAAGGTAAGGGAGTTAATCCAGAGGATGCTGTAATAATAGAGATACAGGAATAATACAGTAGACTGTACTAATATATATTTAACTGTATGAAAGAATTGCAAAGATCTGTAGGCTGAAATTCCATGCCTGTATGGAAAAAGAAAGTATTAAAGCTACCAGCTGACCACCTATCTGCAGTGATGCCAGAGACCAGGAAAGGCTAAGGGAAGTTAGGAAGGTTAGAAAAGTGGAAAAGCACAGTATCAGTGGGTGACTTCAATCATCACCATACAGGCAGAGCAAATGTTGTATTGAGGTCTGACCAAAGGACAGCTTTAGATACCTTTATCAACTTCTTTACGGAGCAATTTGGAGAAACCTCCAAAGTAGATGCAATCCTGCATGTTACACAGGGGTTTTGGTTGAAGACAGATTATTTCTGTAATAGTGACCATTATATATTCAAATTCCCCTATTCATAGGAAAGGAAAATAGAATTAAATAAACAAATAAAACAAAACCCTCAAACCATAAAAAATCCTAAGAATAAGGAAAGTAGTTAGAAAAACATTTTAGAAAGCAAATGAGAAGGTAACGTGTTTCCGGGTGATACGGAAATTGTTTAGAGATCTCCTGCTAGAGGCTCAGAGTAAACCTATGCCATTGAGCAAAGGACTCTACCTGGACCCCAAAAGCCCAACAGTGAACACTAAAGGAAAGGAGAATACCAGAAGGAAAAGGCAACCTTTGGAATGTGGAACTTGCATCCAAATTATGAGAGCAGAAAAGACTGTAATCCTGGCAAGTTAAGGAGACTGGTCAAAAGACAAAAACATGCTAGGGGCTTACATACAAACAATAAAGCTTTTTTCAACACATCAGAAGCAGGAAGCCTATTAGTGAGTTTCTGTGGCTAACAAATAGCATAGGGAATGAAAGATGCACTCAAAAAATATTTGCAAAAAAAGCTAAATGAATTATTTGCATCATGGTTCACTACAGAGGAAGTCAGGAAGCTCCCATGCAGAGCATTTCAGCATGTTCATAAATTACTCGGGAAAGGGTAAATTAATGAGGTGACAAAATTTGCAGATGAAACAACATTTTTTTGAATTATCCAATCTCAAGCTGATTGTGAAGACTTGTGTGAAGCATCTCAGGCTACGCCTGAGGTTTAATGAGCAACAGGATGCCAATAGCTCCCACCTCCTCCCACGCTCCTGGCCACACGTTCCCCACTGCTTACCCCATCCTTGACTTCTCCATGAGCTCATTTAGCTTATGAAAACATCAGAAAATGAACCTAGCAAATAAAGTTGAGCATTTTCTGTAGTTTTAATGAGTTGGACAAGTTTGGGAAAGGGTCTCACAAGGACTGGGGCCACAGCAAGTGAGGGATGAGTTATGACGGGGAAAGTAGGGGTGGGTAAAGCAGTAATTAGGCAAAAAAGAGAGAAGAGCAAGTCCTCTTCCTTTCAGCAGCAAGGAGCCATCAGTTAGGATCAGCTGTATGTGTAACTGCAGCTCAAATGGCTATGTGATAAAATGACAGGTGAAATTCAGTATCAGTGAGTGCAAAGGGATGTGCCTGGGAAACAATCATTCTAATTGTAAGGACAAAACGATAGGCTTTAAAATAGCGAATTAAACTCGGAGAATATCCTGGAATTATTCTGGAACATTTTCTGAAAACATCATACTATTTGTTTGCACTGTATTTTTTTTTTTCTATATATATTTCTGCACTATCCAAAAAAGCAAATGAAGTTAGGAATGTACAGGAAAAGAGAACCGGGAAGTACTGTCTGAGGTATGCTTATAGCTGAACAGTCCATTCGGTAATGGTCACCCTGTCTCAAAATGGAAAAATATAAAAAAGTACACTGGTAGCAAAAGTAGACAGGTAGCAACAAGGTGTGGAATGGCTTATGTATAAGAAGAGTGTAGGATGCTGCACCTGGAAGACGACAGTCTTGTAAAATTGTGAGCATTGTAAATAATACAAATATAGAATAATTATTCACTATTGTTCATAATGCAAGGATGAAGGGGGCTCCTCAAACCACTGCCAATTAAAAGGTCTAAAGCAAACAAAAATAATTCTTTTCACAGGCCCAGAGTTACATTCCCTGATGAAAGATGATGTGGAGGTGTAAAAGATCCAGAAAGCCATGTGGGCAAGATGCATCCTGGCTAACAGTCCAAGTGTCCTGTCTGTCATTTCCAGCCAGGGTGCCCCCAAAACCACCAACCACTGGGATTTGGGAGGACATACCCACCTTGATCTTTTTCTCCTACTGGGCTTTTTCTCTTAACTTAAAGCATCTACCATGCATACCTATATATGCAGCCCGTGTACTGCTGAGCTAGTTGCCACACCTCCCTTTCAAGACAAACACCCAAACCACTTTGCCCTTATAATACATGGTTCATTTGCCCTATGATAGATGGCTATGCTGTATTAGATCAGTATCAGATCCAACCCCAAGAAGTCATAGTCCTTTCTAGTGACTTTCCACAAAAGGGGTAAAACTCATCTGCACAGAAGACAACCTTTTGGAGGGACCAAGTCTAACAGTATGGACTGGATTCCCTGAAGAAATAAGCATCATCGCAGATCGTATTTTTCACTTCTGGGTAAAGACACCTTTGACTTCATGTTCTCCAATAAAGATGAGAAAACTATGCTTTGAAGACCTGCAAAGCAAGTCACTCTTCTACACAAAAATCCTGACCCTAAGGAGATGATGACAAACCAAGCAGTTTATGAACATAGGTACCCATGCTGCTCAGTGTGCTGATGGAAGAGGTTCAACACTAATACGCTAATAAAAACATAGAAGAACCTACACAGAATTAAACTCTTGACTCAGGCTTTCATACTTCCTTTAAATCTGGCTCCAGGCTTTGATGTCAAATAATTAAACCAATCACGCAGTTTAGCAAGGCTGGGGTTATCATTGGTATCTCTGTGGGAGGCCTTAGAAGAGGTGCAGCACAGACTCTTTCCTGCTGTCCTCAGACTGGTTTAGGTCATTCTTGTTAACCTCCCTTTTCAGCACATTTGTGAGTTCGCTGGACACCTTGGAAGAGTGAAGATGCAATGCAATAATCTGTATTTGCTTGGCTCCAGACAGTATTATGCTTATATAAACATTGACCAAACACTGTCCAAGTAAGATTGAAACAGTATTACCAGGCAATAAGAAGAAAGAGAAAAGGCATTATCAACTTGACTTTTGTTCGGTTATCCAAATTTACAACCGTGGTTTCTCATTTGATCCTGAACTTCCAGTTGATAACAGGCAAAAGTACGCTGCATTCTTATGTTACTACAAGGTAGCCATCTCCTCGCTTCTTGATGAGATTGCATTGCGGTTATCTAGGTATTTTTTTATCAGGCAAGATCCCCACAGTGAGCTTTCAGGATGCAGAATATAGCTGAATACTTGCTTAGCTCATTTTAAGAAAGTGTATCATCTTTGGCTTCAAGAGACAAAGTTGTTTCCTAGTTTAAATTATTTAATGTGGAACTTCAATTATTGTGTTTTAGTCACAAATTCCTTTATAGTTTGAATCTTATATATACTCAAACTTATTTCGTTTTCTATGTTGCTCTGCAGCAAGTCAGAACAGCAGCAAATACTGAGTTTATAACACCTGGATAGAATTTTCAGAGGGCTGAATGATTTCAGTGAAAGAACTTTGAAAACCTGAAAGAAACTCAATTCCCACCTCAGCGTTTGATGATGTCAAATTTCCAGGCATCTGGTAAGCATCTCTGTTTACACAGGTTGTGTCTTCGAAGAGTGAGTTCAGAGAAATTAGTGCACTTTTTTCATTTGATGCTCTGAGGAGCTTTTAATGAATTACCTGAGATGATAATATGATTGAGAGCTCTATGCACTGGTGTTATGTGGGCTGTACACCGAGATCTTGTAATACATGAACAGAAGAG
The DNA here is from genome assembly GCF_026419915.1 of Harpia harpyja. NCBI lineage: Eukaryota > Metazoa > Chordata > Aves > Accipitriformes > Accipitridae > Harpia > Harpia harpyja. Next base: position 12,700,355 of record NC_068951.1, on the reverse strand, counting down.
CACAGGAAATCGGTCACTAGAGAAGGCAATTACTGAAATTAAGGGGAAATACTCTGAGAGATGCTTATCTTGTTAAAACATGGTGGAAAACAAAGCAAAACAAAACAGTGAAACCAAGAGAAACCCAAGGATATCAGCTTACAGGTGTAGCCTGAGTGGAAATGACAGATATATTTTCCCTGTAAATATAGCTGAAAGACAGTTGAATTCTTGAAGTTACTCTGAACTCTGGCAAAACACAACTGAATATCAAAATTTAAAGATGAAAGAGAAATTACTTTGAAACTCGAAGTTCTCCCCCTCTGTCAGTGCTCATGGATGTCTTCTGTGCAGAAATCAGCACTGGACTCAACCAATTCAAACAAGCTGCGTTTTTTTCCTACTAGATGACATTTTTGTTTTAAAAACTGTATGATTTCTATATTGCAAGTCTTCATCATTGTAGCAGTTACAGACAAAATGACACAGATTCCTTCAAAGCTGGGTGAACACATCACTCGGCTGGGCGTTGCATCAACTAAACATAACAAAAACTTCTACAAAAACATTTGATAAACACGACATTTCAGTTAGTTCCTTACACCAGTATGTTTCATTTCTCAACTGAAGAGAGAAAAGGAAATTTGGTAGAGATGCACTTTCTCAATGAACAATTCAGGTATGTGTAACAGCCAGCCTTTAAACATTTATATGGACAAGACTCTACACACTTAAGTATCCACAGGTGAGGCATTAGGTGAAGAATAAATCAGTATGACATTCAATATGCACATACATGGTTCTGTTTTCTTCACCCTGCTCTAACCACTTAAGTTTAATCATTTAAATGAAACTGAAATGACATAATTTAAGAACTACATATTTAACTGGAAAAGTCAATCAAATGGAGACACTTCCGATTACTTCTTTCTGGCAATCTTGCTGTAGATAACACAAAGTCCATCATAAATAATGTCAAAAACAAGGCTTGCCACCAGCTCTGATGTCTTGGCCACATGGGAACAATGGACATTTTAGTACATCCAGATATAGTCACAGACAGCAATATAATACAAGAACGAAGAGCTCAGAAAATACTCAAAGGATGAGGAACTTGTACCCTTGAAAGCACCGACTCCGAAAACAACCAAAGGTCGATGAAAGGACAGTATCATGACGAAATAACAAATGAACATATGCTGGCAGTGTGATATCATGGTCAAAAGGTCAAATGTGATCCTCTGAGTACACTTTAGACTGAGGAGATTGCAGATCACAGGAATTGCCATACCGGATCAAAGGAAATCCTTAACATACACCCAAACTATGGAATGGTTTGCATGGCCAAGAGGCAGCCAGACTGTCACTAACCTCTCCAGACAGTATGATCTCTCCACCAGGACACAAACAAGCTACAATTCAACATAAAATATTCCTAAATCTCCTTCAAATCTGTGCTAACTTAAATACATCCCCAAAAAAACCCAAAAGGTCTTAAGTGTCAACGGCTTTCACCTGGGTTCTACAGGACTTTTCTAGTCCTACATAAACTTTAGAGAAGCACAGCAATATTAACAAAACATCTACAGTTCTTCAGCCCACCTACTTAAACCCATATTCATACAGATGCTTAACCAGAGTTTGTAAGCTATTAAAAATCTCTCAAAGTTCTTAACATGGTCAACAGAATTAAATAAATATAAGGAAGTTTGCCTTCATGGAAACATCAGGCTTCTAAATACGAGCATTCATCTTGTTTACTCAAAGCAGTATGTCCACCCATAAATACTGCCGGTCTCACTTCACCTTTTTTTCCCTCACTTTGTAAGTCATGGCACAAGGTTCAGATTACTGCTGTGGAAGAAGAAGAAAAGTTTACCATCATTAAGCAGTCTTCTTTGAGATGCATGTTGTCAGTATGTTTATATTCAGAACGGTAAGCATGGATATACTCTTCATTGTGGGCCTACAACTCATCCCAACCACAAGACTGAAGTGGAAGTAGAGAGAGCAGTTAGTGTGGATTTATACTATACATCTCAAAACAGCCCAATTACTATCATGTTATCTTCTTTTCTTCTTCAAATGACAATCCACATACATATTCAGAAAGTGAGTAACTCCAAGCAGTAATTCCCTCTCTGTCTCTCCCCACAAGTAAGTGGGGAGGGGCATCTCAAGCATTTGAGAGTAGTCTGCAAACCACAATCTGCCTAATTTGGCATCATTCCTGGAAGCATCTGTAATGGTATAGAGTTTAATGGAACTCCACATGCCAGCTCTGCAGATGTCAAGAATGGAGACATCCTCTGGAGAGACTATTGTACAACTTGACCTTTGATGGAATTTACTGATGGCCAGAGGCACGATACACTTAGGCAATATCATAACATCTCCTGATACAATATGTTATGCAATTACCAGTATCACTGCACCTCTTTTATCTCCCAGTTCATGATACAAATGAACAGAGGCCACCTGACGGGTTTGGTTCTGTGCGGACAGGAAGGAGATGGTCTGCTTGACATCAAATGTCTGAGGAGGCATACCACTTTGTCCATGAAGGTCTAGGGTTCGCTGGGGGAAAAGAAGAGCTATTTTCTGGCTCCAGCAAAACTTAGATATGACCTCAGGAAAGCATATAAGAAACCTTATCTGGGAAGGGGGAATAAAGACACTGGATGTTAGACATTTAGCAGTGGGTCTTTCTTGCCCTCTGGCAGAACTTCTTGCTACCAGGAAAGTCACATTTAAGAACATGGTTAGCATAATAAACAAGCTGCCACAGGCTCATGTTATCATGCTGTCTGGATGGTGAGACCCTGCTTAAGATCCCATGCTGGGACAGAGATCAACACTCTTTTACCAAAGCTCCATACAGAACTTTAGGACCAGGGGGTCAAAGAAAATTGTAAATCCCTCAGATGGACAGAAATAGTTGCTCAGGTGTCTGCACTGACGTAATCTATACATTACTGCTCATTAGTCCTAGTGAACAGTCCAGAATCACTGAAACACAGGTCTATGTAGGGATGAGAGGTCTAAGAGGGGCTTCTTCTAATAACAACCATTATCTAGCATCAAAATCTAGAGGTAGGAGTTCAGACAAGGGACTGGAGCAAATGTCCTGACTTCTGTGTGAGTCAGTCTAGGAGGACAGGCAAACTTCCCTGGTAACTCTGGCTTTAGCGTTTCCTCAGCCTGTCCCAGCCAGACTGAAGTCTGTTGCTTGCCTTATCTTGCAGTAGGCTTTCGGGGAAGAAGGATTAGACAGGTATCAATTAATCCTTCAGACTACAGAATCAAGAATGTGTTTACCAGGAATCCAAGAAACAGTCTGGCCTATAGGCTACGGAGCCAGGTACTTGTTGGCACCTGAGGAAAAGAAGTCAATTTTGCGAAACCCCTAGCTTCTGCAAACTGTCTCTTCAGATGTTATCCCACATTTCTCATTTATAGCCTGTCAGATAAAACAGCTTTCTACCACTGATATATTCAGCATTCCCAGTGCTGGGTTCCCACCAGGCACACTGGATTCCCTAGCTCCATGGCTGCAGACAGAGAGGACGGGACCTCAGAATATCTTGTTTGATGCTACCTGAACATGAAACCCTTAAAATGCAAATGGTATGGTTGGCAAGGTTTTGAAACTATTTTTGGCTTAACACATCAACTGTTCTTCTCGGTGACCAAATACCTGATGTACACAGGTTACCATGATTCACTCTCTAGGCAAAGAGAGAGGTATATATGCCAACAGACCTGTAAAAAAAAATATTCTCTAATATGGAGAGAGGCTCTTATTTCAGCCACTGGAATATCAGACTGTTATTGAGATACAGTTATTATGAAGAGAAGCTAACTCCCAAGAGCAGGTACTCTACCCAAACATGCTGGTAGGTATCAAAGGTGCAGGCTCTGTTGCCTGCAATATACAAAACGTGCTGGGAACATGAGGAGGGATGATTATATCCAGTGCTAGTAAGCAGCCTCCTGCCACAATGGTCTCTTGTGGCAGGACCTTGACAAAGGTCCTTGAAAAGGTCAGGAAGCTGCAAAATTGAACAGTATACATCTCCTTCTTACTCCCTAGCACTGATTGGGTGCTGTGGCATTGGCCCCAGCTGGGTTCCTAGTCTGTACCCAAAAATGGGAGAAGAGGGAGGACAGAAATGGCAGAAACAGGTGGAAGGAGTAAGATCCCTTGGTTATATCCTGAGATCTAGTGCATAGGAGCAGGATGTTGCAAGGTTTAGATATACAGAACTGATAATGGTTTTGTCACAGGTTCCAAAATTCAGCATTGGCTAATGTTGTTGGAGAGGAATGATACTCCTAATGAATGCACCTGATATTGGGGTCTTTCTGCCAGTACCAAAGATAGGATTCCTAAAGAACATAAGCAGCACACGAGTTCTTCCGTGAGTTAAAGACATGGTGCATCCTACTAGTCTGCACACCTTGAAGCCTACACCCTTGAAGAAAGTCTTCCATAAAGACAGTTACCTCTTTAGGAAGACTTGACTTCTAAAGGCACGCTGGATGTACCAAGTCAGGAGTCACAAGAGACACATCCCTGTTGCCTACAGGACAATTCTTGCTATTCCTGAAGGCTATTTAGAGTTGGGACAACATCATTCCAATATTAGGGGAAATATACTCAATTAAGCACTTAATCTAATCACAGATGGAGCCCATGCAGTGAGTAAATAAAGTTCAATAAAATAATTCAATAAATATTACTTAGCTACCCTGCTAGAATTTGGTTGCACAAACTCTGAACTTTGCCAAAACTGGAATATCCAAGCTGGGGTAGCACGATTCAGAAGGATAAGGGCTGTCCATTCTGCACTGAAAAATGCAGAATACTCAAAAAAAATTAAGAGGGTGTTTGGTTTTTTTTAAACAAGATCCTGAGAAATCTTAAAGTCATCTTGGTACGCCTGCCAGACAGGAAGATAGGCTTTATTCCAAAGGGGCACAACAAATTTATGTGGGATGACCATTATGAAGAGGCCAAATGTAGCTCTGAAGCTATTAAAGATGAGAATTAGTAGTGAAGGTTTATGACCAAGAACTTCCGCATCTCATCCTATGTTCATGAGATACAGCCAGCCTGGCCCTACCACACATGGGACTGTCTGCCTCTGCTGCCACTGGGGTTGAAGTTACTGTGCTGTTTCTCAAGAAATACCAGTTTCCTCCTCCACTGCTTATGCATTTCAGGCTGTAAGTGTGCAGAGCATGATTGGATACAAAGATGGACAGGTAAGAGTCAGAATGCACAGGATCATTTTAGCCATTCAGAGGAGCAGGTGTTGCTCTGAAAAATAAGAACGTATAGCACATTTGTGTTGATATTTCGTTAGGTGAGTACTATTGCATTAAAGAACAGACAAAGGGAGGGAGCATACATGACTAAATTATAATGGTTATTATCCCAGCAATAGAGCACAGTTGATGGGATCATGCAGATTGAGGGTGATGAGGGATAAAAATGGTACATCCAGGAAGACAGGAAGGCCAAAGTGTCAAGGGCATCAAACGCTGGTTAACAGCACCAGTTGAGAGCTACCCGTTGAAGAGATTTGCGATAATGGATCCCAAGAAACTGTATAGTGCTTTCTAGGTGAATGAAAAGCTGAGCTCAAAGTCAGGAGTGGATGATGAAGGATGTACTTATCACAGTTCTTCCACAGAGACTTGCCCAAACAGAGCAAAGGTGGAATGGAAGGGCTGGTGCTGAAGGTGGTGGGCCTAATGGCTGAAAAAGAGTTCTGTAGAAGATGAGAATAAAAGAACAGCAGTGTGAATTCAGACCAAAGGTCCATCTAGCCCATGATCTTTGCTTTGACTGTTGCCAACTATGGATTTCTGAAGGAGAAGTAAGAACAGGACAAGCATGTAGGGCTTCTCCCCAAGACACTCTCCAAGCCTCCAACAAGCTGCATTTTATAGACTTCCTGAGGCAAAACTGGGACTGGTTATTTAACAGCCATTGATGGAGTCTTCTCCCAATCATTAGTTCCAGTGTTTTTTCAACCTCTGTAAACTTTTAGCATCCATAGCAGTTCCTGCAGCAAGGAATTGTACTGGTTAACTGCACAGTGTATGAAGAGCACTTCCTTCTGAACCTGGCTCCTAGTAGCTTCACGTGATGCCCCATTATTTTCACACTGAAAGAGATTAACAGTCAATCCCTATTGATGACTCTGTAGATCTTTTTCATACCACCCTTTGGCTGCCTCTTTTCCAGCCAGAAGAGTATTAGTCCAGTTAGTTGTTCCTTGTACAAAACACACCTTATACTTTTTCTTATACTCATGTTCGTCTCCAAGCCTCTTCCAATACCACTACATCTTTTTTAGAGGTGTGGGGAGCAGAACTTCACACAGTATTCAACATGTGGATGTATCCTGGATTTCTACAGGAGCTTAAAGATATTCTCTGTTTTATTCTCTCTTTTTGTCATTCCTAATGTTCTCTTTGTCTTTGTGACAACCACCAAGTACTAAGCTGACACTTGCATGGAACAATCTATTATAATCACAAGATACAGTTTCTAAACGTTAATGGACAAATCAGAGCCCACCACCTTAACGTAAAGAAATGACTGATTTTCCACATGCATCTCCTTACAGTATTTAGTCTCATAAGGTTCTTCTGCAATGCTTCATAGCTGATCCTTGTCTTCATTACTTCAAATTAGTTAATGTATTGGAAAGCTGTAAAACACTACCAAGCACCCAGTTTCCATGTGCTTATTAAACATACAGGACATCATGGCTACCAGCACACACACTGCCTGCAGAACTACAGTCATCAGCTTCTCCCACTGTGAAAATCTCCCAGTTATTCCTACCATCTGCTTCTTATCTTCCAATAATTGCTTATCCAGGAGCTTCCTTCTTATTCCATGTCTTAGTTTCCCTAAAAGTGTTTGCTGAGGGACTTTTAGGCATTTTGGAAATTCAGCTGGACCTACCCAGCTGATACATCCGTTGACTCCTTCACATCCACTTATTACACTCTACATTATAGTTTCTACCAATTTACTCCATACAGATTTTACAGCATACTGGTCTGGGCTTTTGTGGATGACTTGGAGCCCAGAGAAAAACTGGTATCGCATCAGCCACTTTCCAGGGATTTTAAACAAGAGTTCATATACATAGTTAATAGTTCAACAATTTCATCCTCCACAGCTCTTGGGTGAATACCATCTGATCCCGGCGACTGATAATGTTAATTTTGTCTATCTACATCATCATCTCATCTACAGACATTTCAGCTTGAGACAGATGAAAGCACAAGAAGAATTGCATTCATTTTTCTGCTATGAGTTTAGCTGCCCTAAGTGCATCTTTTAGACTTCAATTTTTTATAGTCCCTACAGATTGTCAGGCAAGCTTTCTGCTTCTGATGTGACTGAAAAGAATCTATTATTAGGGTTTTTATAATTTTCAAGTTATTTCTCTTTTCGTCTTTTCACTATTTTTTTACATATTTTTAGCTTGTTCCTCTTTTCTCTCATTTTACCAATTTTTTTGCTTTTTCAGGATGCTTTCATATACTTTCTTACCCTTATGTTTAGGTATGCTAATATCCTTTTATAATTTTTCAAGTATTTCTTTGATCTTAATTGCTACTGTAGTCTCCTTAAATACCTTCATGCCAACTGCAAGGATATAACTCCTATTTGTCCTCTCAGCTTCTTTATAACAACCTTATTCAGTTTCACGTAACTCCCCTTTCTGAATTAAAACACAACTATGGACGACTTTTTGGCCTCTCTCTCAACATCTTTGCAGGAAAAAAATACATTATTGTCACTGTTACAGAGCAGCTTTACAAAGGAGGATTTTGAATGAGGTCCTGGAAAAGGCCAAGGCCAGCATTGCTTCTCCCCCTCTTGGTTACCTGACTAGCAGCTCCCTGAAGTGTAACGGATGTAGTTGAAGCTCCCCATAACCGCCGCGTTTCCTGCCCCTTGATCTCCCTCAGCTCATAGAAGTTACTGGCCGCTTGAAGGCTCTGCAATGTTGTGTGGAGCCAAGATGTTCCACTCAGGTGTCTTCAGCAATAGAAAGCTACGGCTGGTTTTCTCAGGGAAGGCTCAGCAGGGACCTGTCCCACAGGCATTCTCCAGTCTTTGTTTTATGAAGAAAGCAACCATAAAAGAGGCAGTCAGCACCAGAGCATGAAGACATGGATTGGCACCAACTCAGGCCACAACTAGGTGCAACTGTCAGAAACGGCACACAGTGATTTCTCAACCAAGAACCCACAAAAATTATTTTGATGATACTTTTAACATAGGGCTTGTAGGAGCTGCATGCTGTACAAGTACATGGGGTTTGTCCATCACTTAAATCAGGTAACTGCACCTCTCATGGAGGTATGTACATTGTACAAAGTTTACAAACAAGAGCTTTTGGTACAGCCGTCTCCCTCCTGAGAGAAGAAACGGAGGTCAGAGGTACTCTGAAGCAGATAATGGAAAGACCAGATGATCACAGAGAAGAATGGAGAAGAGCAAAGTGTTGGAGGCAAATGATGCCAGGCAATGGCCTAAACCATTTTGTGCACCGGTAGTGACCAAGAAGACCACATACAGAAAAATAACAAGAATAAACATTGTTCTGAGGAAAAAGGAAGACAAAACTGATAAAAGATAAAAGATAAAAGAAACTTTGGAGAGTAGACAAGTAGAAAAAAATAGCAGAGTTGAACTATATGGCCTGGGGCATCTTACGCTTATATGAATGAGACCAGATGAAATAGAGGGTGACGGGCAGGACAGAGATATTTTTGTGGCCCTAGGAAAATGTTTGGACAGAAGTCTCTGGCGCTGACGTTTAGGGATACATGTGCACCCACAGCATGGCTGCAAATGAGGACTACCATTCAAATAAGACATTTACAGAACAAAGGGATAACTGAGGTGCAGCATGACAAGTGGAAGAGGGGGAACTCTTTCTTATCTCTTCAGGATCTTTGTGAGGTTCCACTTATTTTGGCATAAAACTGTCTTAGTAAATAGAAGTTATTAAGACAATTTTGCAAGTAATATGATTTAAGACTGAAGCAATAACAGATATACATAAGTCAGCTCTCTTACTACTTTAAAACATAGTCAGCATAGGGTTTCTCAAGTTGTATTTCTATGCTGGATGGTGGTCTAAAGAGACTAACTTGCTAAGCATTAATCTCTGATGCAAATTGACATCCAGGAAGTTACAGGAATTGCTGCAATGCACTCTTTGTTATTTGACTTTCACATCTTACAGATGTTCCCTATATTTAAACAATCTGAAAGCAACATTGTTGTGCAGGATCCTGCACAAAATTCAACTAATGAAAGAACCAACATTCTCCACTACCTAGATCTCCTCAAGTTGTCTCTTCAGCTCTACCATGTGGCAATTGCCCCAAAATCCTTTTTCAGACAGTGCCTTCGCTGCACCTGCTCTGCTCTGCTCTGTTATTGGGCTTTTTGGCCTTTGTAGGGAAAACCGCTTCACGTCTTTCTCTCTGAGATTCTGCAGTGTATGTATCCCTTCTACAGTGATGCACTGGCGGTCTTGAGCAAATCCACCCAGCTGAACAAAGACGCCATGGAACCACAGCTGCTGAAGTACTTTAGAAGTAGGAAGTCTAAATTCTATTCTTCCATGTAATTTTGAACTAGAATTCACATACCTTTTGTCAAAACAATAGCAAATTTAATCCCCAAACTTCTTTACTGACATTTGAAATTAACATGTCATAACTGAACTTGGTAAAAACCTTATAATTTGTTTCATAGAGTTTATAGCAGAGGAATTAATTCAGCCATCTAGTCAGAATTTCTGTATAGGATAATCCATTACATTTCTGCCACTATCCTGATACTGAGCACAGTAATACACATTAGGTTAACCTATTTGATCAGTGGAGACCACATTACTGAGATGGAGAACAAAAGAGAGATCAAAGGGCCACTAATGCCCTTAACTAGCCCCTTTAGGGTTAGGGAAGTGACGAGATGAGAATACATCCATTGATCTAGGCAGATGATTCATGTCTCAAGCTGCAGAGGAAGAAGATACACACCCAAAATTTCAGATAATTTGAACACGGTGGCTGCAGGGGGGAAGAGAGTCTTCCACTTAAATCTGGCAATCTGTTCCATCCTGTGCATGGGAGTAATCCATACAACCTAAGCATATTCAAAACAATATTCTCTCTCCTACCTTTGAACACGGACCTATATGTTTTAGCTCCTTGTTTTGAGGTAAGGCCAATCCCTGATGCTCCTAAAAAAGGTGAAAAGGTCCCAAGAGAACTCTTGGCCAACTCCCACCTGACCCATGCTGGCAGCAAGCCCAAAGCTCCGAAGCATGAGATGTGATTATGATTCCTTAATGCAGACTGAAAGTGTTATGGGCAAATGAAAGGCAGTACAACATTTCCTGTTCTTTACAGCTGGCAAAATAAGGGAAAAATAAACAGATATTAAAAAAACCCCTAAAAATCACAGAACTCAAAGACAGAAGAGACCACCATGACCATCCACGCCACTTATGCCTACTTTATACCCTGTCCTCCTGTCTATATCTAATCTCAAAACCTAGAATGGAGAGAAGCCCAAAAGGGTGATAAAATATGAATGTGCATTGCTCGAGTGTGATATATACCCCTGTACTGAGGTTCGGCTTACACCTCTGCTTTGTTCATAAACCAAAATTTCATATATTTGACTCTTGGCAACCCCTGCAACACAGATTTTTATGATACTGAAGATAGACAGACCTGAAGATCAAACTACACTGCTCATTTTCCATTGCACTTATGTGTTACTTTTTTTCCTTCTAGGTTAAAACTTGCTTGTTTTCAGATTAAATAGGACTTTTGGGGAAAGTCCACAGAAAGCTTTTAGGCATGTTTCAGAGCTCTATGCATGGAAAAATACAGAGATATAATACATAAAAATGCATGTCAATTTTTGTCCAAATTAAAGTCTAATACAATAGAGTTCTCTTTGATCATACAAAACTTGTGACGTTTGTATTACTTTGACAATTCTGAAAGTTTTCATTTAAAAATAATGAATTCACATGCAATCCAGAATAGCCTTCCATAATCTATATGAAATGCCTACCAAACCTTTAGTTTTATGGAAGCACAGAACAAAAAGTAATTTCTCTAATGGTTCAGAGCCATTTCACCCACAAATCCAGCCCAGCTACAGCCAACAGGAATGACTGAGGCCCATTTCCCTTCTTCTGTAATCTCAACCCTCTGCCAGCTTATCTTTGGGAAATGTCCACTTGCTCCTTGGATATATTCCAGGACGGGTGTACATGGCCAGAATTCCTTTGTTGACTGTCACTCACGCCAGCCCTGTTGATTTTGCCTTCTGACCACGTATCTTTGCTCTGCTGCAGTTGGGTTTGTTTCTCCTATTAATGCCTGCCCCATGTAATTACTTGGGCCTCCAGATCCATGACCTTTTTAGGACTGAAAATCTTCAATTCAGGATGGGTCTACACCTACATGTGTCATAAATAATTCTACTGGGACAATGACCAGCACCGGATGGTGCACTGGGGAGCTGGAAGATTTAGGTTTAAAGTCCTTCAAACTCCTTCTTCAACAGAGAACAGCTTCCCGCCCCATGTTATCTGGATCAGGAAAGAAGACACACCATGCAAAGCTCCAACTCAGCCTTGCATATGCTCAAGAGAGGGATGGAAGTTCAGAAACAGCCTCTAAGCTCAGCTTTTCCTAGCAGCTAACTCTAGCTGAGACTCCCTACTCTGCTTCTGGATTTTAATGGCTCACCTTTCAGCTACACTTAAATCCTATACTAATATAAAACCATACTAATCTACACTGCAGGTTATACTATATACTATGCCAATCCTATATTAATACTGTCTGTCCAATTTTTAAAAGCTCTGTTTGGCCCAAATTGTTTCTTCAACACTACCAATGTATTTGTATTGGATTACAGCTGTCTTTTTGATTCAATGCTTTGTATGTTTTCCCAAGACTGCTTTTACTTTCCTGAGTAGTATCTATGTCACATCTAAAGATATTTTTTTAAGCTGTAAGAGCCATTTGTCCCACTGTCTCACTTTAGTGCAATTTCCCGTTCTAAAGGTTAGCGTCAGAGTTCCACTTTTTGGTACTTAGGCAACGAATTTTATTATGCTGCAGTCAGTACAAGTGGCTCAATTATTGTTACCTTTTGAGTCAGTTCTTGCACATTACTTAACACTAAGTCAAGAATATCTTTCTGTGTACTCTAGTATTAGCTGTTCCAAGAGGCAGAAATTGCTTCTTTGAACTTACTCTTATTGTGCTATCTGACCAGTTTATTCACAGGTAATTTAAGTCTCCATTATCATTTGGTTAGACTTTCCCACTTCTTTGATCTCTGTCAACATTATGCACTCAACATCCTTTTGTTGATCCAGGAGCTAGTAGTATAGGAGACTACTAATACATTTACTTTCTTATGGGTTGGGAGCGTAACCCTCTATAAGCAGCTAAGTAGGTGATTATCCATTCCCCAATAGCATTCTGCATTGTAACATTGGAAACACTCTCCATTTCCAGGATGATCATGTTGGGTTCATTGTAGCAATTTCAAGGGTTAATTATCATTGCTGTTATGAAGATGCACCACACTTCTTTTCTGAATATATCTATGTGTGATTTTCAGCTTCTGAATTGTACACAACACCTTAAAAATCAAGATTCAGGATCCTCCTCTAATTCTCACTCATCCCACCTTAAATAGAAGATTGACTTTAAAAATAATGTTTTTTAAATACTTTATTTCTTTGCAGGGAGAGGAAAGAGGATAATCCTTGCTTTTGGGTTTCAGAGCCTTTAGGGAGCTTGTTCTGTGTTCTCAAGGTTTTTTCCTGCAGTCATAAGTTAAAACAAGGTGCTCAGTGGGTAAATGGAAGTTGACTTTCTCCCACAATCATCTATGTAACTGCTAAGATTATACAGAAATGAAACAAAGTATTGTGAGACTTGCGATAAAATAATGCATGTTGGGAAAACTTTTGCCTGCTAAATAAGAAGACTGTTCCACTGTACTACATATCTACATGTTTCTTCTACATGTAGGCATGTAAGGTGATCGGTGACTGATGATTGCTTTGCCTTCTCTATAGCAAATACAGTAGTTTGAGTTTATCTGTCTCTCTTTAAATATCATTGTTTGGGACTTTTCCCAAACTTTTAACATTATTTCCAAAATACTAGCCCCAGAACTAGAGACTGTAACTAACTAACACAGTATCATCCTTTCCCTTGTATACAAGATTGGAGTTATATACACTCAAATAAAAAGATACTAATGCTCAGTTTTAATTATGTATGCTTGTATATACACTTTAAGTGCTGAACTATTTCTCAGATAAAAAGTTTTTTTCTTCCACAATTAGGTTTGCATGTGAATTCTGTTGTAATTCAGTTTGGAAAAATCTTAAAACTCTTTCTCTCAAGTCTCTACAGTGGCGCTCTCCTTTTCTTTCCAAGACATTCTTTATTTTCCTGCCTATCTTCAAACCAACATCAACTCTCTCCAGTATCAAGTCGAGACTGAGGTATGGACAAGAAGGAAACCAGGATTTATTCCTCAAAAATCAGCTAACAGAACAGCAAAAATATTAAAAACGGAGGCTGTAAAAATTGCATTAGCAATCATATTAAAGGGAGTTGATCTGCAAACAGCTATAGGAACTGCAATTCAGAGGGCATGTTGAATCCTTAGCTGCTCGTGGATTGCCCATTATTGAGTAAGATCCAAATACGTTCTTTCCAACCTACTTGTCTAAAAGGTTTGGTTCTTCCATCTTTAATACAGGGCCATTTTCTGATTTCCCTGGGACTTTTTCAGAAGAACTCCAGGCTACTGCAGTAAGCTCAACAGAGATCTAAACTTCCAGCCATTTGGAAACTGCAAACTAGTTCACAACATGACTTCTCCTGTGTTAAGCAATAGTTAATGCTTAGAGCATGTGCCATCTGAACAAGCTCGAGCTCTGAACAAGCTTGAAGATGATTTCTGTAAGAAGTCTAAGGTGTTGGTTTTTTGACCTATAAAGTCTTAAGTGGCTCTGCCTACTTGAGAAATTCCTCTCCTTTTGCATCATACTGCATCGTGTGGAGTGCCAAAGGTAACATTGCCTGGGTTAAACTGAAAGTGGCGGACAGCAGGCAAGTGCTGGGCAGCTTCCTGGCATCTACCCGCCCACCCACCACTGTTCAGTGACCTGCAAAACTGAAAATCCAGAGATTTCCCAGAAGAACCGGTCATGGGGGCAAGAGGTGTGAGGAGGAATTCGACACTGGGGTTATTTTATTATAGGTAAAGAAGATATTTTTAAAGTTAGCTTCTAAGAATGTAACACACTGTGGTCCTAGAGAATATGGCAGGGAGAAAAGAAATCAAGAAAATGTCCTGGTAAAAGTACATTTGGTGAGGCTCCATCAATTACGTGCAGGATTTTCTATATTAAATTAAGAATGTATTTCTAAAAATATATTGACCAGAACACTATGAAGATAATTATAAGTTAAAGAGAACTTTACTTGAATATAGGGCTAACTCTGCACCACTTATCCTTAAGCAATCTTATTATACCACTGAACTAAGAGAGCATTGCTTTGAAAACAGGACCGGGCCATCCACTCTTCTTTTCCAAGCTAAGCTCCGCAGTTTGTGTTCTCCTGTGATGGGCATGAGGGTTGACTGCATCTTACAGGGTCTGACATAACCAAGAAGACCTATTCAAAAAAATGGTGTAAAAACTAGACTTCTTAGCTCACTAACTGTAAAGATAATCATGTTATGTACCTGAATTACATATAAAGAACCAATTGTGCAGGTATGTGTGAACAGGCTTAAGTTTATTTAAATAAGAGTTCTAATGACATCAAAGTTAAGCACGTGACCTAATGTTTTTGCAAGATTGGGATATTGACATGTAAAATGAGATGTCCCCATAAAGCCTAACTCAGGTGTATTTAATATCCAACTATCTAAATGTGCACTAAAAACAGTTCTTCCCATTCATTTCTTATTTATTTTATACCTTAACAGTTACGGCTCCATTTCCCATTTTGTCTTTCCAGAGGCAGGAACCCACTGCAGGATCAGGACCCAAACAATTTTAAATGGCATTTTATATTCTGAGTTTCGATACGTAGTGGCAGAATTAGAAACTACACCATAAGAGGTCATGGGTACACTTGACTAAGCTTTCCCAGAGCACAGTGCCTGGCACAGGGCAAACATCCTGCTGCAGAAGGCACAGCCTGACCCCCCGATCCCAACATTGCCATCTGAAACCAGACCTGGATGATGTTCCACACTGGATTCAGTGGGATACAGAACAGGAATGATCCCCTGCACACACACAGTGGCAGAATCAAGGCCTAAAAACATATACAGTGCAGGTCAGTATCTGTGTACACAAACTCAATAGATTAGATTAGTGTTTCCCCAACCTCTCCATTTTGAGGATGATTTTTAAAGGATGAAGTCCATTTGTAAATCTGACACTATTTACAGCTGACTACTCAAAATGCCTCATTTGCGCTGCTGTGATGGCAGGCAATACAAAAATCCCACCTTGTATCACTGCATTTGGTTAAAAATGTCCACACATCACACAATAGAGATTATCATCTTCTCATTTCGAAAAGGCCCACACTCTATACTTTGTGCTCAGTTGCAACACCACTGTAGTTTTTGTAAGGAATAAATATTGACTTTCCTGGACATTGCCTCATGACAGAACAGGACCTTGAGTACATTTGTCTAAGATTTTTCAGCCTGGTAATATAATTTTACAGCATAGCTTTCGTTCTGAGTGGTTCAAAAGGCGTGGAAAAACAGGCTCTATAAATGTCACAAATTGCACATTTTCATTTTCAGACAGGTGACCATGTTCTAAAGCTGGCTCAACTGTATATCTTTTCTTATAAGACCATACAAAATTTATTACTTTAATTTAAATTTCCAAGCTACGAGTTTAATTAAGATTACAACATACCACATTTGGAAAGTCAAGACTGGAAAAAGCCATGCAAAAATTAAGATTTAATATTAACGCAGGCCGTTTTGTTATTTTTTGTTTTCAGGAATAAAGCACACGACTGCCAAGCAAATTACCAACAGAAACGAGAGAGTACACACCAGGTCTCAAGAAACTGTGCTCAAAACTTAGCATATGCAGGAGATCGGTCTGTTCACCAAATAGCTCAGTTCTGTTTCTGAGCAGCATTTGCACCTCATGGTGAGACATTCAGATGCTCTCTCCTTAGTAAAGGTCAGAAACCAGCATTAATTTCACTTATAAAAATACGTGGTGGTGACACCACAGCAGCCACTGTATGGGTGAAATTCAACTTTCAGGTACAGGCAATACACAAGACAACAACTAGCAGGGTCAGTAATTCTGGCGTGCAAAGTCTGGATGTGTATTTGAGCTGTAACAGACCCCCAGCTATCAGCAGAAGTGTGTAGAAAACCTTATGAATTTCACAAAGACAAAAAAAAATTCATGTTTTCTGTCCAATGTTTAGCGTCCCAACATGTGACTCGACACACTCAGCTTTATAACATCAATTAAGATATACAATAATCTTCATGGGATCAACCGACCACATCCAACATTCAACATTAATACAAGCACAGCTACAGATCGTGACCGAATGAAGAATCAACAACCATTTGCATGATCCCTTCTGCTTCAAAACAGTGCGCAGGGCTGGGGGGCAAGAACACAAAGGAACAAAACACACAGGTGGACAGCTCACATAAAAGATGACTCCTTGCTTCAGTTACAAATCTGCAGTCGGGAAATAAAATCAAATCCATTGTGCTGGGAGCTGAAGCAGCAAGGAGAGAAAAGGGGGGAGAGGATAGGAGTGGGAAGGTAAGGCAGATGGAGTTGGATAAAATACAGCTGCTCTTACCTGGAGCAGTTTTCCTTCGGCTGGAGTCACCTCGGCAACGTTTGCAAACTCCCCTTCCAGTATGATCGGCTCCACTTTCAGGGGGATCACCCTAATGATGGCTTTCTGCGCCGCCAACCTCTCCGACTCGACCGCCGCCACCAGCGCCAGCCCTGTATGGCCAAGTCCTGCCTGCAGGGTCGCCATGAGCAGCCAAGGCCAGAGGACAGCCAGCTGCAGCTGGGGGCCAGCACTCATGCTACCAGCTGCAGCAGCGGGCTCGGGCCACACATACCGCTCAGGAACGTGTCCTCACCCTGCGGCGGGCTCCAGCCGTCGGCAAAGCTTGTCAGGTTTCTGAGCGTGTGTTCCCAGCAACGGGGAGGCAGGAGAGAGAGGACAGAGGGGCTCAGTCACCGCCAGCGCTGCTTACCGGACAACTTCTCCAGTTCTCACCATCACCGTTTCTCTTCCTTGGTGCCACGTGCTCAAAGGCCGCTGGGAGCTCACAGGCATTTTTTAAACAAACAAACTAAAAAAAAAATCCTAAATTATGAGTCCCTCCTCCAGCAGATAAATCCAGAAAGATCAGCGAAACAGGTTGCAAGCAAGAAATAAGTTCAGATATACGGGAACATCAGGGAGCATTAGGAACTCATCAGTCCCACAGAGATGAGGCGTGGGGAGATCTCCCCACGGACATGCTGTCCTCGTGTCCCCTGCCCAAGAGTTAGGAAGATCCACAGGTTCAAAACATCCATCTCAAACACCCTTGAGAGACACCTCACCTTCTTGCCAGCATTTCCCACAACACGAGCTCAAGCCCTTCACCTTGAATGTTATCTGCAATTATTGGTATCCTTCTCAGAAATTACACAGGAGGTATTTCTTGAATTTATGGTGAAAAGAAAGTTTGCTTCTGTACCATTCTCCTCCAAATCGAGTTGATCCTTGCCATCCTTCTCATGCCAGAAGTGCTGCATTCAAGTTTGGAGATCAGCTTTACTTTCCTCCTAGCAATCCATGTTCAGAGTCTGACTCTGGGTGCAGTTCTCCAGGACAATTAATAAAGCAGGGAGCTTCTCTTCATAGTTTCAAGTTCCCAGGGAATAAAAAGGCCGCAAAACACTTTAAAAGTTTAGATACCAAGCCAAACAGGTATCAAGCAAAAAGTTACAGCATATCTGGTTTCTCTCGCACTATTTCTGTGCGTGCCTGAGTTCTGGTACAACCACTTCCAAGCACACATTAAGGAGATCCCGACTAAAGGCCCCACAAAATAAAATATAAAGTTCCATGGTCTGCCCGAAGGTCACATGGAATGTATTGAGGAGTCTTCATAACTGGGAGATTTTAGACAGAGGCTATTTTCAGTTAAAACCAAAGTTACAGTGATCACACAGCTATGAAGAGAAAAAGTGATTAAAAAAAAAAAAGAAAAAAGATCTGCAAACCTGTTAGGCAGTGTGCCTGCTGGAGTCCGCAGGGGCCGGGATGGATGGGAATGTTGCTGTAAATCCTAGGCAAAAGTTATTTCCAGCAGCTTAAAAAACCCTGTGTGGGTCTGATGATGTTTGGTTTTGGTCTTTTTTTAAAAAAACAAACGAACAAACAAAAAACAATCGGTATTTATAATAAAAAAATACTTAAAAAAAAAAAGAAAGCAATCTCTCTCGCACACATGCAGCAGGCAGGTAGGTGCGAGCGGAGCTCCACAGCCCGAAAGAGAATCCAGCAAGATCAAAGGGAGAAAATTACTGCAGACAGAAAGCTCCCGGGGCAGGCATGGCTGAAAGTGAAGTGTCCGCATGTAATCTACAGACCCGAGAAAGAACCCCAAAACACTTCAGAAAAGCTCCTGTAAAATACCAAAGTCTCTCCTCTCGCTACAGCAGACGCAATTATCGGCTCTAAACGCAGGGAGCACGAAGGAAAATAAAACCTGGACCATCAGCAGCGACCCGGCAGCTAAGCCCGGCAGGCTGCCTGACCAGGATCGGGTAGGCAACCGCTCCGGCGGGCGCAGGGGCAGCCAGCCGCCGGACAGCCCCGAGAGCTGCTGCGGAAAAAAGTCTTTCTTCCAGAAAAACTGCACCTAACCGCGTCAGCTCGGCCCCCGGAGAAGGCAGGCTGCGGCTGGCCGCGTCCTCCCCCGGGACGGCCGGCGCTCTCCTACCTGCTGACACAAAGTGAGGGTGGAGCAGCCGGAGCCACCGCCCCCCCGCCGGGCCGGGACCGCGGGCTCCCCCTCCCGCCGCGCCGCCCGCCTGCAGCGCGGCCCGGAGGTGGCTCCCGGTGCCCGGGCCCGGCGGGGGCACACCGGCGTGGCAGCCAGCGCCGAGGCGGAGAGCGGGGGCGGGGGGGGGGGGACGGGACACGACCCAGCGCCAGCCCGGGCGTCCCGGGGGGAGGGCGGCCAGCCGGCGTCCCCAGCTGCTTGCCACGCCGGAGCGTCCTGACGGATGGCAGCGGTGGGTCTGCGGGCCTGGGAAGGGCTCTGGCCATTTCACGCGCTGCCTTTCTCCGGCTCTCGCTAATTTAGATTCAGTAGCCCTTTTCGAGTTGCTGCTGCGAGGAGGTTTCAGGTCAGGCTGATGTCAGAGGTCTGGAATTCAACTGCTATTCTCCTCTGACATCACTGAGAGGTGAATAATACTATAGGTCAGACCTATAACCTCAAAGTAAGGTTGCAACTGGAAATCTGTACATCGGCATGGGATGGAGTGGTGCTTCAAGAGGGCACTCAGCAATTAACGCAAAACCAAGGCACCATGCGTAGAAGGCGTATGATCCATCCAGCCGTTCTGGGAGTCGTTTGCTGTCAGTCCCAGCACTCATGGAAAAGCGCATTCCAGAAAGCGAACAGATTAACGAGGGTTTTTTTGTTACATGTGCGACCAAACTAATCCCTGGAGTCACTCCACAGAAATTAATAAATCACGCAAACGAAGCATTAGTCCACTTTTTTTTTAAACGCGGCTGTGTGGTAATGGTTATTTGTTGATGAAAGTGTCAGCAAGAACTACTGAAACATGAAGCATTTTTTTCGACTGTGATACTCTAGCATTTGTAATTTAAAACACAGAGAAAATATAAATGCAACACCCATTTCAGTTTAAAAGCTTAATTTATTACAGATTGCTGCAACTATGCCTAAGCAAGTATAAAAGAACATCCTCGAGGTACAACAAATCCCACTCTGTTCCCATTAACAAGAATATAGTTAAAAACATCTTATTACAGAAGATACTTACTTATTATTTACTGACTGAACTACATCCATGTTAAGGTGCTGAAATGCTAGACATTCAATCTAGAGTACCTGAGACTTGTGAGGCCTTGTGCAATATTATACAGATTTCCTACAGTAGCAAGTGCCCTTTCTCCTCTGCTCTCTCACAGTATGTCGGTGAGTTGCTTAAGGATAAATACAGTTTACATGCACGTGTATTCTGAAAGTGCTGTACTGCAGGAGATCCAGCTCCATAGCCTTTTAAAATTAGCATATTAAAAAATTTTAATACAAAGATTTCATCATTTGTCCTTAGAATCATAGAGCATTAAGACAGTAAGGCTCCACTAACTTAAACCTCTGAAAGTATCAAATCTTTTGGTGGTAAACAGGAGCAAGAAAGGTAAGCTAAGAAGTTGCCTTTGTATTTTATTTGAATTAAAGAGGCAGCAGCCCCAGTTTGATAAGGCTGAATTCCTGTGATTTCTGTCTCCTCACACCCTGAATCCAGGAAGGCTAGACCAATGCTCTCAAACCCTGTTGTTATTAATGGCACAAACTACCACAGGACATACATACAGACCACCCACTATTTCCACGGCATATTACCCAACAGTCTCAAGCCACGCCAGCTGGGGAGCACAAAGCCAAACTCAGGTGACAAAGCTGCAGCAATGTTATCAAACTTTTCCTTTTAACTGCCTGAATACTTGCATTCATTCAGAAATGCTTTCCACACTGTTTCATTTGAGGAGGAGGATGTGAACGTAAGCACCTAGCCTTTCACTATTCACGTCACCTGAAATTGCACTGCATGGATATAATATATGATAAAGAATAACAAATCCAAGAACAATCAGTGTGGTAACACTCCCACTCGCCCTACTAACAGTATCCTCCGATTGCATTTGTCTAGTTTGGACTGTTCGTGAATAATTAAAGGTTTTGTCTCGGTTCATCCTACTGCTCAGTGTTCACTTAGGACATCCTGACCATAGCTAGAAGCTACACAAAGCTCTGGAGGGCATAACTGAGGTGGTCCTGATAAATTCTCTCTGCTCCGTTCTTGTGCATTTTGCTCAGGCCTTGCTCTAATTAATTATAAAAGCAGTATGAACATGCATGAAGCAATTAAATTTATGTTTTAAGTGCTCTTCCACATGTATTTCCCTAACATCACAAATACAGAATGTGCCCCCTTTATCCTTCAAACAGTATTTTAACATAAGTACAAATGCATAGCTATTAAAAACTCAAGATCTGCTATCAATATAAATACAATCATATTTTTAAAGTTAAGAAATTAATAATTTAAGACCTATTTAAAACAAAGTAAATAACAAATAACTTATCATTACAGATACCATTAGAATTGAAAACAGAAGAATTCTCCATTAATGTGAAAGATCAGCAGCTGTCATATGTAATGGATACCCACCATAAAGGATACACTTGCTGCTGAAACAGAGCGTTGGTTTAGGAAGGAAGAGCATTTCCTGGTTAATCACTCAGAAAATTAGCTCATCTTTCCTATAGCTGCTCTCCTGAAATCCCTGACCCATTCAGACCTAGAATCTTGTGACTTTCCTATGCTTTTGTTTAATACACAATTCCCAGTAAAGGGCCACAGTATGACTTCAACTAAAGACAGTGAGAGCACCAAACACCATCTATGCTGAGCATACTGTAGCTTCCAACAATGTTAAATAAAAGGATTCCAAATACAGCACTAAAACCAATTTGTTTCCCAGTAAGAAAGTTTTGAGAAAGTTTTTAATGCTTCCTGTTTACAAAAAGTTAAGACTTCCCATATCTAAAAAATACAAGCAGCTAACTAATTACTGCTTATTAAATACTCTGACCACTATACGCTCTATAACCTGACACGTAGAAAATGTAATGGAAGAGATAAAAATCCTGTTTACAAAAAGTTCAGACTTCCTATATCTAAAAAATACAAGCAGCTAACTAATTACTTCTTATTAAATACTCTGACCACTATACGCTCTATAACCTGACACGTAGAAAATGTAATGGAAGAGATAAAAATCCTGTTTACAAAAAGTTCAGACTTCCTATATCTAAAAAATACAAGCAGCTAACTAATTACTTCTTATTAAATACTCTGACCACTATACGCTCTATAACCTGACACGTAGAAAATGTAATGGAAGAGGCAAAAATCCTGTTTACAAAAAGTTCAGACTTCCTATATCTAAAATATACAAGCAGCTAAATAATTACTTCTTATTAAATACTCTGACCACTATACGCTCTATAACCTGACACGTAGAAAATGTAATGGAAGAGGCAAAAATCCTGTTTACAAAAAGTTCAGACTTCCTATATCTAAAATATACAAGCAGCTAACTAATTACTTCTTATTAAATACTCTGACCACTATACGCTCTATAACCTGACAGGTAGAAAATGTAATGGAAAAGGTAAAAATCCTGTTTACAAAAAGTTCAGACTTCCCATATCTAAAAAATACAAGCAGCTAACTAATTACTTCTTATTAAATACTCTGACCACTATACGCTCTATAACTTGACAGGTAGAAAATGTAATGGAAAAGATAAAAATCCTGTTTACAAAAAGTTCAGACTTCCCATATCTAAAAAATACAAGCAGCTAACTAATTACTTCTTATTAAATACTCTGACCACTATACGCTCTATAACTTGACAGGTAGAAAATGTAATGGAAAAGATAAAAATCCTGTTTACAAAAAGTTCAGACTTCCCATATCTAAAAAATACAAGCAGCTAACTAATTACTTCATATTAAATACTCTGACCACTATATGCTCTATAACTTCACAGGTAGAAAATGTAACGGAAGAGGTGTAAAAAATGCAGCAACTAATACCCTACAAAGTTAAAATGAAAGCAAAAAAAATAGAGTTGTTTTTTTTTTAAAACGCAGTTGAAATGATCCAAAGTGTCTGTTGTGTGCAAAGCACTGCCACTGGAGTCTGACAAGGGAACCCAGCTGGCAGCTGTTGCACATTTTCACGTACTTGTCACCCACTTCTCACTCTCTTGTTTCTTCCTTCGCAAAGCACCCCTGCTTGTAAGCCACATCTACCAGCAGATGGAGATCTAAGAAGAAAAGGGAATACTGAGTAAATATTAGTCCTTGTATATGTTTCACTTGGCAGCATACACACTACTTCTATCAGGTACTGTAAAATATGGCCTGAAAGGCAGACTATAAGTTGAGAATTTGAGGCCTACTGTTTAAAGAATAGGAATTACTATAATTTTTCAAAACTTTAAATATAAAATAACAACAAAACAAATCATAAGAAAAGTGCTCCCCTTTTTGAAGATATATTATTTATATGTGCATTCACTATCATGGATGTCAACTACCAAACATTATTTACTATGAAACCCTGGCAGTATGTACAGAAATACCTGTTCTGCTTGTGACATGTGCCTTCATTTATCCATAAAAGGCACAATTGCCTCAAAGTACGCCATAGCTGGTGCCAAGATCCTAGAGAAAACTTGTGGTGTCACTAAGAGGACAAACAAGAGACTCCTTTTTTGAAAAGTACTTTGATCCACAGCAAAATGAGATACTTCCAATGTATGGCCAGATCTTGCAGGCCAAGAAAGTGAACAAGTACCCTGATAAAGTCACAACAGCACTACCACTGCAGATGTCACCCACGTGAACTTTAATCTCTAAACAGACACATTCACGTCTTATGAAAAGAACTCCAGCCTTTGTTCTTTTTCTATACTACAAAGTGGTGCCCAGTAAGCACCAGTTCTGCACTTTCTGACATTTGCCTCCTGCCAAAGCAGACTCTGTTGGGAACAAATCTTGAAAAAGCATAGGGATGGAGAAATGAGGGGGCTAGTAACAATGCGACTCTAAATTATGTAAAGTTAGGAGACGGGGTATAACATCCACTCATCCAAAAGAGCAGACTGCCAGGACAGGTAATGTGAAAGTCCTTCACTGAATATATAATGAAGTAAAGGTAATGGAAACTGAGCTGGAGCAAGAAGCTGCAGTTCAAACTCCTGAGAGCAACTTCACTTTGGGCTTCAGACAGGAGATGTTGAAGAGTTCAGGGCCAGGCCTGTCCCCACATTAACACTTAACACCTTTGTAGGAGACCTCACAGTGACCTACTAGGAAAACTAAATGAACAGTAAAATTATTTTTGGCTGGCAGGTGCAGGAAATAGTTCAGGTGAACATATGATAGCATGGGAGACCTTGCCTGAATTAAGATTTGCCCCTAGCAATTGCACATATAAATCTCTTTACCTCGGAGTGAATGAGAGGGAATGCATAGTGACACAACTGTAGTGGCATGGGAGTGGGTGGTAAATGTCTAGGGCACCTTGCAGCATGACAATGATGGATTCATCTGAGTCAGTAGCATCTCAGTATTAAGTTCGTGTTCTTGTAAAAAATTACAGGAACTTGCAGATTATTTGAAGGACTAGATGACTCACAAAAAATATATGGCCAGCCGTTGAGAAAGCAAGCTGTTTTCTACTAATGTATCAGTATGCTTAAACGCTGAAATCCAGAAGTAACAAATTCCACCTGCTCCACAATGAGATCCCTATTTCCAGGAAGAAGGGCTGCAAACAAGAATTTCTCCAATCGGAATCTGGTCCTTCTTCTGGTCCTTCCTCTTTTAGAAGAGGAAGCACAAACCACAGATATTAGGTCCAGTACAGCTATGTTCACTAGCTGAGTGTACCTGTGGAGTACAATGCAGAGGAGATGGGCAAGAATACGTGAAGAATTTACAGAGCTCCTATCCATCATTTGTGAAATCCGAAAGGACTCCTGTTGCAAGTGTGGATGCTGCCAACATAACCAGACAGATTTATTCCAACAATTCCATTTTATAGATGAGCTCAAAGAAAGAAGATGCATCATCAGCACCTTCAAATCGATGTCCTAAGAAAGAGCCTGGGGCTGAAAAAAGCAGTGCCTCAAAGGTGAAATATCCCTCACACCTCAATGGGATGAAAACGCCAGGAACTAGAGAGCCATACCCACCATCTCTCAAGAAAAAAGGGTGGGAAGGGAACAGATGACACAGCCTATACTTGTTTGCAATGATGTGTCTTAGTGCTGAATTAAGTTCTGCACCTTCTGTTGCAGCCTCTGACTCCTGGGAGGACTCACAAATAGTTCTTCTTCTCCTGCTGCTACCAAAGAAAATGAGGTCCCTCTGTCAAATTGTCAGGTACAAAGATGGTTAGTGCATGAGGTGTAGAGATGGTTAAAGCAAACACTTGCATTCAAAACAAAGAGGAGGGTTCTTCACCCACTGTGTAATTAACCTATGTTAATGACATTAACTTACAAACCCCACATGGATACTAAATGTTTGCATAGCTTCAAAAAGTGACTAGAAAAATTAACTGAAGAAAAGTTTACTGAGGCCTTTTCTACTTAACAGTACAAAAATGCCAAAGATACTGTTGGAGACAGGACAATGGACTAGAGAGACCTTTCATCTTGACTCTGGTTGGCAGGATGTTCTTAAAACTGGTAAACTAAATTTAGCTGAGAAAGTTAGTTAAGTATATTGTTTTTCATTTGAAGAAAACAAATAACGTATTTTAGTGATTTATGGTGCTGCGAAGATGGGCTGGCAGCTATGGAGGGAAATCCTGGAGACTGTGTTTTAGTAAAATGATGGTTGTCTTTCTGGCTACAGAATAGCTGCAAAATGCAAAGAAATCCTGCCCAGCTCTTCAAAGGAAAGTAATGCCTTCTCCAGAAGGGAGGGTTTGATTCTTGGCCCATTTATGTCAATTACCACCTCGGTTTTGGCCCACAGCTGCTCCCAGTCACAGAAGTGACTTCTCCTTCCATCTTTATTGCATTGGCCTTTGGCACCACAATATGTTGGCTCTAGCTGTGTGATATCTAGAACCTGGTGTCACCACGTAACAAAGAAAAGCGAATCATGTCACCAGCCTACTGAAATAGACAGAACAAAAGCCTTTTCTATAGCAGGATATACATCAAAGTGCAGGCTCAGAAAATTTGTAAATGAGTGCCCAAAGGAAAAGAGGAAAATGGATAGGACTCAATCACATTCAGAGGATAAGTTGTGAAGACACCTGGAAATTGTCATCATGCAACATTTCAGCACAGAAGGATTAAGGAAGAAGTTGTTTCCAAAGACCCACAGAGGAAAGGAGGTACTGACAGACAAACATGTAGTCAGAGGAACAGAAGTCAGCTTCTATTTAAAACCTGTCTGCTTCAGGCTTACAGTTGAAATACAGGAGATGGGCTATGCCAGCTTCGAGGCTTGTGTCGTGCCCAATTTATTTTGGGCCAACTTGAGCCTTATCATGTTTGGCTCAGGTGTGCTGTCTGCTTCTACCCTTTACGTGTACACCAAGCCTAAAAGGTACAACAGTGGAAACAGACCTGGATGGCTATCACACTTCCCAGAGAGCAGACTCTATGCTAATTGTTGTTGATTAGCAGCAGCGTAACAGTGTTTCATCTCTGTGGTACAATCCCAAGGAAATGCCTTCCAAAATGTTCCTGTATATAACTTTACAACTGGCATATTAAGCAAATGTTTTGCTTTAGATATGAAAGCTGAGAAGTTTGCTAATGATCCATGATGCCAGGAAGTAATTGAACAAGAACTCTCAATTCTGTGTTTTAAACAAAAGCCTGTCTTCTTTCAAGATGGCATCCAACCTTTTTTCTCAGCTTCCTGACAAAAAGACTTTATTCCTTACTTAAATGTTTGAAACTGATGGGCATTATGAGCTGAATTATTAACTAGTATCATTATCTGGAATCTAGAAACTACCCTTTGAAGTGAGCAGCAGCTCTTCAAACTCTACATCAGCTCTTTGATGAACAGCTGTAAGGGAAATAGCTTCTTACAAGACCTGCAGGCTGCACCAACTTTTCCTCTAGAATGGATCCAAAGTACTCTTTGTGTCCTCTTACGTCTCTCTAAACTTTGGACATTTAGGTTTTTCCGTTAGTTACTAGATTTGTGAATTGTTTGGCCTCAGATGTTCTGCTGCTTTTTTTCTCATGTGTTTCACCATACATATCAGCAGGTTGGTACAAAATTTATTTAGTGATCCAAGACAAAAAGTTTGGACTTCTACAGTTACTTCATCAGTTTGGCAGTTTTTTTCCCTGTTACTTCAATAGTCACCTCATTACTCAGTGTTTTCCTTCGTAGCACTGTCACCCTCTGGCAAACATATATATGGACTTCATCTCAATATTGTGACATCCAGGTTTCTGACACAAGTCCTAGAACTTCAGGTTTTATTTACCGATATAATTTATACCCTTTTCCACACCAGAGTAATTAGCATAAGCATTATGTATAGAAGAGTGTTGGTAAGCACACTAAGAGGTTGTACAAGGATAATATTTTAACTGAAGGCACAATGAAGTACTTATACTGCAGACAATAACTAAACTATTCTGATCTCCCCTTTCTGTAATAAGTTAGTTTCAGAGTAGCTGTCTCAGTAATCTCTAAAAAAATGTAGAATCTCTTCTTACCAGGGGACTTGCCATTGCATGAACTGTGTCTTCTTTTCCTGCATCTAGGTTTTACAGATGAATCCATCTCTTCTACAGATTTGTTCACAGGCTCAGTTCCTGAAGTGAATTGTCTCTCTTCTGTCTCTGATGTCCTGGATTCACATTTAACACTAGTATTCTCCTTAAAAAAAAGGAACAAAAAAAGAAATAAAACGAAAGATCACTCAATATTTTCTTGTAATCACTTTAGGGACAAAATAATAACTATTCTTCTCCACTCCAAAAGGACATCTAAAAAGTGTTCAACACTGCCTAGACGGTTTACATAATAAGTGTTTTTAACTCAGAAATAAGATTGCCAAATTGAAACTTAAGCTCTTACAAAATGTCCTATTAAGCAAAAGATGAGATCAGAAAACTAGAATATACAAAATTAGGGTACATGTCCTCATAGTCTGAACTTTGCCCTCAGTTATCAAACTAGCTATAAGAAATAAGCTAGAAGAAATCCAGGTGCACTCGTTACCAACACGTGTATTAGTAATGACAGATCTAGCTCAAACAACTTGACAGAGCTGTGTGATGCAAAACTACACATGCAAGCCACACATTTCTGGTTGAGAATCTTACCCCACCCCATCCAATTGTTAAGACGTTAAATTATAATGTGTTCCTTGCTTTTTGGAGCCCTCTGCTGCTGCTCCATATGTATTTTGCAGGCAACCATTTACTGAACTGGTGTATTTGCATGATCATGTGGCAAAAATCTGTAGCTTAAAAAAAAAAAAAGAAAGAAGCCAAACAATCAAGTTATGTTTCTATTCCACTGAGGAAGTAAAGGCCCAAAGTTAAGCACTTGGTGTTTACCTTTAAAGATGTTCTCACTGTTACCTGTTCTAGAGTATTCATCTCCTCTGCAAAATCCTATCAATCAATATCCTAAAGATGAATGATTGTTCAAAGCCTGCAATGTTTCCTTCTATTAAGGAAAAAAAGTGCTTTTTAAAAGTGGTATGTGTGAGTTTAGAGACAGAAGGTCATCACACTTGGTAATAAGATATTAGTAATTCCAAAAATCACACTGTCTGCCTTGCATCTGTTGTTACTCAATGTTAAATTTATAAAAGACAATGTGTATGCATATTAATAGAAATATGTATACATTCTTTGTCAAAGTTGTATAATAGTATTCAAAAAGGCCTGTGTGAATACAGTAGCTGAATACTCCAGGGAGAGCTAATTCCCCCCAACACGCCTCCTGCACTTGCTAGATACCCACTTTACTGTAGTATTTGTTCTTTGAAATGTGTTGTCTGTATGTGTTGCATTAGTACTATTAACAAGGCCATGTGAAAACCATTTGGCTAGCAATGCCTTTTGTCCAACATCTGAACCACAACTGCTTCCTAGGCATAAAAACAAAGAGAAGGAAGGAGTTCTGTAGTTCACTACCTTCACCAGCTAGAATCCAAATTTCATGAGTGATGAACTAAACATCTCCATTCCTGATGACATTTACATAATAATAAGTTCTAGAAAAATGAGTAAGCAGCCTTAACCAACTAGTGAGAGAAGGGAAGATTTCTGACGGAAGCATCCTAATTTGCATACTCCACAGGACAACTGTTCTAGAAACAATTCTACAAATTTCATTATTTAAAAAGAGAGAAAAATAGGTACACTATGAACTGAAGAGCAATATCAGACGGGGATGTAGAAATCAAACTGCATTGGTTGATAAACAAAACACAAATGCATATTGGGATAACGATTACTAAAAAATTATTACTAGCCTACATGCTGAAAGAAGTCTAGACACTCTGACTAGCAGCTCTTCTACCAAGGACCTGGGGATGCTGCAGTGCCCAGTAAGGCTAACACCACCTTGGGCTGCACAGGGATGAGCATGGCCAGCAAACTGAGGGAATTTCATTTCCCCCTCACTCGTGAATCTGTACTTGCAACGCTGTGTCCAATTTTAAGCCATACAGTTGTGTGTGTGGAAACTGAAGAGTGATGATACTGCACAGTACCCCTTTCAGATTCCTTTTTATCACTGCATTTATAGGATCTTACAGACTAACTCTTTAGTAATCTAATATAAAAAAGGCAATAATAAGATTTTCATCATAATAGCATCAACCTAGCCCACACAAATCTAGTTCCCAAGTTACCTCTTTTTTTTATTGTTTGTTTTTTTAAGTGAACATGCTTCTGACCATGGATTTACTACACCTCTGGACAGACTCTTCACTCAGGCCTAGTACTCTGCAATTTCCAAGTCACAAACGTTGTTTGGTGGAGAATCAAACAAGTTACCAAAGCTGATGAATGTGAAAGATTTGACTTTTCACTTCAATTATTGAAAAATGCCAAATCTGCTGCATCTCACTGGTTACATGACTTACGAGACAGAGACTGGACTATACCGATACCTAGCTGGAACCATGATGAGAAGCTAAGGTACTAAAATTAACAGCTCACGTGAATGGAGTTTGCTGGGTTAACCTTCACCAAAGAAAGCAAGAGTTTCAACCTTCAGATAGGTATACTGCCAAGGAGACTGAACAAAATAGGAGGCAAATTCCTCTTGATCAAGCATAACAGAAATGTTGTATTTCCACTTTAAGAAGAAAATAAAATATTTCTTATGAGTAGAAATGGAATAAAATATGCCCATTAAAGGCCAAAACTTGTAAAAGTCTAGGACAGGAATTCACTGAGGCTAAGAGGATGACCCCGGATCTGAACTATTGAATGTAGTAACTCCTTTCATGTAACGAATTGCTCTTTAATTTGCTATCTTTTAGGACATCAGGAAAGCAAAATAAAGCAGGTTTCTACTAAACTGTTAGGTCTATGAGGAGGACAGCTCAAGGCTCAATAGCTGTCACAAGAGCAACTAAATGCTAAAAAATACTGTGATAGAAATAGAGAACAAAACAGCAAACATCTTTGTGCCACTGTAAAAATGGATAGTTTTCCCACAACTTCAATGCTCTCTTCATTTCAAAACAGGATGTAGCAGAAATGGAAAAAGTTGAGAACAAACCCAAAGCTAACCAGAAGTGCAGAGCAGCTGCCGTGCAGAGGAAACTACAGCAGGACTGTACAGTCGGGAAAAAGACTGCTGAGGCAGCTGTGGTAAGGGATCTGTAAAATCACAAGTGACATGCAGTAAGGGGCCAGGGATGGCAGCTGAATGCCTCTTCTGAGACAGAAACCAGGAAGCATCACATGAAGCTAGTAACAGCCAGAAGCTCATCGTGCAACAGATCACGAGCAAAGTATCTGCTTGGTCAGATACTGTATGCTAAAATTGACATGGTTTCAAGGACTGACTTCAGTCCACAGAAGAGAAACCTAAGATTAAGTATAGGGTATCATTCCAAGTCCTCAAGTTGAAAGTAGTTGCAAAGTATAAGGAGGAATGCCCTGTTCTATTTGCATGCCTTGTTCTTGCTCTTCCCTACATATCAGATTACAGCTATTGTCTTCGGACTTAACACTGGGCAAGACGGACCTTTGATCTGACTCAGCAGAGCTGTTTTGATGTTCTTGTATTAACACTGGAGGAATTTGTTCCTCCCCTGCTCCTACAGAGAGGAATAAAACTCTCTTCTGTGCATGGCCACTATTCTGTCGTAAGCCTGCTCTGAATTACATGGCACTGACAGCTACTGAAAGCCTCAGAAGGCTTCCAGATTCAGGGATAAGGAAGATAGCAAACTATGTAGGGGCCTGATGGGAGTACAAGCACAGAAACCTTCTCTGGAGAGTTCTGCACCTGCCATGATCCCAGGCTCTGGAAACACCACTAGACAAGAGGCAGCTGCAGGGTTAAGTTAGCCTTGTCTCTCCTTAGTTTGGGAAGAGGAGACTAGTAAGAGAAAGAGTATTTCTAACAAAAAGAGGGAAACTGTCAAACAAAAGGCCTAATAGTCCCTGAATTCCTCTTCAACACAGAATAAGCCCCAGTTATTTAACCAGTTAACGTCCAGATAAACAGACCAAGACCAAGGTTGGGACTCTCCACAATTACACAAGTAATGGGGCCTCAAAACCAAAACACCTCCCCCCAAACAACTCCATGGTTCACACGCTTAATTCCTCAGTTCTTATCAAGAGAGTTTGGACCACAAACTCCAAAGGCCTTCAACAATGGAAAAATATACTGCTAAAAACGCACTTCAAAAGTTGTCAAAACTGACAATGTTTAAAGTGCAGTCAACGCTTAAGATAATGAGTGGACGCTCATTAAGGAGTACTGCCAACTCTGTAAGCACTAGCACAAGGATGTGCCCTTCTCTACACAGTACAGAGCAGAACAGTCCAGTCTAGGCTTGAGCTTTGTGGAGACTTGATCAGAATATACATCTATTTCTATAAAGATACCCGAGAGGAAGATGACTAAGAGCAATCAAGTTTGCACCAGCTGAGGATTTCCAAGCTATAAACTTTACTGAAGGCATCAAGATACTGATAGCACAATAGAATAATAGCTTCAACACATACACAAAAATGAAATTTTGAGTGCCTACATGCAAGGTATGTCTCATGCAGCAGAAACGGATGCAGTCAATCTCTTGCTTTTACTTTGTTTTCAAAACAAAAAAAGTAGAGCGTGCATTTTCTGCCTTAACAGAGTAACATCTAGAATGCCCCTCACTGCACGAGACTTACAATTCTGTATACAAGGAAGACCAGGCACAGGTAAACCAAAGCACAATTACAACTTGTCGGACACCGCAAAGTATAAACAAATGAAGATGCTTTATAGCATTCAAATGTCAATAAATTATACTTTCCACAGAAAACAGAAACTTAATAACTGTTTATCAGAAACAATCTAACCATTTATCTAAATTTTAACCAAAAATCTTTGCCTTCAAGTGGCAATTCTCAAAATACCTTTTTTTAAGATTAAAGATAGTATAACCTAAAAAAGCTTCCACTTCATCACCATGAATACACCTGCACTATCTATTTTTCCCATGCAAATGAGCACCCTAACTTGGCCAACACAAGCTAACATATCTCATGCTCATTAACATGGGGTACTTTTTCATTCCCTCTTCTTTTTTAAATCTTGCCTTACCAAGCAAACCCTCCACTGTCCAATAAAAGCTTAATTAAAGAAGCCTTTAGTTCTTAACCAGGCAAGAATTAAAAAGCTATCAGTCCAGACCCTAGCATTACTATCGAATATAGTTATCTCAAAAAAGATGTTGTTTTATCTCCCTTTATCCCTTACCTGTTCTGGACTGAATGGTCCGTCCTGAACAAACATTAGGGAGGACAGAGTTGGGCAGTGATCCAGTTGTTCTCTCAGTTTTTCACATGCTTCCTGTGTGGTCACAGATTCTTGCACTATTTCAGCAGCAGCGCTTTCTACAAACGCAGTGGTATGGGTAGCACAAAGAAATTCAGAAGGCTGTAATGGAGAACAAGTTACTGCTTGATCTGCTCCCTCTCTCAGTTTTTCACATGCTTCCTGTGTGGTCACAGATTCTTGCACTACTTCAGCAGCAGCACTTTCTACAAATGCAGTGGTATGGGTAGCACAAAGAAATACAGAAGGCTGTAATGGAGAACAAGTTACTGCTTGATCTGCTCCCATCACAAATGATGTGTCTGCAGCTACAGGAGTAAGAGGTTCCAGTTGGCTTTCCTCAGTTGAAGAAGGTGTATAACTATTCTCACTATTAACCAGCAGTGGTTGACCTCTGTTAGACTGAGGGGTTGAACGCTGGCTCTCCACAGGTTCCACTTTCACAGTTTCAGCTTTGGGTGATGAATGCATCTCATCAACCATCTGAAACACAGCTTCAAGATTTACTTCTGTCTCCTTGTTTTCATCAGATGTATTACATGGCCAGTCAGAGGGCAGAAATTCAGCTGTATAAGGTGACTGCACTGGAGGACTCTGGGAGAAATAAAATACAGCAAACTATTATATAAAAAAATTACAATGACAGGATACGTATTGGTTCTGTAAGGCTTTGGAAATGAACCTGAGCAATCAACTGAAGTGTTCGTTTATCCAAAAGCTTGAAAGATTGTCTGTTATTTTCAGTTAAAACAGCCGGTTTAATCAAAAAAAAAAGCTACTACTTTGTCTTGTTTTTCATTAACCACCTTACTCCCTTACTCTTGGCACGCCTGCTTTCTTTTATTTACTGTCTATCCTGGAGAGAAGGTTACTTACCAGTAGCTGTGTACTCCTTCAGATGCATTGTCTGCATACCCTGTGCATTGCAGGTATAAGTATACCCAAGCATTCAAGCCAGAGAATTCTAGTCTTAGTAGGACCTGTGGGGGTGCGTTAGAGCCACCCCCTTCCCATGCCACATATGTGATAGAAAATGATAGAGCAAATCTACCTGCCTTCAGTTCTTCTAAAACTCAAACATTCCTGTTGTGTACAAAACCAGCACAAACCACAAAATTTTTAAGCGAGAGAAAAAGGTACATATGCTGTAAATGTGCATATGGACAACACACCTTGAGGAACTCACAGTTACTTACCAATAACATTTTTTTCCTCTTCAAGTGATTGTCCATATACACATCTACACAAGGGATGATTCCCAGGGATGCTCCAGTCCCAAAATGAATGGGAGTTCAGATACCTATGAAAACAAATACTGCAGAACTGCCCTGTCTGTCACAGCCTCACATCTGGACACTCTTGTCACGACATAGTGTCCCACAAAGGCAGGACTCAAAGTCTGCATAAATCTGCATAAAAGCCCTACAGATCTTCAGGTCAGAAACACTTGGAGAACCTGTAGAGGCTGCCTTTGCCATCACAGAGCAGGTCTGAACACCACTAAAATATTTCACTGTAATGACATCACAAGATGACAGGACACAGTCAGCATTCCAATGATATTCTTTTTAGCAGAATTCATATAAATCAAAGAATGTTTAAAGCAGAAAGAAGACAATGAAGAGTTTTTCAAAAGCAGCAAGTCCTTCCCAAGTGAAATGATAAATCACATTTTAACAGCCAGGGTCTGTACTGCTATTTCTTCTGGAGATGACTCAGAGTTAAAGGACACTGGAAGGGTAATTTCTTCTGACAAATATGAGTCATAATGATGTTGAACAGAAACTCAGGTATATTTAAAATACAATCTTATTTTGGAAGAGATCTAGTATGAAGGATTAGGCCTTAGTGCCTGATTATCCTCAGACCTTCTAGCTGAGGTAATGGTTAATAAAAAGCTATTTCCATAAATGAATAAATTAGAGAACAGGAAGCCACAGGATCACCTACTAGGAAAGCCATAATCAGATCAAGTGCCAGTGAAGGATTTGGTCTCTCAGCAGCATGAACATCAGAAGCCCCTGAAGGAAACACCAGAAAGAGATGAGATCCCTTCCTGTGGGTGTATGAAGTCAAGTCCTGTTGTGGTTTCATGTTGATGTGCCAGTCTGCAGATAGCCATAAACTGTGGAGGGCAGGGGGAAAGAGAGGGGAAGATAAAATCTGGAATTTGAGAAATTTAGGTTAAGTTAAGCAGTCTTTTCATTAAAGGCAAGCCACCTTTATATTTTTATGGTATAGGTTTAAACATAGTTCCTTTCCTTTAATATTTTTTTCAGTTGTATTTTTTAAAATATTAACAAGGCGTTTCACTTCCGTTGCATTGCTTGTTTATTGTCTTAAGCAGCCTGGATTTTAAGTAAGATCTGGATTACCAAGTCAACTGTCCAGGGATTAAATCATCCCCGCCAAAACCAAACAAACCAACCAATCAACCAACCCACACTGCAACTTCTTCTGCCTCTTCTTAGGGGACCTCAGCTTGAAGCTGTTGTAACACCTATCATCTTCTTGGATGAAGATCTTGTACGCATTTCCAATACGAGAAAGTGCCCCCACAAAGATACAATTTAAATCCTTCTAGTTTGTCTAGAGAAGATATGACAGACAAGGATGGGAGCGAAGCAGCAATGAAACAATGAAAAGTGATAAAAATTGAGAAGTCAGGACTTAAAAGACTAATAGTTTGCTGGTCATTTGAGCTCAAGAGGAAAAATGGTCTAATTTAGCAAAAGTGGTGAAAGGGAAGATGGGCATTTCACTTACAAGATTAGCATAGTGTACGCAGGAAGTAGAGCACAACCACACCTTTTCAGGGACTGCTAGGACTAAAACAATCTGGCTTGAGTGCTTGGGCAATCATTCAGAAGTAGTTTAGATTCAATTTCATTCTGAAATAATATGGCTGATTATCATTCTTATTACAAATAAAAGCAAACTACTTAGAACTGCTTTTAAGGTCAGTAAAGTTTCTCTTCTTCTTTTTTCTCCCACATTTATTTCTTCCATTTCCAGTTACCTCTTGCTTCGGTTCCACAAGGAAATACTGGCAGCTTAATAACAATGCTAACAGCCACAATCAAATAGCAGGGCTGCTAGTTAAAAAAAAAAAAAAAGGAAAAAAGAAAAAAAAATCACTAAAAGCCAATATGTAGCCTCAGTTCACACCTATGATAAAGCAGCAGGGAAATACTGCACTAATGGTTGTGAGTTGCCAGAACTGCTGTTGCAGAGGATAGCAGGAGTTTTCTCTCACAAGACTCATTCCTATCCAAGGATATCAATTCATCACACTGATCCACACCCCACTTCAGGAGAACCCAAATGAAAAGTAGCATGAAGCTGTACCTGAGCTCCCAGTTTTGTAACCAATTGTGATGAGGGTGTAATACAAATCCCTGAAACCTTGATTTCAGAAGCCTGAAAAGAGATATACCTTCATCAGCCACTACATCTGGGTATAACCATCTATATCCCCTTGCCGTTCCATACATTAATTCTTTGTAGCTTTTTCTGGAGAGCAAATCACAGGCAGACAGACATGTACTTACTGGCCTTGTCTGCCCATGTTCCAGCCAGGGTCACCTAACACTTTCAGCAGGTCAGGTGTGTACTGTACAAGCCCAGCAGCTGGCCTCCAAGCCCCAAGAAACTGTACCTGTCTTAATCTCTCCTAAACTTAAAGTCATGCTCTCTGCAAGACTCAGTAAGGACTAGCACAAAGTTTAGGCTTTCTTGTCCAACAGTGCCTGGTTTTCCTTCTGAGACCACAAAGCACTGCCTGGATCCAACAGAAACAGGGCTGATAATCAGCTTGCTGACTGCCAGTGTGCTGATACAGCTCACTGTCTTCTGGACTGGTCCAGCAGTTCTGTATAGATGTTGCCAGTAGTATCTAGTAGGCCACAGCATGAACAAACAGCCTAAAATGCCCTACAAACCACCCTTCAACAGCATTGCACTGAATTCCTGCAACTGGTGGAAGATATTGAGTGGGACGATACAATGCAAAAGTTCTATTTTTTGTGAAGAATGATCAAAATGCTTAGTCAGCCAGGGTTGATTAATTTTACTGCCTTTGAGTGTTACTGATGATCGATACACAAGCAGGGCAGGACGATCAATGCTGTAGCTGGCTGCATCCCTCAGCAGGAGTTTGGGGAAGTATCTACCCCAGAGCACACAAAAGGTAATCTGATTATTCCCTACAGCTCAGTGAGAACCACAGGCAAACTGCTGTCTTCTGTACCATCTGCACAGCCTCTGTCACCGTGTTCCAAGAGAAATGATCTATGTTACACTAAGACTCAGAAATCTCAAGAAGTCATGTTGATCCATTCTGTATGATATTTGTGTTACCCTGCTCAGTGACAGCCAGTTACTGACCTGGTAGAACTGACTGATGCCACTGCTTGCTTTTGGGCTGCTCACACAGAGGATTACCTGCCAGCAATCTCTGCCCAGATGCACCAGCAGCTTTTGACTGGGAGTTCCCTTGTTAGAGCTGTATTATCAAAGCATCCACTAGCAAGTGGCCTAAATCTCTTTTGACTCCACACACTGCCCATGGACTTGCTTCTCCAGACAACTGATTTTTACTAGACCCTTTGGACAGTGTATTTATATTATCTTTCAATCTAGCCACACCACCACCCTTGATGACTCCTTTGGAATGATCTGCTATCCCAAACATTGATCTCGGCCTTCTGAGATAAGAAGTTACTTGATTGTGACTTCCCATCACTCAGACTGATCCTCATGTCCTGGATGAAAAAGTAGTTCATGATGAAAGTGAGAGGACAAAGATACACTGTGTGAAAAATAAATACTAGAGTATCAATGGCATGATTGGTCAGTGGCTATTTATATCCTTACACCAACATGTTATCCTGGCCATAACCTGGCCATCTTGGATAAGACTGTATTAAAAAAAATCATGAATAAAAGACAAAGGTTGATATTTGCAAGACAGGAAACTGGATGATCAAGCTTGGGTAGGCCAACTCTTTCTCAACACACATAAGCATAACTTGCTTTGCTTGTCCCCTGTGAGGGGAAAAAAAAGTATATGCATTATGCTGTAATAGAAAAGGAAGCCCTTGCATTTTCACTTCAGATCTTTTGATATTTGATAAGCCAGGCCCTCCAAATAAGGTGTAGTTTCCACCGGAATTATATAAAGCATTTACAGTAAGTACTGTAGTTATCTTTAATAAGACATCTCTGAGGTGGGGCCAATTCCAAAAGTCACCTTAGTTTTTCTCATTCATCAAATGAAACTCAGGACTGCAGAAAGCTGTCTGGGACAAAAAAGAGGAGCTGTTTCCCAGTATTTTCATAATATTAAAGAATCTCTTTTTGTCCAGGCAAGGACATTCTTCAAAGATAAACATAGACTCATTAAATAAAACAAATTCTGGTGAAGTCAAGCAAAAAACTTATACAGAAAAAAGCAATCCACTGATGAGGACACCCATTATGCTGCTACCCTGAAACCTAACTTGAATTACAAAACTGCCTGTTTAATGTTCAGTCATTCTTTGAGATCGATATTTGTAAACCACATACTTTCACTTTCTCAAGCAGATCAATTTTCAAATTTATATCCTTCATTCCAGAAGTCCATAAACCTACAGTTCATTCATACAGTCTCCTCTGCTTTCACCTGATTTCCATATGCTACACTCACCTGGAAAAAGCTGCAGTGGGTGTACGTCGAAGCTGTAGGACTAGCACAGCCAGGCAGAGGATCTACGTGGGCAGGTGGTGAACACTGCATTGTAGCTGCAAGAATTCAAACACAGTTATCAGACTTCCAGAATTTGTGTTTGGTATGCAGAGTTCTATTGCTTACTTTGATTAAACATTTCAATAATCGCAAGTAAACTAAATTCTAGAAATGTATTATTACCTCCCAAGTGATTTTAAAAATTATTTTTTCATCTTACAAAATAGTTATTCCAATATATGTGTACATATATTAAAAACATATATTGTAAAATTGATACACACAGACACAGAAACTTCATAATCACAATCTTCTGTATCTTAATATCACCTATTCAATTTGGTTGCTTGACTTTCTCATCACAACATACCGCAGAAAGTCGATTCACATAAGAAGAGCCTAGATGTTCATACAGAAACACACTCTGAAATTAAACAATTATTTTATTGTAAAAAGCAACTTTGTAGACGAGGCAGTATTCTGCAGATATTATTTTTTGGTGACACGCAGAGATAAGTTAAAAGTAAAGGCATTATTTGCAGGACAGATAATGTTTAAATCTGCAGTCATTCTGAGAGAGGGAGAAATCCTTGATGAAATCATATTTAGTCCAATGTTGATAATAAGTAAATGTAATAAGTATAACTTGAGATGGCAAACAGATCAGATCAACTTATTTGCAATGCCTGACACTTACATGGGATTTCACATGAGACAGTTGCTATGACAACCAATATGGTTTTTTAATATCTATACCTATTGCCCTTTTTACTATGATGTTGCTGAATTTTTGTGCAGTTTGGAGCAACAAACACAAGAGCTAAACAACATAGAAAGAGCTAGTGGACATCCTTCTAAAGAAGCATGAGATATGTGTATGACTCATTACTTCAAAAGCTAATTCTGAGCAACTTTATGATGAAGTCTGGACATCTTTCAGAAGAACATCTGTGACCTGTGAACATATTACAATTCTGGATATTGCCAAAAGCCTAAATGATATCTGCGTTTCACTCACTGGAAACTCCAAAGTATGTTTACAAACCCAAGAAAACTACCAAAGAAAACTTTTGAAGGGCTATTGTAAAAACAACGCAAGAGAGCAATGACAAAGGAGAAATTTCTTGTAACCTGCTAGAGTGATTCTAAGGAAAAACAAACACATATTACAAAGAACCTATTTTCTAAGAAAAGGAAGGACCTGAAGGGAAAAAGTGCTTGTGAAATAGTAGGTAAGTGTAAAATATTAAGTCCAGATCATATGCTATAAAAAGCTGCAAGTAAAATATAAATGACAGTATTTTTACAGTTAGTAGAGCTTATAGCAAAAGCAACTCATTATTCAAATGAATCGTTATGTTTGTAAATCAAAGTAAGAAGAACAAAAATAACTATGCAGAAGACTAGACCGATGACCGATTCTGAATGGTTCTGAAATGCAGAAAGTTGCATAAAAAGAATAGTTTGCACTCACAAGAACTTTTTTTTTTTTTTATGGACAGTCACCATATATCCAAACAACTTTTTAAATAACACTGAAGAAAGCATTTAGTGACAGGCAGTGTTATCAAAGGCAAAGGTGTTGATTAATTTATAATACTTCATTTATAATAACATTTTTTTATGATTTTATAATTATACTTTTATAATAAGTCTTCAAATTGAATCAAGATTCAAGAAACACACCTGCTTCACTCACTTGCTTTTGTCCTACCCTGTTAATTGGAGAGAAGAAATTTCTAAGCTCTTTTGTCTAAGATATAGTTAAACTAGTCATA
Source organism: Harpia harpyja (assembly GCF_026419915.1). Lineage (NCBI taxonomy): Eukaryota > Metazoa > Chordata > Aves > Accipitriformes > Accipitridae > Harpia > Harpia harpyja. Next base: position 12,659,809 of record NC_068951.1, on the reverse strand, counting down.
CCCAGAAGAAATTACCAGCTAAAGCACATTCTGCCACAGGCTGTTATGAAATAACTGACAGTGAACACGGATCTCATTTGAATACTAAGGAGACAGGGATGAATGGCATCTTATGGAATAAATAAATAATTTCTGAACAAATTAAGAAAAAGATACAGCCCCTTCCATCAAACAAGATGGATCAGCCTCAAAATAAATTTGGTTTCTGCCAAAAAAGAGGCGTACTTCTGCCCATACAGGCTACAGATGGAAATTTTCACACACTCTTTAGGACACAGTATGGGGAATATGAACACTGATTTATGAAAATGAAATTGCTGTCAGTGGGGCTATAACCAACCCAGCAACGGACCTCTGAGAACAAGCAGAGATCAATGAAGAGCACAGTTCACAGAACAAGGAAAGGACTGAACATCCTGCATCACAAATATTCTTGCACAGAAGTTGAATTACCATGTTTCAAACTTACTGAAAATACCTTTGGATATCCAAAGAGGTTGCAAATAAATCAGGCAAAGAAACCAATAGTTTTAAAGGAAGTTATTTAGAAGTATGTTAACAAAAAATGTATAGCAAATACAAGTTATAAATCTGACAGCTGAATAAGAAAAATTAGAAGGAAATACAATGGAATAGAGAATTAGTTGATACTGGATAATATATAAAGGGAAGGAGTCAACAAGACTACTTTTTGTTTAAGATAAGTCATTCTTCATTGTCCTCTTGAAAGGCCTCCAGTAGGTAGGCAAACGTGGATAACTATGATCTTGCTGATACAATAGATTTCCAAAAAGCTTTTAACAAACTCATCATCAGAAACTCTTACAAAAACTGAGCAACAACAGCATGAGAGGGAAGGCTGTACATTTAGAAAATAATCTATTTTAAAAATACAACACAGAAGATAGGAATAAATAGTCACTTTTCACAGGTAAGTGAGGTCACCAGTGGAGGGTCCCCAAGGACCTGTACTGGAACTCATGCTGCTCATCATTTTAATAAAGTACTTTAAAAATTGAGTGAGTGAGCAGTGAGGTGATGCTTGGTGATAATACCAGGTTATTCATGTCAGAAAAGAGCAGTCAGCTATGAAGATGTGAAAAAAAACCACCTTATGAGTTGCCCAAAGCCACCACCCACCAGATAAAGCTCTGCACTTAGGAAAAATAAACTAATTTCACACAGAAAATGATGGGGTTTTAGTTGTCAATCAATAATTGGGAACTAGATTATTTATAAACTATAATACTAGTATTTATATACTATAATACTAGTATTATAGTAGCGAGTTTCAGAAAGATATCAGCTCACTCTGCTGTCAAAAAGACCTCCAAAGTAAAAAATGAAACAATCAGATTGTTAGGAAATAATACAAAAGGGAACAGAGAATGAAATAGGAACATTATTACTCCACTGTATAAATCCATGATTCACCCATAGCTTGACCACCATGTATATTTTTGGACTCTACATCTCAGTAAGAAAATAGAACAAGTTATAGGTAAGGCAGCATGGATGATGTACAGAACATTTTCCTGAAGGAAGAGCCAAGTGGGGCAGGACTCCCCATTCCAGAGAAAATGCAACCAAAGGAACTAAGATAGAAGTATTTAAAATCATAAACGGTGCAGTGAGAGGCATATGGATATGGACACATTCCCACAAAACCCAAATGGAGATTTAATGAATATGCAATAGGGTCAAAAGAGACAAGAAAAGGTGGCTCTTTGCACAAAATGCAATTAATCTGTGAAGTTAAGTCCTTGTCACAGATGGTGTATATGCCACAAATCTACATTGGTTGGGAGAAACAGGCAAGTTCATGGAAGTGAAATCCACTGAGGGCTATTAAATACAACTCATATTATGGTTTATTAATTCCCCAAGCCCACACTGTTGGAGTATTTTGGCAGAGCATCAGTCCATGCTTGCTCTACTCCTGCACTCCTCCTTGGGCATTACCGTCAGAGGAAATGATGAGCTATATGGACATTTGGTCTGATCAAGGCTAGTATTCTTATCTCCAAAGCAGAGAACTATTAATTAGAAAATTATTGAGGCATTCACTAAATCCTGTTTTCTCAACATTGGAAAAATTGGATGAATTGTATAGAAACGAGATGACAATATTAACATCACATTCTTATATACATCTTCCTCCTACATGAAGGCTACAGCTCTACCAGTAAACTAAATGCTTCCAGATCTGTTCTCTGGCAGAGAGTCTGTTAATACTATTAAAATCTCTTACTCTTCCAAGTCAAAACAGCCACATCCAAACAGCCTGTTGGGAACGGTCCCAAGCCCATGCCAACCGCTGAACTAAGCACAACGCTTTTGGGGGAGAGTGCTAACCAGGCTAATGATCTAATGATATAACTGATCAAGACACCCAGACACTTTTCCTGGCAAAGTCTGATACAGTAGCATAGACACAGACAGCTATGCTTGAGCTCAGCCATGGTTTTTAGCAAAGATATATCTTGCCAATGTATCTGGAAGTTAGAGCCTAAGTGTAAATAAAATCTAAGAACATCAAAAAAGCTCCATGCTTACAGTTTGATGTGTACACATTTGTACTGCATGCTTTTTACAGGTTCCAATACTACATGCAAGCTCAGGAAAGCTGAAAGCCCCAAAATAAATGCAAACCCAGTATGATCAGCAGCAGATCTTTTCCAAGCTTGAAAAAACACCACAATTTCTCCAAAGATCTGTTGGAAATTGAAGGAACACATGTATCATCGCTATGCATTCAAGATAGCAACAGACATTAATAAGCATTATCAGCTCAGCTGGGCCAAAGGGCATGAGACTGACACTCTCCAGCATCATCCATTCCACTCGAGCATGCACTACACGGGAAATACTAAGGAAGAACCTTAAGACCAGCCTTTCAGTGTGAACTTATCATGTCAGGTCCAAAAGTTATGCCTAAGAGAAGGCAGGTACTCATCAGACAGCTGGGTCAACAGTACTCAAAGCTGTGCAGGAAATTAGGGAATGCAGCTGTGCCTGTTCCTGCCAGATCAATGAACACATCGGAATGGGCCTGAATACAAAAACTATGCAAGCTCCAATCCTTTACCAACCAGAAGACTGATGAAAATGAAGATGATACCCAAGGTCTCTTCAATGAGGGAAAATGGGAAAGACAATATTGTTTGAACTTAGACATTTAGGTGGGATTAGTTGCCTTACTGCTACATAGACTCAGGTGTCTAGCAGTTGTCGACTCTTTGCACAGTCAATGAACAAATAGGTTCTTCAGAAAGAAATGAATTGTCTTCCAAAGGCATATGTCTAAGAAAGTTGGAATGACTCAACCTCTGGGAGGTGCCTGTTTCTCTCTACTGACTATATATGTCATCTAAATGACAAGCCCAGGCATATACAACTAACTATTATACATTCAGATGAATCTTAGGCAAGATGAATCCTACAACTAGTTTTACAAGTGCATTACTAATGCATCTAGTCTGCTTTTCTCAAGGGAAAATATGGTGCTATTCATGCTGTGTTAAAACAGATGTTTTCAGCTGCTTATTTATTTTAAGAATCCCTTTTTGACCATGTGAATTTTAAGCCTTACATACAAAGAAAATTACTTATCTTAACAGAGGGTGTATCATTCAGAATAACATGACTACTCCTAATCTACCACTCACCAGAAAGGTTATCATATGTAAATGAACCCTACAGCCACAGATGTATTTGAAAGGCATGACTGGACTTGCAATGTCAGGTGGCACCAATAACTAACATTTCTCACACAGTTTCCTTGGCTGATTTTTCATTATTAGGATACTCTCTGATAATAAAGCTTCACTGCATTTCTTTGATGCAATCCTACTACTATCAAAGGTTTTGCAGATAGTTGAAAGCAAACAGAACTAAATCCTTAAAATAATTACAGTCTAATGCTAGTGGGAGAAAAAAGATCCAGATGAGCATCTTTTATTTTACTGCCCTTTCAATAAGAATCATAATGAAAAAACAGGGAAATCTTTTTGTCGCTGAAGTTAACAAACAAGTTTGAATATACATAAAAAGAAATCTTTTGACAAAGTTCTACTTTGATTTAATCTAATGGGACATCAAAAGTGAAATTAAAAGAGTCAAGAATAAGACTTAACATATATTCTTTAGTCCCCTCACTTATAAAATACATATTTTAAGATTAACCATCACTTTCAAAATAAGCTAATCTTGGTGCTGTCCTCTCAAGATGAAGGAAAGCAGTCTTTTTCATGTGGACATATGAAGAAATAAGCTTTCAGCATTCTGTATGGTATAACATACAGAAGAAGGGATAGCGGAGAGATTGAGATACACAGGGACAGAAGTAAAAACACTGATACAGTCCTAAGTGACAGTGAAAATCAAAAGATGTATAATCTCTCTAGTGAAATGTCAAACTTATCTTCTCAGAAATAATAATGAATTCATTGGAGTTTTCAAAAGCCTCAGATTCCACAAGTTTCGCTATTTTAGTTTGAATTACACCTTAATTTTTGTACCTTGCAAAATCTGGTATGCTTTCATCATGCCCTCCCCCACACCTCCCTCCCCAGAAGATTTTACCTGTACAACATAGCCAATATATTCTTTAAACTTTTATTACTCCCGTGAGAGAGACTAGCATCATCCAGTTACAGAGATCTACATACTCATGTCTAAATCTACGCTAGCCTCCCTCAACTCCTCTCCAGTCAGTACTGCAAAATCGGCACTTCCAGGACATGAGTAATCTCAGCCCAAGACAAACTCTAAACCAAGCTATAGGAATCGCACCCTGGAGATGCCCATTTCCTTCCCGTGACTACAGAAGAGGTCCGGGGGACTAGCTGATATATAGACATCTAAAATTCAGTATAATGAATTTTAGCCTATGCTCTGTAACCGACAGAAACGTGAAGTGGGGACCATCTCCCACCTTAAGCAGGTATTCTGGATGAGGCTTTGGACAACCTGGTCTAGAGGAAGGTGTCCCTGCCCATGGTAGGCGGGTTGGAACTAGATGATCTTGGAGGACCCTTCCAACCCAAACCATTCTATGATTCTATGATTCTATGATTCTATAGTTCTACAATTCTCAGGACACCCTGCTCCTGGGAGGAGACTTAATAGTTTGCAGCTGGTAACGCAGGCTCTAGCCACCGCAGTAATCTTTGTAAGCAGCACAGGGCAAGCAGCCCGTGGCAAAAGTTGCCTGTGTCTGAAACATTTAAGAGTGTCCACAAGAAATGCCTCGCTCTTCAGAATCCTTGACAAAAATGATGTTAGGGAAACTAGCGATTATTGTCTGAAACGTTCTCAGCAGAAGTCTCAGAAGACACACACAAAAGGCGTGAAGATTTCACTGTGTACTTGGAGAAAGACAGCAGCCACCACATGTAGGATTTCTAAACAGGGATATCTATCTTAGTGAAGGTGCAGCTGCCAAGGAAGGAACAGGCAGAAGGGAAGAATAATAACTGAACTTTAGTTTGTTCAAGGAAAGAGTCACTATGTTCTGAGTTTCAGAAGTTTTAGGGAAATAAAAAAAAAACCAAACACACCACCACCCCCCAAAAAATAACCTATCACATGATTTTTCCAATTCAAGGTAAGGGCAAGGAAAAGAACAATAATTTGTTTCAACTTCTCTTCTGACGAATAAAAACACTTAAGTGAGACTGAAAATTTTAGCAGAAACATTTTAGACAAAAGAAAGGAGTGAAGACTTGTACTTTCTAGTCTTCAGTGCATGAAAAAAATACAACATAAAGAAGCTAAGCAAGAAAAAAAATTAAGATATGAAAACAGTATGAGCACAATGAAATATTCTACACAATACTTTTGACTGATCTTTAACTTTAAAAACTTAAACCTGGGAAAACACAAGACCAGGGACTAGTATACTACTTTTCAACAAGTACTCAGTGCTTTAGTATCATTGTCCAAGTTTTGCTTAATTAAAAAAAATATGAAAGTTAACCTAACACTGACTAGTCGTGGACAAATGTTTTTCTCCTCACCCTTTAACCTCAACAGAGAGGCTACCTGGAAAATCACCAGGGGATGCTCAAAATCTGGAGGAAGGACAGGAATACAAAACAGAAAATCTTTTTGGTTTAAAGATCTGTCTTCCTTTTAGACTTTACACTTTCTATTTCTCACTTAAGATATACACATGACAATTATAGAAAAATATTTTTTAAAGCATCACTTTTAAATATCTTTTTGAAAAGCAAGTGCAGAAATTTTTTTTCATACCTGTTGGATGGTAGGCTTGCGAGTACTGCACTGAAGATGCGTAGCTGCTGTATTTTGGAAGGGAAGTGGCAATGGTTTGAGAGCCTTGCTGAAGTGGCAGAAGAGAGACAACAGGCTGGACTGTGTATGTGACCTCTGTTGGAAACCTTTGGTGTACCGGAAAGGCAACCCCTTTATTTGGAAAAGTTGGGGAAGCCTCATGCCCTGGAAGCAACCCAAGAGAACCCTGCCATGTTCTGGAAGGCGCGGGAGTCCAATCTAAACTTTTTGTCGGTAAAGTGCCGTTGTTCTGGGATGAGGTCGATATGTAGGAGTAAGGAAGGAAACTGTCTTGATGATAAGGTTGATGAAACTGTCCTACAGTCAGCAGTCCTGCAGTGGGTACAAAATAACGTGGAACAAGTGTTAAGGAAAGGAGTTTTCACAGGCAATGAAAGGCAGTATGAGAGGCCAAGACTCTACAACATTATTTGGGAAGACTGCCTTTGCTCCAATATACTTAATCCAGAAACAGACTGCCTTCTTACAGGTGAACATCCCGCAACTGCTGCAGTGGCATATGAGTGCAGTGCCAATGGAGAGTTATCTATGTAGCATTCAGTCTCCTTAAACTTGCAGTAACAAGTTATCAGTATTTAGAAACGTGCTATAAATCAAATGCATAGTAACTTACTAAACCAAACAAAAGTAGTTTAGAAAGTACTGTGTGTTAAATTGGGCAATACAGTTAAAAAAAAAAAAAAAAGAGAAATTGTAAAGCAAGACTACCAAACTCAAAAGCTGACAGCTCATAGACAGCTATGGGAAGGGCAATGTCAAAATCCTCCAAGTGGCTTTGAAAGTACTTTATGACAAGTCCTTTAATTTGTCAAGAAAAAAAATTCAAAGCCAACTTTTTTCCAGTCAGCTCAAATAGTTCAGTTTAGACTAAAATATGCCAAACTTTGCCATTTTGTTATTTCCTAGATGTTGCTTTTATTCTGCCCTTAGTTTCCTCTCTTAGTCAGTTATTATTTCATGAAATGGTATTTGTTCTTATACCGTAACAGCTTGATTTCTGTTAGAGGTTTTGGTGACTTTGTTGAAACACTGACAGTAACACCAAGAACATTTATGCTCAGTGAATTCCTAAAAGAACTACTGCATTTGTGACTTTTCCACAGTGTTGTGTATAGCCATGCTAATTATAAGTTTCAGGATCATTTACATCAATAGGGTTTATCGAGAAGCCAGGCTTTCTGAGACCTGTAGTTCCCAATTCTCACTCTAAAGGACTTTTTACAAAAATAGCCTCACATCTACCTCTTTCACTCCTCTGATGGGAACTAATTCAAGAAATGGGTAACATACAGTCATTATTCTACAAGTTCATATTAAATCATTAAGAATCACTAAATAAATACCACTGGCCCTGAAAATGTAGTAAGAGTTAATGTATGAGACTGTTTATTTCCTGTTCAGTATTTTTACCATATATAAACAGAGAATGAACAGAGGGATGAGAATTCCTTTGTTTATATTTTACTTTTTGTCATGGTTTAACCCCAGCCAGCAACTAAACACCACACAGCTGCTCACTCACTCCCCCCCCACCCAGTGGGATGGGGGAGAAAATCGGGAAAAGAAGCAAAACCTGTGGGTTGAGATAAGAACGGTTTAATAGAACAGAAAAGAAGAAACTAATAATGATAATGATAACACTAATAAAATGACAACAGTAATAATGAAAGGATTGGAATGTACAAATGATGTGCAGTGCAATTGCTCACCACCCGCTGACTGACACCCAGCTAGTCCCCGAGCAGCGATTCCCCCGCCCCCCCTTCCCAGTTCCTATACTAAATGGGACGGCTCTCTAAAACTGCACCCATAAAAAGAGAGGCCAAAAAATTAAAAGGCTGTATCTTTCTTAGCATTTACTCTACCAATGGCCTGCAGTACATCAGTCAGACCAGATTTCATTGAAGAAGTCTGTAATGACTTATCTTAGTCTTAACAATGTTAACACCAAATCTTTAATTAATGCTTCCTAGCCTTGGTATTGAGAGAAGTTCCTCCCCTTCTCACATGCTTCATTTTGTTTTCTTGGTATTACAGGTGTAGTTCCACACACATCATAGAAAACACCGCATGAACTAGATGACAGTTCCTACTCTGAAACAGTAACCAAGAATAAGTATCATGATATCCTACTGTATTCTAAATGCAGGCTGGTGCTGCAGGAAGCAGTACCACCAACTGCTTCTCCCCCTCTCCTGATTGCACAGTCCTGCCACTTCTCCTGCACCAAGCCTTGCAGCACCCATGTGGTGCATCACCCTGGACCGACAGCCAGCCGCAAACAGGCCACTCAAGTCTTCTCCTCAGATCATTGTGCTGAACCAACACAGTTGCTGTATCAGCTGCAAGGAAGATGGTGGTTAACACGTGACCAAGGGAATGGCAGTAGGACTGCTCTTCTGGTAGCAGCCCACAGTTCGATCGAACAAAGAGCATCACAAAACAAGATATTCATATCTTCCTTACACAGCTTCAACTACAATGCTTATATGGAATTTGTGGAATAATCCTCTGAGAGCTCGGACTTGTCTTGGAAAACTCAGATCCTCTCGATGAGGGTTAGAAAGAAAGAAAACATGTTCTGGGGCTTTTCAACAATAGTATTTTCTCTTTAGCTCTCACCTACTCATTTAATACTCTTTAAAAACTATCTAGCTTGCAATTCTTTTTCAGGAGACAACTGACAGAAATCTTGCTATCAGGTCTTTTCTCCTTTGCACAAAACTCACAGGATGCTCTAGTTGTCACTTCACATGACCCACTGTTTCACACAAATTTAATGGGAGCTTATTAAGCATCCCTACTGATGGGCAAGTAGGAGTAACTTTCACCTGGTAGAGCTGTGCTAGCTCCACAGAGATCGGGCAAGGGTGTTCTTAGTGTAGTAAGTAATGGGGACTGTATTGTAGTCTACAGGCAGACTGAAACACTTGTGAACCATGTTACCCATGCTTACTGGCAGGAGATCTACCTGCATGAAGAACAACCATTTTCCTACACTGGGTAAACTGAGCAGCCAACAGCAAGGACAGGTAACCCTCCTCCCTCAGGGCAGTGCTGATTTTCAAACCCCATGCCACCTAGTGCTTCTCAAACCCACCACGGCCCCACATGGCCCGCCCCACCTTACCGGGCCCGTTGGCCTTGCCAAGTGTCGAGGGCGGCAGCAGTGGGTCCACGTGCAGTGATGTGCCCAGCACCCGCTGGAAGCGGTTGGGCGGGCGGCTGGTCACCTCCAGACCAGCAGCCAGCTTCGCCTTGTTGGCGCTCGTCAGGCGCTTCAGGTGGATGAGGAGGTCGGGGCGGTCACGGCGAAAGTTGGGGCTGTGGAAGTGGTGCAGGGGCCCGGCAGAGCCACCGCCATTACCATTGCCAGCCCCCAGGCCAGGCCCAGGTCCGAGCCCCGCCACGCTGCCCAACGGCCCAATCACCACCTTGCGGAAGCCGTAGAGGTTGAGCTGTCGGATGAAGCTGGTGAAGTTCTTGGTCTTGAAAAAGTCGGCAGCTCCCGCCGTCCCATCGCCAGCCGGCCCCGTGGCGCAGCCGAGCCCCGCGCCCAGCAGCTCACTCTCGAAGAGCGGCTGGTCGATGAGCAGCCCCTCGCCACGGGCGTCCCAGCAGATGGAGCGGAAGCGTGGGCTGTTCACCAGCTGCCACAGCTTGGCCGGGAAGTTGTTGGGGTTGATGGGGGCGGGCAGCCGCGGCTCCTCCATGCCGGCGGGGAGTGAAGGACGCGGAATCTGCTCACGTTCTAACGGCCGCCGCGCGAGGGCCGCGCCCCCCAGCGCCTGGGCCGGCCCGCGCGCCGCCCGGCACGTGCCCGGCTCACGACGCGCGGCCCGCCGCGCCGGGGCCGGCCCCCCCATCCCCTCAGCGCCGGTGCCCCCCGCAGCCCCGGCATCCCTTCGGCACACCCGCAGCCCCGCCATGCCTCTCAGTTCCTCAGTGCCCTCAGCTCCGCCATCCCCCTCAGATCCCTCGGTCCCCTCAGACCCACCATCCCCCTCAGACCCGCCATCCCTCTCAACCGCCACCATCCCCCTCAGCCACCGCCATCCCCCTCAGCCCCCGGTCCCCTCAGACCCGCCATCCCCCTCAGCCCCCCTGGTCCCCTCAGCCACTGCCATTCCCCTCAGCTCCCCCTGTCCCCTCAGACCCGCCATCCCCCTCAGCCCCGCCGCCCCCCTCAGCCCCCCCTGTCCCCTCAGCTACCCCAGTCCCTTCAGCCACTGCCATCCCCCTCAGCCCCCGACTCTCCTCAGCTCTGCCATCCCCCTCAGCCCCCCAGTCCCCTCAGTTCTGCCATCCCCCTCAGCTACCCCAGTCCCTTCAGCTCCCCTCCCTACCCCCAGGTCCCCTTCAGTACCCTCAGACCACCCAGTCCCCTCAGCCCCGCTGACTCCTCTCAGCCCCCACAGACCCCCTCAGCCCCACCGTCCCCTCAGCGCTGCCATCGCCTCTGTGCCGCCGTCCCTTCAGGCCTGCCAGTCCTCTCAGCCCCGCCGTCCTCCTCAGCCCCGGTGCCACCGGCAGCTCACATTGATCCCGTGAGGGAGCAGGCGGCTGAGCCCTGGGGGTGAAACCTGCTGCTCGGAGTGGCCCCGCCACCAGCCCAGGGCCGTCCCTGGGGGAGGCTGGAGGTCCCTGAACCAAAGCCTGGGTGGACACCGTGCCACCAGCCCAGACCTGTGCAAAAAGGTTAAAAATGCAGTCCTCACAAGGACCCGGCCTCACACACCTGTGGGTGGAGGAAGACTGCACTGGAGGGGGCTGCGGCCAGGGGTGTTCGCTGGGGTCGAATGATAGGAAATAAAGAGGGGGCTGAAGGGTCGGGTTTCACAAAAGGAGTTAAATTGAACCCCACAGAGTAATAATCTTGAGAAGAGGGTGGAGAACGAGGTGATGATTTCTGCCGATCATCCTAACTGCTTCAGGACAACAGCATGGTGAAGGACTGCAGATCCACTACCTTGGTACCCACTGATTGGGGAAGACACTGGACATCGGGGAAATGCAGCACTGGTAAACCAAATGATACATAATCCTAACTTTATGAACACGGTGATGATCTTTGAACTGATGATTACCACTCATGAAAGAAATGATGAAGTTAGAGCAGATGTTTGAAAGCATCAGCTTAAAGTTCACTGGCAGTTCACAAAAGGGAAAAGAAAATGAGTTCAGAAGGGACTGGAAGAGGAATACAGAACAAATCAGGAATTATAAGTGTCACATTTGCCCTAAAAAACCCCCAAACTTCTGCAGTTCTGATCTCTCCCACTCCAGGATAGCTTGGGTAGAATTAAAATGGGATAGCGAAAATCAGCATCAAGAATATGAACTAGCTGCAACAGAAGGAAGTACTGAAGAAGAAATCTTCAGAGGGGGTCTTATTGTATAAAAAATTAGGTAGTAAAATTGTAGGTAACATAAAGGGGCTGAGCGTGACTAATGAAGGACACCAAATAGAAGAAATCAAATCAGGTACTTAATCACATGGAAGCTGGGGAACTAATTGCTATGGATGTTTTGGGTACCAGAATGTTACTTGGCTGGGGTGTGGTGGTGGGGAGATAAGCTATATTCACAAGAAAGTACATCCAGGGCTCTTAAAGACAGCACCTTTGTCACTGCTAGTCCCCAAACTGTGCACTGGAGGAAGCTCAGAGTTCATACCTGAGATGTACTAGTACACGTCTGCCCTCCTAAATTCTTGGAGTTCTTCTGTTAGCTATGACTGGAGGCATACTACAAGGACTTTTTTTTTTTTTCTCCTAGCCTAGCGTAACCATTCTTACTGCTTTAGAACAAAAATCTGCTATGAACCAAAAGGGGAAGAAGAGCAAGGAACTGGGAAAGGAAGAGTGTGGTAATCTCTCTCTGCTTGCATCCTATCCATGGGTCACCAGCAGTGACAGAAGAAAATGACATTCCTCTATCTTGGCTGCCCTCAGAGCAAGAAAGTATTGAGAAGTTTGAGCACCTGCATATTTCCTGGCCTTAAATAAATTACCTTAAGAGTTGTCATAAGACTTCTCAGCAAGAAGGTACAAAACCAAACCCCTCTTTAACTGAAATCATCCTTATTGCTTTGGTTTGCAGCACAGCCCCAAACCACCAAGGCAAGTGAAAGTGCAGTAAGTTTTGGAGAGGGGATAAAATTGAATTAACTGGTGGGAAACTGTTCCTATTTGTAAAATGAAAGCAAACTCACTCTGCTCTTCCGCATAGCTGAAGTGTGAGGAAAAAGATGTTAGACTGACTAGATTAAATATTTTGGGTGGGGTTGCTAACAGAGTTCCCCACTTGAAATTAAAGCAGACAGGTAAAACAGGAAACAGGACAAGGAAAAATGATGATAAGGAGAGATTAGAAGACATTATTTTTGCCTCTTTTTCAGCAGACTGGCTGATTGTTTCTCTCAGTCTCTGCCTGTCTTTGGCAGATTTAGCACATTTATCATTATTCTGAGTCAGTAGCAACAGCAGGAAGGAGCAGAAATTTTGTCAGCGTTGTCATTAAAGCTAAAATCCTGCACAATAGAAGAATGTTGCTTTACCTAAGGAATTAAAGGCCTACAATTCTAGTGAACTCATGCTGCCGTTTTCCCAAGTGGCTTTGCATTTTTATTTCCTCAGTAATTATTCCCTTAAGAATTATGTAATGGTTGCTTAGTGTAAACAGCCAAAACTTAAGTAAAGCATACAGAATGCAAACCTGAAAAACCAAGAAAAAAGCCCACTTCACAAAAACATTTTCTCAGCGTTCCTGAGATTGTCTTTTGCACTACTTCAATGAAATGATTTAAGGCTTCTCTTGTCTCCCTGTGCAGCAGGAGTCCAAGAAGATTACCTGACAGTGGGATAGGTGAGTTTTTTATTATATCATCCATAACTGAGGTCAGAGCCAGCAATATGTAGTCTATAACTGAAATGCAGAGACTGAGCCCCTAAAACTAAAAAACCCCTGAAACTAAAGCCCAAAAACATAGGTCCCTTTTAAGCATTTCCTTCCGTACTTTGAAGCTGAGCCTGTAGCTGCAAAACAGATGACTTTTTAAAGGCAGAATCATGTTTTTCATCAGCATCCAGAGTGCCGCAAGCTCCCGGTAAAGCCATAGCTCACACCTTCCAGCACCTTGCTAATCATGCCAGGTCACACGAGACACAATCTTACAGCAGATGTGGCAGGAGGTACAGCATGAAGGGAACAGCTTTGTAGCTCTCTGGCAGCAAGTGCGCTTGACTCGCCAAGCAAGCCTGATGATGAGAAGAGAGATAATGGTCCCTTTAGCTCTCTTGGTAGATCGGCCTCCGAACTGTTCGTGCCTTAGACTTAATGCATGGGCTCCCTAGAACAACTTATTCTGGGGAACACTGGAAGTTTCCTCTCACTTGGAATGGATCAATAATAATGAAATGCTTTTTAGCAAGAAATGGTGTAGCTCAGTCAAAAGCTGTTGGACTGCGCAGGATTTACAGGTAACATTGGCTGACAACAGTGCCCTGCCTTTTCAGCCAGCCTTACAGCTGCTTCCTCTCTACCTCTCCTTTCATGCATGCTTTTAACTCCCCCCCCAGTCTTCACTCAACACCTGCCTTGTCACCCTTCCAGCCCCACAGTGACCTGTGCTTTTCACTCTTTCTTCCCCAAATTACAATGCTCTAGCTGTGAAGAGAGGCAAGAAACACAATCTGCCCAGCAGCATGGGCTCCCTCCTCCCCGTGGCCCCAGTTTCTTCATGCATAGCTATGGGTCTGGTAGCACTACTGCTGCCTCCCCATTTCAATCACTAACTGGGAACTGCAGTTCTATGCAGGAATTCTGGCTTTGTTGACTCTACTAAATTTGTTCCTCTTTAAATGCACACCTGTTACAAGTCTGTGATGCTGTGTGCCTCCCTTCTTTCAATAGCACTGAAGTAAACTATTTTAGCAAATAGCTAGCTTACTGTGCATTCAAAAGGAAGATGCTCTGCACAGTGTATATCCTGAATCTGTTAAGCCACATGTGTTAGTCTTTATTTCTGACACAGCTGTACCAAATGCTTTCCCTTGGCAAGTGTCTTTGCAGCCATTAAAAAAATAAAAATAAAAATTAATCTTTCTGGAAATCTAAACAAAATCTGCATTTTTTTCTGACTACAAGTGAAGATATATTGTTCTTTGCCACTCTATCAAATTTTCTAGCTGGTTTTTGAACAATATGACTACTTTATTAGAAGGTGACAATGCTTTACACTCTGTCAGGAAAGCTGCAATGATGAATGTTTTGTCCCAGGACATACAAACCTTGCAAATACCCCCCAACCAAGGCTTATCCTTAGGCCGCTGTCACCCCACCTGAGCACTCCACTTAGCATGGGCCAGTCCTGCAGGGCCACACAGCACCTGGCTTTTCAACACAGAGGCTGACACAGGGACTTGGAACTGACTGGGCATTTGGTAAGAAAGAATTGCACACAAACATGTCAGTAAAAACTACGCTTGCGTGGGAGAGTAAAGTTGCATGACTGGCCTAAACTTTGTGAGGCTGAAGGGTGCTGCTTTGGGCAACTTTTTTTTCTAGTTATGATTTTAAATACACTGGAGACTGTGTGCAGCATCTAAGGACAATTTGGCATATTAGTTTTAACTTAGGAGATACAGATACACCCAAGGTACCATAAAAAAGCAGCAGTACCCGAAGTTCACTTTCACAGAAGCCTAATGTTTTGGGAGAGAAACATACTATTTCTCTCTTACACTGAAAACTGAACGGACAGAAACACACCAAACGCACCCTCAGAAAGCCTGCATCCTTCTTGTCCATGTCTCTCACTTTAAACCGTTTCCTGCTCAGCACTCACAGGGTTCATAAGAAGGCCACACGTCACATTCCTCTTTTCTTCCTTTGTAACCAAGGTTTAACATGTCTCCTCACAGCCCCTGCAGTTTCAGCATTATCTATTAATGGCTTAGCAGCGGAATAATACCAACCATCGCAAGCTTGACTTGGCTTCTCACTACACCTAAATCTATGTTTATTTTGTTCAGTGGCTGATGAGATATTATGGTACAACATAAGCAGTTCCGGTTGTTAATTTTCTAAGAATTCATGGCAGTTAGTGCACTGATAGGGGAAGGCTTTGATCTCACTGTCTGTGCTAGGTTTAGACACATTTCAGTGCACATAGAGATTACCTCAGGCTGAATGTGTTGGCAAATTATGGCTTTATATTCTTTAAGTGATAATGCTTTGTTCTGTGCTCGATGATCACGAGCATTAAGTGCCCTTTGCTGGTGTGGCCAGCCTGACATTACAACCGTCATGAGCCTCTCGGCAAAATGCCTGTATTCAGCTTTGAATGCACAGGGGGAAATCCTGCTGAAGCATCATCCCAGCTGGTGGTGAGAAGCCAAAGGGTCATACAACAGTCCCAGCAGCCAGCCTTCCACCGCCTGTCAAGCTGACACTGGAACTGTTACAACCAGAGCCTGGAACTTAATCAGTAGACTGTCCTTTCTTGTAAAGGCATCGTTCATGATTAATATTCAGCAACATTGCCTCCAAACATGACCTTCTTCTGTGTTACTGTTTCAGAAGCAATGGTTAATTTTTAAATGCGACAAGCTACCTTGCTCCTAACGTTTCTAATGCAACAAAGCGTTTAGGTACTACCTGTCTGACATGAACGCTGACCTGAACTGGGAGTAGTTTACCAGGGAACAGCTTAATTTTAAGATCCCTGGATGCTTTAAATTGAGGACAGGCTTTCTAGAAGACTCTCCCCAGCTCCACCACAAACTGTAACTTACCTGCATCACCCTTCGCACATCAAGCTGATGGAGCACAACAGTTCCCATCCCTCATCCTGCATAGAGGAACACATCCATACAGCCCACCAAGCAAAAAAAGTGGTATAAACACATTGGTGAAGAGCTAGTGAATCCTGCCTAACAGCTCTTCCTTGGAAAAGAAAAATTCCTTACCAAGTCATTATGGGAGAGGCTGGAAGGGGCTGGTATCCTGGGCAGCTGCAGGTTTGTTTGGAAGAGAGCAGAGGGCCTCAGAGCAGAAGAGCACAGCATAGGGTGCTTTGTGTCCTACCCTTGATTCTTATTTGTGAGAAGGGATATTAAATTCCTAACATACCTTAATCAAGGGAAAAGGCAGCAGGTAACAGCAGCCTGGGAAACACTGTGCAAGAAGAAAGAATTCACCGCAAACGAAAGAATAGCTCCCAACACAGCAGCACTAATATAGAGATTTTATTTTGACTGTATTGAGTTGTACAGCACATTTTGTTTGTCACAATGCTATCAAACTGATTTTAGAGTTTTCGGCCAGCACATTGTGATGCTGAAACTCACAAGAGCTAAAAGCAGTTTGGACTAACGGCCTGAACAGAAGGGCCAGGAGTACCTAGTTTCTGGCTTCCTTATTGCTTGCAGTCATTCCAACATGTGCAAAACAGGAGCAAATCCAGTTTCTTCTGCCAGCCCAACGGTCACCCTTACATGTCTGGCAATGACTGCAAGGTACAAGGCAGGGGAGAATCTGAAGCAAGGTGCCTTCTCTTCCCAAAGCCATATTGGTTGTTCCCAGTATGGAAAAGAAGCAGAGTCCAAGTAAGTACAGGGTCTTCAGATGATGCTAGCTTTGCTCGCACTATTGGGATTTACAAAACCAGAGGCTGACATATCAAAGTGCAGGAAAGGGTCATTATTCCATTCCCTCCAATGGAGATGACAAACCATTAGCAAAAAGAATTGGGAGATCACAACAGTGTACAGTACTTTGCCTTGCTAGAAGATCAAATGTCCTCACAGGTCCTCCCCCCCACATATGAAGTCTCAGCTCATGAGGTGCAGAATATATTGGACATTTTCATTTAGCTGGAAAGAAAACCTGCATTTCTGCAAAGAAATGCCCCACTTTCAAACTTTTCTTCCTCATTAATATCCGCTGATTTCTTAGAAAGGAGGCAGGATGGATACTTCCCAAGGGATCTAGGGATTAAAAGCCCACCTTCTTTCTAAACCTTCCTTCCTTTCTAAACCCAGTTCGTTTCCCTTAGAATGGGTTGGGATTCCTGCTCTCTAGTTTAAAGAGGAAGTAGAGAGGCAATTACAAGTTGGCAACTCTGAACTTTGACCACTGTACAGGACACAAAAAAGAAGTCAAATTCAAGAGGCATTTTAGGTATCACTGGGGCAAGTCAGAGAGATTGTTTCCACCACTGAACAGATGCCACATGTCATGTTTATCACTGTAGCTTGGCTGTACATCCTAAAATGAAAAGCACAGACCGTAGTGTCTATGTCAGCCAGTGTCCTTCCCCATCCCCATTTTGGTATCGATGCTTCATTCTCCCTTCTTCAGGTTACATTAAGTGCACAGAAATATATAGCAGCATTTGGACTGAAACCCTCACATACACCAGACAGCACATTCCAGGAGGTAAAACAACACATTATGGCCTATACCCTCAAGGTATCAAGTTTTCAGGATAAAGAGCAGTAGGAAGTGGAGAGCTGAGGGCAGAAAAGGGGAGGAGGAGCAACACAGGAACACGAGTTCTGTTTCCATGCCAGGAGAGGATCAGGGTGCCATTCCTCTGTTAGCACCAGGCTGTGACACGATCGCAGACAAAGCAGACGGGCAGAGCAGAAGTGAAAAAGCCAATCTCCCGTCTCCCCGCAGTGTTGGGGGGCAGGGGCAAAGTCAAATGCATTCGCCAATCCTAGCGGAGCATGAAAACGGGCAAAATCTGCTCGGCCCATTTTCAGCCAGAATGAATTTCTCTTCAACATTCAAGAGAAAAATCAATTAGTGATGGCTCGTGAGTCTTGTTCACCAAGCTGATCGCAAATCACACTCATGGAAAGAGAATCTACAGAACTGCTCCAGGCTGAGACCCTTCCAAAGCACACAGTACCACCTGGAGTCTGCCCTCTTCCTTCTTGTACAGCAGCCTGCCTTTGTAGGGGGAGTTAGTTCTAAACTTGCCTTTCTATTGCTTTGGGGGTACTTTGCACAGGCAATATCTGTGAAAACATTGCTTTCCAGCCCACAAAACAAAGAGGTTGCAATCCCCTCTTTAGCCCTAGGTTGTCAGACTACAATGTACGGGGCCACCGGTACCAGAGTGGGGACACACACCATATGCTCTGATCTGAGCTCCTCTGCTCCACACTGATAGTAAGACTGCTGAAGACAGTGCATTCAAGCTTGGCGTTCAAGTGTTGCACCAACAGCCTTCACAATTACAGTGGAGGCAGAGTCACCCTTCAAACCCATCAGAGAAAAGGCTGGGCTTAGACAGGTCCCTTGTCTGGCATTCAGCTGGAAGCTGTGGCGATGGGTTTCTTCAGATGTTGGCTCATGAGCTCCCTGGCACGAGACACTTGGATGTGGTCATAACAGGAGTTACAAACGAGGACAGGGTCGTACAACTGCTGATCAGGGATGGGCAACTTCAGATGGCAGCAACCAGCACAAAACACGTTCCCACAGTTCCTGTCAAGGAGCAAGAAAAACAGTGAAAAAGAGAGCTGGGAACACCACAGCAAGACTTCAGCAAGCACAAAGGGGCGAAGTACCAGCCGTACTTATGACTTGTCAACATGTTTCTTAAAGTATATACTGTGGTCTTGAGTGCAAGCTAAAAAGTGGCTAGCATGAAAAAGGGACTAATGGGCATTACTAGCCAGGAGAAGGATCAAAGGCCTTGGTAAAGTAGAAACAAGAACAATGTGGAATGGAAATCTGCAGGGAATTTATGAGGCCTGGCGAATAAAGGAAGGACCTAAAACTTTCTCCTGGGAGCTGGAGGGAACAAACATCACAGACGAGCATTTTGTGAGGTTTGCAAGAAACAGGCTAAGAAGAGTGAAACTACAGCGATAATATTGTTTACCTGCAGTGATGCCTCCGTTTGGCCAGCCAGAATTCACAATCGCAGTTAAAACAATGTGAGGCCATGTGGTCCGGAACCCACCGCGTGACCTAGGGCAAACACCAATCCTCATCAGCTTTCAGTTTGTAACACCACAATGACTAGGTCTCTCTCAGGACCCCAGTGCAGGCTTTGGGCCACAACAAGGCTAGCCCAGAGCGAGCCCATCCCACAGGTCCCCTTCTATTGGACACAACAGCAGCAGAGGATGCAGAGGATGTGTTACAGGACATGGGTGGCTGCTCTCTGCCTTGATTCCAGACGACCCTCTGCTGCTGAAACCACCAAGTTAGCTGCCAGGAAAGAAACATTCTCTCCTGCTGCTGTAACAGGACACATACCTCAGTCTCCTTCTTATCAACAGGCTCCCAGCTTGCTTCTGACAAGCAGTCTTCACTATGATCAGAACAGAAATCCTCAGTGTCGCTGCCATCCGATTCCTTCAGACATGTCTGCAAAAAGAGACAAAGTCACAAATCCCCTCAGCTGCCTCAGTTGCAGTCAAGGGCATTCCCTGCTCTGGCCACACTCAGTGTTTGTGGGGGTCATGCGGGTGGCTCCACAGCTCTCCACCAAAGGAGGTAAAGCATTCATGACTGTGTAGGAGCCATTGCTTGGCCCTCAAGAAGCAGAGATACCTCCAGGTGGCATGAGGACACAGTATGTGGACAGGAGGGGATCAGGGCTGAGGAAACATAGGAACAATCTTAACCACCCACTCTGAAAGTAAGAGAGTGAGAACTGTGGGCTGGAGAGGGCAGTGTGAGGGGGGGTACAGGGACCACCACTGCTGGAGCCATGCTGCCAGAGTTGGCGTGTTAGAGGCAGTTACTTACAAAGTCATCCTCGTAGTCCATTGGAGGCTCGGCTGGAGGGGCACAAAAGTGGCGGATGTCCAGGCGCAGCTGCAGCTCTCGCACCTGCCTGCGCAGCTGCTCCACCTCCTGCTTGTAACTGGCCTCGATCTGCCGCAGCCTGTGCTGAATCACATCCGTGGGGAAGGGGAGCCCGTCATCGTCCAGGTAGAGAGGAGGCACAGGAGAAGGACATTTTGGCGGCATGTGCTTGGGACCAGGCGCTTGTTTCAGGTGGCAGGGTAGCCACGAACGGCTGGGCTTCCCTGTGGGGCCTGCAAAATGTGTGCCGATGTGGCCAGAGCAGACTGAGGGTTTTGCACCTTCTCTGGCAGACCACTGGCCACTGAGGCACAGGCCTGGTGCCCGCAGAGGTTTGCTGCTCAACTTCTTGCTACAGCAGCCATAGGAGAGGAGGTGTCTGGGTGCGGGCTCCCCACTGGGGAGCGATGTCACCATTCCTTGAAAACTGTCCCAGTTGGACCCCAGGAAGGAGAACTCACTGCTTTGGCTCTGGGAAATGGGCTTACACCATTGCTCTAGCGGGACTCTCCCCAGCCGGCCAGGCTCCTCACAGGGCACACTCCTTCCAGCATCACCTTTCCCATTGTCTTCATCCAGGCAGGGGATGCCCCGGGCAGGGCCTGGGGTGTCTCCACACAGAGCGCTTGGTGCCAGGGACTCCTGGCTGGGAATGTCTTGGCAGGAAGTGTTTCTCTTGGGGCAGACTCCTCCATTGGACACCATGCCAATAGCCTTCAAAGGTTCCTGGGGACAGGTTTCTAACTGCTTTCCAGAACTGGTGGAAACCCTGTCAACATTTTCCTGTCCAGAAGGATTTGGAGCTGGACACGTGCCATCCAGTTCCTCCGTGCATGTTCTGTTTCCCTTTTCTGCCTCCGGAGAGACGCTGCTTGCTGGCACAGAAGCCCAGCTGCTCAGTTGCTTGCTATGCCCCTCGTGCTCAGCACAGCTGCTACAAGTGCTGTTGGCTTGCAGGGGAGCGTTTTCCTCTTGCTCCTCTGCCTGCCGTGTCTCTCCTGCAGCCACCGCACTGCCTTCGCCCAAGTGTGGCTCAGCTCCCTCAGTGGTGGTGTGCCAGGCTTCCAAGCCCACCCGGACTTCCTGACAGTGGTTATTCAGGTTGGGATCACTAGAAGTGCGGGTCAGCGGGCTGCTGGAGTCGCAGGCTGAGAGCAGGTCATCCACAGATCTTGTCTTTGGTAATCTAGAACCCAAAAGCAAAGCAAATCTCATAACAAAACTCCTGAAACTTCCCTCATTTCAGTCAAAACTGGGATGAGGGAAGGGAAATGTTCCTAATTACAGATCATGGGGTGGGTGGGGAGGGGCGGTGCAGCAGCATGAGCTGAAATGCACAACACTACAGCCTGGCCTCCACCATCTGCCTTTTTAGGTGCAGCAGGGAGCTGTACATGTTCTTCTTCAAGTGGCTGAGACAATGCTACAGAGCTCTTGCTCTCCGCAGGAAAGATGGAAACAGGTAAAACAGAGGAACTACAATGAGCAAAGAGGAAAAGAAGGCCTGTGGGTAGGTGGCAACCTGGGCCTGGAGCGCTAGGCTCTTACCTATCCAAACATCTGCCGCTGAACTCCTGGCTCTGAGATCCAGGGGGCAGGTAAATGTTCATATCATCCTGTCCCAGAGGATGTGGTGAGGAAGCTGGGAGATACACTGCTGTCCAGACGTGCAGCGCTCGCACGTGGCACACTGGATGCAGCACCTGCAACAACCACTTGCAATCAGAGATGAATGCAAAAGGAAACCCCTCCAGTCTCTCCTGACAGTCCCTGGTGCCTGGCAGGCAGAGAGCCTGGAGAGCTGGGCAGGAGCTCTACTGACCTGCTCAGACCCTGGCATATAGAGAAGATTGTGGAAGTTCTTATTGCCAGCCCGCAGGAGGGACCACACGGAGCAGGTACGCTTGTAGATGTTGTGCATCTCTCGCTCGCAGGGGCTGTTCCCAAGAAAGGTCCCATAGAGGCAGGAATACGTGTGCTGCACCAGCTTCACCTGCAGCATTAGAAGGGGAACAATTGTCAGGACCATTGGGAAACGGTGTCTCCTGTCTACGGGGAAACCTCTTCCACTCCTCTGGGATGGCTCACGTACTCCCTACCCAGCTGTCGACCCTGCTGCTGTCCTCTCTGCCACACAGGGCAGGACAGAGAGGGGATAGCAACAGGAATCGCTTGGATTAAACTGAAAGCAACAGTCAACTGATACCATACCCATCCCTCTATAACCCAAACCTATATTATTTGATAAGGCAGAGATTAATAGCTATCATTTCCCTAATTTATTTTTTTTAAATGTTTCAGACTCCTGTTGCTCTGATATGCAAATCAGGCTTTTAATCAAAACAGTGCTGCTGATGGTGTCTGAATTCACTGGGCTAGAAAGGGACCTGGAGAAGAAGTGATTCAAAGAAATCAGAGAATATAAACCCTTCGCTGTGCAATCTGCTAGGCACTCCGAGCCTGCAGCACCCACTGGGAGGAGGAGGAAATTGCAAGCAGCTAACAGAAGCCGGCAGAAGCATCACACATACAGAACCAGGTCAAGATACCACAACTGAAGGGCAGGGCTGGACCAACACAGTCAAGGTATGGCAGGAATGCCAGCAGAGAGCCCAAGCACTACTCAGACACTTTCCCATTTTTAAAGAATTCAATTTTTGTTTTCTTTCAACTACAGCACTGTAAAATAATGACATTCCCTCTGCCTCTGCTCACATCTGGTAAGGGATAGAGAGGTGTTTGTGTGCATGTTTCTTACCAAAAAAGCTTCATTAAATTCAAAGAGGCAAGGAAATTGCTTCAGAAGCTGATGAACAGCATCCAGCCACTGGAGAAAAACTGGGCACTGCTCGTTCTGATCTTCCACCTTCTCCTGGTGACCACAGCGATCACCAAACTTGTGACCAAAATCCAGCCAATCTGATTCAACCAGCACCTGGAAACCCTGTGAATAAAAGAAAAAACTAACTGCAGACACTTTGCTGTAGACACGTAGCAGGACAAAGCAAGCCCCATCTGCCAGCAGTGCCAGGCAAACTCGGGACTTCTGAAGGGCTGGAAAGCAGGCTACATCGGTGCTTGGTTTGGGAGCGAAGCTACCTGAATGTCATACATTTCCAAACACAAACTAACAGCTGTTATTTCTGTACAATAAACAGCTTAGAGAATATGCGCAATTAAGAGTAGGGAAGCAGCTGAACCTTGAACACAGGTTATTTACCACAGTACTTCAAGTTGGGCAGAGGAGTGAGGTACAGTTCACTGAAAAAGGGCAGGAAGAGAACATGGAAAAACCCAACACCCACAACAGTAGCTCTGAAACACCACTAAGCTTATTGACAAATGCAATCTTGCTCCTTTTTCCGGAGACTCCGAGACAAAAGCTGCCTTTTAACAGACATGAAATGGCAGCATAGCACAACTCCTACCTCCATGGTCCTGTAGTAAGGGTCCAGAAGAATCTTTGCCAGTGCTACAATCTGCGGAGTCCTGTCCCAGCCATCTGAGCAATGAACCAGCACTGGACGCCCTTCTCTGTCAACTGCACTGGAGACCAGCACTGCTGCCTTCAGCATGACAGAAAGGTGCTGCAGCCACTTGGTACTCTCCAGGGCTGAAAGCCAGCTAGAAGGTGTGCAAAAAGCAAGAAAATGGTTGCTTAGCTATCCAGTAAAAAAAAAAAAAAAAAAAAAAAAAAGTACTTTTAAGCTAAGTCTTTTTGGAGTCCTCAGTGAAAATCAATCTTTTCTAAAACATGTTCAAGAGGAGCCAGCCAGCCTGGGAATAAGTGCAAAGAATCCAACCCCTAATTTCAATTTTTCCCAGATATGTTTTAGAAACCCTCAGAGGACACACACAACCAAGTGACACTGAGGCAGTGCTACAATCCCTTCTGGGTTACCAGGGATCAAAATAAGCAGCATTCAAGCACTGTGAGCACTTTCCTATCCCTCCATTTTCTCAGGTAGAACCCTGGGATAGGAAAAAAGAAAAGGGAGGGAAAAACCCCAAGGGCACTGACAGATGAGTTGAACTCGGCTAGAGAACAGTCACTTACTTGCTGGGGTCTGGCACCTGACTGCAGACAGCACGCAGATACTGGAAACTGTTCCGGATGGAGTGGATGTTGGCCATGCCCATGAACACGACTTCACAGTTTGGGTAATACTCTGAACACAACAGAGACAGAAACATTCAGTGAGAGCTGCTGCCACTTGCAGCAACTGCCTCCATATGCTTCATTTAGCTGTCCCCTCAAAGCACCAGTTCTGGTCTCCAGCTAGGCAGTTTTTCTACAAAAGCCTTGTGGGCCAGCAGCGATATATCTGGAATAATGGACTTTTTTTGCAAGCGAGAAGGGGAACGCGTTCCCAGAGACTGAGTACCAAAATGCTGACCCGACCCCCAGCTGTGCTCTAGGACCCACTTGACATAGCAGATCCAAGAGGAAGATGTTCCGGGATGTGCTTAGCCCTCTGTACCTTCACATTCGCAGCCGCCTCCCTTAGCTCTGTTGGCCACAGCTGCTGTGTAGGACCTGGCATCCAGAATCAGCAGCTTCTGAGGAGTTCCTGCGTTCTCCACGCCTGAACATGCAGTCAGGGATGAGTCTGCAGAGACAGCATGGACTGAGTTCCCAGCACCTTCCTCCCTCCTATGGCAGGCCTCCAGTGCCACCCAACACTGGCTGTGAACGAGCCCAGAGACCTGTCCCACACACTGCACACTGTCGAGGTGTGACAGGGCCCTGATTATCCATCTGGATATCGGGTTTAAAACTTGCATTGTTACAGCCCTGTTAGCAGCAACAGCAACACTGGGGTGTAGGAAGCACTAAATAATTCACACACTTAGGAGAGAGTGGAAGGCAGTAAGCTGTCTCACCAAAGTCAGCATCGCAGGCCTCACTGCCGTCGCTGCTCCCATTGTGCGGCAAGCCACCAGATACCTTCACTCCAGGGTTCAAGGCACAGGCTTTGGCAATAGATGTCACAAGATACTCATCGTCAGCATTTCTCCAGCCCCACCAGCTGATTTCAGGCTGGCTGCAGCGTGCAATCACTGCTCCATTGCGCACATGTCTGCGGAGGAAGGGAGAGCCTAATGAAGCCCCCTGGAAAGGTGAGGAACAACCCCAGCAAACTTCACCTACAGTCAGCACCTGTGCAACCCTCCTCACTGCTTTATCTACTGCATTTACTCTTGCATTCAAGCAGTGAAATGGGGCAGGGCATTTCAAATAACCATTATTCATAACAACAGCAGTGACACAGAGGCTGTCACTCGCATCACAGCGGTGAGGAACAGAAGATGGCTGTGAGGAGCACAGGAGCAGCTAATGGAGCTGGAACAGCTGGCAAAACAAGATTGCAGAGGAACAGGTCACTGCCGTGCTTGCTGGAGTGGCTGTCAGGAACAGCCAGTGCCAGTGGATAGTGGCAGCTCTGGGGTCCGCTGCAGCTCGTGGGACGTCACCTCCAGGATTGACGGCTGTGCCCTGGGACTCGACTACCACTGAAATGAATGGGGAGTTTCTGCAGCAAGGGGAAAGCTGCCAGTTGTTCTAGCCATTACTCTGCTAAGCCATTTTTATATTTTTGTTTACAGTAATACATAAATATATATTATTATCTATAAATATCTAATATATAATATATATATTATTGTATATAGATAGGTAAGTATTTATATATTAAACCAGAGAGGAGAACTTTAAATAATTATGGTTGTACTTTGGGAAAGTAATAGTTATTTATTTTAATGCTCTTCTGTTCTCCCATTCTCTTTCTTTTTTTCCTCCCTTAAAGTATGTACCAATTGTTAAACCATTTCATTTATCACTTGTAAGTTAGAAAGATTAGCTCACTCAGCATCAGACTGGTTAGTTTCTGGGTGGAGGCCTGAGCTGGTGTTTATTAACAATCCCTAAAATGTGAACCCTACCCTGGCTGTTGCTTACTGACACCTGGCAGAAGGCCTGAAGTAGGAAGAAGTGTTCATTTTCCACATGAACACACCAGTCAAGTCATTCACAAATGGCCTGGAAAAGGGAATGGACCATTAGGTGACAAAGTTGCTGGTGATACAGAATTATCCAGGAGAGTCTATGGCTGTCTGGAAAAAGTTGCAAAGGATCTCATGATACTGGGTGATAAAAATAGAGTCTGAAATTTAGTATTAATAAATGAAAAGTATTTACAGATGATCAAAACAAAACCTCAGCTATGACATGAAGCAGTTCGGTACAAACCAGCAGCCAAATCTCAAAGACTTTGAAGTCACTGTGGGGCTATCAAAAAGCCTCAGCTCAATGCTCAAGAGAAGCAAAAAGGTTAAGGATGTGCTAGCAGTTATTTGGAAAAGAACAAGACAGAAAATATTATGGCATCACATCTTACGCATCTTCAAAATGACACAAATTTCTCACTAATCCATCTCAAAAAGGATAATGTAGTACCCAAACCTCCAGAGAAGGTGGCAAGGACAATCTGACGTATAGAAGAGCTTTGCTATAGGGACAACTTAAATAGGAAACAACTCCCCACCATGAGAGAAGGACAAGAATGGATGAGAGGCATAAAAGGTCATGAAAGATATAAAAAAGGGAGTTTGGAAGATTAGTCTTATTTTTCCCTGATAGAAACACAAACAAGCACTGGAATGGTCACGCCATACGTTTAAGAAAAACAAGAAGTATTTTTGGACAACAAACAAAACAGACAGCAGACTCACTGCCACAGTGCAATGTGGAAGTATAAACTGGTTCCAAAATACATTAAAGTCATGGAAGGTAGATCTACCAAGTGACAACAAAACACAATCACATTCTCCTGAATATCTGTTGTAGGAAATCTAAGTCACTGGCTGCTCCAAAGATGCACCAGGAATACCTGTCCCATTTGTTACACTTCCCCAAGATGCTATTCCTGGTGCCCGGCCCTTCTTGGGAGACAGGATAATAAACTGGACAGCCCTGCACCTCAGTTCTTCACAACAGTGCTTGCCCCTCCCTATCCCACCACCCCTCATGCAGCCCCTCTCTGAAGATGAGCTGGAATAAGAACAAAGATATAGATAAAGCACCTGACAAACCACATCCAAGCATTACTTTTTTGTTTGTAAATCAACACCTCTGAAAAAGTTGCATCGGTGGCAAAGTAGGGGACATAACACTCTAGATCCTAAAGTGCACTAGCACCAGCATCAACCCATCACCCAAAGGCTGTGTAGTTGCCAGTGAGAGCTACTTAGAAGCACTCTTGAAGGTATCTCTTTTTCTCATCCCACTCCGCTATGAGGGGCTCTGCTGTTCCACAGAGGAT
This sequence comes from Harpia harpyja, assembly GCF_026419915.1. Lineage (NCBI taxonomy): Eukaryota > Metazoa > Chordata > Aves > Accipitriformes > Accipitridae > Harpia > Harpia harpyja. Next base: position 12,632,333 of record NC_068951.1, on the reverse strand, counting down.
GACAGTGCCTGTTCCTGTTATTTGCTGTAAGGCAGCACACCAAGAAAATGAGTCGGCTTTGAATGCCTTCTAACAGCGGTGCACAGCATCTCACCAGCAGCTGCTGCAGTTTGCAGGAATGATTTTGTTTCCCAAAGACAAGGTCCCCTTATTCTTCTGAGGCAACTTATCAATAAACGCAGAAAATGTATTATCATTAATGACACCTCATAGACAGTACTGACAAAGACTTTAAACTGAAGACTTCCACATGTTCAGCTAAGTCAAAATACCATGAGGTCCTTTTTCTTTCAGTGCCCTCCTCTGCTGCTGTTTTGTTTTGCAAGGTGACTTACAGAGCAGTCACTCTCAGGAGATCTATTCCTGTCTTCAGGATCACTCAAGGATGGTTAATGCAGACAGCAGCAAAGGCTTTGTTTATACTAGTAAATGAAACAGAGCCAAGGTGTGGACTTAAGCGCCAGCCTGTGATCCTCCAAGCTTGTTTGCTAGCACACCCACAGTTTTTGGCCTGTGCCAACCAGCACTTTCCCAGACAGCACCTGAGCACGTTTTTGGGAAATGCAGATGCTGTGCCAGGGACTGCTCCCAACAGGCTGTTTGGATGCAATGGCACTGTTTTGGGGTGCAGAGGGTAGAAAAAGAGTTTAGCTGTGTAGACTACTTGAAGTCGGCAGTAGCCTGCTTAATGCAATACTACAAACATTACCAAAGAGTTACCATAAACTCAGAAAACTTCTTGGTGGCACAAACTTCTCAGTACTGCAACAAATGCTGCGCAGGGAATGGCCTTGAGGTAGCCAGTTTCAAGAGACATTATGACATGCCAATAAACACAAGGAAATATGACCAGCATCGATGAGCATGAAGTCATCAGCAAGCAGAAAGTGTAGCAGGTGCCAGTGGATGAATGAAAACACAACTGAGCTTGCAATGAGCTTCCCAGGTCAGGGCAGCAGCCATAGCTTGACTCCACATTCCCTTGCTAATCTCCCCAGCTCAAGTATATGAAGCATTTCTGGTCTTTTCTTACTGGGGATTTTTCTGGAGGTTTTTCTCAAAGAAAAAAAGCTCCTTTTTTGAAACTGGAATGGTAGATAGTGCCATAGTGTTTTAGCTTACGTGGACAAAATTATTTCTTAGGGATCCTCACTTTAGTTTTAATGACTTGGGACCCTTTCAGAATCCAAAGCTGGAGTATGAGGTGCCTTTGTAATTTATCAGTTGAGCTTTTACTCCCAGATTCATTCAGGGCCAAGGTTAGAGCACATCTGCTGTTAGTATGTGCCATTTAACCCATAACAATCATCCAGAAAGCATCAACTAATATCTCCCAAGTCCCCTCTCTGTTATTTTCTGGCCATAAGAGGGCTCATCGACAATGCAAAGTCAAGCAGCTTAGCTGAAAACACAAGAAAGAGCTGAGAGAGGGTTTACAGAGCTGTCACCTAAAGGTTCTCAACTGAGATGCACGTATGCAAGTGCTTTCATTTCCTGAGCCTCTGGGTTAAGCTCCTGACTCACTCTGGCATGATCTGAAAGCCTGAGACCCAGCGCTCAGCCATGGGGCTGGAGCAATATCCACTGTTTGCCCACCACTTCCCTGACAGCCACTGCAGCACAAACACGGGCAAAGGTGATGCTGAGCATCTGCGAGGAGCTCTCTTGCTAACTTAGTCCCAAGGTCTTCTGAAGGTGGCTGTGTAGACAGAGTAATAACGAGGAGCGGCTCACATACAATGCCCGTCTACCTCTGTAGTCAGCTAAATAATTAATTGCATCCTTTGTGTTGTTTTAAAAGTGAATTGTGCCTGGAGGCTCCTGCATCTCTACTGTGCATCTCCACTGAGGACTCAGAGATGGAGACCTGAATTTCTGCTTTGCTTAAAAGCTAAATTATACTTTTATTAAAGAAAACTGATAATGTGGTACCTTTGGTGTCATGTTTTACAGACCTGACTGTGACCCAATGAATTCAGCCTTGTTCTCCAAAAGCTCTGAAGTCTACCAAACAGTCCTGCAGTTACAGAGTCCCTGGGATGCATGCACCTGAGCACTTGTCCACTCTCTCCTGAGCTATGAGTGAGGAGGAGGAGCTGAGCATGAGGCTTTTCATTTCTTCCCCCTCCATACAGCACAAGGCACTCCAGAAGCAGCCATGGCCCTCATGGACCCTCCTGGCCAAAAGACTTCAATCTCAGGGGCAAAGGCTAAAGAGTGCATGAAAACGAGAGATACATATGGGCAAGCATTTGTCCCATCTTGTAACATCACTTGTCAGCATCTTCTAATCTGATCCCAGGCTGCAAAGGGTTGCAGCTCAGCTTGTAAATTACTGGGTACCATTACAGTGATATTATAAAGCAAGGAACAAAATAATTGTTAGAGTAGCAAAAAGACACAGCTTTGCCCTCGGGTGGGGAGGCACACTGGGACAGTCTCCAGCACCCAGCCATTTTTAGCAAAAGTAATCACAAATACAATTAACTTCTTAGCTGACTTGGCTACAGAGAGGGAAAGGCTCCATAGGATAAGCAGAGTTCATTATTACTCTGCTGTAGAATTCAGTTCTTCTACAAGAAGTAATACACTGTGTTTTGCCAGCATCTAACAGCAAACCATGTAACTTGAAGGTGTAGAGTTAAGGTACGTGTAAATTCACTGGTTTTATTTCCTGGCTTTTGTACTTCCCAGGGTTGTCCTTTGCTGTGCAGCTCTGATATTTTCAAAGCTTTTTATATTTGGATTTAGTAATTGCTAACACAGAGTCTAAGGCTAGAAACCATAACATACATTTTACAACATGCACGCTGGCTGGGTGCACCTATTCAACCAGCGTCCCATTTGTTTCAAACATGTCAAGTCTTCCAGAAGACACATTTAATGAGAAACCAACCCCCTACCCTGAAAAGCCCTGCTTTATTTGCTGCCTAACCTCCTGCATCCCCCTGTATAGAATATTTACCAGTTATTGAATCAGAGTTCAGCCACATGCAAACATTTCATTCTGTTACCTAAATACTGTCAAACTCTCAGAACTCAGTCAAAACAGAAGTGATTTGCACTTGGGTATTAAAAGGTATGTCCACGCCTGAACACCTAGTTGAGAACAGGGCCACACAGCAGGCTCATTTTGGCTGAGATTTCTTTTCAAAGTAGCAGCTAGGCAAGTACCAATCTGTGAAAACGTTTTGAAACTCAGAGAAAGAGAACCTTAATTTGACATAGTGTTCTTGCTCCATCTCCCATAGGAGGAAAGTCAACCACATCTTCAGAGCTAACTGGAAGCAGACAAGAAGCAGCAGTTACCGGAACGTTGTTTCTCCCTTCTGGAGAACACCCTGCACTACTGTCGCAGACTGTGTGCCTAGAGAGACTGATGCATGTGCTGGGAGGAAGAGTCCTGAGAGCAGCACATTTTCAGGTAGGAGGCAAAAGGAATACACAGCACAAGGACCAGAATGCCGCTATCGCTGTCACCCCATAGCTCCACAGCCCTGTACACATGCTCTGCTAACCTGGCTTCACAACACCCGGCACAAGACTACGAGGAAGAGGGCAGCTGTTGTGGGTTTGGAGGAGAGCACTGCTTTGGTTTTGCATTTACCTGTACACCACCACAGGGATCCTTTTCCATGACCTAAATGAAGCCACGTTCTCTAGCTCCTTATCGGTGATCCAGACAGGGACCAGCAGCTTCTGGGGATAACTGGAACAAAGCCTGGAAAAAAGAAAGCGCGAAGGCAAGATGAGGACTTGGCAATCAAAAATCTGCACCAGAGAAGCTGTGCAGAGAGAGGGCAGGAGCAGCTCACATTTCCCCAAACTCAGCATGCAGGGCTTCGGCTCTTCCTCTTCATATCTGTCTCGGTACAGTCTCAACGTGGGAAAAGTGACCCAAAAAATCCTGTCAGGAAAGAGCTGAGAGAAAACAACTTCCTTTCACCTCAGGCCTCACCTCCAGGCCCATACTAAGTACCCCAGTAATTCCCAAGGATGCCTTTGGAGCATCCTCTGGATTTAAGAATTCATAAGGGTTTAGGGGAACAGTCATTAATTTATGTGGGGTTTTGGTTTTCTTGCAGCACTTGCAAATGCAGAAACACACACAGCTTCTGGTAAATGATCTGCCACTTTCTGCAAGGCAGAAAAACAGATCACCACTGAGAAGCTTTACACATTTCTCTGCAAGGAAGACATAACTCTGCCCAGAAAGATAGCAGTGGTGATTTGGTGTATGTTATAATAAAATGACATGAGGGAGATCTAAAAGAATATCTTGTTTGGTGGGGTGCCAGAAATCAGATTCCTAATACACATCTGAACACGTGCCAGCAGTGAGAGGAATGTGATGGGCAAGCCCCTACCCAGCCCAGTCCCCTGGTGAAGAAACTCACAGCATGCACAGCTAATAGCAGGAAGCACCCAACTCTTCAACGAGCAGAGCTGCAGTACCAGAGGAGCCCCACATCTGAATGAACCTAAGTGTAAAGTAGTTCAGCTGAAATGGAAATTCAGTTAGTGGGGAGGATGGGAAGAGGCAACGAGATTGTGAATGCTTAAGTCCCAAGAAAAATGTTAAAAACCCAACTGCAAGTACATTAACAGCAGGGCAAGAGGGGAGCCAAGGGAAAGAGGGAGGCAGCCAAACAGTGCACACATAAAAATCCAGGAGCACAGGGGCTTCCTGGTTACTGCAGCTACTATCCCTGCAGCTTCCTGTCCCTGCCGCTCACAACATACGCTGCATACAGGGCAGTTCACAGGCTGCAGAGACAAAGCACTGCCTGGATGCCGGACCAGCTGAGCTCCAGCAGCCCAGGCAGACAAAGCCGTACATGGCAAGGGATATCAAAGAGCAGCTCTAACTCCAGGCTATAACCCACATCATTTAGAAGGAATGTTTCGGGGCAGATGGAAAGCAAACTGAGGGGGGTGAAACTATCCAGCTAGTAAGCTCCAGAGGGTGGCCTGGTGTTCCCCTGAGTCCAAGCTATCCCAGCTGATGGCAATAGGCACAATACAGCACTTAGTAACATTTAGTTTGCGATGCTAGCAAGGAACTGCCTGCCACGTTAGAAGATGGCACTTCACACAGTGTCTAGACAGCTTCTCAGAAAGCCCCAGGCAGAAAGCAAGATTGCTTTACAGGATGAAAACAAGAGGGTGAGGAAGAGGAATCCAGGAAGCAAAATTAAAGCTGTCAGGTAAGAAGCTGAAGACCAGGATGTCTGTGGTAGGATGTCTAGGTTTGGACATCTCTGAAACGCCTCAGATTCCATGTGTAAAGTTGGTGAGGAAATTAGAGAAGCATTGAAGTGTGACTGAGAATAAAGGTATGTGGAAGAGGGTTAGCACCTGTTAAGATCTGGAGAAAATTTTGCAATAGCTAAGTCTATACAAGAATGGGCTTCATCAAAATGAAAACAGAATCAGTTCCCTGGCACTTCAGAGGAAACATTATGGGAGATGTCTTAAACTAAAAATTGGGGAGAGTCAGCACAGGAGAGGTTCAGGAGCATATCTTCTAAGAGTTAAGTCACTAAAACTCTGTAGTGTTAGGAAAACAGTAAGACAGAATTCAGTAAAATTCAGGTAGGAAACAGGACAGCCTCAAGAAGTTAAGCCAAATTTAAGCAGGGCACATAAAAACAGGCAATGAGGTCAAGACAGACAGACCTGTGCTTCTAGGCTAGAATTCGAAAAAATAAAGTAGAGGAACTGAAAAGCCAAGATAAATAAGTATGTTGGCTTAACGGCATCTTACAAACTTGATACAAGGAAGATTATTAGTGGTACCCTAAATTTCAGAGTACAAGCTTTGTAGGAAGACCAAAATAGATTGTGCTAGTGAACAAAGTGTGGTATGTTCCAGGAAAACGTGAAGGTAAAAGTGTGAGGCTAAGAGTTACCAGCATCCACAAGCAATGCAGAATGTGCATGGATTCAAATCCCAAGCCTACAGAAAGACAGGATAGCTTTGAGGCTATGCTACCAACCACTGGAGCAACTGTAACAACATCCACGAGAGTCTGGAAGAGAAGCAGAAAGGCTGCAAGGGCAGAAATTACCATGGGAGACTTGTGTTGCTTCCACATAAAATGTATAAGCATCACGATAACGCATGAGACAAAGGCGACATTTTTAGATGAGATCAGCTGCTTCTTGCTGCTACCAGCCAAATAATACAAAAGTACATAACTCTTCCCTTGGTCCTAAACTGCTCCAAAATAGAATAACTGAAAAATCACTTTGGTACAGTATTCATCACACAGTAGAATTCAACAATATTTTTAGATGGGATAAGCTTCCCATGCCAGTAACAATGAGTTTCAGAAAAGGCAGGGGGAAGCTTGCAGATGATATGATGGTTATTTAAACATGCTACTCAATGGTAATATAAAATGCATCAAAAAGATCAGAAGAGTTGGCAGAGTTAAACAGTGAACAAAAGAAGTATTTTAGAAACAAAAGAACATCCTTCAAAGAGGGGAAATATTTCCAAAGGACATGAGAAGCCAAATGTGCACCTGAATTTAAAAAACAGCAAAAATGAGACACGTCATGCAGTTTTTGAGAAATGACCTGTTAAAAGATTAAAACTCTGAAGACATTTTTCAAACATCTTGGAGGTATCAGCCTGCTACTGAAACTGAAGGTCTAATATATCAGCAAGATCACAGCAGAAAATCAAAACTATTTGCGCTGGTGTTCAGCAGAGGAGCCCACAAAGAAGCTGCCAGACCTAACCCTGTCTTATAAGGGACAAGGAACAAGAAGAGATTAATGCAGAAACTTCTGCAGGGGAAGTTTTAGAACAATCTGCTAGGAACAAGGGGTGGCTAATCACCAGGACTAGATAATGCTCAACACTTCTACAGCAACCCAAATGCATACCAGGTGAACGATTAACCGAGATGTGTAAGCTATTGCTTATGTTGGCTTGGGTGCCAGAGGAGTGAAAGGTGGCAAACACGGTATCAATTTTGTAAAAAGGTCTCTGGGGCAAATGTGGGAAACTGCTGGAGTCTGACTTCTGTACAAAGCAACTGACTGTCACAGTTGGTACAAGGGTGCACTTGGGAAGAGTCAACATAGTTTCTGTGGAGGGATGTTGCGCATCACCTATGTAGAGTTTGCTGGAAACATCACTGTACGAGCAGATACAGCTCACGTGGCTGACTGGATTTGGATTTTCAGAAAGGTTTTCTTGAATTTTTTGTTTGTTTGTTTTACAGGTCACTCACCATAGACTTGAAGGAAGCTCCTCTTATGAAACAGTAACTCTTGAAAAGGTAAGAAATAGTACAGAACTTCAATGGTCATTTTTCACAACAAAGGGAGTCTTAGGGGGAACCATGCTTGTCCCCGTGTTGTGCAATATGCTCACGTGTCCCGTGAGAAAGGGATGAACAGCGAAGTGATGCGGGTCATGGAGGGGTGGCCTGAAACACCCCTGGGACCATGCTGACCCAGGACACTGAAGGAAACATTTTTGAAACTGTGAGGTTTGATCCGAGAAAAAGGTGGCTGTAACAACACAAACATATAAATCGGCACGAACCACACCTACGGACAAGGACTGACGAAGCATCTTCTTAACACAAAGGTAACAGCCAGTCCAGTGAGAGAGACCTCCCTTCGCAGAATGCAAACACACATGCTTTATCACTAACAGTTCTCATAGACTTATTGTCTACACATTTATATGGCAAATACAAGCAAGAACACTAATTATCACTTTTCCAATAAAAGCAAAGTATGGTACTAAAATTTGTAGAGAATTGTAACAAAATATGACGAAATATGAATTAAGAGCACCCACAGAAACAAGCAGGAAACATCAGCTGCCTAAACCAGTAACACAGAACTCCAGACAGCTTTTTCCTCAGAGTCAAAAATAAACAAACCCACAATTGTAAAAAGATCAAAGCTGAAAACAAGCATCAACACTGAAGGAAAGGTGAACGGTTTTTTCCTTTTTGAAGGAACTATGTGTGCACCAAATCTACCAGCATTAAGGCCGATATGAAACAACTCCTATCTTGGGCAGCATGGGCGCACCAGATGGGGAATGCCAGAATGCATCCATTTCTCTGGTTATACAGATCACTGAAGATGTGAGAGCCAGGGAGAGATCATGTAATAATTTCATTATTGTGTGCTGAAATAGTATACTTTTATCAAGACTGAAGGAGTGGTTATTATATGCTTGTATTGCTCTAATTTTATGATGGCTGTCGCCAGGAAGAAGATACTAGTTTCCAGATAAGGACATCTCGCAACAGACTTGAAAGACAATGAACAAAGCCATTACCTTGGAGTATCCTGTCTCTAACAACACTGTTTTGCCAATGCTGGGAAATAAAAGATAAAAGGACTATAAACAGTTAAAAAGTAACCCGATTCCTGTGAATAGAGGCAGGTGGTAATGATCAAAGGCCAGGGCAGGATTTAAAGACACACTCTCTGAAGCAGCAAGAGAGAACTGGTTTCTGAGTTGCACAAGCAAATTACACCACCTTTGAGATCTCGGGATGTCTGCAAGAAGCTGTGACCTGCCAGGATCCCCAGGTGGGAACTCAGCAGATGGAGGAAACCAAACCCAGGCCTGTATCCAGCTTGCTAAGGTTTGTTTCAAGTTCTTTCTTCCCTGGTTTGGTTGGAAATAAAACATCTGCCTTTAGAGAAGTTGGCTAACTGCTGTGTATCACTGGCCAGGAAGTGGTCTACCTAAGGATGGTCTACCTAAGCTGAACTTTCTGAAATAGTCAGAGGGAACTACATCCCAAAATCTAGCAGCAGAGAAAGCCTGACGGCTCTCAAAGACATACAGAGATGCTACTTAGGGCAGGCACCTACAGGTTGTGCACTCCAAAACTGAGCAGTTCAGGAAAACAATTTTTATTTGACATCCTTGCAGAAACTGTGTAAATGCCATCAGTCATGTTAACAGTCCAAAAGCAACGATGCGGTCAGAAGGGCTAAGTAGAAACTGTAAATCAACCCCCAAATCTAGTGATTACTGTCTGAATTCTTGCGAAAGAGAGAAAAGACCAGGCAGTAAACTGCAAAACTCCACTGGGATTTCCCCAGGCCAGCGTGCCTGAGGCTTCTCATGGTCTCTACAAGAAACCAGTGACCTCGAACTGTCTGATATACAGGTGTTGGGGATGCCTTTACTGGCTGAGACATAGGGAAAAGACTGACGGTTACCAGTTGTTTCAAGAAAAGGATCATAGGGAATGCAGAAATGAATACGTCCATCAAAGCTTAATAAAATCCTGTTGGCTTAATGCCACCTGCTGCAAAGAATGCAGCAGCGCTTCTCCAAGAGCTCCTCTGCTCTTCTCTAGGAGCAGAAGGCAGGCTGGAATCACCGACATGCTGGTGGAAAAGACCTTCTAGAGACCTCCACTCTAACCTCCTGCTCACAGGGGACCACCTCCAACACTAGATCATCTGAGACTTGAAACGCTGTCATGATGGAGAACCCCCACCTCTCTGAGGATCTGCCCCAGCACAGCACCACAATCCTGGGAAATGATTTTTCTTCCTCCCATGTCCAGTCTGAACCTCCCAACCTGCACCTTGTGGCTGTTGCCTCTGGTTCAACTGTCTGCCACTGTCAGAAGAGTTTCACTCCATCACCTTTGTAAATGCCCTTCCAGCAGCTGTAGGCTGCAAGTAGGTCACCCTTTAGCCTCTTCTGCACCGGACTGAACAAGCCTTGCTCATTGCCCAGACTTCTGAGCATCCTGACAGCCCTCCACTGGCTCGCCCCCAGTTTCTCAATAGCTGCCTGACTTCATGAAAACTGTGTGTGCTGAAATAGTAAGCTTTCTGAATAGCTGCCCGACTTCATGAAAACTGTGTGATTTTCATTTCAAACAGCGCAAGCATTTTAGAGAGAATGACTGACCAGAAAGGCAACCCTAAAATGGACAGTTCCTCTGAGACTCCCAAATGTCTTCAAGGATGAATTATGGCCACCACATTATAAACTACCTGAGTCAGCATTTACAGTTGCTGCTAGCTCTGATATTTGGGCTGTATTCCTTCTTCAATTCCACGATGTGAAAGGCAGAAAGAAAGGGGATCTGGCTCATATGCTGATCTGCCTGAGGGTTTATCAAGGCCAGGAAGGAGGATTAGCTGGAGTCTGACTCACCCACTGCTCTGCACAGGGATTGCAAAGGGAAGAAGGTAAGGAAAGAGGAGAATGGGGAAAGCCTGGTGGTGAAACACTTACTTGTAATTGTTGTTGATGTCAGAAACGCGCCAGACGTTCTGCAAGTCAAAGCCCATCCTCACCAGCTCCATCTCAAATCGGTATCTCACATGGTCTCCTGGAAGAACGGGGCACAGGGTATTTACTGACAGCTACACAGAACTGATGAAATCTAAACATGTTAGTGGCAGCTCCATAGCAACTATCATAGGCTGGAGAAAAACTACAGGACAGCTGGATGGCAGGGATCTTGCTTCAGGAGCCAAAAAGAGTTGTCCCTCACAGGGGTTCCTCTGCTTATTTCGTTAAGACAGACCACCTCTCAGTCTCAAGGCACTGAGTGGCATGGAAACAGCGTTCTCACATCAATGTGGGACTGTGGCGGGTTAATTTAATCCACTTTTGTCCTTCTGACAGAGATGGCTTCCAAAGTGGATGTCAGGAACCCCACGGCAGAAGAGTACTGAGCACCCACCCCAGGCAGTTCCTTCTTCCAGAATGCTCTCTCAGAGGCTGACTCAGGGTTTGCTCTCTTATGTTTTAGCCTCGCCTTACAAATCCTGGATGTCTTTGTTGCTTGAGTGTCAAATGTTGTTAATAAATAAATACTGCAAAGCTCTTCACCTCATTCATATCCTGCAGCAACAATTTCCACAGGTAAGTTTATTTATACTAGAGAATAATACTTTCTCTAAAGGAAAAGACAGCAAATATCTCCCAGTTGCTGGTGTTTGGGACATGGTAAGAACACGTAGTATACCTTTTCTCTATCAGCCTCTTTCTGATATCTCTTTCAGCTATACTATTCAACCCCATCCCTCAATCCCAACCTGTGTTTGAACATTTCATTCAGGCTACTGCTTCTCTAGTATCAGCAAATTTTTAAGTCTAAAGCCAGGTTTGTCACTCATTTTAATCCCCCTTTACTCAGGATGAAGCTGTTTAAAGACAAAGCAACCGCAAGTGAACTTTGTGTTCCCAGAGACGGGAAACTCCCAATCCACACGAGGGCACCATCACAGCTCTGGTTTTCTCTTCATGGATTCAAAGATTTTATTTGTGCCTGTGTTAAGGATGAGGCAGACATCTCCACAGACGTGATCTCAGTAATGTCACGTTATTTCGAGGTGTTGGAGGAGAGATGCAAATGGACTCATATTAATTACGCCGCCTCAAAGCTGATGATGTTTACTATCCAGGGACAAAGCTGCTTGAGCTCTCTGTCATTATGATGAGAGTACTAAAGTATGTGATGTTTTCTCCATTCACAAGGAGAAAGGGAAAAGCTACTTATGTGTTGCTGGCTCACAATGCTCCTTACTGTGCTTATTACTATTATTCCTTTTACTGTGCTTGTTATCCAGCCACACCTGGCCATCAGCTGGACCTCTAGGCCAGGTACAGGATACTCTTTAGCAAGATGAACTTAGGCTATGGCTACAGCAGAGCTTAAGACATATAGCCAGACATCAGTTTACGAACAACAGTTCAAATGGCATTGCAGTGCTTCTGGACAAAAGAGCAGGAAGGGGACAAGCCAGGAGCTTACCTGGACGGCAGAGATGTGCATGTTGATCCTCCTCATCAACACAGACTCCTAAGCACCACGCATGGTAGGCAAATGCAAAAAGGTCCTCAGGCTTAGCAGGCCGGGCAATGGCTTGAGTTAGCCTCTTTAGCCACTCCTGGCACTGCTTAAAGGTGGAGAAATGGCACCTGCAAACCCAAATGTAAATCATCCTCAGTGGGTATGTTCATCCAGCCAAGACACATGGACAGGGAGCTCTGCTCCACTTAACCAGGAAAAGGAGCAAAGTACCAAGTCTTAGTAACCTTGGCCATGAACAGCTCAATTCCAACGGCAGCACAGAGGGAGGCACCAGAGCAGATCATGGCAACTGGCCTGCAGTGGCATCTACAACATAGCAATAAAACTGATACCTGATCACTTTGGAGTCCTTGCAGACGATGTGAAGCTGGAACATATCCCGACACTCCACACTTTCCATCATCCTCAAAGGCACCTGTGAGGGACAGATGTAGGGCATGACAAGACGTACCACATCACATAGCAGACATAGCAGCTTTGCCTGCAGGCCCATCACACACAGTCACGGCTCTATCAACAACCACGAGCTTCTAGTTCAAACTGCAAACCCACTGCAAGGTTTATGAAGCTTCATGACTCAGCATAGAGCCTCCTTCAACAATTACTGTTCCAATTTCTATTCTGTCCCTGGGTAGTCTCCCACCTGGGGCCAGTTACTGACTAAATGGCATCCAGACAAGCACAGGTAACAGGCAGACAAAAGCTGCAATAAAAGATGGCAAGTCAAGACAGCGAGAGAGCCTCAGGCTCCCACTGTCTGACTCTCAGTTGCTGGTCTCCAGGTAGGAAAAGCCTCATTAAAACTGGCCTGCAAGAGACCTTAACAGTCTTAAAACCACCAAGTTCAATGCTTGAATTTAAAGAGAACAGCAAAGGAAAGACCTAATTATGCAAAATAAAACCCCATCCACACACCACAATGCAGGAGCAAAACAGCAACTGCATGACCAGCAGTAAGTAGAGACAGCATCAGGCTTGGCATCCTTCAAGAGGCACAGTTCCCATGCCACAGACCACAGAAATGGCTTATGCCCCCATTCCCCCCTCCCCGAAATACTGCGAGAGATTATGATTCAGGCAGCAGGAACAGGCAGATCCAGACTTACATTGATCACAGAATCCTTGAATTTGATATGAAGCCGGTAGTTGGAGATGGCGATCACAGCATCGTTTGCATGGCCAAGATACTCCACGCCCTCGCCCTGCAACACAGTGAATGGGACCTGGAAGGGAGACATCACTAATTCAAGACACATGCAGAGTACTTTGTATACCATAAATGCCAAAAGCTACCCCTCCTACTGCCTTCACAGTGCATCTCCTGTGGGAAATCATTCACAGCAACGTGCTCTTCATGTATTGAGAGCAGACAACAGCACAAAACAGCACTGGTACCTGCTGCCCAGCCCCATAAGATGGATCTTCTTCCAAGGAGCCACTGAGCACCTCCTGACAGATAATTATTTGCGGAGGAGAGGTGTGACCACAAACGCTATGTACACCAACTGTGGGTATCTGGCAGCAAGGGTATTGCATGGGGGCAGAGGGATTTATGGTCCCTGCTTTTCAGAGAGGGTAAACGCAGCCCTGGCACAAGTGGCATGATAAAGGACACACCTTGGGCACAGCTCAGACTCGAGTTGGGGAGTGCTCTGCACAGCTCCAGTCAGAGCCTGATAGGATCGGAGTCCTCTGCCCCAAGGCAGCATCGCATATGTGATCCTGCTGTGTCATTTAAATGAAGGGGGCTCTTAGCAGCACTATGAGACTCACTGCTACCAATCCAGGTAAACAAATGAATCAAAGTTTTGCTCAATTTCTGCTAACAAGGCTCTGAGGGAACGTCTGTGTATGACTGAGGAAATGTCATTAAAGTTACCTGTATTAGAATTTAAAAAAAAAAGAAAATCCAGATAATCAAGTGTCTTTCTGTTTTTCCCTATCAGCCCGGACATGCCATAGCTATTTTTAAAACAGGGGATCCTGGCAGATGGCCAAGTTTGACTTTTCTTTGCTTGTATTAAAAAAAAAAAAACCAAAACAAAAAAACAGCCTAAAATTCACCAGGCCCCTTTTTCCTTAGCTAAGTAGACTCCTCATTGTTCCCTGAATGCCACCTACACCAGGTGATGTTGGTAGCCAATTATGCAAAAAAATCATGAAGATTTGTCATTTCAGCCAGAGCCCTTTACTTGGCAGGCAGGGCATCTGATGAAACAATTCATTAGACTGTAATTAGTACAAGTCAGGCCACCTTGCCTTTACTTCTAAGTTGTTTCTGTGGCTTGGGTATATATATGCTGCTTAAAAATTGAATTTCCTGTATTTTAGACTTCATGTGCAGGTGACAATTGTACTAACAACTTCTCCCTTCTTAAGTTACTTGTAAAAAAATAATAGCCTTAGACTGGCATCTGTCTGAATACTCTCAAAAAATGTTAATTATTTGACATTAAAAGAATATACTCCCTATTTCTGCAGTTTATTTATGCACGCTTGCCAGAGCTGGTTTTAATTGGCATGTGTTTCTTCTGCTTACGTGGCTCTTTCACACAGCAACAGAAGGGAGACAGATCAGAAACGGGATGGTAAAACTGCAAGAACTGACAGAGGGAAATCCTGGAATAAACTGACAGGTGCCTGAATACAGCCTGTAATCAAGATGATGGTGTCCTTTTAGACTTCACTTTACATTAAGAGAATAACAATTTACCAAAGGCAAATTACCCTTTGGGAGGGATGAACTTTACGGTCCTCCACACAGAAGACTAAAGCAGATTCTGCTCTTCTCCAGGTAGTCTCAGCTCAGAGTCACCTCAGCAGCTTCACCTCCCACAGGCCACAGACCTGCAGCCTTGACCCCGTGCAACTCCTCAGCCCATGTTTGCTCCATCAAGTCAATCCACCTGTTGCCACATTTCAGTCCTTGCTTTTATCAGCACTATTTACCAAAATGATGGCAATCACAGAGCAAACTCAAATACTGCAGCAGCAGTGAGAACATACAACCTGAGCCTGGCTCCAGCCATAGCAGGACGCTGACAAGCACTGGGACAAGGTGGCAGTGGACTATGTTAAAGGAAGCAACAAACACCTGGAGCCTTTGGCTGCCACCGTTCAGAATACCAACCTTGCTGCACAGCAGCAACAGTACCCGGGTCTCTTTCAAGGGCCTTTTGCAGCAGGAGGCTGGCACCATACGGAGGTTTCTCTTTCCAACAGCTCTGCAGCAGGAAAACGCCAGGAGCAACATGTATTAGGGCCAGATCAGCCACTGCAATTGCATGCTATGCCTACACAGAGCACAGCCTAGCCCTTATGTTCGACCTGCCGCAGAGAGCATCTACCTGCTGCAGAGAGCTACGCAGGCAGCATCACAATTTCTCACTGTCAGCACAGGCAGAGGACAGGGAATACCCAGGACGGCTCTGTATTGCATCAAGCGGCATATGCGATGCTGTACAAATTGCACTATCTTGGCAGGGCTGGGAAGGCAGGGCCAGGGTGTACAGAACTGCCATCAGCAGCCTCCATGCAGGCAGAAGGACCCGCTGGTCCGAATGTGACCTACAGCACCGGCCAGGCCGCAGCCTCCAGAACACATCCTGGGCTGGAGAACTGCTCTCAGGTTTCACACTACCAGAGTCGAGCCTGCCGCATCCCAAAGCTGTTTTGGTTTTCTTACTTCCTTACCTGCAATGACTCTTCCTCCTTTACAAGCTCTTTCGGGGGGAACAAGTCCTTGGCCTGGATATACTCCAAACTGGGAGGGCCTTCCTCACCCTGCATTGCAAACAAAACACACATTGAGACAGGCCCCAGCCAGCAGGTGTTATGAAAAGCCAAAAATCGAAGCTGCTGGATACTCTTGGCACCCCAATGCCTTGGGGATCCCCTGGACCTGTGCATGGAAATGCCTGTTCTGCCTCCAGACCATACTCTCTGCATTGCAGGACCCCAGCAGTTCCTCTGGCTGTTGCAGAATACCCACAGCACAGCGAAAGACTGAAGCAGGTCTCCGAGTCCCATCTCTTCCAACCGTGTGGTATTTGGAAAGCCAAGCAGATACACCTCGACCACGCACCGGATCTTGGACTGATGTGACAGTAATTTGTCACGTCAAATGTTACCCCATTACCTTCACTGTGGCACCGCAGCAGAAACACCGTAACATAGAGTTTCCATCTACAGTGCAGCTCCGACCTACTCTTCCTCCTCTTATGTTCATAAGGATTGCTTTCTTTTGGGAGTTTTCATTTTCACTCTTAGCCCAAAGAAATCTGGGAAGAGCCTGATGCTTTTTGAGGAGAATATGCAAGTGTGAAACGTAACCCTATAACAACTGTATCTAAGTGCACCCAATTCACAACACGTGTTACTGACTGGTGACAGCACCCAAGGAGGGTGTTCATCCTCAGGGCAGCTGAACATGTCTAACCTGCTCAGATGGACACCCTGGAAAGCCCATGGAGGCCTCAGAGAAGTGGTCTGAGAGGACAGACAGAGCCTGGACATGCCATCCTCGGAAAAGTATAGAGAGTGTCTCATTTTGGGCCCTGTGAATCTTCAGTTCACTCATGAAATCTCCGTCCCAGTTTTCACCAACCCTCACCCCACACTGTCAAACCACCGGCTTGCTGTAGAAACAAGCAGCATCTAGACACTCAGCTGAGGATGCTAACTGCTAGGAGCCCAGGATGGTGTTAATTCCGCATGTATTTGGTGTGTGGGAATGTTTTCTTCAGAATGCCTCTTGCTCTCAAACTATAGGTCCTCTAGGCTTCACCATTTATTAGGAAATATTCTGTTTTGTAAGTATTAAATAATACTGTAAAATGAAATATCTTTCTGGGTAAGTCACCCAAGCCAGAACCCCAAATTTCAAATCTGAAGACACGAGAACCCCACTGTTTGGGCTCAGTTATATTTAATATGATGCTGAATCCTCTTATGTTGCTGACAGCCACTCAAGCCTCAGCACCCACAGGTACAGCCTGGCCTGAAGCGCTCACTGGACCTCAGACTGGGGCAGACAGACCCCACACAGCCCTCCTCCTCCCCGGGTCCAGAGATACCTGTGCACACACTGCTTGTAGCTAGCATAAGACTAGGCATCAACCCCAGCTGGAGGCAAAGGCACTGCCCCTCCTCACCCACTCACCAGGTCCCTGCATGAGGCTGTGAGGGACACAGGGCACAGCACCTGCTCCAGTAGCCACTGGTTACTGGAGACCATGGGGGGTTTGGGGGCCTCTCCTGCCAGCGGCTTGCTCTGATGCTGAGGCGCTATCCCAAGAGAACACAAAGGAAAGGTGTGTGCCTGTGTGCCAGTGCAGCAGCGGGGGAGCAGAGATCCTCTCCCATCACCACTTTGCAGCTTGCAAAGAAATCCCAGGGAGCAGCAGGAACTGGAACAGGGCAGCCCGAGCTCTTGACTGGCCTGGGTGTCCTTGAGTTCCTCCTCACCTGCAGCACGGGACAGGTGAGAGGCTAAACATCTACTCAGATCTCTCTGTCCTGGGGTATCAGCAGGGTGGAGGGCTCAGGACCCCGCTCTCTTCACAAGCCAGCCATCTCCTGAAGCCCTCAGAGCCCATTTGGCCATGAGTCCTTCTGGGGGGGCTTTCTGCCCAAAGGGGCATCAGATCTCCTCTGAGCAAGAAAACTCCTTTCCCGGAAGGCATAGAAGACACAGAGCTCAGGTCCCCCTCCCACTACACCGCCATCCCGGCAGCATCAGCACAGGAGGGGGTCTTGCACACCCCTGCCTCGCATGCCGCAGCAACCACGGCAGGAGTGCAGAGCTCCCCTGGGGTCAGCTGCTCTCACACAGTAATTTTCCAGCTCCGGGCAAGGACCAGCTGGAGCCTGCATGCCACGGCAATGCTCACCAGGGCCTTCTGGCCGACTGAAGCTGCGGTGCCGGGCGCCGCTGTGCCCTTGGGCCCGGGCAGGGCAGCAGCACAGCAGTGATAGGGGGCCACGGCGTCCTCCAGCGGCAGGTGGGAGGGAGGAAAAGGGGATCCCCCTTTTCAGGGGGGGCGGCACACCAGGCCTGGCAGATCCAGAGCAGGAGGATCCACATGCAGCCCAGCTTCAAGGACAGGCCTGATCTGGGACAGCCGGCTCAGCACGGGGGCTGGAGAGAGAAGCTGGCTTACAGACCCACTTGCATGGAGGAGAGGAGGACGGCGGGGGGGGGCGGAAAGCAGCACTTACAAAGCAGTTGAGCATGGAGCAGGAGACGCGGCCTGGCAGACTCATGTTCACTTCCCGAGGCGGCAGCTGGGCCGGGCACGCGCAAGCAGCATCTCCTTCCTCCGGCTCTCTGCTGCTGCCGGCAGCGGCTCCGAAACCGTCGCGCCGGGATCGCCGCAGCCTCCCCGCTCCGCCGCGAAGGGCAGGAGCATCCCTGCCGCCGGCGGCCGGAGCAGGTGCCCGCCACCGCCGCCGCTCGCTGCCGCTGACAATGGAGGGAGGGAGGGCGGAGGACGACCAGACTCCACCTACCTCCGAAGGCCGCCGAGCACGACTCTGCCATCTAAGTGTCTCCCTGACAGGCGAGACAGAAAATGGAGACACCGACGGAGGGATCACCCCTCCTCTCCCCCTCCCGTCCCCATACGCAGAGCCGGCACCCTACCGACGGGCGGATGCCGGCGATGCGTCCCCTTCCTCGCCGAGGTGCCAGGCGGAGCGGCTTGCCGGGAGATGCAGTCCGGCCCTCGGCGCTCCTCCCTGCCGGCACATGCCCCGTGCCGCGCTGATGGCGCGGGCGGGAGCACCGGGAACAATAGCGGCGAGGAGGCTTTGCGCCCCGGCAGCCAGCCCTCCCTCCGCCCCCGCTGGTGCTTTCGGACGCTCAGCCGGGCGTTTCCTGCTGCAAACCTCTGCCTGCGATCCGCCCGCGGTCCTCTCTGCCTGGGCAGGGAGAGGAGGACAAAGGGGCAGCCCTGCTGCTTCCTCACTGCTGAAAAGTCCTCCTTCCCAGGAGCTCCCGTGTGCGCAGGGAGTAGCGCGACATCTCTGGCTCCCATCAGCACCCGTGTGCCGGGGCTTGGTCCCTGGTGTGGACAAGGCTCCCCAGGGCCACCACTCCCCTCGCTGACCGCTCGGACAGTTAGCTCCCACGGGAAGTTTCACCAACTCCAGTTTAGCAATGCTTGCAGACGTTGGGGAAATGCCTCGGGTGCAGGAAACGCTGTGGGTTGAACACCCAGCTCCCCACCCCAGCCCCCCAGGAGCTGACTTTTACTACCTGTTGCTCGTCAAGTCCACGAGCAAACAGCAAGCTCCCGAGGCCACAGCCTGTTCCAGAAGCCAGAGGACAGCAGCCTCCTGGGCAATGCCATCTCCATTTCTATCATCAGTTGCCACCCTGCCCTCCACCTCCCACCACCGAGCCAGCGTGACAATCTCTTTCTTAAAAAGCAAAATTAAAACCCAGCCCTTCATTAATCCTCCAAGTCCCAGGGCCAACTATTTTGCTCAAATCATACCAGCTTTTTTTGCTCCTGGACCTTCAAAACAGAGCACAGGCTCCAGCCATTAAGCTCCTCTTAAATGTGATTGTCCCAAAGACACCACAGACAGCTCTACCTAGCAATACCAACAGCATCTCCAAAGGTTTTTCTCAAGTCAGATAAAAGATTTGGGCATTTCTCCACAAAATCGTGAAGGGTTAATTATTCTGAGCTGCTTTGACCAAGGGACAGCTTTCCAACACCCAGGCCTGCTGCCCGTTGTCACTGCAGGGCAGCAATGCCCAGGCAAAAAGCCGTTCAGCCAAATCCCTTGCTGAGAAAACA
The DNA here is from genome assembly GCF_026419915.1 of Harpia harpyja. Taxonomy (NCBI): domain Eukaryota; kingdom Metazoa; phylum Chordata; class Aves; order Accipitriformes; family Accipitridae; genus Harpia; species Harpia harpyja. The sequence continues at coordinate 12,612,685 of NC_068951.1, read as the reverse complement.
AACACCATGGACTACCCCACAGGCCACAGTCACACAGGCTTCGCTATTCAGGATAAAAGCCCTAGAAGAAAATGAGACCATGCCTGGAGATAAGCCATGAAATCCCATTACCACCTTGGCTCCATCCAGCTCCACCATTTAGGTGGTGCATGGTGGGCGAATGTCAGGCACTGCCCAGTCTCAGGGGCACCCGACTCCACCTGGCACCCACAAACCGAAACCCATTTGCATTACATACAAAGTCAACACAATGAGGACAGAGGGTTATGGATGAGGTTACGGATTTGTCTTGGCCAAATCTGAGTGGCAGGAGAGATGTCCCGCTCCCCACAGGTTCTCCTCTGGGGTGAATGCCAGAGGTCTGCTGAGAAACCAGAGCAGCAAAAGGTGGAAGGAACCTTTTGTACTGGAAAGAAAGTGTAGCTATAAAAATTGTAAAACAAGTATTACTTTTTTTTCCTGACATGTATGAGGAGAAAAGCAACAAAGCATGTCGGTTAATAACAGGTGAAGCACAGAAGTCTTTTATGTGGAGTCAGACCATACATCGCTATTTAACATATTAAGTGCATACAACACATGACCATTTATAACATACAAAAACATGGACAAGGCAGGTAAGAGGTCTGCTCCGACCCACGGTGAGATTCTTAGGACCAGCGCTCAGTTCAGGGCCTGGCACGGGGACTGCTTCCAGCTCAAGTTGCAGAAGGACCTTTGTAACCCAAAGCTGCAGCTGCGCAGAGTTAAAATGTTGCTCATCAGATCATTACTTTGAATTTCCAACCTAAGCTGACCTGAACATCCACAAATAGATCTCCCGCTTTCACTGAAATATTTTTGCACTTCTAGCATTAGAAAAAGACTCACACATGGCTTAGAAACTTCTGCCCAAGAGCTGAGCCTGGTGCAGAGCAGAAGACCTTGCATCTTGGAGCGTTCAGCAGCATCTCAGAGGCTCACAGTTTCAGGAGGAACTTGATTCAAACTCTGCCACTTTCACCTCCTCCTCCAACAGTTCACAAAATACCTGCTCTCATTTCCATCCAATCAACAAGATGAGGACAGGAGCAGCAGCAGTGAGACTGCCCGGTGCCGGGCAGCCTGGGTGGCCAGGAACAGGAACGCAGAGCGCTCACAGCCTCGTTTAGCTGGCTTAGCTAGAGGGATTTCCTAAATGCCACCTCAGACGCTTCCCCAGCTGAACAGCTGGTATTCGCTCCGTTACCACTAACCACCACCAGACCGAACAAGGAAGACAAGGTTATTTTCACATAACTGGGCTCCTCTGAGTGTCATCCATATGCACATTCATGCAGGGGGAGGGAGAAACCTCCCTCATTTTCTCCCAAACACAATTCTAAACGTTTCATGTACTCTGAGGAAGAGGAGCTGATTGTAACATGGACAGCATATTCTTAAGGCCAGTTGGCAGTACCTAACCCTTTTTTCTCCCACTAGCACTGCATGCTGTTCATGCTGTGAGTGGCGCTCTCCTGTGCTGCTCCTCCCACCCCTCCATACGCCTCTGCTTGCACACTGCAGGTAAACAGCTTGCAACCTCTCTCTAAGGTCCCAGAAGGGATTTGGAGGCTCTGAGATAGCACAGTGCTTGGCAAAGATAGGACTGGCACTCAAGGGGCCATCCTGCAGCCACCAAGGGAGACAATATTCCCTACAGAGACATGCCTGCATGCACCAGAAGCCCAGCCTGCCGCATTGGGGTGAGCTGCCATCTGGTCCCACATGCCCAGGGAATTCATACTGGGAGCACAGGACAGCCACCGTGATGCTGAAATCTCTCCAGTCAACACCCTGAACTGCACCTTTTCGTCAATGGCTAGCTCAGCCTTCTGCAAGACAGAGAAAGGGTGGTCCCAAAGAGCAGCTAATGCCCACCCTGCCGGGCCACCTCCAATGCCTCTTTGCAGGTCTGCAGCTCAATCTCTCCCCTTCAAAAATTACAATCCACCCAAGCAAAGATCTGCAAGTGCCTCAAAGAGCTTGAATGACACATAGATGCACTTGAGGAACCCAAACCCCTTGTGAAATACAGGTGCTGGCAGGGTCTACCACTTGCAGAAAGGCGGAAGCAAGCAGCCAAAGGGTGAGAAGAGGAAAACTGGTCCAGTCCACTGCAGGGAGATGCCACTGCCAGCACACTGGACTCAGACTTCTGAGTACAGGTATACCCTTCCCAACCCTGACATATCTTTATCCTCCATTTCTTTTCGGCACCACAACTAAAATTACTGTAAATACTCTTTCATTAGGCAGAAGGCACCACTTCCATCCCTCCTACATATTAAGGGTGGGCTTTTCACCACCACAGCATGGTGCATCACCCTGCAGATGGAGAGGAGGCAAAGCAAGGGGCTATGGCCATGGATGGCAGAGATCTGAATCCGAAGCCCTGTCCCTGGTAGCACATCCATTGCACTGACTGCCCTAATCTGCCTCCAGCTGGAGAAAAATGACCGAAAAATTGGCAGGAGGAGGTGACTGTCCTGGGAAGGTACTCCCAGGACATCAGAAGCAAATTGACAGAAACTGGGGCAGCTCTGCCCAAGAGCCTGGGGCTCCGGCAGTCACCAAGCCTTCGCCTGCTGCTGCAGGCTGAGATGGTCCCAGCAGCAGAGGTGTTATCAGGGTACTCTATTTTGTATGTGTCCAGGTCTGAATTTTTTTGATGAAGATCAAGGTAGGAACTGGTTATCTGGATCTTTTTACAGGTAAGGAGTGGAAGGGAGAGACTTGTATCATTTACCTCACCCTAAAAGTTAAAAATTATCCTCTTTCTGCTTAGCAGATACCTACATCAGGGTGAGATGAACTGCACATGTATTTCTATTTCTCTCCACTGCCTAGGCAGAGAATCTACATGAGCTGATGCAGAGAGCTGACTAGCTGTGGCCAAAGGAACTTCTTGTTCTGCCTCCTCTACTTTTGTTGCACGAAGGGCATCTTTTTTCAGGTCCCTCTAAAGAAATAGTTCATTTCCTCAAAGCCTAAGGAGGCCCTTGGGTAAACTGAAAGGCTGCTGAGCCACTGAGGTGGCCTCCCAGAAATAAACCCCTCAACTTGTGTGAAGAGAACAGAAGTTACTATTTTATACCCCGTAAATCAGGACTGGGATGGTGAGTGCCATCCTTTCATCTTTATAGGATGATAGAAAAGCTTATATAGATCTGTAATACCGCATTTAATATTTGTTCAGAAAGCTGCCCAGAGGTGAGCACATAACAGAAATACGAAGCAAGAAGCCTTTGAGAAGAGGGACGAAAGGACAGAAGTCAAAGGCTATCAACTCTGTACGCCAGCAAGAGTGGACGAGGGATGGCTAACCTGCGAAACCCCACCTATACTAACAGTCATGGTCCCCTCCAAAGGGTATGAACCATCGTGGAAATCCAGATGTCTACAGTCCCAGTATCCCCAGCAGTAAGAAGAGGGAATGCTGCTGTGGGAGTTGTACGGCACGCTAAGAGCTGAGCCCTGAGCTGCTGGCAGAGCAGCACAGCAGCTTGCACTAACTTACCTGCCAGGTTAGTTTTAAGTAATGTATTAAGGTACTGGATGCTTGTTAGGACTTCCATGAACCAGAGTTAAGGATTAAACCACCACTAGTGCTGTCTTCAAGGTCATTTTCATCAGCAGCCAGTCTTTGGGGAAGAAATAAGAAGAGTCTTACAATCAAAGCAAACAAAACTCTCAACTGACACTGGACCCAGCATTCATAGCAGCAGAAAGGGGAGAGCAGCTGGTAATGCACATTTGGGTTGCTGCTGAGTAAGGTAGAAGCTTTTGGGCATGCCCTTGCTAACCAGAGGGCATTGGTGCAGTGCCCTCTGACTGTAGTGATCACAGGCAATTAACTAAGTGCTCAGCATGCCTGCAGGGAACAGGGTTTCCAGCCAACCCTCCCAGCAGCCGGCTGAAGAAGGCCAGCCCAGAAGCACTCACAAATTAGCAGACTACCCCATGGAGCATCCATTAACCAGCAACTGACCTCCATCCCTCCCTGCAGACCTGCACTTAACTCAGAGTCACAACCCTCCAGAGAGGTCACAAAAGGACTCAAAGGAGGTTGTTAAGAGTTTACACCAGCTCTCTACCTCTAACTGCTGACAGAAGCTCAGGTAGGTAGGTGGAGGCAAGTGCTTATTTCTACAGCTCACAATTATAAGTTGCTTTCTCTCCCCTGCCATGGGAGATAAAAAGCCTATACTCTCTTCCCAAAACAGTGGGTGAGAGGGGTGGGGTTTGGTTATTTTTTTCCTTTTTTGTTCCCAAAAGGAAAAAATAATTTAAAAAAAAAATCAAAGGAACATTTTAATAAAATATGAAAACCCCATAAATCCTTTTCAGAAGGTCCTTTGAAACTGTAAAGTCATCTTCATGTATTCATAAGGAGCAGAAGACCCTCTTGTCTAGAAGAAACCAAACTAAGGGCAGCCCATGGCCAGGTCAGGATAAGTATCTGTCAAGACACATGAAAGGAGTGCAGTGAAAAGTAAAAGCTTCCATGTTTTAATAAGTCCAAAGTTCCAGTCTACACACCCCAAAAAGAATACAGGTCCAGAGAAGCGTGACAAGGATTAAAGATGGCTTCTCTACAGAGAAGAATTTAAAAGACTAGAGCTCTTCAGATGAAATGGGAATGTGACAGAGATCTACAAAATCCCAAAGGGCATGGGGTGCTCACAGGCAGCACCACACTTCACCATTACTCTCAGTACAAGAACTGGGGACCATCAACCAAAATGACATGGGGCAGGTTCAAAAACAAAGCAAGAGGGGCTACCCTGCACAACTCTGCAGGACAGCTCTTTGCTGCAACGTGTTGCAACTGCAAATCTTTACTTGGTTTTGAAAAGCAGCTAGATGAATTCACAGAAGAAAAGTCTACCAAGGGCTCATAAGACATCAATAAACTGTTTCTGGATTACCAAATCACTGAGCTGCAGATCCTGACAGGTGAGGGCATACACCAGAGAGATGCTCTCCCCAGGCTCCCCTGCAGCATTTACCGGTGGCCCCCTGTCAATGCGGTATCTGACTAACCAGGCCTTCGATGGACCCAGGCTGGCCTTTTCCATGTTACCTGGAGGAATTTTTGATGTATTTTCCATGTGTTTATTGACTTTTTCTTTTTCATTCATATCTGGATACATCTACATCAGTCTCAACTCAATCCCATACAGAGAACTTGTTGGGTTTTTACATTCACAGTCTGACACCAGGGTAATTCCAACTTGAAGCATAAGACACTTTATCGGGTTACAAGGGCATGCTTTCATCTCTCCACCCCAAAGCAAGCTCCTTAACCTGAAGTGTGGCAGAAAGCTCTTCCAACAGAAAGCACAGGAGATCTTCAGACAAAACCAGGGAGCATGAGAATAGGGACTACACTAAAAATGCTGCATGCATAACTCCTAGAGCTGACAGTTCAATTAAGGCAGAGAACACATTTCCTTTTCTGTTCCGGTTCTCAATAGATCACATGGGGGACAACCCCATAGGAGACATCACTATTTCCTCGAGCAGTCTGCCATATTTTTTTAATTTTATTTTTTTAACGTTTAACCTAAATTTTCATGTCCTCAATTTGAATTTCCAGCCCTTTGACTGTTTCTGCCGTTCTTCTCTGCACTCCTTCCAACATAATGATACACTTCTGGCAGCGGCGAGCATGAAGCTGATGATAATACCATGTTACTGCAGCAACGCTCAGGCTCCCTGCCCACCCACAGCCCAATATGCAGATCACCATGTTGCCTTCAAACCCCTATTCAAACTACCACCCTAATGACACTTTCGACATATCTTTCAACATTCCTGGTCTCCAGCTTTCTTCCTCTCATCAGATCGTGCATATTTTGGGTTATTTCTTGCTGGAGGCATTAGAGGCACTTTACCCGAGTTTATCAGCAATCTGGCTGTTTTGGCTGTGTTTCAGTCTTTCCAGATTCTTTTATACCATATTTTCCTGTGACTAATTATTGTGAAATTTCTGCTACTTTGGTGGCACCAGAGCACATTATTAACATGGTGTTAAATCTTCATTGAGAGGTGACAGAGGAACAGAATGAGAAACCCCAGCATTAAGTTTTAAAGTAAAAATAAATCAGTAAGCCACAAAAACTGGATGACTATGTCAGTAGTCCAAGGAGGGAGAAGGGGATTCCAATCTTTCTTACTTTTTTTCCTGTATATTCCAATAACAAGATTAGGGGTAAACTTATCCTACCAACAGTATATCTTGGTCACAGTAATAAAACCTCTCTCTATTACATTATTATATATAACACACAATACTATAGCACTCTTCTTTCCCATTCTTGTATTTATTCTCATACATTTAGCAGCATTACAAGATTTGGACACACAAAGAAAGAACAAAACTACCCACAGAGGACAGAGGCAGACTAGAATGTATACTCACCATCCTCAGACACTGTCCAAAATCTTCTGGTTCAATCACAGCTCAGTCTCTTCTTGCTTTTCCACTAGTCTCACCTGCAACAAAGCAGAGAAAACCCAGAGCAGAAGTTTAGATCAACAGTAATGATACTTCAGTATGAACATGGGGGGGGGGGGGGGGGGGAGAAAAAATAATAATAAAAAAAAAAAAACAAGAGGCCAGCACCCTGTATCTATCACTGCTAACCTCTATTTAGTGCCCTTTCAGGAGCTGCTGGAAATTAGATTCAGCATCACCAGGGAGACACCAAATCCTTTTAGTCAGCTGGCCACTACACACAGCATGCAGGACTTGTTACCCATCAGCACACACCAGCCAGTACCCTAGAGGCACAAAACCCACACCTCAGGGGAGCACAGGAGGGAGCTGAAAGAAGAAAGGCTTGGTCATTATGGTTCAAGGACCTGGGAAGGATCCTTCTTCATATGAAACTGGTGTGCTTGGAAAAGATTGCTGTGGTCTTGGGAGGAAATCACCTCTAAAATCAAATCTTGTCCTGCCTAGGAAGTAGGGCAGGATGCAAGAGACCAAAGTGCCATGCAAAAACTAGCAGCCCCTTCTGCCAGCTTTCCCCCTGCTAGCAGGAGGACTGGTCACAGAAGGCGTTTCATAGAAGGTAAAAAGCCAAGCAGCAAGAATTGAGCAAGGTCCTGCTCTGAGAAGATCCTTTCCAATACCACCGGATGGTCCCACAGGTGATCCTGGGATTTCCATAGAGGAACAGACCCTTCCTTGAGGTTTTCAGTTCTCTCCGATATGGGATCATTTGATCACTAACATATCTCTCATCTGTACAAATTCTGCCCTCTGTTCTCCTCTTCCAGCCCCACACAGGGGACTGAATTATACACAGTCAAACACTGCCATCGGAAACAGGTTGACAGCCCTGTAGCTGCTCTGTGCACTCCCGTTCCCGGTGCCACTCACCCAGCTGCGCAGCTACTGTGTACACAAGTAGCATGGAAATCTGCACACGCATGTCCCAATGGTTTTTAAAAGTAACAATGTTTTAAGTGGGGATGTTCAGTATTTAAGTGTAGCCTGAAGATGGCTTAGAGCTCATCAACCAAACCTGATTTCTGCCAGTCACCAGCAGCCTGTAGCATGACAAAGGTCCGGGAATGCTCAAGGTCTTTGGTAAGTTTTGCCACCATGCATTTTTAACCTTTTTCCTCCTTAGATTAAATACAAATGTCAACAAATGTGGAATTAGAGACTGTCTAAACATCTTGCACAACATACTCCAGCTGAGAATTACTCCTCCTTCTGCCGTTGAGGAATTGGGTCAGCTACAGAACAGTTTCTGAATACCTACTCCAGGCTTTCCTTCCACTCAGGGATTTCTTTCCCAGCCCATAATTATGTGAGGTTTGACACCCACACGTTAGAAGGCCAAGCTGAATGCCAGCACTAAGGAGTCATTTCTGAAACATAATCTTCATTGTGAGCAAGCAGCACGTAAGTAAGTCCTTCCACACTGCTGCGCAATGCGGGAGGCAGCTCCCACCCTGCTCTAGCAGTGCTGTCAGGTAGGAATAATTACCCTTGTACTTTCAGTTAATTTCCCATGTCCTGCCATGCACTTGATGAGAAAGGACAGGAGAAAGGAATGGAGTACAGAAAGGATTCAAAACTTGTGCACTATATTACCTTACATTTAAAAGCAGATCACCAAGTTTCAGGAAATATGAAAAAAACCCCACAGTGGGAATCAACTTTTTTCCTCGGAAAATAGAAAAAGCCAAATACTGCAATATCTCCCTTCAAACCCAGATCCAGCCTGTCTCTTTTTAACTATAAAAGCCTTTTCCCCCACTATTTAGCAAAATTACCACACTTATCAGACTTCATATAGAGAAAAAAACCCTAGTAGCAGCTTACCATGCCACCAGGAATTGTCACTGCCATCTGGTGACTTACAAATTAGGTGAAAAGCACAATTAGCAAGGGAAGTAAAATGTTAAGTATGCTTTGTTCACTAGTCTGAAGATATCTGAATTATTGATAACACCGAATGACACACGAGTACTTTTCCTGTGGTACGCTTTGTACCAATTTATTAAATCATTGCTAATGGCTACTTCAGTTTCTCACTTCCTTCCTTGTAGAAGTTGGTAATTGCTAGAAACCGCAACTTTCTTTGGCTGCACCATATTTGAGGATGTTCCTCCTTGCTCCCATCCCCCAAGCTATTCTTGAAAGCCTGTTGCCCAAGAGCAAGGCAGTTCACGGCAGCCAGGACTCCTGCAGCAGCATTAGCTCAGCCTGAAGGAATGCCACCACTCCTCTGCCCCTGAGGGCTTCCTCATCCTGGCGGGAGCAAGGATGAAGCTGAAGGGGCTCCTGAAGATTATGGGGTGAAGGAAGCCAGGAGATACCACAAAAACCCAAGTGCTGCTTGTACCACCAAGGAAAGCCTTGGGCCTCTAGCACTACCCAAATTACATCTGGTCCAGTCCACCCATCTGCAGGCAACTTCACTCATGTACATGTGCAGCTCCATACGCTCCTCCACTGGCATTGGAAATGCATCCCCCCTGTTTCAGGGCTGGCTATGGTCCTCCTCCTTTCAAAGGCTGCCATATTTGACTGGCTGCTGGCTCTGCTGCTGTGACTTCCAGCCAAGCGGTCTCCAGCCCTCAGGAGGGAAGATGGTAGCTGCTCAATGCACCCAGCACCACTGCCCGACATCTCTCTGGGCTGGCACCTACCACCTCTCCTGGGGAAGTCAGGCATGTGGGTTTGCAGCTGCTCAAGGAGCTGTTTCCCATGCAGGAGGTTGGATTCCCCCAAAATCCAGGTCAGAAGCTCCCCTAAAATCTTGGTCACAGGGGATGGGCTAGAGCTGGCCACCTGTTATGCCCAGCCAAGGCGGAGGCTGATGCTGCTGAATTAAATGAAGAGGGGACCAGAGACAGAAACAGGCAAGACGAAAAGGATGAAACTGGAGAGAAGATAAAAAAACACAATGCCTTTTCAAGCATGGATGGAAACCACAGCCCAGAGCCTCATGCTGTTCTGCTGCTGTGCAATCACGGACAGAGCGCAGGGCTCACGCCCCACAGCTGGCAGCCCGCTGCCGTCCCCATTGTTCCACTGGAGGGAGGCACCAGACAGCACTAGAGGTGCCGGTCCTGCTGACGAGGCCAGTGGGGTGATGCTGCCTGACACACCTGGGTTGGGGGAAGTAGAGAAAATAACTCACTTGAGCATTTTTATAGACTGTATCCTACCCTGGAACTATTAATCTCAGAGCCAAACCCTCAGACAATAAGGAAGTGTCAGAGTTGAGAACACTTGTAAAAATCTTAATTTGCTCTCCCCATAGCCCTCTGGCCCACGTGACTCACGCGTTTTATTGTACACTTCGTTATGCAACCGTGTTATTTCCTCCAGGGATCTCTGCCTCTCCCAGTGCAAAACAGGGTGGCGGGGACTGAAGCAGCAGCTGTCTTGAAACCTCTGGCCCTGTTTGCTGCAGATGCTAGAATAGACCCGGGAGCTGCAAGAAAAGAGCCTGGACAGAAGGACCAAGCTCTGCCTGCAGAGCTGGACCCGTCCTCCTCCAGGATGTTCAGCCACCACCCAAGCCAGGCATTTCGCAGACGACCAGTGACTATTCTCCATTTTCTGAATTACAGCTCCAGACTCAAACACCCAGGGTTGCCTCTCAGCTGCAAGCCAAGTCAAGGTGCAATATAAACTGTACATGCGCTGGAAAACCTGACTCTCCAAGCAAACAATTAGACTGTCAAAAATCAGAAGAAACATTTACTCTTTCTGCCTCTCCACATCTCACAGAGGTGCCACGAAAGAGTATCGCTGCTTCACCAGTGTGTATTTACAGGAGCCTCACAGAAAAGCTTGTGAAAAGCTTAATAGCCCTGCCTTCAGCACAGCTTCATTAGCAACAGTGAGCCAGGCTTAGGAAACACAGCATGGCCGCTCCCTGCGATCACCTGCTGTTGGCACACTGCAGGGAGCAGAGGTCCTTTGGGAGGGAGGAAGGATGCCCATCAGGGCGCACAGGGGTATTTCAGACATGCATGGGGAGCTTTGGAAAGGTGGGAAATGCAGCCGGCACCGATTACAGCTTCCAGCCTCGTTAGTGCTGCTGCGATGCAGTTTTTGGTGCGCACCCCAGGCGAGGTGGGTGGCCCCTCTGGCAGCTCCACACTTCCCGCTATGAGACTTGTTTTTAATTGCTCATAAAACTTCACCAATTGTTTGCAGTTGGAACAAAGCTCTCTGCGCTCAGTGCCTGCCCCAGGCAGAGATTTTGTTTTAATTTCAGCTAAAATGGTAGAGTTAGTCCTGATGTACTTAATGGGGAAAAACAAGTCCCAATATTAAACGGGGGATGTTAGAAGAAACAACCAGGAACCCCACTAGCCTTATTTCGATCTCAAATGAAACAGAACAGCCATCTCAAGCCTCTCAACTAATTAAGGGGCTAAAATTACAATTGTCAGACCACATAGTTACATGCAAAGCAGATTGTATGGGACAGTCTCTGTTATTTTAAGCAAAATTACAGGTCCAAGGGCTGTTTCTAATGAAGGCCGCTACCAGATGGTCTTCAACAACAAAAAACTTTTACTGATGAGTAACTATTAAAAAGAAAAGATTGGGCGGCCAGAGCTTAAGAATGTCACAGTAATACCAGATGACGATGACAAGTTGCCAAAGTATTCGGATTGCTCTGCAACGCTAAGTGATCATAATTTAACTGCATACAGGTATAACCAGAGGCAAGGTATGAATTCAGAGATCCAGAATTACTCACAAGATGAAGGGCTATTGGAAAAGAGCACATTGTGTACCTTAGAGGACCCCACAGTCACCTCTGCATGAGCTGCAGGACAAGTAGCAGGCAAAGAGTCTATTGCAGTAATACATAAAAGTAGTAAGCAGCAGAAGCGTCAAATTGATGGCATTTCTGTCCCCAGTGCTGCTGGGGCCACGGCTACAACTGCCTCCAGGTGGCCAGAGCTAAGACAGCAAGTTTGAAGCAGAAAGACAAAACCCATCTAGCAATCCAAAGCAAAACAAGCTCACATATGCAGCTTAAAAAAAAAAAAAAATAAAGAGAAGACTTGTTCAATATGTTTAAGTATTTATGCAAAGTATAGTCAGCTCTGGGCAACTCTGCTGACAAAGATATAACTCAATCCAATTACTGGTAGATGAAGTTTCAGAATTGGATAAATTCTATCAAGCTTATGAAAAAAGCTGTCCTTTTTACTGCTTAAAGTACTTAGAACAGATCAGACACTTTTTTTCGGTTCAGGTCTGAATACGTGAATCCCCACATGCCTCTGAGTAAGTAGAGCTGCCTGCAATGCCCTTGGCACACCCCAACTCTGGCTGCTCTTCCCAAGGAGATCGGTGACTCGGGATTACAGACCGAATCTCACGTTCAAAGTCAACCTACCTACGAGATGTGGGGAGGGTAAGAGACATTCTCCCAGGGGTGGGAGGTACCTGCCACAGCACTGCAGCGCTGCACACGCGTTACCCATCCCGAGTACCAGGGGATGGTCTCAGACCAACAAGGAGCAAGACAAGGACATCATCTTGCTCAGCCCACGGCACAGAACCATGTACTGCCCGAGAATGGAACCACCCTGGCTTACCCACAGCCACCGCAGCAGCTGGGAGAGGATAACAGCTTGCAAACCCTTCCTGGCCATGCAGTCTAAGAGTCAGTTTATGATTAAAATGCCCTGAAAGTGTTTTCCTTCATATTTAAAAACGATCAAGACCTCTTTGAAGACCGATTAGGCTCCTCTTGCATTCGAAGCAGGAACATCTAGGTTTCAAACACAGGATTGCACCCAAAAGATCAGACCAGGACACATAAAGCAGCTCTTTGCACGACTGCAGAGACACCTGGGAAAGCTGCTGTAGCCAGAAACACTCCTGACTACACAGCACCATCCTACAGGAGAAATTCACCTTTTGGCCCTCAAAAACATACCCAGATGTGGCTAGTGCTTTGCTAGTCCTCATGCACATTCTCAGACCAAGTTTATACAGCTGTACAGTGAAGATGTCAGAGGCCATCCTCCAAACCAGTGCCATTACCGGTCACAGAGTCATGTGGGTAACATCAGGACAGATTATCCAGCCCTGCTTGACTGACAGCTAGGCATCAACGAGGAGAGAAACAGCATATGCATGTGCCAGCTGCAAAGGAGGGTAGTTGAACATGTGCACACGGATAAGATTACAGAGAGCACAGAGCAACAGGACGGAAACCAGAGCCATGTTGGGAGAGCAAATCCCTGAAGAAGTGCTGAAGGAGCAGCAGAGCAAGGGAGAGAATGGGCAGAGCGAGTTCAGGGAAGGGATTTCAGGAGCACAACTGCTGTAGAGTCAAAACTCCTGAACAGCCAAGGGGGTGGGAAAAATTTGGAGATTTTGCCAATCTCAAGGTTTTTGCAGCAGCAGTTCCAGTACAGCAGGTAAGGCAGGTTGAGGAGGCAAGGGACTCCAGTCTGAACAGGTTGCTTACGGGGGACTTACCATGAAAGTGTGGTGGGGGACAGAAATCAGCCACAGGAGGCGAGCAGGAGCAGAGGTGAACTTTGCCTTTAGCAAGGGAGAACCTACACAGCATGGGGAAGGATTCAGAGGCAGGTGAGAAATTGAGAATAAGGGGGAAGGAGAATGGTGTAACAGGGAGGAAGAGATAGCATGTGATCAGAGGCAAGAGGACAAACCAGAGAACTTGTTTGTGCCTGGTGCAGGGAAAGGAGAAGAATGCCATGAGAAATGCAGAGAGGCAGGAAGGGATGTCAACACGGTATTTTGTCTTTTTGCCTCCAAAGAAACAAGGTCGTCTGCAGTAAAAAGGAAGGGGAAAGAAGACTGGAAAAGTCAGAGGTGTGCCCAGAGCAGCCCGGGCTTAATACCTGACAAAAGCGAAGCTCTTGTTTAGCAAAGACCAGAGCAGATCCAATACGAGCCTCGAACCCACAATGCTGCAGCAGGCCTGGCCCTCGAGTGCTGCAAAAGTGAGAATGAACATAAGAAGTTTTGCAAAAGTAAATACATGAGGAGAGATGGGCTGAAGACTGCAGAGCTTGGGAAGAGCAACGCAGACCCCGAGGGCAGGGATGCTGGTGGCAACAGGGGTCTCTGCTTGAGCTGGGCTGGGGTGAGTGACCCCAGGGCGGGAGCTGCAGCGGGGCATGGGCAGTTTTGGGGTTCATGCTGGTGAATGGTGTAGAAGTGAGGACTGCCAAGGGCAGAAGAAACAGTGAAAACAGCAGCCATGAAAGGAAGGATGCAGGAATGTAGAGGGTGTGGGGAGAGCTGGAGGGGGAAATGGGCAAACAAGACTAGAGCTTGGGGGAGGAAAACACCACCAGAATTTGAAAAATGCCTAACTCGATAGGCTGGGCCAGAGATACTCATTCAGTGAAGATCTGCTACCCACCTTTGCACTTCAGGCCCAGGGAATAGCTTAGCCTGGGGACAATATGAAAATGGTCTAATGACAACTTGTTTTGTGGAAGAGTGAAGAAAAAGGAGAGGGGGAGATCCTTATGGCCCATCCAAGCTGCAGGACCACTTCTCCAGCACCATTCTGTCCACCACGTCCTCTCCTCTGCCCAGGTCGCCCTGCCACATCTCGCTCAGCCAGGAGTCAGGAGAAATGGATACATAGAGGAGCCGGTAAAGTTTACACCACGTGCACGGGCAGACAGACTGAGAGACTCCAGTTCAGAGGACACCTACAGTAAGAAGGGCCCAGCAGTGCCACCCAGATGTCAAAGTGTGCAGGATTACAAGGGAAGAGAACAGAGCCCAATGCTTTGCCAGACCCCTAATGAGCACTACTATCCATCACTGCAGTGATTTTAAGCATAATTAATTTCAGCAGCATGCATGCCTGCCTGCCAGCTGACTCCACTCTTTACATTAATGACAGTGAAATCAGAATTTCAACGGGAAACCAGTAACTGCGAAGGAAGCTCCACATACTGCCCAGCAAGGACCATTAGCATGTGTTAGTTAAGATCATCTCCTTTCTCTTAACCAAGGCTGTGGCAGCAAAATACATTGCTCTGCAGGTGAAGCAGCCAAGGGGCTGGGGGCAGCCGGTGGCACCAGGTGGCAGCAGCACACCACTGATGCTTCCCTGCCAGGTCAGCCTCTGCCTCCTCCCTCACCTTCCTACGGAACTGGCAGAGAACAGGGACTGGCAAAGGTTCTGCACGATGCCACAGGCGCTGCCATCGCTGCGCTGATTCATTTGCCATCACAGCCAGCGAGAAGCTGAGACACCAGCAGAGAGCGAGACAGACCCCTCATTCATTTCAATGGCACATGGAGGAACCATGGACCTAAAGAGCCCTCACCACCTCCATGCCATCCCCACACTCAAGGCCTTTCATCCCGAGCCGGCAGAGAAGGGATTCAAAGCCAAGGCTCCAAGCTAAACTTCATAACCACCGGACTAACAGAGACAGGAAGCACAGCTTTGGCAAGCATTTCCAAAGCCCCCTGTAACTCCAGCCTGTCGTCCACCAGTTTTGTTTGCTTTTCTTTAAAAAAAGCAGTTGGGACATTTCGAGTCACAATTAAGCCTTTATTCAAGTACAAACAGTTGCCTGGTCCCTACCCAAAGCAGTGCAGATGGACCTGTCCCAGCTGCAGTCCACGCTGCTGCCTGCTCCTGGTTCTCTGCCTGTAGTAGCCCTGGAGAGACATGTGGGCGCTGGGCTCCCTCTCACTCCACCGCTGGCAGCCCCGTTACCTCCCTCCACACCACACCATGTGAAGATTTTAACTCAATCTCAGGAAGGAAGCAGCAACCACTTCAAGGAAATGGTGCTTGCGCTACTGAGGTCACATCCCAGGCTGGAGTCTCCACGCTGGAGAAGCACTGTCTAAACTGGTCTCTGCAAACACTCACTTCTCATGCATCAGGAGAATTCACCTTTTAATTCCCATCAACTTGTGGACTCTTTGACAGCTGCAGTTTTCTTTGAAAGGCAATCTTTGTGACTGCAGAAAAAAGCCTTAAATATGTGATCCAAATCCACCAGAAGGCTCAGAAATCAAAAGATAAAGTCCTGAAGTGTGCTGCTCCCCCTCTCCACCCTGCACAAACTTTCCCCAGCCAAGGTCACGGCTCTTTGGAGCACCCACCTGCAATATACTCATACTCACCATCTGGGTACTTTAAAATAATTTTGACTAAATAGCAGCAACACAACTTCAGCCCAGTTGCTATTACAAATATAACTTCTATTATTCTTTTATACAGGTGCGTAAACATACTCATCTGTATTATTTTAGAAGTCCTACGGTTTCTAAGGCATCTGCCTGCAGCCAGAGGACTGAACCAACGAGGGAACCATACCCCTCGGTAAAAGCAGCTGGAGACCAGGCAGGATACATTTGGCATCCGAACTGGTGCTAGACTAAACTGGTACCTGCCTGCAAGCATCTGAATCCTCCCTGGGACAGACAGTCAATAGAAACAGTGTCTGAAAGAAAAAAATATTGCTGTTATTCCAGGTGATCAAATGCCCTATAGTGGTCCCACAACACTACTGGGTTTCACAGCCCTGAGGCAGCCACACTTCCAGCTCCAGCTGTGCCTCCTCTGCGCTGAAACCCCAGGGATTGTTCTGCATGTGCTGCTGACCAGAGGCAGACCCCAGGCCAGAGCCCATGCACCATCATTCGCATACAAAATTTCTAGGAAAGCCTATTTTCTCCAAGGGTCGTTTTCTTCCGTGGGATTAAAATGAAGCATTTTTTAGTTACCCACATAAAAATGTACATGAAAAAGCTACAACCAAAACTACAGCAGGTCTGAGAGGACAATAAAGCATCAAGATTTCTTCTCTTGACTCACCCAAACCAAGCCCAGGTTCCCTGGCAGCACCCCCCCAACCAGCTGCACCAACAAGATGAGGAGGATCCTGTGCCAGGGTCTGCAGCACTGACAGCTATGTCCAACCACTTGAAACATGGCTGGGAACACACACCTCTGCTGAACGCTCCTCCCTGCTCCTGGTGAAAACCCAGTTCCTCTCTAAAACTTGCAGTAATTGCACCATTACCAAATTAAGTACACAACTCCACCTTCCACAGGAAGAATGCTCTAAAACAGAGCGACAAAAATCTGCTCAGGGTTTCGACCATCAAGCTACAGGAAGACAGACGACCACAAGATGAGAAGAAAAGCCTTGAGAGCTGTTATTAATAAGTTAAGAGCTCACTTTTGATTACATGTTCAACTTGAAATCTCTCACTTTTTGCTGAGCACAGTCATCCAATGGTCAAAGCTGTCAGCTCCTGCGGAAACGCCAGGTTTGTGGGCAGCTTCTCTGGATGGTATGTTATGACGACAGCCTGGATGTCCTCCTTCCGCATGCCACTGCAGAGAGGAGCCCTCTCAGGGCTTCATGTTGTCACTGCTGCTCTTCCCAACCAGACATGTACAGCAATGAACTCAGAAACTTGCCCTTCATGAGGCTTTTTCTGGGAGTGGTATCCCTCCCAATACCAACCAATACCTAACCTGACCTTTAACAATTCCCCTTTCCCACCCCAAGACCCCAAAATCTCTGGTTGGTTAAACTGGAGCCTCTGGTCTTTAATTTCTAGGTATCTGGAGCCTTTGAAAATGTGTTGCACTTTAGCAGTAGAAAATCATGTGAAGGGACTGCCTTGCACACTGACCTGCTTTCATTAATAAACTCACCTCAAACGACAGGGGCAGGACAGCAAGTTCAGGTGAGTTTAATTGCTACCATGTCTGCTCTCTACCATGAGCTTAACTGTTTCTAAAAACAGTGCTGTCCATGACGTCCTCTCAAAAGGCACTCTGAGAAAGGGAAATCCCCAGCCAATCAATAAAGGGAAAGAGAAGGCAATTCGATATATATAGCAAGTCCCCTGTTTATCTAGCAGTAAGAGCTGCACAAATTCACACGCACTGTCCGTTCCCCGCTGCCAGCTTCTACCAGGACAGGGCATGAAGACAGCCATGTGACAAACTTGGTACTGAAAGGAGCCTAAGGATTTATACTCACCTGTTGCAATTCACACAAATTTTTTTAGTGCTAGGAACAGAGCCTGGGATTTCTTACCTTTAATAACTGACTGTATTAAAACTCATGATGCATCAAATTCCTGCCTCTAAAAGGTTTAGGACAAAAATGAAATGGATCAGATTTATTATATCTAAACACAAAGACAAATTTCAGGAGACAAGGGGATTTTTATCATCTTTGCTCAAATATGAGATAGTCACCTTCCTCCCGTCAGCGCATCACTGATATGCACAGAGGAAATGCCACTGCCACTGAAACCAGCGGCAGATCTATTGGTAATTTCAGCTGAAGCCAGATTTTCCCCAGCACTGTGTATTCATTTCAGCACATGCTCTGCAATGCAAGCCAGCATCCAGGGCTGCCGCACAACAGCTCTGGGTGCCAGCAGTAATGGAGAACAGGCAGAGTGGAAAGCTGCATCTTTGAAAGAAGTTGAAGTCGCAGCACTCGAGGAGGTATCCCACTTATCTTCTGTCACTCCAGTAACAACCCTTTGCTCTGTGATTTTTGGGGGGTGGAAGTAGGAGCTGCAGCACGGCTATCTGCAGCACAAGTGTGGTGGGATCACACCCGCTGGGCTCCCTGCTCCCCAGGGAACTCCAACAGATGAACTGGCTGCTCATTCCAGCTTCGATTTTGACCAATTCATCATCAGTAAAACATGCTGAAAATGTGACTTCCTCTGCTACAAGACCTATTGAACCTTGTCTGAGAAATCTGAGTAACTTCCTCTCATATTTCAATAAAAGAAGGCAAGCCCACAGGCAGAACAGTCTCTCTCATACTTCTGGAAATTCCTCTAGCAGAAACACCTATTGAAGAAGGAAAGATGCAGCAGAAGAGAGAGGGAGAGAGGGGGTTTCACTTTTCATCAAGCCTGTGTTTTATTATAAAACAAAACTGTTAGTCCACTTTACAGGATGAAAACACTTTTGCTTCCTCTTTTGCCTCATTTGGCAATGGCAATGAAAGCTCTGCACGCTGTTTCCTAATGAGGCAGTCAGAAGACCTGCACAGAACCTTTGCATTCAACAGTTTTATATTAAAAAATAATCTCCATTCACTCTCCATGCTCAACAAAACAGGCTCTGTCTAGGATCATCTTATCCAGCATCCAAAGGTGCTTGGCTACCCTCTTTCTGATGGCAACACCGAGAACAAGCAGTAGAAAGGTACCCATCTGCCTGCTGGCATGCCAGGAGTGGTGACACTCCCCAGAGAGCAGAGCTAGCAGACTGAATATATTAACTTTTAAAATTACAGAAAAGGGAAAGAGCAAAGAACAGAGTAGGTAAGAAATGATTCTGCGCCAGTCCAAGGAAGTGCAAAGGACAGGAGGGAGGGGTATGAGTTGCTTGCTGGCACATACCAGCCCTGGCATCCACTCCCCCTGTGATTCTGCATCCAGTTCGTGCTGGCTGCCTGCCGGTAACATGGCATTCCCTCCGGCAGCTGCCTGCAATATGTCTCCAGGCCGCCCTATAATGAGCACAGTACCTTGGATGCTAGAAGCTACCAGCTCTCCTAACAGGAACAGTCAGTGGTATGAGTCAGCCACAGGCACAAGAAAGGACATACCAATTCTTCAGACAAAAGCATGCCCGTTCATTCATTTCTTCTGATCATTTATTCATCTTAAAGTACTGCAGGGGCTTTCCTGCAGGCCCTGCTCCTCTCTAAGTCCATCAAATCTCTGCCTGAGGCAACTCCATTAATAATCACTTCCTGCACCAAGTCTCATCCCTCACCTTCAGCAAGCAGAAAAGCTCCTCTCCAACATGGTTCTTCATGCTACCAACCTGCTGTGCTACAAAAATAAAGCATCTGCTCTTCTCAGGTTGGCACTATGATAACTCACAGTATCACAACATTATACAGGAACACAGAGTCAACATGGATCGCTTAATGTTTAAGGCAAAGATTAATTTTGCCCAGGTCACCCCTCTGAAAGACACTGCCTCCCCAAAGTTCCCACTTGGTATTCTCACCAGGCACTGCAGACACCCACTCAAAGGATCATGGCTGCCAGGCTGAGGAATAGAAACGAAGCTGTCACAGCTGTCAGGCCAACATCAGCAGAAGAATCAGAGCAAAGCTGCTCCAGCAACAACTTTGCTTAAGGTACCGTTTCCACTCCAGGCAGAAGAGCACTTGACACTGCCCTATAAGATGGTGCAATCTGGCAAAGCTACAGGGAAAGTCTGGGACTTGCTCTTAGGTCCCCTCGGGGATTTCTGCACTTACGTCCAATACCTGGGAATCTCCCACCACAGCCCCTTCCCTTACCGCAGGACTTCTAATGAAAAAATTGTGTATTCTCACTGTTATATGCCCTTTAGTTACAACTGCCACTAGGATGACACACTACAGGTTCAAAAACCCCTGGAAAATAGGGACTTCACAGCTTAAACAAGCACTTCTCCTTTGAAATCAGTGTACTCTCTCTCTGCATAGGCAGCTAAATCCAAACATGAAAGCCCAGCATACATCAATAACAGACATTCAGAGCCCAATATACTTTTCACCTGCCTGAGCTAGAGGCAACAAGGCCCTAGCAGGGCAGCAGCGTGGGAGCTGGAGCAGGAACGGAAAGGATACACAGCACTGGGTTAGCCCGGGGATGATAAAACTCCCTAAATCTAATAATAAAATTACTTTATAAAGGCACTGTACTGCGCGAACTCTAGTACCAAGCCAAGCCTAGCAGTGTCAGAGCTGGCATCAGTAACAAAATTCACGATCACTTGGTTAACAGATCATCAGCTCAGGTAGGCTACAACTTTTATGTGAAGAGCCACCACTGACCTCAGCTCTGGCCCTCTCCCTGGACATGGTGTTATTCCTTCTTCCTGCAAAAGGGAAGGAGGCAGCACACAGAGTCCCTCACACCTTGCGGAAACCCATTCCAGACAGAGAAGTTTCCTTGCTGCAAGCAAGATGAGATTTCTCTTTGCCCAGACTCCCTCTCTCTATATCCACAGCTACTTGCTGGGTTTGCACACACATCCATGGCCTCCGGATATCACCAGGTCACCAGAGAAGGTATGCAGAAACAGGGGCCACTGGGAGCTTCCCTTTCCTAGAGTAGTCGCCTTTTGTCAGCTGTTGTAAAGGGCACAGATAGGAAAAACACAAGCCAGTAGCTCCCCTAACAGAGAAATACTAAGCACTGACACTTTATAGAAGCAGAAGATCTCCCCTCCATACCAGGCAGGTGATGAACAGCCTTGTTCAGGTGAGAGATATGTTTGCAGTGGACTGAGAAGAACAAGGCACTTTGTCTAGAAGCACAAAGGATTCAAATACACAGAAATAAAAGCTGATACCCCAGAAAGATGAGACAGAGTTAATTACCCTGCATGGATCCCAGCCATTAGACTGTCTAACCCATTGGGACTGTAGGAAAATGGCTGCCCAGGAGCACGGCAGACACAGAGGCAGGCAGATACTCATCACACCAGAACTCAGCAGCAGTTCCCCATGTCACAAGGGCCTCAGCTTTAAAAAAAAAAAAAAACACAACAAAAAACACCCCCAAAACCAGCACTGAACTGTAGCGTCAAAGGAACTAACTCCCACACGCAGAGGACATAAAAGTATCAGGCTGTGACAAACCCTGGAGTCACACTGCTCGTCACATTGGAGAGGGAATGAGGGTCTGACAAGGGCCCAGTTCTACCCAATGGCACAGAAAAGTTGACAAAAGGACTCCAAAACATGAACTGTATTTCAGCACAGCCAGAGGGAAAATTTAACACCCCAGGTCACTGGTAATGTACAGCAGACACAGCATCCTCAGTGGTACATAAAGCATCTTAAAAAAACCCAACTCTGATGCTTCCAAAGGAGCTCACCAAATCCCACTTCACTGTGCATCTTCTCACCAACCCCCCCCAAATACATTACAGCTGTACTTCCCCCACCCAAACACAGCTTTCTGCCCCACCACACACAGGCTGCTCCGTTTCACATCTCACTTCAGCTTCCCCGAGCCTTGTGCCTGAAGAGGCTCACTACCACTTACCCAAGTCTGACCTTCAGAGCAGCACAGGCTTTTTGGTTTGCACCCAGATGCCATGGACTTGCTCCAAAGTTTTCAGCAAGAATAGAACATTTTAGCCTTTGGGAAATTCAGTCTACCATTAGGGAAGGAAGGCAGAAGTGCCTTTGGCACTGGGGCAGCTGCAGCCCTGACCTGGTGGGAGGCAGGAAGGGAGCTGTGCAGTCTGGCCAGAAAGCAGAAGCAAGTACAAGCCCAAACAGTGCTGACTGGGGTGAGAAGCAATGACTCTGGGGCTCCTTCTGTCCTCCTAAACCTACACCTGAACACCCCAGGTCACGAGGAGCCCATCGGGTGACAACGCTGCCAGGAGGTACCGGCAGGCAAGCCGTGCTGCAGGAAGCACAGGCACCAACCCGAGCTCTGGGCTGGCAGCCAGCCATGCTCTCCCTGAGTACCCTTGGTGAGATGTTCTCAAAACTGGGTGTAGGTGCCTCATAAATGAGGTACTTAACAGGACAATGGCTTCTCTTGTTCACATTAAAATAGTGACAGAGTTCTAGCTGGCTCTGTCATGCTGTGTGCTGGTGGTAACAAGTGCTATGTGCCAGTCATGGTCCAGCAATAAAGTGCACTTCCACTGATTACTTCGAAAGATTTAAAAAAAAGAAAAAAAATATTGTGAATCCAGGCCGTACAGTTGAAATAACAGAGGCAACTGAATACATTTATGTTGGGTTGCCACAAGGCACTCATCCACTCAGAGAAAGCTGGCTACTTCAACAAGTTTCTAGAATAAAACAAAGCAACAAAATCCTCTGAAGCTTCCAGAAGGAACAATGCAAACTGCACCCCTCGCTCCGAGCAGTCCTCAGTTTCAACAGAGACCATCAGAGAAAGACTGGCAAAGTCTAAGCAATTGAACTGACTGTAAAGTAGAAATGCTTTGAGGGCCCTTACCATAAAGCTGTCACTCACAAGCAGTACCATGTCCAAGCACGTTCTGCCAGAGAGAACAATTCCACAATTTCATTTTGCAATGAAGAACTGGTCAGGTTGGAAAAGGAACAACGACTCCACTTTCCAGTCAGTGCTGAGCCATGAAATGGAAGAAAGCTGAGCTCTAGAGAATGCCCTGCCGGGAATGTGGGCTTAAGTTCAGATATAAGACTTTGCCCCTGAGCAGGTAAGTTGTGAGCCGCGTCTACCTATATCTCTGCTGCCAGGACAAACTCCTCCAAAGAGGGGTGGAGCTGACGGTGGTTAGCAGCCTCAGCAAAAGTCACCAGATTTGGCTTCTTGATAGGTCTCAGAGAGAGGTGCCCAATATATAGCCTGTACTTTGCTATCAGAACAGTCCCATCCACCTTACTTCTAGCTAACCCCATTTGCAAGGCTTCTGTAAATCTCAGTCCTCATCACCAACCCTCCTGTGCATGCCGTGCCCATCCTCCACAGTGCAATCAGATCCACACCCTTGCAAGAGACAGCACGATATTTCTTTCCCCCAAGAAAATAAATATTGGCAAAAGCAAAACTCTATTGTGCATGCCCTGGACAGCTGACCTTCACAGGGTTTATAGTGCATGAGATCAGCTGTATCAAACATGATGTTGAGCAAACACTCCACCTAGAAGATAAGCGATACGATCCACAAGGGAAGGAAGATTGGTATTGCTCTAAATCACACACTAAAAGGAGTAAGGCACCTACAAATACACACAACAAAAAAGGAAGCCTCTGAGGCCAGTCACTTGATATGTGTTGAAACAGAATATACAGACATGGCCTATCCCAAGAGAGGAGAGTTACCTTTAGGCAGGCTTCTCCCTCTTGAAGAAGAAATTTGAGGGCATCTCTCAACTGAGAAACAGCAACAAAATCAAAATAATAAGTAACAACAAGGTCGTTACCACTGCTAAGAACAGGAGCCATCTGTTTAGTTTTGTTGTTGCTATGTCCCATTAATGTTATCTCCCCCAGGAAAGACAAGACACTGCTTTCAAATCTACCATACACAGATCACTCAGGTCTGTGGTAAGATGCTGCAGAACTAATCCCATGCAAAACTATTCCCACGATTTGATCCCGATCCCCATCCCCAGCAGAGTGCAGCGCCCTGGAGAAGGGGAAGGAGCTCCTCCAGCTCAGAATCCCTCCATTCCTCAGGTACATCAGAGTGAATGGAGACTCCGTGCCAAAACCTCAGCACGAGGAAGGCTGAGCACAAATGCAGTGGGAGAGCTGTCGGGGAGCCGAGTTGGAAAGAGTCTTGATGGACTCTAAACCTCCACATGCATCAAACCCTCTCAACAGCTGTAAGACTGACCAAACCAGAAATAAACAAAGCAAAGCTGCAGGAAAGTAGGATGGCAGGTAAGGGGGATGTCTGTGTGTGCAGCCCAAAAAGGACTCCAAGAGCTCAGGGTTAGACAGAAAGGCTCCCCAGTACCAGCACATGCTCTCTGGCAGGAAAACAGGCTCATTTCAAACAGGATTCAACCACTGAATGCATTTCAGTTTCATTTCAGCTCACGTTCCCAGTTAAAAGAGCTGATTTTCCTGCACAGGCAAGGAACCAGGCACCACTCCGGTGTACACAGCAGCACAGGGCATTACTGCTGCCGGAGCCTTTCAAATCAATCAAAACATCTAAAGCTCTGGCTGCAAAGGTGAAGCACCTCGCACCAGGGGAGTTCCCCTCCTCACAGAAATTCACCATCTCCGACGGAAAGTATGCCCAATTTCCTTGAATTTGGTTCTGGGCCATGAGGTGCAGATGCAGCTGTACTTGTTGCAAAGGCAGAGAGCAAGACAGCAACCAAATAACACACATTCGCGAGTAGGCCTGAACAGGCATTTACTATTTATAAGCTAATCATCTGATCCCTCCTAAGGGAAATCCTATCCTTTTGGGCTGTTGAGAGCGCATGTAACTGCACAGTCTCTGCAGGATGGCTAGGGAGGAACAGAAGGGAGGCAATTATATCCGCAAGGAGCACACTCAAAAGTGCCAGGACAAAATTCCTCCCTGCTCTGTAACAGCACCAGGCATCCTCCTGGAGAGCAAGCCAGGGATTACAAACAGGGATTAACCTGTTATGCGAATTTGCTGAGAGCAAAGTAATTTGTAAATAGCAATCTTCTCCATTCATCGTTATCTAAAAAAGGTTCTGATCTAGTTCTGCAAATGTTGACGTTTTCCTGCAAGCAGCGATAGAGGAGAGTCTCACAATAAAAGCCCGCATCAAAATCCAGAAACACACCAACAAGCAGAAAACTGGCTGGCTGGAGCTACCTTGGAGGGTGGACAAGCAAGGATGGAAGAGAAAGGTATGAACTTTCATAATCGCTTGCTAGTTATCAATTCCTGGGGGAACATTCCTGTCGTAGGAAGTTAAGTGTGATGTGTAAGTACGCAGCACTGATTTTTTTTCTCCTGTTCACCTTTCTCCCTCATAAAAATAATCTGGGTTAGATTATACTGCTTCATTTTCTTGTAAAACAATGCTCAGTCATTTTGAACACAACTGCAAACACTCTTTCAATGCGACCACACACACACACACCTCAGAAACAATCTCACTTTCTCTCTAGCCTCTTTATTTTTTTCACTTACCAGTTTATTACTGAGAACAACTCTCTCCCTCAGATGACAGCAGCCTCTAAAGACAAGCTGAGGATACAGAATAGGAGCAGAAATTGCTCTGTTTCAAACACCACAGATTAAAGCAATGTCTCTTGGAGGAGACTGCCCAGCTCCAGGAGCAATCCTCACAAATGGGGAGGACGAGCCATCCAGGTCTGGTGCCTGCCTTCAGGTGAGCAAAGCTCAGCGAGATGCAGGCCACCAGGAGGGGGAATCGCTGCACACATCAGCCTCTTTGCTCCCACCAGAGCCGGGACAAGGGTGACTTTGAAAAGCCCCATGTGAACAAAAACCAAAAGCAAGCCAGTGCATATTTTGGCGGATCAAGATAACAATAAAAGCTGGCACAGCACCATTCTGCAAAGCCTCCGTATCATGGTAAGATTTAGCCCTAAAGCTTCCCTTGATTTTGGTTGGTGTTTTTTTTTTTTTCTTTTAGCTTGCTACAGACAAATCTGACAGCTCAGTGATGCTGTCAGCAAGACAGAAGGGCTGGAAGGACATTGCCACAGAACTAACAGCAATGATACATCTGAGGAAATTTCCTCAGTTCAGGCTCTTTCAGAAAAATCAAATAACTGTCACTGCCAGCGTAAACAGATTCCTGTGAACGCGGCAAAGGAAAGGGGAAACCAGAGGTTCCTAGAAATTAGTAACTATAAGTAAAACTTTTAAATTCATTTCCCAATCTTCATCTCATTAGATATTCATCTTCCAGCAAACACTCTGAAAGACATTATGGCCACCTTACAAACTCCCAAGCAGAGCAGACCACAGAACTTCCCAGGCTGTTAGCTGAGCTGCCATACTTGCTGTTGCTTTTATAAAAAAAAAAAAAAAAAAGAAAAGTATTGAGGCTTGATGTAAAAGTTGCCAGCAAATACCAAGTCATAACTTGACTTTGGGAAGTTTGTTCTCACGCTTCAATCTCTATCACTTAAAACTATACACTTTGGTTTCCACGCACACACTCATCACCAGCCATACCGAATTCCCACAGTCCAACTTCTGTCCTCCACAAGTACATGCAGACTGACCAAGTCTCTCTCAACTTCTTGTTGGATGCAGCAGATGGAGTTCTCGCCACCACGTGGCAGCTTTTTTCACCTTTAATTCCACCTTCATACATCGTCTCTGAACTCTGCCCAGCTTTCCACCAGCTTTTGCACCATGCACAGGCACCAAACTTGGGTGCAGCAGCGCAGAAGCATTTACACCAGTGAGAGCTGAGCTAACACACCTTCTCCTCCTCCTCCAGAGCCACAGTGAGGTATCAAAGACCACCTCTGCCTGCCTGCCTCCAGCACCACTCCGTGTTCAACACAGTGATGAACCCAGGCAAAAACTACTGCTCCGTAGGACAGGCCTTGCTCCTTCCTCACTTGCTTCTCCGTTGGTGTAACAGACTATTCCTGAGCAGTTTGCTTTCTCTGGTAATAGATGCGTGGCCTCACCAGAGGTACAGTGCCAAACTAATCAGACCAATGGATCGGATCCTCATCTCTTATCTTCTGCTCAGCACTCCGAGTTACTTGTGTGCTTCATCAGCTTTTAGCTGCAAACTTTCCTCAGGTCATTGACAAAATCAGCAGTAGGATCCTTAAGAGACCATTAACATAACGTCCCAAATAAAGTTCTGAGCCACCAATTTAACATGGGTTATTTTGAGCTCACCACCTTCAGTTAATTCAGCAGGAAAACCCAAAGGTATCATATCAAATGCTTTAGGGAAACCTATGTTTACAACACATAGTTGTTTGAATTTTTTTCAGTAAGCATCAAACCTACAACAACACTGTCTCCACACCAAACTTCAGCCACCAGCAGTTTCCAACCAGCACAGAAAGCTTTGCGAGCTTCTACCCAATACGGAGGGGAGGCAACTTCTCCAAAAAACTGCAAGGTGTGTGGGGGCACTGGGCTGACCCCACCAGACGGGAGAAGTCTCTGGCAAAATAACCAGCTCCGTGCCGTTACCACGGTCGGTGTGGCACACGAATCTCGCGCCACCCGCCAGCCCCTTCCAGCCGGGATCTCCTCGGTCCGTGGGAGGCGGGCAGCGAAGGCGCTGCCCTCCCGGGGCCGGGGCAGGCGAGCCGGGCCCCCGGCCTCCACTCCGCAGGCGAGGTCTCCCGCCGGCGGGCACGGCTCCACGCGGGGCTGGGGAAGGGCTGCTGCCCGGTACGGCGGGGCAGAGGCCCAGCAGAGCCGCCGGACCGAGCGGCAGGGCCGGCAGCGGGCAGGCTGCCTCCGCCCCGGACCTGACCCGGCGGAAGCCCCGCGTCTCCTTCCTTCCTCTTAACGTGAGCCAGCCTTTATCTCCTCCCCCCCGTCCCGGCGGTACCTCGGGGCCGCCCCCCGCGGTCACCGGCCACCCCGCGTCGCGGTGGGCAGCAGCGCAGGCCGGCCCGGGCCCGCCGCCACCGCCCGCCCCACCGGGCCCGGGCCGTGGGTCCGCCACCGCCGCCTCAGCGCTGCCGCCACCGGGCCGGCAGCCGTCCCTCACAGGGAGGCCCCACTCACCGGGCGGCGGCGAGGAGGAGGAGCGGGGCCCAGCCGGGCGGCGGGGAGAAGCCTGAGGAGCGCTGCGCGGCCCGGGCAGGGTAGGGCAGGGCAGGGCAGGGCAGGGCAGGGCAGGGCAGGGGCCGCGCTCGATACCCGAGGAGCGGGGGGACGGCGGCGGCGGCAGGAGGGAAGGGGGGAGCCGGCGGGGTCTCACCTGGCTCCGTCCGCGCCGCTCCCGCCTCTGCCGCGTGCAGCTCCCCGCCCTGCCGCCCCCCCTGACCCGCGCGGCACAGCCAATCAGCGCCCGGCGCCGCCGGCGCCGCTGGCCAATGAACAGAGTGAACGCGTCCCCGCCCAGCGCCACCGGCCGCCAGAGCACGCCCTTCTCCTCGCCCGCAAGCCTATCCCGTGACCCGGCGCGGAGCGCGGCGCGGGGCGGGACCCAGCGCCCGGCGCCCAATGAGAAATCACAGCGCGTCCCATTGCTGCCAATCCGCGGCCGGTCAACCTTTCCCCTCAGAAAAGGGTGGGCGGTCACGGGGTGTGTGTGAAAATAACCGGGGGGGCATAACGGGAGTGGGGGGGGCGCCCCCGCAAGTGACCGGCCGGTGACCAGGCCCCCTTCACGCCCCCCTCCCCCGGCCCGCCGCTCCTGTACCCGCGGGCCGCGGGGAACCGGCCGCGGTGGGGCCCGTGGGAGGGCGGCGGCCCGAGGGGCAGGCCGGGGGCCTGGGGACAGAAGCACCCCCCCACCCCCTCCCAAACAGCCCCCCGGGGGTACGTGTCCCACACCGTCCTCCTGCGCAGGCAGCAGCCGCCCGCCGAGGGCCGTGGTGTGAGCTGGCATCGGCGGAGCCCGAGTCCCTGCCAGGCAGCGCCGCTTCCCCCCCCCGCCCCGAGCGGTGTCCTGGCCAGGGCGGGGTGGCGCTGGACTCCCGTCACAGGGTTGGGGCACCTCGGAGCCGCGGTGTGGCAGGCCTTCCCAACGGGCCTGCTGAAGCCTTTGGATGGTAAGATCTTAAGGCCTCCCTGTTTTACCGGCCTACTCAGCCTTCGGCAGCTGCAGTTCTCCGTGGCCAGCTGCTGCTTGCCGCTACCTCCCAAAGGGCTGGGTGTCCCTCTTCCCCACGGCTCAACCCCCTGGGTTTCCCCATGGCGTTACTTCTGCCATTCTCACCTTACACTCAACCTGCCCTGCAAAACAGCCCTGCTAATATAGTTATGGGGCAACCTCAGGCTTTCTTACAGTCCGGATTTTACATTTCAGGCAGGCTCCCCGTCCCCCCAGCGCCTGTGGGATGGAGACGGAGCTGGCAAATCCTTGGGTGGATGAGGATGCTGCAGGGTCTCCCTGCCAGGACCTGGACAGGGCAGCACGAGGAAGGGATGAGCCAAGCTCAGCCACAGACAGGTCTGGAGGGTTTTGGGGGGTGTGTATGAAGGGGATATTGGTCCTTGGCCCTGGGGCTGCGAGCTGTGAGCGGAGCTGCCCTGTGCCTGGCTCTGAGAGGTGCAGGAGGGCTGGCAGCCTGCTCCTCGCCCCACAGGTGCTGGGTGTTGCAGCACTGGGGCCAGTTACCTGCGTTTATGATGTCCCAGTGTCACAGAGATGTGTTGAGCACCCTCAGGAGGAAATCCAAGCATGGCTGCAAAGGGCGCAGGGGCTCTGGCCTCACGCCCAGCGGGCTCACAGGCAGGCGTGTGCTGAGCTATAGGTGACTACTGGAGCTTGGGCGGGGTAGAGCAACAGCCCAGCAGTAGGGCAACAGGAAGTGGCTTGTGACTTGCTTTCGTTTTTCCCCCAGCGGAACAGACTTCGTGGCTCCTTTGGCAGGCCCGGGGACTGAGGGGTGATGGCGGGTGAGTACAACCAGCGGTGCTGGGTCTCAGTGGTGGGACAGGGGCCTGCCTGGGTCCTGCTTGGGTCCTGCTCGCCCTGTCCTGCCCGATGCACAGGGACACAGTGCAGCATGCGGCCTGGGGTCCGGGACACTGCGTGCCTGAGTAGCTGGGGCCCTGCTTCTTGCAAATGCATCCTGTGGGGCACTTTCTGTGGGTGTGTGGGAAAAGGGGGAGGTGGGCAATGGCAGGGAAAGCCCCCTGGGTGAGCAGTGAAGGAGGGAGCAGCACACCTGGGTGGGCAATGGGGGAGGGGGAGCACCCAGGGTGGATGGTGGGGGAGGGATCAGCAGCTGGGGAGGGGGCAATAGGGAAGGGGGCAGCACCCAGAGAAGGTGATGGGGAAGGGGGAGCAGCTAGAAGGGTGATGGGGAAGGGATCAGCACCCAGGGGAGGAGATGGGGAAAAGGAAGTGGGGGGGGGGGGGAAGCAGGAGCCATGGCATGGGGGCTCCGGCACTGACGGGGCTGCCCTGCAGATGAGCTGCTCATGAAGGTGCGGACAGCCTTTGTGGAGCGTGTGAGCAAGCCGCTGATCTCTAGACTGCTGGACGAGCTGCTGGCCCAAGGGGTGCTGAGCCTCGAGGAGGTGGATGAAGTGCAGGATAGATACGTGGTGCGCACCGACAAGGCCCGCTGCCTCATTGACACTGTGCGCCTGAAGGGCCCCAAGGCCAGCCAAATCTTCATCAACAACCTCAGGAAGTATGATGGCACCTTGGCAGAGCAGCTGGGTCTGGCTGCTGACTCGGGTGAGAGATTCAGGGCCGTGGTCTGCCCCCGGCCATGCTGGGGCTCCCGGTGCCTCTGGCGGGATGCTGGAGGGAGACCTGGCCCTGGCGAGTGTCCGAGGCCTGAAGGCAAGTGGCTGTTGGGTGTCGTCAGTGTCACTGCTCTGTGGCACTGAGTCCCCCTTGCCATGCAGTGACAACAGGACTCTCAGGGGTGGCTGTCCCCCCTGGGGCTGAACAGAGCCCCCCAAGGGGCAGAGCCCAGCTCCGCTCACCTTCCCATGCCCTGCAACAGCCCCCTCTTGCTGCAGGCGCTTCCCCATGTAACTGTGGGGCTTTCTGCTTGCAGGGCCTCCCGGTGCGCAGCTGGCCTCCCCCAGCACTGAGGCCGCCCTTGGGCCCCCCATCAGCATTGAGGGCCAGCAGTGGATCCGGCAGTGCTCCCTGAGCGAGTACCAGCGCATCAGGGACACAGAGGGAGACCAGGTGCTGCAGGCAGAGGAGATGAGAGGAGGGCTGGAACGTGGCCTGGCTGCCCTGCCGGAGAGGGCAGGGGCTTGCTGAGGGGAGCCAGGGTCTTTGCTGACCCAGGAGCAGGGCAGGAGATGTGGGGAGATGGCCCAAGGACAGGGAGAAGTCGTTGCTGCACCCGTGGGCCTTCTCTGCTATTAGCTGCCTCCCAAGAAAAGCCCCCTGCACCCACCCACTGCTGAGCGCTGCCTCCCTCTGTCCTCACAGATCTATCCCATCCATCTACCGCGGGAGACGCGAACCCGTAGGGCCCTGCTCATCTGCAACATTGAGTTTGAGCACTTGAGCCGGCGGGATGGGGCTGAAGTGGATGTAAAGGGGATGACGGAGCTGCTGGAAGGGCTGGGCTACATAGTGGACATCCATTGCAACTTAACTTCCCAGGTAAAGGACTGCACAAAGCAGCTCCCACCAGTCCTGGGAGTGGTGCAGAGACCCTCCTTGCATGTGTTAGTGATGAGGAGCTCAGGCACCACAGAGACACCTCTGTCCCCAATGGCAGTGGCTCCTGCCCACAGCTGGTGGCTGGGTCTCCACACAGCTGGTAATGGGAGGCTGATGTTCCTTCCTTATGCTGGTTTGTAGGGGATGGCTACGGTCATGAAGGATTTTGCAGATCACAAAGACCACTGGACCTCTGACAGCACCTTCCTGGTCTTCATGTCCCACGGGGTCAGGGCTGGGCTCTGTGGGACCAAGAGCAGAGGCGAGACCACAGACATCCTTTCCCTTGACACCATCTACGAGAAATTCAACAACAAGCACTGCCGGGGACTGCTGGGCAAACCCAAACTGGTCATTATTCAGTCCTGCCGTGGAGGTGAGTCCCTGCTATGAGGTGCCTGTGAGGCGAGCAAGCTGGCCAGGCTCTCCCAGGGCTCGTCAGCCCTGAGCACAGGGTGGGGACAGGATGGGACACCCCATCATCGCTGATGGCTGGCCCTCCCTTCCTAGACAAGGTAGGGTTCGTGATGGTGAGCGACTCCGCAGACCCTGCCATGCCCGCTTCCAGCTCAGCTCACACGATCCCTGCAGGGCTGGAAGATGACGGAATCTGTGAAGTCCACCTAGAGAGTGATTTCGCCACTTTACATTCCTCCACGCCTGGTAAGCAGTTCCTGGAGACAGTTGCCCTGCCAGAGGGCAGGCCAGGAGGACAGGACTCCCATTCCTGATGCCATGGGTCTCCTCCACACCTCCTCCTCCTCCTCAGGGCGGGTTGCCGGGAGTCCCCTCCATCTGGTGACCGCTTGGGCATTGCTCCAACAGCCTCTGGAAAAGGCAGTGGCCACCAATGCCAGGGTACAATGCTGCTCCAGGACACCCACACATCCCTCTTGGTGGCAGCACCAGGGCCCAGAGCTGTGTGCCCCTGCCTGGCTGCTTTCCCTTGCCTTGGCTCCAGCCCTCCCCACTGGCTCTGCCTGCACTCCTCCCCCAGCCAATTTATCTCACCACAGTGGCTGGCTGGGGGAATTATCTTCTCCTGCTGGGTCACAGATGGCTCCAGGCCATGCCAGCCTGGCAGCTGGCATGGCTGGGACCATGGGAGAGCAGAGAGGCTTGAAGAAAATACATCCCTTCTGTCTTCCCTGAAATGCCCTATCCTTTTCCCATGCTGTGGGTTTAATGGGCCAAATATAATGATTTCAGAGAAGATACCCGTCTCCTGCTCCAGCACTCAGCGTTCATCATTGTTGCAGTGAAGGACACCAGTGGAATCACACTTGGCATCTTCTGTCTCCCCAGATACTGTCTCCTGGAGAAGCCCAAAAACAGGCTCCATTTTCATCCAGCGCCTGATAGAGCAGTTTCGAAACCATGCCTGTAACAGTGACTTACAGGAGCTCTTCCGAAAGGTGCGGCTTTGTAGTTAAGTGCAGGTGTGCCAGCAGATGCAGCCATGCCAATGGTCAGAAATACTGCTCAGAGCAGAGCTCGGGCCAGGGCATGCCATTTCTCGGCAGGCCTCTTGGGAGCAGGCTCTGTCAAAAAGGGGTCTGGTTTGGCCTGGGAAGTCAGCTGGATCTCTGGAGCCATCAGCACCCTGCCATGTTGTGGGCACGGCACGCAAGAGCCTGGCCTGGTGGCACAGCCCATGGCATCCCTTGTGCCACCAGAAACGTGCCTGGGGATGTCCCTGGGGATGCCTCATGATGCCCTGCACCCTTCCCATGCTGGGAATGGAGCTGCTCGCATTTCTCTCTACTGTCTCTCTCACCCCAGGTCCAATATTCCTTTGGAAAATTCCCTCAGCAGTTGCCATCACAAGAACGGACTACAATGCTCAGGAAGTTCTACCTCTTCCCAGGCTGCTGATCTCCTTGCCCATGGTGAGTCTCTTTACCTCACACCTCTGCGGCAGCCTTTTGTCTGTGCCCTAAACCTGGTACCCAGCCAGCGGGGAGGAGCAGGGAGAAATTCCCCATCGCTCCTGGGCTCCAGACTTGTGGCTCAGACAGGATATCCAAAGGACTTGTGTGCTGGTAGCCGGGGCTGGGCTGTGGCCTGATGAAGTGTAGGGATCGTGGAAAAGGAAAAGGAAAGAAAGAAGACGGAGAGAGAAAAAGGAAGAGAGAAGATTTCACTGGTCCTGGGTCCAGCGTTGGTTCAGTCAGCCGAGGGGTCCAGTTCCAGTGGGCTTGTGCACCTGCGGCTTCAGTTTGTGTCCTTTTATCATCCTTGCCCCTCCTTTGGGCAGGCACTCGAACTCATTAGGCTAATAAGCAGTTTGTGAGCCTTTGGGCTTGGGGGTTGTTTGGGGAATAACTTCTTCCCTGCAGACACTGCAATTGTTTGATCTTTGTATCAGAACAGCTTATCAGAACAGGGACCTGTGCACCCTCCAGCACATCCTCCCCCTCCTGTTGCTGATGTCTGAGCTGATGGGCTTTTCACCTTGGTTCCTTGCTGCTGCAGGGTTTGTTGTTATGCAGAGTTCATCTTTAAGCAGAATTTGCCCCACCACAATGTTTGAGATATTAACTCTTTCAGTCTCTCAGACCTCCCAGCTGGCCGTAGGAAAGACAGGTACTCAAGCAACGTGTTTCAGTAGCCTGTGTCTCAGGAGCTTCTCGGTCTAATGTTCTTCGCAGGTGAAAAAATAATACACAGACAGCAAAAGTGTTTGAATTTGGGGTAACACAGCAGAAAGCTCAAGTTCAAGGGGAACACAGCCCTGTTCCAGGGAGAAAGGACAAGAGGAAAAGCCAAGCAGCTCTGCAGAAACACAGTCAATCTCTAAACCAGCTACTTGTGCCTCCTCTGCTAGGCAATTACAGACCTGGAATAAAATATTTCTTGATCTCCTGTCTTCCCTTCCTTTTGTGGCCTCCAAACAACCCCAAATTGAGCCAACTCTTCCCAGGGAGCAGCAGAGACACCTGACTCTGGAGCACCAAATGCAAAGCTGGTTAGTGTCTCTCTTAACTGTTCCCAGACAGTCGGTCCCCAGTTGCAACAGAGATGATCCATCACCCCCAGAGCCACTTCCGCCCCGTCTCTGGCTTTACCTGTTGTCGAATAAAGGGATTTTCACAGCAGACAGCACTGCTCCTCTGCCTTTAGCCTGACTGGCAGTAGCTGCTGTTACATTGCCTTCTCAGGGGATGCTGAGTAGGCGGGAGATGAGAAATCAGGGGGAGCTCAGGGAGGAGGGGACGCCCGCTTTCAGGGCAGGCTGGGCAGATGCGCTCCAGGGGGATTTCCATGCCTCACCCTTGCAGGCTCGCAGCATCTCCTTGCTCACGAGGCAGCTTCCCCCACTCCGCAATCCTCCCGTTGCCCCCAAGGTGGAGGAAGGACGTGAATCCCCCTGGGAGCCAAGAAAGATCCTCAAACCTGTGTCTTAACGTGCGCTGCTCCCACAGCTCGGCATGTTACAGGCCCAGCTCAGTTGTCACCTCCCACCAGAATCCCCGCTGGTAAGCGAGAGCCCCTTCCTGTGCCCACCGCCGCCCTCCCTGTCCTCCACGGCCACATCCAAACCATTTTCTGCCTTGGCATGGATTCAGCTTTATTGCATGTTCTGCAAAGTCATAGCCAGATCCGCAACCAGGTGGTCTGGCAGCAGGAAAATGAGAGGGCTCTCCTGCCCCCTCCTAGTGTTTGAGACACTCCAGCTCAGGCAGGACAGGCTGCGCAGGAAGGGCAGCGTCCTGGGCCACTGCCACCCCGCATTCCTGTGAGGTGGCAGGAGAGCTCAGTGGGATGGAGGTGCCACTCTGCTCCAGCTCCAGGCGACCCAGGGTGAGAGAAGGCTTTGCAAGCAGGATCAGACTGCAAAGTGGGCAGCCGGTCCAGGCCGAGCCCCTTCTCACAGAGCCCCACGTCACTGCCCGGGGCTCCTCAGGTCCCACATGGTGCTTGCAGAAACCCTGGTCCCCAGGGCTATGGTGGTGGCAGGAAATTGAGGACAGCAGTGATGAATTCTTCAAATTTATCCTGATGGACTACGTGGCCTGCACCTTTGATGTACTGGACCTCCGCCTTGGGGAAGAGGCGCTGGATCTCTGGGTAGTCTTTGGAGCTGCAGGACAAGGGAACATGTGATGGGAAGCATGGTCAGAGGTCCATCCAGGTGTCTCTCCTCACCCTCCCCAGGCAGACGGGGATCCCGCGACTGACCATGTCCCCTTCCCCGCTGGGAAAGCCCAGGGCTGCCCCCAGGTTCCCTCTCGCTCTCCAGCACGTTGGTGTCACCAGCTGCTGGAGGCATGGAGCTCGCTCCAGGACCTTCCCCATCTCAGGGGTTTCCTCCCACCCTCGGCAGCTGCAGAAGAGCACAAGCGGTCAAACCACAGATTTCGAACCGCTTTTCTCCAGTCCCACCTGATGTAGGGAGAGTTGGATCCTCCCAAGAAGAGTGCAGGGCCAGGATACGGCTTGTGGAAGGTGGGGAAGTTCATAATATCTGCCAAGTGGTCGGAAATAGCCTCCAGGTTCACCCGCCAGATGTAGTGGCCCTCCACCTCCACCAGGTTGGTGAGGAGGAACTGTCTCAGCTGCGGGAGCTGCCACAAAAGGGTATCGTACGCTCTTCTGTAAGAGCAACAAGCCCTCAAGATTGTCCTGGCACCCTCCATCCTCCCCTCCACCCCCTTCTGCCCATCTCCCATGCTGTCACATTCCCCATCGCCCCTGCAGCCTTGGTGAGATGTCTTCCAGCTGCCCACGACAGTGGCAAGTGAGCAGAGGTGGAAAGAATCTTGTGGCCCTAAAGCCCTGTGCTCTGGTCCCAGGGACAGGCTGGGAGCAGAAACCCGATCCAAGGAGTGGGATTTCCTACCTGGACCACTGGACGCAGCTGATCGTCAGCCAGCTGGCGGGCCACAGAGCGGGGCAGACCATCCGGGATCTTCACTGACTTCATGGCAGAGATGTAGGCAGAGAATTCGGAGACTGGTGCGGTTGAGATGGGACTGATGTCTACAGAGATGAGGCGCTCCACCAGGTCTGGCTGTGGGCATAAGCGGGGCAGATGGATGCCAGCCGAGATCTCCCCAGTGGGACTGGGCACAGGGCTCCGCTCCCACCCAGACTCCCTGAAGGTTTTTAGCTCCCTCCTGCCTCAGCAGAGAGCTCCACGTGCTCCTCCCCGAGTTCCTATTTCCCTGTGCCTTGGCACGGGAGATCTCCAAGCTCCCTCGCCATCAGTGCCGGAGGGACAGGGCAGAGCGTGGGCTGGTGGACAGAGACTTGCTTCTGCTCCCACAACCCGGCTTACAGCTCTGAGCAGGACAGCACCCCCGACCGTGGCAGAGAAAAGCCAGCTCCTGTGGGGCTGTGGGCAAGGCTGGCACCCGTGAACAGCCCGCACAGGTGCCACCCCCCTTCCTACAGCCTCCCGCTCCAGGAGCACCCTGCCCCCCACCAGCTCCCCCCACCAGCCCCGGGAGCCCTGCGCCTGCCGACCCGCTGCAAGGCCAGCGTCATGGCCGTCTTGCCCCCCATGCTGTGTCCCAGGAGGATGCACTTGGTGATGCCCAGGCGGGTCAGGAGGTGCTGCACGTCCAGGCTCATCGCTTCATAGGTCATCAGCGGGCTGTGTGGGCTGCCGCCATGATTCCGGGCGTCCAGCGTCAGCACCTGCCTGGGCAGGGGCACCGTGTCACCCCAGCCCCGGGCACTGCTCGCCCGTGACCCCCCTCCTCGGGGCACTGCAGCCTCCCCCCGGCCCCAGGGCCTCACCTTGCCGCTGCCGCGGCGCACCAGCGCCCTGGCCACCGCCTGGAAGTTGCCGTGGCTGCCGAAGAGCCCGTGGAGCAGCAGCAGGGGCGGCCGGTCCCCGCGGCCCCCCACCTCCGCGTGGACCAGCGGCACCGCTCTGCCGGGGACAGGGTGGCATGGGGGCGTGGCCGGGGATGGGGGGGCGAAGGGGGCGTGGTCGGGGATGGGGCGTGGCCAGGGCGGGGTGGGGGGGTAGGGCCAAGGGCTGCTCTGCTGGCAAGGAGGGTGGAACGGCAGTGGGGGCTAGGGCGTGGCCACGGTCAGGGGGTGCGGCCGGCGTCCCGGCCCCACAGGCGAGCCCAGCCCCTGGGAGAGGGGGGGAACCGTGGCGCGGAGGCGGGGTTAACGCTGGGGGGCGGGGCCCACCCCGGGTAGCGGCCCCGCCCCTCCTGTCGGGACCCCTCCCTCCGCTCCCGCCCCGCGCGCGGCCGAGCCCTTACGTCACCACGGAGCGGGCGGCGGCGGCGGGCGGCGGGGGGGGGCGGCGCAGCCGCCATGGCGGGGCGGCGGCGCGGGCGCGGGGCAGCCGGCGGAGCATGATGGCGGCGGCGGCGGCGCACGGGCCGTGACGCAGTGCGCGCGCGGGCGGCCCGGCCCCGCCCCGCCCCGCCCCGCCCGGCTGCCGGCGGCGGGCGCCCCCTGGCGGCGGGCGGGTGCCGGGTTCTGCCTGCGCCTGCCAGACTCTCGGCGGCGGCAAGGTCACCGCCTGCCCGCGCGCTGCCTGCCGGCCAGGGAAACGGGTCCGTGTCCCCGTCCGCCGCCCCCCCGCTCCGCCCCCCTTCCCCGGCCCGGCCGGTGCCAGGCAGACCCCCGGGCCGGGCTGAGCCGGGCAGGACCGCCCTGCCGACGCGCTGCCGATCCTTATCGCAGCTGCCTGCCTGCCTGCAGCGAGCGGGCAGCCAGGCGTGCCGGGCAGCGGCGCGGGGCGCGGCCCCGGGGGAATTTGAGCCGCGCAGATCACCTGCCTGCGAGCGGGGCGGCGGGGGCTCCGCCAAGACGAAGCGGTGGCGGCCAGGCAGGCTCGGGCTGCCCGCTCCTGCCTGCGGCTGCATCCGAGGCCGAGGGTGGGGAAACCTCCCGCTCCCGTCTGCCCGCGGGCAGCCTTTTCCCAAACGCTGCTCCGAGCGCCCCGAGCGGGCAGCGGGGCGGGCAGCCCCCAGGGCAGGTTGCAGGCGCCTGGGGAGCCCGCTCGGCCCCGGGGAGCGCGGGCTCCGGCCGTGCACCTGCAGCAGCTCCTTCTCCCTTTGTCCCTGCCCGCTGGAGCGTGGCGGGGAAGACAGGTGCCACGGCCGTGCCGAGGCGAGGGGACCGGTTGTGCAAGGAGGCCTCGCCCCAGCCGCTGTTCTGGGGTGGGGGGGAGCACCCCGTGTTCCCCTCCGCGGAGCCAGACTTTGGACCGGGCGAGCAGGGAGTGCCGCTGCCGGATTTCCGCGGCTGCTCCGCGGGCTCCCGCCCCGACGGCTGCCAGAAAGCTGCCCCCGAATGGGCAGGGGGGCGACCGGCCCTCCCCCAGCAGAGACACTTCCCCCCCCCCCCGGGGTAGGGGGACGAGGGGCTGCGGTGTGAGACCCCTGTCTGCAAATGTGGTGCTGCCGTAGCAGAGGGTGGGGGGTGGCTGCTTTGGGGGGGGGGCTGTAGCCTCGGCGCCCCCTCCCCATACCCGCTGGGGTCCTGCCCCCCCGCCCCCTTTCCCCAAGGATACTCGGGCTACCAAAACAGGACACGTTTATTGACAAATGTAACCGGTACAGACCACGCGTAACAGGGACGGGCGGGTGCCCGGCCGCTGGCTATGGTGGTGGTGGGGGGGGGACGACACTGAGGGGGAGGCACCGTCCCCATCCCCGTCCCCATCCTGCCCCATCGGCGCGGGCAGGGGCACGCCGGGCGCCGCTTCCCCCGCCGCCCCGAAACCACCTCTTGTTTAACCGAAACCGTCTCTATTTACACAGCCCGGCCCTGACCCCGCAGCTGTCCCCGTCCCCTCCTTCGCGCCCCCCCCCGCCCGGATGCCACTGTCCCCGGTCCCCATAGAGGGCGATGAGGATCCCAGGGTGGGGGGGGTGGGGGGGTGGGATGCCGGGGGGTGCCGGGGGGGCTCAGACATAGTTCCTCTTGTCGTAGCTGGTGACAGCGGAGCGCGGGGCAGAGTAGGCCACCTTGCCGGTGGGGTACCTGTCATCTTTGGGGGGGCAGGAGCAGCAGAGCAGGGCCCCCCCCAGCAGCAGGAGCGCGGAGGCCGCCCAGCCCACGTAGAGCGAGGTGCCCAGCTCCCGCTTCTGCGCGTCAATCACCAGCGGGTTGTAGAAATCCCGGATGATTGTGTTGGCCGACCAGGAGACGGGGATGAGGGTCATGACGCCGGAGAGGAGGAAGATGACGCCAGAGACGATGGTGATCTTGGCTTTGGTGCTCTCATCCTCCACGCAGCGGGTGCACTGGGCGCCCACGATGGCCACCAGTAAACCCAGGACGGCCAAGACGATGGCCACCACCAGGAGGGCACGGGCGGCTTGCAGGTCCTGCGGCAGGGCCAGCATGGAGTCGTAGACCTTGCACTGCATCTGCCCCGTGCTCTGCACCACGCAGTTCATCCACAGTCCTTCCCAGATGATCTGGGCCGTCACGATGTTGTTGCCGATGAAGGCCGTCACCCTCCACATGGGCAATGCGCAACAGATGATGCTGCACAACCAACCCAGCACTGACAAGGCCACCCCGCCTATCTCCAACCCCATCGACATGGTGGCTGGTTCGCTGCCGCGCTCCGGGCGATGGCGGAGAAGAACCCACGGACCGAAACCGTCGCCTTCACCCGTTGCTGCTCGCAGCCCTTGGGGGATCGGCTTACACCTGGGTGCACCTGCGTTTATAAGGGCTGGCGGGGCCAGCTCAAGTGCCCGCCCGGGGTGGGGTTTCGCTGCTGGACGCTCCTCTCTGCTCCTCCGTCACCGTCACCCACGTCCCACACCCTCCCCTTTGTTTGCAGAGATGGCGCCAGGTTACTGGAGAAGGGCGGGAGGGGGAGAGACGCCACCTGCTGCGGCCATCCCCTTGGTTTTGGGGCGATGGTTACCGGGAAACACGGTCACCATGCTCATTTGGACCCACCGGACCCCCTTGGGGACCTGGAAATCCCTTGGCTTTGCCATTACCCCCCAGAGGTGCTGGCAGGTCAGGGTTTGGTTTATTTCTGGAGTGTCTTATCAGTGCTCACATTTAACTGGGGTTCGGCAAGCGCTGAGCACCTTTGTGTCGCCGTGCAAAGTGCAACCCTTTCACCGTGCCGTGATGCTTGTTGTTTTGGCACAGCCATCCTAGGGGAGCCATGGGTGCTCTCCCTGCCTGGCAGGGTGGGAGCAGGAGGGGGCCGGGCAGGCCTGCTCCCACCCTGCCAGGCAGGGAACACTGGTGGGGATCCCCCAACCGGATGGTAAATATCTTTACTCATCCTGCTCATATATTTTGGCCTTGAAGGAAGCAGATAACGCACGTAACTGCCCCGGCAGCGTCACCCCATCAACCGGAGCGGGCAGCCAGCAAAGGGAAAAAAAAACAAACAAGGCAGGTGCAGGCAGGCTGCCGGCAGTCACGCTCAGACCTGGCAGTGGCAGCCCCATGGCTGTGGGGGTGCATGTGTCTCCCCCATCAACCATCCCCCCCAACCTTGCATGCCGGTGGTGGTGCCAGTATTTCCAGGTCCCCCCCTCCCCAGGAATGTGGTTGCTGGCCCCCGCCGGACATGGGCTTGCTCCTGCCTGTTCCCTGCCTGCACCGAAATCTCCCCTACGACTTATTAACTATTCAAGAGCACAGCGGGATGCTGGCAGCCGGCACGACAGTGGGAGCCCTCCCTGCTCGGGCACCCGAGGTCTGTGATGGGGGGGAGCCCTGTGTCTGCCTGGCTGTACCCCGCAGCACCCTGACACCCCATAGCCAGGGGGGTGTTGGCTTCAGGTGCCCCATAGCACTCCAAAACCCCATATCTGGCTGGGTCGGCTTCTGCTGCCCTGCAGCATCTCATAGCCAGTGGGGTCAGCCTCTGCCACTCCAGAGCACCCCAACACCCCATACTTGGCTGGATCAGCAGTTGTCACCCCACGTCACCCCAGCACCCTGTATCCATCTGGGTTGGCCTCCAGCCCCTTGCAGCACCCTGTATCTAACCTCCAGCACCCTGTGACACCCCAATACCCTGTATCCAGCCAGGTTAGCCTCTGCCAACCCATCTTGCCCCATTTTGGGGCATCCCCAAAATAC
Organism: Harpia harpyja; assembly: GCF_026419915.1. Classification (NCBI taxonomy): domain Eukaryota; kingdom Metazoa; phylum Chordata; class Aves; order Accipitriformes; family Accipitridae; genus Harpia; species Harpia harpyja. The sequence continues at coordinate 12,571,318 of NC_068951.1, read as the reverse complement.
CCCTTATCTGGCCACGTGGGCTTCTACCACCCCATGGCACCCCAAAACCTCCTGTATCTTGGCTGGGTGGGCTTCTGCTACACCATTGTACCCTAATCACCCCACTGAGGGCACCCTGAGCCCCTCACAGCTGGCCAGGATTGGTGGCTGTGGGGGTACCCAGGGGTGACCCCATATGTGCTGCCGAGGGGGAGCCCATGCAAGCAGCACCCCAGGGATTTGCGCCCTTGTTGCTGGGGGGTGCTGGGGGTCCCGGCCCTCGGGGGCACCCTGGGGTGCCCGTGATGCCAGTGCTGCCAGCAGGCGATGATGGGTACAGGGCCAGGCCTGCTGGGGTGCAGCTGGCACTACACTGCCAACCCCCAAACAGCTCTGGGCTGGCCGAGGGCCCCCCAGGTCCGCAGGCAGGGGTGCCGGCAGCATGCACCTCAGGCAGGGCTCTGCTGGTGGCCCTGGGGTGTGGGTGCGCACAGGCACACAGATGCGCACGCACACACACACACACAAACCCACACCCCCTCTGCCGGCAGGGACACCCGGACACGCAGCTGCACACACAGACAGACACACGCTCACAGACAGAGGCGAACAGGTACACGACGGCGCTACAGGTGCTCACATGCGCACCCCACGGCGCACACACGGCTGCAGGTACACCAGCACGTGCACCCTCAGACACACATGGCAGGAGGGTTCCCCAGGCAGGGCTGTGGGGCAGGGGTAGGGGCAGGGTTATACTACAGGTGGGGGTGTGGGGCAGGAAGATACCCCAGGCAGGGGTGTGGGGCAAGGGGGTATCCCATGCAGGGCTGTGGGGCAAAAGAGATAACCCAGGTAGGAACGTGGGGCAGGGGGGGATACCCCCAGGTAGGCGTGTGGGGCAGGAAAAGAGGGGGATACCCCAGGTGGGCATATGGGGCAGTGGGGATGCCCCTGGGGTAGGGGCTACTGGGGCAGGGATGGGGTGAGACGGGGCAGGCAAAGCACCACAGCCCCCGAGCCTGCAATCAGAGCCCCACACGCCGCGTCCCCACTTCGTCATCCCAAATTGCCCAAAGTACAGGCTGCGCGCAGTGCCGTGCCGGCCCGGGGCAGCTGCTGCTACCTGACTCACGACAGAAGAAGGGGCAAATCACCGGGGTTTCGGGGTGCCGGCCGCCACCGCCACATGCTTCAGGATGCATTCTTGTGGCGAGCAAACCGGCTTGCCAGTATTTACCGAAAACAGCTGAGTGGGGCCAGCATCCCTGCGGGGGTCCTGGGAGCATCTCCATCCCTTCTGCTGCTGCATCCCCCACCCTGGTGAAACCCCTCTGCTCTCCCCCCACAGCTGGGAAGGGATGGGGAGGATCACCCAAAGCAGGTCCCCCAGGATGGGGACAAGGTGGGATGGCCGCATGGAGCCACCAGTGACATGGGGACAGGTTTGCACCCCCAGTAATGTGGTGACCCCAGATGAAAGTCAGACCCAAAGGTCAAGGGAGCATTGCCGGTTTGGTGGCCCACACTGCGGGAAGGACTCCTGTGCTGGCGGGGGGGACACCCACTGCAGGCATCCCCGCATCCCCACCCAGCACTCAGCACTCAGCACCCCCGGGGGTGAGCAGGAGGTGACAGCAGAAACCGCCCTGGGCATCGCGGGCCGGGCTCACGTGCACCCAGCAGCCAGCACAGGTTTTGGGGTGTTCCTCCTCCCCTGCGGTCTCGGGAGTGACGGCGTGTTTCCCCCCCTGGGGGAGCTGGGCCGGGGCGGTAAATGCTGCCTCGGCTGCTTATATTTCAGGCGTGGGGCTGCTGGCTCTGCCCCGGCCAGGGCACACAGGCAGCCCATTGTTGAAGCCCCTTCGGCGGCGGCGGAGAGCAGGTAAGGCAGCTCCAAGCATCAATGGTAGCTCTGTCTGCTGGCGGGGTGGGGATGGAGCTGCCAGCAGCGCCGGCGCCCGGCCGGCACATGGGGAGCTGGAGGGTGGTGGTGGGGCACGGTCTGGCGGGACCTGGCAGGGGGCTGGCAGCTCGCTCGAGGAATGCCGGGACGCCCGAAATCTCAGTGTGCCCGGGGTATCCCAACTCCGATGGCTTCAGATCAGCTTCTCTGGGGCTTTGCTGCAGCACCCTACTTCCTCCGAGCATCACCTGCGGGGGCACCCCCCATTGCACCACTCGCATCCCCCTTCCTGAGCCATGGCTGTCGTCTCCCCCATCCCTTTGACAAACACCTCGGCAGCACTTGGGCATATTTTCCCTGTTCAGAGATGCTTTTTGCTCAGCAAATAGGGCAGGGCTTTTATTTTCAGAGCGACTTCAGGCCAAAGGTCCCATTTCTCGCAGCAGCACTTGCTGCCTGGCGGCTGTGTCCCTCTGGGGACCCCACAGCTCCCGGCACACAGCTCCTCTCCTGCCGAGCCGATAAGACTTTGCTTTCCTCTAGTGGGAAACAACCTGACTCTGCATATTTGAGCCCCTCGCGGGGGTTTTCTGTTGGGCAAGTACTTTTTTTGGGAACATTTAGTCTCTGGGCTGCCAGTAACTAATCCCCGGCCGCTGGCAGGGAGAGGCTGCCCAGCTCCGTGCCGGCTGAGCAGAAGGGCTGGTGCTGTGCCTCGCTTGGTGGATGTGAAGCCGGAGATCCCAGTGGGTCACCGCTTGCTGGCAAGTTTTGCCAACCTTTTCGGGACGTCAAGGTAGCTGGGATGGCAAGTCTGTGTGCGGGTGCTGGGGGATGAGGGGCTTTTGGCTCAGTGGCATGGGGGCTGAGCCGGTGCTGGGTGTGCGCATGAGATAGGAATGTCACATGTGTCCTGGGTGGAGATGTCCCCAAGCCTTTTTGCAGAGGGCTCATGCCCCAAGCTCTCTGCCTGTGGGGTGTCCTCTGCTGTGTGCAAGGTCAGGGCGGCGCAGCCTCCGCCAGGCACCTGGTGTGCCTGGCTTTGCAGTGACACCGGGTTTAATGCCACCTCCCTGCCCAGGATGGCCTCGCTGCCCAGCCATGGGGCTGTGGCACATCCCCATCCTGATGAAGCAGGGACAATTGGTGGAGGACGTTTCCCGAGCCACGAAGGCTGGTGGCTGATGTGCCGGGATGGGAGCTCTGATGTCACCGACCCTGTTAGCATGCGGTGGAGTAGGATGGGAGCTCAGGCCCCCCCGCCCTGCAAATCTCACTGGATTTGGGGCAGGGCACCTGCACCCAGCTGGGTGCTGGGGCAGGTGCTGGGTGGCAAAGGCTCGGGATGGGGTGAGCACCCCGTTTTGGAGTGGAGGGGCTCCCTGCTGAGCGGGTGGGCTGTGGTCCCATCACAGCATGTCCCTGTGCCATGTCCACTTGTAGGTGCCACCAGGATGAAGCCAGGGCTGAGGTCCTGCAAGATGCACCCAGGCATCTGGGACGGGGCTGTGGGGCTGGTGTCCATGCAGTGACGGCCCCAAATGACATGTGCTGAGGTGCTTGGCAGTGCCACGGTCCTACCCATGCTGCACCAGCATCCTCTGGCTCAGTGGGCGTTGGGGACGGCGTGCTGCCCCAAGGGTTGGCTGTTGCTCCTCCGCTCCCTGCCAAGCTTGTGTCCGTCTGTCCTACTGGCCGGCAGTGCTGGCAACACAGGGCTGGCTGTGCTGCCTGGGCGAGTGTGTCGCTGGGGGATGTGGGGAAGGGCACGGGGGCTGTTTCTGGGTGGCAGCCGCCAGTTTGAATATATGTCACGTTCCAGCTTTAATTACAGTAATTGTCGGAGGGCTGTGCTGGCGCCTGCTCTGGCTCCGAGGGGGAGCGTGAGCAGCTCAGGTGTTTGATGCTCAGTGCACAGAGGAGTCCCTGTCCCTACCTTGCCATTTGTCCGCAGCCCAGAGGCATGTCCCCACATGCCTGTGGGGACACAGCCCATGCAAAGTGCACACACGCATTGGCACGTGCCTGTCTCCAGCCACAAATAATTTGGTGGTTATAGCAGCTGGCTGGGAGGTGAAAGCCATGCTCAGCCTCAGGCAGAGTCTGGCCCCGGCGGAGATGCTCTAGAGCCCCACAGATTAAAGGGAGCTCTTGACCATGAGGCTCCAGCCCCGGGGTGGGCACACTGGTATGTAAGCAATGCGGGCGCTCCAGCAGGACAGACAGATGAACAGATGGAGCATCCCAGTGTCTGGGTGGCTCCTCCGGCACAGGTCAGGCAGGCAGGACTCCGGCTTGTCCCCATGGGTCAGGGTCTGCAGCAAGACCCAAGCATCCCCGAGTGCCTGGGCTCTGCCCTGCCTGCTCCTGCTGCGCCAGGCACTGGCATCCCCAGATCGGGCGCTGTTGGCATCCTCATCATTGGGATGACCACCTGGCTCATCCCACGGCATTGGGGCACGATACTCAGGGAGGTCCCGGAGTGGGCAGCGACAGCTCTAGAGCCTGTTGCACTAAACAATTAGCACAAGTGATTGGATCATATGGGTAACCCCAGTGCTTGGAAAAACTAAGATTATCTCAGGCCCTGTTATCTTTTCTAGAGGCCCAGGATTAAGCTGGCGTGGGGGAATGGTGCAATGTCCATCTGTCTGTCCTTGCAGTCTGTCTGGCCTCGTGCTGCGCCTGCGCAGATGCTGGAGGGACTTTGGAGGTAGCGGGGAGGGGATGTGTGTGGGGGCTCATGGATTAAAGGAGGAGAGGTTGGGCAGTGCCCAAAGTATTGGCAGTATTGGAATTGGCGTTGGCATTGGTATCGGCACAGCCTGGCCAGCGGAAACGGCTGGTTGTGCCGAAATGCTGTCAGCAACACGCAGCCCTGCTGGCCCCGCTGCCCTGCCTGCACCTGGCACCCTGGTCACCACTGGGGCAGCAGCGGCACTGGGACACCTCGAGGTGCTGCCCCCTGCAGCTCTGACCCACTGAGTCTGGCCAGCGCTGCAGGCAGCGCAGGCAGCGCAGGCAGCGCAGGCAGCATGATGTCGGCAGGGTTGGGACCAAGGGCTGCCGTGTGAACGGCGTCTCGGCAGTGGAGCACAAGGTGGGGTGGGTTTTGGGGTCTGCCCCCATCCCGCCCCAGGCAGCGCCGTCTCTCCTCCATGTGGAGCCGGCAGCCACTCCAACCGGTTTATGGGTCTGGGCGGTGACACCACGCGCCTGAGGCCTGATGGAGGGCTGGGAAGAGCTGGTACAGACGCCAAGGAACAAACAAGAGCCGCTTGTGTCCTGCCGGGCATGGAGCCCAGCAGCGGGGCAGGGACGGTGTGCTGCTCCCCCAGCACAGGGCCGCAGGGGGCTGGAGGGTGGACTGCTGCCGGAGCAGCCAAACCCACGAGCTGGGGGGAAACTGAGGCATGAAACCGTGGAGGGACCCCATCTGGGTGATGGAGCAGGAGGTTGTGGCAGAGACATCCTGATGCCCGGACACTGGCTCTTCCCCTTCAGCATCCCAGGCTGAGCCCCAGCAGCTTCCCTTGGCATCTCCTGCCTGCCCACAGGCAGCAGTGGGATGCACTCCTGCACCTGGGTGGCCTGATGCCAGTCCCCTGTGTCCTCCTCTGTGGGAGCAGCCGGGATAATAAGTGTCATCGCTGCGGGGAGAAATGCAAGTGGAGGAATCCCGGGAAACTGGTTTTACCCCTCCGTCTGGTGCTGGCGGCAGGACGGCGGCTGCGGCGGTGCTCCTCCCTCGGCAAAGGCATATAATGCCTGCCATGGTCCCGGCAGCCGGCACTGTGCTGTGGGAAGTGGGCAGGGGTGCAGGCAGCAAGCGATGGCCTCCATGGGGCTGCAGGTGCTGGGCATTGCCCTCTCTGTCATCGGCTGGTTGGCCTCCATCCTCTGCTGTGCCCTGCCCATGTGGCGGGAGACGGCCTTCGTTGGCAACAACATCGTGACGGCCCAGATCATCTGGGAAGGACTGTGGATGAACTGCGTGGTGCAGAGCACGGGGCAGATGCAGTGCAAGGTCTACGACTCCATGCTGGCCCTGCCGCAGGACCTGCAAGCCGCCCGCGCCATGGTGGTAGTGGCCATCGTCTTGGCCGTCCTGGGCACCCTGCTTGCCATCGCCAGCGGCAAGTGCACCAGCTGTGTGGAGGACGACACCACCAAAGCCAAGGTCATGATCCTTTCCGGCATCATCTTCATCGTTGCCGGCATCCTCATCCTCATCCCCGTCTCCTGGTCGGCCAACACCATCATCCGGGACTTCTACAACCCGCTGGTCACTGATTCCCAGAAGCGGGACCTGGGGTCGTCCCTCTACGTGGGCTGGGCGGCCTCCGTGCTCCTGCTGCTGGGGGGGGGGATCCTCTGCTGCACCTGCCCCCCCCAGGGTGAGAAGCCATACTCTGCCAAGTTCACAGCTGCTCGCTCGCTGCCAGCCAGCAACTACGTCTAGGAGCCGCTGCACCTGCCTGGACCCCCCCAAGACACACCAGGGAGCTGGGACATCCCGGGGTGCCCCTGGCCCCCCCCGGCCGGGCTGGGGGCTGGCCGGGAGCCGGGGCAGGGAGGGCTGGGCGCTGGGGTGGTGCAAGGGGGGGGGCAGACAGAGCTGCCTTTGTTCACTGGGGGATTGAAGCTGGTTCTTTAATCTCGGTTGAGACGGGGAACAGGGAGATCCTGTCCTGGCTGCCCCCCCCCCCCGGAGGGGGTCCTGCTCGCCCTGGAGCACCCAGCCGTGGCATTTTCTCCAAAAAACCACCCGATCCCCACCCAGAGCATCTGCTGGCTCCCAGTATTGGGGTGTGCCGCATGGTGATGCAGCTCCCAGCGCTCCCGGGGGCCTGTCCTGCAGGTGGCATGGGGCTCTCGCCAGGTAAAACCCCCCAGGACGCATCCATCGGGGTGGGCAATGGTGCTGGTGGGGACACCAAACCTGTCCCATGCGGTCATGGGGTCGTGGCGGATCTGCAAGCCGCAGCAGGGTCTTGAGGGGCAGCGGGGGCTCTCACCTGCCTGTACCCTAAATTTTGACTTTGACCTACTTTTGGGGCTTGGAGTGGCTGTACAAATGTGTGATTTCTCGTGGCAGCTCCCCGGGGCGGGGGCGTCATTATCCTGGGAGTGGGAAGGCAGCGGCTGGGCTGGGAGAACCGGTCGGGGAGGCGGGAGCAGGACTGTGCACCTGCATGGAGGGGGGGGTGGCTCCCGGACCCGACCCCATCCCCTTGGGTGCACCCATCCATGGTCCCCCTCAGCAACCACCCGAGCGGGGTGCCCGGGCCAGGGGCAGGAGGAGGTGGCTCGCGGTGGCCCCCCCCAGCTGTGCTGCCATCCATCCCCACGTCTCAGCCTTCCCACATTAAACGGCAGCTGCTCAGACCCGGCTGTGCTTCGTTTTCTTTACCCTCTCCAACACCCGCCTCAGTGGCAGGACAGCCTGGTGCTCCTGTGCTGTGGACCCCTGTCCCCCTGAGATCTCCCAAATCTACTCCCTGGAGCCTCCCACGATCCCAGCAGACCCCTGCTCCAGCCGTGGCATCACCCACCGCTCCCCTCCCCGGGCCACTCCAGACCCTTGCTCCCCGGGAGGGGGTGACAACGGGTGCCTCTGTGGCACAATGCCTTGGTGGCGCCGAAGGTGGCATTGGAGCTGCCCCACACCTGTCCCGGCGTGATCTTCTCACCCGAACAGGAAGAAGGTGATGGGCGCTGGCAAGGGCGGGTCAGGGTGCGCTGGCCCCGGGGCTACCTGACGGCCCGGCTGGGAGCACCCCGGGGCCAGCGTGGGCAACGCAGGGTGTTTTGCCTATCTCGCTTCCGGCATGACAAGTTGTGCCAGGGCGCAGCTGGCACCCCACTGGCTTGGGAACATCCTTCCCTCCTGCCTCGGGGTGCGTGGGGACGATGGGTGACGCCAGCTGGGGGTGCCTGGCTCTGGGGGTCTCATCTGGGTCAGGGGGCTTGAGGGCTCCCAGCTCCCCCATCCCTTCACTGGGAACGGGAATGGTGGAGAATGTTACTGCAGCCCTGTGCTGCCGGTGGCTGGGTGGAAATGTTAGCATGATGATCCGTCAAGTGTCCCTGCTGGGATCCATGGGGCCAACGCTTGTCACTGCTGCGGGTGGTCATGCACCCCATTTTGGGTGTCTCTTGTGGTCCTGGTCCCACTGGCTGGGGAGGGGTGCCTGGGATGGGTTCCCATCATCCTGGCCCCCTGACCTCCCGGGAGGCTGCTCTCCCTTTCACGGGGAAAGGGACTTTATTTTTGGCCCAAAGGAGCTTTCATGGCCCAGGGGAGGCAAAGTCCCAGTGCTGGGTGTCCATCGGGATGCCAAGGGATGAAAGGTGCTGGGGAAGGAGTGGGGACACAATGGGGGAGGAGAGGCTGGAGAAACCGAAACCGGGACTGGAGAAATGATGGTGAAACCTCCTGCAAGTGCCGCAGGGTGTGCCAGGCATAGCTGATACCCGGCTGCTGCTCGGGGCTCATAAAAACTCAGCTGGTCCCAGCTGCTAAGCACAAGTGCAAGCACCCATGGGTGCACTCTGCCTCATGGCAGTACAGGGGCTCTGCTCCATGTGGTGCTGAGCAGTGATTTGGGCTGAGCCAGGGGCCACAGTGGCCATGTGTGACTGTGGCGGAGCCATTGGCGTGTCTGGCGTGTCCCCCTGTACCAGCCACCTCTCTTCCAGGGATGCATGACCCCGGGCTCTGTAACCCCTCGCCGGGGGTTTGCCCTCCCAGTGCTGCTCCTGGTGTGAAGGAAGAGTGGGTATCACTGAAAGTGCTGAGCACCACGGCCAGGATCAGAGGCAGACCTGAGCTCTGACCCATTTCCAGCACCACAGAGACAGGAAATCCTGGGTCCAAAGGGTGCTGCAGGGTGGCTGCCAAGGGCAAAGCAAAACCTACCCTTGAACAGGGAGCAGATGGTGCCACGGTGAGGGCAAGGGGGTGCCTCGCCTGCTCGTGCCCCCCAGTGCGATGCTTGTGGCCAAGGAGACTGAAGCACCAGTAACAGAGCAGGGCATGGGGTGGGCGCTGTGGGGTGGCTACCATGGCAGGATGTGGGGTGGGTGGGGTCTGTGCTTTGGAGTGTGCTGGGATGGGCACAGTGAGTCCCTCATCCTGCTCCCCGAAAGCCATCCCCTCCCTAACGCTTGCCATGCACTCAGCCCAGCTGGGTTGGGGTGATGGCAGAGGACTGCCCTGTGCCGTGGGGATGTTTTAGGGGGAAACATGACACACGGGGGCTCCTGCACCTCGGCCTCCTTGGGACCTGGGTGCTCAGTGCCACACGTGTCCCCATATTGACATGCAGCAATGCCCCATGCCACACATGTCCCCATGCCATCCTGCAGCAATGCCCCGTGACACACATGTCCCCATGCTGATCTGCAGCAATGCTCTGTGCCACATGTGTCCCCATGCCGTTCTGCAGCCATTCCCACCCATATGGGGAACAGGTTGCATCCAGCATGAAGGCCATGCTCTTCAGAAAGCCCACCTGGCTCCGGGGCTGTGTCTGTGATGGCTGTGCCCTGTCCCCACAGGTGCTGTCAATGGCGACAATGACGATGCAGCTGGGTGGGCTGATGCTGGCCGTGCTGGGCTGGCTGGGCTCCATCCTCACCTGCGCGCTGCCCATGTGGAAGGTGACGGCCTTCATTGGCTCCAACATCGTGGTGGCCCAGGTCTTCTGGGAAGGGCTGTGGATGAACTGTGTGTATGAGAGCACAGGGCAGATGCAGTGCAAGGTCTACGACTCCATGCTGGAGCTCACCTCCGACCTGCAAGCAGCTCGTGCCTTGGTGGTCACCTCCATCTTTGTGGCCTTCTTCGCCTTCCTCACCGCCATCTCAGGTGCAGACTGCACCCGTTGCGTGGATGACAAAAGCACCAAGACCAGGATCTCCATCGTGGCAGGTGCCATTTTCATCCTGGCCAGCATCATGCTGCTCATCCCCGTCTCCTGGTCTGCTAACAGCATTGTCAGCAACTTCTACAACCCCACGGTGCCCGAGGCCCTCAAGAGAGAGTTGGGGGCTGCCCTCTACATCGGCTGGGCCTCCAGTGCCCTCCAGCTCTTTGGCGGGGGCATCCTGTGCTGCTCTGGACCCCCGTCCCAGCAGGACCCCTATCCCAAGAAGTACAGAGCAGTGAAAACCTGCAGTCCGATGGGCTACCCCATGAAAGACTATGTGTGAGCCACCGCGCCCAACGGAGAGCACCACTGTCCCCATCCTGCCTCCATGTGCCACCCCCCCTCCCTGCCCACATGCTGCCTCCTCCTGCCCATCCCCATGCTGGCCGCACCACCAGCACAGTCCTCCCACATGTGCCCTTCCCCGGCATGCAGGGGCTGTGCTCACGATGGACTATAAACATCTTGGTGCCACCGAGACTGCCTGGGCTCATTTTGAAGCGGTGTGGTGGGGAGAGGATGGTGACGTGTCCCATGGGTGTCGTGCCCTGCCAGCCTGCTGCCAACTTGGAGGCTGCTGCACCAGTGCCTGGCATGTCCCCAGGAGGATGCAGCAGTAGCTAGCCAGGGCACTCCCTGCATATCCCCCAGGAGGGAAACTAAGGCAGGGAGAGGGTGCCGAGAGCCAAGAGGGGCATGGGGGACACACCAGCCTCCCAGAGCTCAGTCCTTTGAGCCCCCAGGGACTGGGAGGCAACTCCAGAGAAAGGCCAAATCCCCCCCCTCCCTGGCTGCTGGGCTCCCTCCCCTGCCCCCTGCAAAGGGTCCGCAGCCCCCCTGCTCGGGGAACACCACACAGCAGGCAGGCAGCGGAGGCAGGAGGTTTATTCAACAGCCAAGTGCAGGGATGGGGACAGCCATGACCCCCAACTGCCCAGGGGACAGTGCTGGCGACAAACAGGGGGAGAGGGGAGCAGGGCAGCTACCCATGATGGGTGCAGGGACCCCAAGACCTGGGGGGGCAATGCAGAGGGGTGACAAGAGCCATGGGGAGGGCGAGTGTGGGAGATGTGGGATGTCCAGGGTGGGGGACAGGGACAGACACAGCCACTGCCTCTTGCTGGGGAAGAGCTCCTGAGGGGAAGGAAGCAACCTGTTCCCCTGGGCCATGGGAACAGGATGAGCAGGAACAGGTCTGGGGGAAGAGAAAAGGAAAAAAAGAAATATCCCAGCAAGAGATTTGGGTAAAAAAATTCCCAAGGGAGCAGCGGAGGAGGAGGGGTGGAGGCAGCATGGCAAGGGGCTTGGGAAACAGGCTGGGCAGGCGATGCTGGGTGGCTCCTGGGTAGGGAGCGGCCACAGGCTCCTGAAGTCCCCTTCAGCCTCATTTCCCACCCAGACCATTAACTACAAAGCTGTCGGAAAATGAGAGACTTAAAGCAGCTGTTGCAGGATGAAAGGCTGGTGTGGTGCTTGGAAAGCTTCTCCAGCTGGGTGTCACCTTGGCACAGCTGCTCCTGGTTTGGACATGGAGGTCTCCTGCACCTCAGGGTGCACGGGGTTAACTCCTGGGGAGGATGAGGATGGGGGACCACAGGATGTGGCAATGGGTACCCACCTCCAACAGCCCCCAGGCAAAGACCATGGGGGTCTGGGGTGGGGAAGATGAAGAAGGATTCTGATTTTGACCATGAGGGCTGAGAGGTGGGCATGGTGGGGAGAAGACATCCTGGACAGGACATGGGTCTGAACAGCCAGGTGGGTCTGCGAGATGTCACAGTGAGGGTCGAGGTGTCGGGGACAGTACCTGAGTGTCAGAGCTAATGGTGGTGCCCATGAGACCCTGGTGAAACCAGGAGACCCTCCCCATGCTGAGGAGCAGGCAAGGCCCCCAGGGGCCAGACCTCAGGGGGAAGGAGCCAGGGAAGAGAATGGGGACGCTCCCCAAAACTGTTGTCACCCTCCAGCAGCCCCCCTGCTCCGGGAGGGGGTCACTGGGCTGGGTTTTACAAGGGGCCGAGTGGTCCCCCCCCTCCCCAGAGCTGCGTCAGCTCTCAGCCCTCCTCGAGGGGGGGGACGGGGCATTTCCGATAGACGTAGACCACCCCAGAGATGTAGCCGGTGCCCTGGGTGCTCTCCTCCTCAGAGGTGGCCCTCTCCCAGCGCTCCACGTCCTGGGCCAGCACCTTCTGCCAGGCTCCCTGCCTCTCCAGCCTCTCCAGCGCTGCCTCCAGCTCCACCTTGTACCGCAGGTTCGAGGGGTTGCTCCTTGTTGTCAGGCAGAGGAAGCCTCCTGTGGGGAGAGGGGACGGGTGACGCTGACACCGGGTGTCTCCGCTGGGGATGGCATCCCCTCGGAAAGGCAGGGGGTGAGGGGAGGCAGTGGGACCCTGCCAGGAGTCAGGTGGCAGGCCAGCGGGCAGCGGTCAGGCAGGCCAGGAAGCCAGCGGGCAGGGGTTGGGCAGGGCATCACACCTAAGCCCATGCTGTCATGCACCCGGAGTGCCACCGCCACCTCCTGCCGTGTCCCCCTGGTTGAGCCCGGCCGGCAGGCAGGGCCAGGGACCGGGCAGCTGCGGCACATCCCTGCCCGGACCGGGCAGCAGGGACAAGGCCACGTCCCGGCTGTGCCACGGGGCCAGCGTCTGCCGGGACCTGGTGTCGCCGTCCTGCCAGCCCGGGGGTCCCAGAGGGGAGGCGACAGCGTGGGGGACGCGGGGACACCCCCTCACCCGGCTTAGTGACACGCAGCAGCTCCGGCACGGCTGCGCTCGGCACCTGCCCCTCGCTCAGGGCCCCCACCACCGTCACAGCGTCATAGTGCTCTGCGGGGACACGCGTGGCATCACCGGGGGCCGGGGGGGACGACCCTCCAGGGCAGCATCCCCGCCCCCGGTGCCAGCCCGTTACCTGCGGGCGCGGGCAGCGGCTCCCGACCCAGGACACAGGGCCGCAGCCGCCGGTAGAGGCCGGTACTCCGCGCCCGCTCCAGCATCCCCGCGCTGCCGTCCACGCCGTGCAGGCAGCGGAAGCCGCGGCGGTGGAGCTGCGGCGACAGACGGACACACGGCACCGTTAGCTCCCCGCCCCGCCCCGCCCCGCCCCGTCCCGTTCTGTTCCCCCCCGGTACCTCCCGCGCTACGAGGCCGGTGCCACAGGCCACGTCGAGCAGCCGCGCCCCGGCGGGCGGCGCGGGGAAGGCGAAGGCGAGCGAAGCGGCGGCCAGCTCCGGTGCCCGGTACTCCAGCGCCGCCACATCCTGCGGGGGGACACGGCGGTCAGCGGCGCCGGGGAGGGGAGGGGAGGGGAGCGGAACGGCCCCGGTCCCCCCGGTACCTGGTCGTAGCGGGCGGCCCAGCCGTCGTACAGCCGCAAGCGCTGGGGCAGCCTCCCGCCGCCGTGCACCGCCGCCACCCGCTCTCGCACCCCCGCCGCCAGCCGCATGCCCCGCCGGCTCCGCGCCCCCGCCCCGGATACGCCCCCAGCGCCCCATTGGCTCCACGCCACCGCCCCCAGGTACGCCCTCCCACGTTCTATTGCTCCGCGCCCCCGCCCCGGATACGCCCCCAGCGCCCCATTGGCTCCGCGCCACCTCCCCCAGGTACGCCCTCCCACGTTCTATTGCTCCGCGCCCCCGCCCCGGATACGCCCCCCAGAGCCCCATTGGCCGCCGGACCTTTGCCGTCACCTCCACCGCCTCCGTTCCGCGCCCTTAGGGGGAACGGCGAGCCGGGCGCGACCAAGTGCGCCGGAGGGGGAGGCAGGGGGCAAGGAGCAAGTGGGCCGGGTGTGACCAAGTGCCCCAAGGGGCCACAAAGTGTCCCGAGGGGGTGGCACCAAGTGCCCCGGGAGGTTGACCAAGTGTGCTGGGTGGGGTGACACCAAGTGCCCTGGGGGGGGTGACCAGATATCCAGGGATGGTGACACCAACTGCCCGGGGGAGGTGACACCCAGAGCCCTGGCAGAGCTGGCATCAAGTGCCCCAGGGCCACCGTTCTCTCCCTGCGGTGTCCCCAGGCCCTCTCCCACCCCACTCCTGCTGAAGACCCCCTGCTCTGTCCCTTGCACGGCTCAGGCGCTGCTGCCTTATCCCTTGCATCACTGGTGTCCCATGCAGGGTGACTCTGCTCCCTGGACGGGTCACCTCCTGCCCGGCCCCTTGTCCCAGCCCCGCAGGGCCCTGGTGCTGTGCTGTCACCTCTGCACCTGCATCTGCACCTTCTGCTGCTGGGACTCACCACCCAGCGCCAAGCGAGTGGTGACCACGCTCCCCTGCCACCACCTGAACCCACCCTGTCCCACCACGGGTGGAGGTGACATCCTAACGCTGAGCAGCTCTCCCAGCCCCCCCGGGGAAGGGGACATCCCCCCCCCGGGGGCAGGTCTTTCCTCTCCTGACATGTCTGCCCATCTCCAGCTGCCCAAGCACTCCCATGGGGGGGTCATTCTGCACGGCCCCTTGCCCGTGGACAAGGTGTGAAGCAGCGGGCAGGGCTTGGGGACGGAGGACAGGAGCGTGGACCCTCAGGGCTGGGAAGGAGGAAGAACATCTTGGCTATATCAGGTTTGGGTTTTGCTCATGGGAAGCACGACAAGAAATGTCACTGAGTGCCAATGCGATGCATGGGGAGCTGGTAAGATATCTCCTCCGGGTCATCCTTCTCTGGAATGCCTGATCCAGGTGCCCAGCATTTGTAACGTACCGTATCCAGCTGATTAACGAGAGATGTTCATTAGCTCTTGGGTAGATAGGACCCCAACTGGAGGTACTCTCTGTGGGAGGTTGCACACTTGTTGCTTGGTGAGTCTCCGCTGCATTGGGAGTGACTCTTGTCTTCTGCTGAACCAGCCTTTGAAGTTCGTGGTGGAGGTCGTGAGACAAGCTCTGGCTTGGGGGAACTACCCTCAACTGTTGTGACCCATCACTTGGCTTCTGGCTTCTTCCAGGAGCGAAGCAGACAAATCCAGCCGCTAATTAATGACAGAAGGAAAATGAAGGTGCCCTGAAGGAGCCGGTGGCTGCCCCGAGCTGGTGGCTCTCATCACCTTCTGCTCTGCTCAGCACCTCGGGCACCTTGCTGACGCTCCTCTGTTGTTCCTGCGTCCTCCTGGCCACCACCCGGGGTGGTGGCCGCTTCACCGCCATCCAGCTGCTCCGGGGCCGGCAGCCCCGTGGGACCTGCCCACGGTCACGCGTGGGGGCTGGCTCTGCCCCCGGGCTGGGCAGTGCTGGCCGGGGACCTCGAGAGGGAGCCCTCCGCCCACGCTCCGCCACCGCCGGCGGGGCACTGCCCGGCGCCCGCCGGGACCCCGGTGCGGCAGCCCGGTGTCACCCCCGGTGACATCATCCGAACATCCCTCGGGGGCGGGGGGGTGGCAGAGGGGACACGTGGGGATGCGGGGAGCGGCGAGGGGTCGGACCCAGGAGAGCAGGGATTGTCCCCACCCACGCCAAGGACACACGGATGGCTCCTGGAGGGGGTCCGTGGGGGGCTGCAACCCTGCCACAGCTCCTGCCACTGTGCACCGGCACTTTGTCCCCTCTGCAGCTGCCCGCACGGGTCCGATCCTGCCCCCCCCCCCCCCCCCCCCCCCAGCTCCACACCTCCTGCCCCGGCACTGCGGTGACCACCAGACAGCTTTGTGGCCAGGCCTCTAATACTGGCTTTCACGCTCCGAACATGATTCCCGCCCCTAACTGAAGCCTGACCTTCGTTTACAAGAGAAACCAGAGGCAGGGTACACCACCAGCAGCCCCCCACCCCTGTCTCCACTGCCCTCTGGGCTGCAGCTGGGTTGTGCCTTCCCCAAGCCTCGACCTGCACAGATACAGTCCCAAATTAGCCAGTGCTTTTCCAAACATTGCCTTCCCTGGGCTGGCTCGCTCCACCGTGCTGTGCACAGCTGTGCAAACAGCTTTGCTCTGTGCCCCGTGTCATGGCGGCTTTGGGCTGGCTTGGACCCAGCGCCAGCCAGCCAGGCTTTGGACCAGACCCAGTGCCAATGTCAGAGGCCACAGGCTGTCCCCCGACGATGGACAGCAGGACGGCAGGGTCCCCCCAGGGCGTGGCACCAGGTTGCGACAGGTTAGAGCTTCCCCAGGACCGATGCCAATGCCGAGGCTGGACTTTGTCCCGGCATGTGGCCTGGCACTGGAGGGCTCCCACTGGGGCACGTGCCATCCTGCTGCTGCAGTGCAGTTCCTTAAGGTGCTGTCCTTGTCCCTTGCCTGGTGACTGGGTGTCTGGCTGTGCCCTGGCTGTGCCGGCTGCATGGGGCACATTGCCCTGTCCTGCTGGGACCCTGGAGCTGGGGCTGGGCCAGCTCAGTGCAACCACTCCGGTGGGGTGTTCCCATCACCCCTCAACAGGGAGGCTGAGGGGATGCGCGTCCCCGAGGCAGGGGCTTGGGTGGCCACCCTGAGCCCACAGACCTCCAGCGTGACCTCACCTGCCCTCCCTCACCAAGAGAGAGCTGCAGGGGTGGAAGGGCAGCTTAGGTGGGTCCCTCACCCTCGAACCTGCCACTGAGCTAGGACAGGCGATGGGAAAGACGATGTCTGAGCTGGGTTTGGATCCTCCACAGTGCCAGGCATCTCCAGGTTGGGCTCTGCCAGCTCTAGCAATGTCACCTGTCTCCTAAACTGCCTGCAGGTCCCACATCTGAGCCAGTCCTGGACCCCTGGGTAAAGTGTGCAGTGGCAGTCAGTACACCAGGCAGGTGGGCTTGCATTTCCCAGGGCTTGTCCACCATCACGGCTGTGCTTGTGAGGGGTGGGATGCGGGCTGGAGGCTGCAGTGAGTTCCTGCTCTGAGCAGGTCCTGCTGGCATCGGCTGCTGGGAGCTCACAGGAGCCGCAGGCATGCCAGCCTGAGCCCAGTTGCTCCCCTGCCAGGGCTGCCTTGGCACCCACATCCATCCCCTGAGTTTATGGAGCAATTAGATGCCTTCAGCTTGTACTTTGCCAGCCTTCCCAGGTGCCTCCTCTCTGCTTCCCCTCCCCCAGCACCACAGCCTGGTGTATCACCCTGCTCCAGAGGTGCTCTGCCCCACACAGCCCCTTGGGACAAGGGCCCTGCAGGTCCTGGGTACCACGATGGCCAAAAGACCCCCCAGAGCATCATGATTCTGCCTTCAGCAGCAGCTGAGAGTCCAGCTTCTTGGATACAATGAATGGGCAGTAACAATGTGCTGCAGGGGCTGGGGTGCGCTGCGTGGGCTGCGTGGGTGGGTCCGTGCTGCACAGGGCTTTGCATGTGCTTCTCTGGTCCCAAATATTCACAGTCATGGGAGCTCATAGCCTGGCACTTGGGTGTTTTCCAGCCCCTCTGTCCAGCAGTGGGGTGGACATGTTCCCTGGGGTTGAGCAAGGGCACAGATGCTTGATGGGGCCAGCTGAGGACTCGGCAGCTTCTGGCTCAGGTGACTTTAGTGACAGTCATGGTGACTGTCACTGCAGGCTGTCAGGGTCATGGACTGCATCTCTGTACCTCTCTCCCTACTCCAGGTCCTCCTTGGTGGTGCAGGGAGGATGCCAGTGCTGGGGAATGTCCTCAGGGCACCCCAAGGCATGCACAGCTCTGGGAAGAGACCCCTCATGGTCCTCTGAGCTCTCTGTTGCACATCCTGAGCCTGGGGCAGCAAGGACACCCATCCTGTGGGGCACTTGAACTCCACAAGGTGCAGGACTTGCCCTGCTGAAGTGGGGTGCTCTGCAGGGTGCAGGAAAAATAGGGCAGGGCAGGAAAACCCCATGGACCTGGAGAGCCTCTGTGAGGAGCCAGAGGCAGGAGGATGCATCTCCCCATGGCCCAGGAGGTGGCAGACAGCAGGACAGACAGGGTGGCTGGTGGGGTGTTGCACACCAGCCCTGCTGCAGGCTGGGACGGCTCTACACTTGCATGCTTAGAGGACACAGCGTTTTCCTTTCCCAGCATCCAAATGTGTCTGGAGTCTGTCAAGCCCCTGAACTGCCCGGTCTTTCCCTAAAACCCAGCCCTGTGGTGTCCAGGGACAGGAGGATTTTGCTGCCTAACACACACCACTCAGCACCACGAGCCCCCCCGGATTGCTGGGCTCCTGCCTGACGTCTCAGTTTGTAAATCCAAGCGTTGCTGTGATTGATGGCGGCCAGGGCTGCTGTCACTAAACCATCTGCACCGGCCCCTAACGCCCGCATGGCTTACGACCAGGTAGCAAGAAAAAGCTGAGGTATAAATCAGCATGGCACAGCGCAGAGCTGGCCGGAGATCAGACTGGTGAAGCAGGCAGACAGACTGGGGGAGCAGCTCACATAGCTGATTCATGACTGCTCACATGGCTGGGAACGTTTGTCCTCCCGCCAGTGAGCCATGCTGCCCACACCACACGCAGCCCCTGGGGACCTGATACGCTCCCTGGCTGTGGCCTGCCACCCTGCAGGGCTCTGACCACTGCTGCTCCTCAGGGCCGGCTCGCAGCAAGACATGCCTGTCATGCCGAGAACATCCCCAGGCCACGGTGCTTCCACATCAGCCCCAGCCTCTGTACATGCATCCTATCCTACCTGCACCCCCAATGCATGGTGCTCCCACCCTTCCTGTACCTCCCAGTGCATAGTGCTCCCATCCCTCCTGCACCCCTAGTGACACAGTGCTCCATTCCCCTGCACCCCCAGTGTATGGGCTCCATCCCCCCTGCACACCCAATGTGCGGTACCCGAACCCCTCCTGCACCCCTCATGCACAGTGCTCCCACCCCTCCTGTACCCCTAATGCTTGGTGCTCCCACCCCCCCCTGCACCCCCAGGGCACAGTAGTCCCACGTCAGTACTTCATGGGGGCACGGTGCTCCCACACTCGTGACATTCCCATTTCTCACCATCCCCATCTCAAATGCCAGCAGCTCTGCTCGCAATGTGCACTCCTTCTGCAGCTCTCACCTGAGCAGCCGCTGCCCAGCTCAACCTCTTCCTCACCACTGAGCAGCCCCACGCAGACCATGTCAGCACCCCCAGCCCATGGACCTCACTCCCATCTCTGCCCCAGCTGCACTTTCCTCCTTCCCCCTTGCTCCTTCTTGTTGTCCCCATTTGCCATCTGCTCTCTTCCCCTGACCAGAGACTTCCACTTCCCACCTTGGTCATGTCCAACACACCTTGAGAGCCTGCTCCCTCAGCTCAGCTCCCACCCACACCCATACAACCCCTGCCTGCTCTGTCACACCCCCATCATGTCCTGTACACACTTCCCCTTCCTTGCAGCCCTGCTGGCAGCCAGGCATCCCACGCTGCTGCCTCCCCGCTCCCACGCCCACAGGCAGTGCCATCGCATCGTGACCACCTCGGCAGACCTCAGCCCCGTGGCTCAGCATCCCTCGTGGGACAGCACCCTCGTGACTTGGCAACCCTCCCCGGGCACACCCCAGGAGCTCCCAGTTCCCACCCTGAGATCCAGCATGACTTGCTGATCACGTCCCTGCCACTTGGTGTAAGTCCTGAAGCGTGTCCCTGGGACCCCAGGTAGGACTGCAGACCACAACCCCATAGCTGGGTGCAAATCCCCCCCGACCGCCTCCCCTGCCACCGGCCTGACTGCCCAGATTGCACCCATGAGACTCAGCCCAGCTCCCAGATCTCATTCCTGAGACTTCCCTGGTTTGCCTGTGTATCTCAGGAAGTGACTGCTGCCTCCTGGGAAGCATCAGGGACGGGCTGGATGAGATCCAGGGGGTGAGAGCTGGAGTCAGTAAGGTTCAGCTCAGTAATAAGGTGCAAGCTTTCACCAGAGCAGGAATTAATGACTGGATTAGTGGCCATAAATAAACAGAGGATTTCTTGTGACTTGTAAGAGGTGACTCTGTGCTTTCGGTGAGGCTGGGTGTAGCCCAAGCAGACAGCATAGGGAGCCCTGGGTAGTCTGGACCTTATCTGTTGAGGCCCATCTTGATGATCCTAAAGCACTCCTGGACATTTAGTGAGGTCAAGCCATCTCAACTCTGTCTACACTGGGGCATAGGTGGTATTTGGGTATCTGAATTTTAAAAAGCAATTTTTAATTCCCTCTACCAGCACCCAACTCTACAGATATTCAGGAAAGAGGGTGGGCTGCTGCACTGAATTTGTCTCTAGCTATTTTATCCTCAGGCTCTTGCATTATCTCCTGGAGCCCAGGCCTTCCTTTCACAGGGGCATCTGTGAATCCCAGCTCTGCTGTGAACCCAGCAGCTTGCCTTTGGTAAGAGGGATGGAGGATCCCTCGGTTGCTTCACACCCTGCCCATCCTGCCCAAATGAGAATTGTGGGGTTCCCTTGGGGAGTGGAGCCAAATAGGTCAAACCGTTATTTTTTTCTTGAACTGAGCTGAACCTGAGCTGAGCTTTGCCAATTCCAACTGGAGCCAAATCACCAGACATGGACCAGGTAACACATTCAGGGAAAGCATGCACAGAAGATAGAGGAAGAAGTGGCTTTCAGTCTGGATTGACCAGCAGAGAGCAATGGGCTGAGAGGTGACAATGGTTTGGGCGATGGTGACCATGGACTGAGAGTTCAGCCGTCCTAGAGCTCGATGGCATGTTCTCTTGTGGTTGAAATGATGTCAACCAAGCAATCCTGGCTGTTGAGTCTTGCCGTCTCTTTGCCGGAGGATTTCAGCTTTGGAGGATTTTGCTGGAGGATTGCATCTTTGGATTTCCTGGCTTGAGCTGCTTGTCTGAATGCTTTCCAACCCATGTTGATCCAAATGACCTGGTTAGGCAGTCTAGTGGTGGGTCTCTCCTAACTCACAGTTGCAGCTGGAAAGAGGATGTGCAATTAATGTTTTGGAAAAGGAAGGAGGGAGAGCAGCAAAACGAAGACTACAGACTGAGAACTGCTATGTAATAACTTCCCTGAAGCACGTGCGAGGGAGGATACCTCAGGGCAGCTGCCTGGTCCTTAAGAAACAGCTTTAAGGGAGTAAGTTCAGAGAGAGGCTAGGAATCTGGCAAAATGGAAATCTCTGAAATTATCTCAAGAACAAGGAGGAGGGGCCCAGACAGCGGAAACAACATTAAATCATTAGAGACAGGGTAACATGAGTGCACGGGCATATACAGCATGACCTGCTGGAGATAGCTGATATCTTTCAAAGGGTCTACAGGGAAGGTGAAGGTGGTCCCAGTGGTCCCGGGGAGGTGTGACCATGTCTGGCTCTGGGATGGCTGGTTGGTTGCTTTCCTTTTCTGCTTCGGCATTGGGTGGGGAGCGCAGCTGATGTCCTCCCAGCAGGGCTGAGAGCTCAGCCTAGGGTGGACTGGAGGTCTGGGCAAAGGGTGTTTGGATAAACCCCCTATTTTCAAAACCCTGATGATGGAGTTTTGTCTTACGGCACTTTGAACACTGGCTGAAGAAATCGTGTCTGTGGATTATTTCTGAGAACAAGAAAAATAGGAGCTCACGTGAGTTCAAAGGGTGAGTTCAGCACAAGTTCATGGAAGAAAAATCCACCAGCGATTATCACATAAAAAGGCTCAGCTCTGGCTCAGGAGGTCCGTGAACTGCAAACTGCTGTAAGCTGGGAAAGTATTTGAGGATGTGTCACCCTGTGCGGGTCCTGTGCTTCTGCTGTTCACCTCTGCTGGTGGGATGCACAGTGCCTTGGGGCACTGCAGCCACCTTTCAGTGCAGGGGGAAGGCAAGGAACCTCCTTCTGCAGCAAGTGAAAAGTCAGGTGGAAAAGGCACATGTCTGACCCTTGGCTGTAGGAAGGCTTTTCATGCTGTTTCACGCTGGTCAGCAGGGAGCATGAATCACCTGGGACTATTATAACCTGTGTGCAGATGCGGTTTCCAAAGAGCAATCCTCAACACCCTTGAATGAAGACCATGCATTTGCAGACTCCACGGACCTGTGAGAAGCCTTGAACAACCAACTCAGAGTTCAAAATAATCCTGACATGTTGAAGAAACGATCTTATAAAAAAACCTCAGCCCATAACTCACCTCATTAAGGGAGATGCTATAAAAGGAAACTCTCAGGCAGGAAGGTGCAGCCAGGCTGACAGTGCTGGGAAGGAAGGGGGCTTGAGGAGCACCGTGGGGATTGGAGAGCAGGGTCAGGAGGGACCTGGTCTGATCAGCCTCAGCAAGGGAAGGACAATTGCCTTGCTGGTAGGGCTAGGATTTAGGGGTTGAGATGGCAGCAGCAAAGTACCAGTGTCAGAGCAGACTTCTGTGCCCAAAGTCCTAAGAGAGTCTCTCCAGGTTCATCCTATCCCTGCTATTGAGGGTTTGTCTCTTGCAGCCCACTTGACATCACATGCTTGGCCAAGCCAGAGACAGCCTTCCTCTTCCAGACCAAGCCATACTCATGTCTGCTCTCTGCTGGAGCTGTCCTGTCACGAGGCTGAGGCAGGGAGGTCACCCCTTGGTGCCACAGCCAGGTGATCTTCACCAGGTGTGGTCTGCAAGCAGTGAGTCTCCGGCTGGCACAGCGGGACTTGGAGGAGGATGTCTGGTCTGGGGTTCACCATGGGGTGTCCAGGATGGATGGCAGAGCTTAATGTGCCTTGGCTCTGAGACAAATGATGGCAGAGCTGGGTGGAAGAGACCTCAGGAGGTCCCTCATCCAACCTCTACTACTGCCAACACCAGAGACCAGCCCGACGCCAGGTCCTGTGCTGGGGCTTGGTGGGCCATGGGCAACAGGAGCAGTGAACTTCTCTGTGGCAGTGTCCCAGCTTCTGGCTGGGACAGGAGGAAGCACAAGGGCTCTGCAGCTCTTGCTTTGGACCTCTCTCCTATGGTCCCCATGAGCTGTGGAGGAGCTTGGTCCCTTCCTGGGCTGTGGGTCAGCAGATAAACCAGGTGTTGGGGACGTGAGGGGGTGTCTGAACCTGGGCCCAAGGTGGGAAGGTGGCTGGGCTCTGTGTGCTTGCTTGCAGCTTGCTGGAGAGCCGTGCTTCACTGCTGGGTGGATGGACCTCAGTGCTTCACCTCAAGCCACCCAGTGCATGCTGGCTGCTCACCACCGGTTTCCCGAAGCGTTGGCCATATGTGGGGGTCCTTGCTGTGACCCATTGCCCCCCTGTCAGGCATGCAGATACACGCACAGCCCCAGTGCTTGCAAGCTGTGTGCAGCACAGATGCTCCAGGTCATGCCAGAGCTTCTATGTTTCTTGGCCCCCAGTTCCTTGGCCATCTCGCCAGGTATGTAACTATCCCAGCTATTTCCTGCTGTACTGAAAAAAAAAAAATTAAATAATACAATCCTTCCCCCTGTTTGATATAAATACACACTGCAGCTGCCCAGCCCCCTGGCTGGACAAGCAGCATTGCAGACAGATTGCGTCTTGTGGCAGCACAGCCAGCACCCCAGTGCCCTGCTTGTTCCCTTTGGCAAGGGGAGCAGAAGGAGCTGCCATGGTCATGGCCCAGACCCAGCTTCCATCACAGCTGGAGTGATTTATGGTCTGCTTTCCTCTTCCTGACAAGCACACATCCTGGGACGGTGTGCTTCTGCACTGAGCAGAGAGAAGGGAGCTTGCGGCTGTCTGGGGCCAAAGGTGTCCCATGGAGCTGCCCTGTCCCCTTGCAGGGGCTCGTGGCAGAGAGGGGCAGCCTACTACCAATTCTGGGAGCCTGGGGAGTCAGGGGTGATGAGGCACCCCCGCAATGTATTTTTCCAGGGACTACTTTATGTTTTCTGTCCCGTGATGAGAGTGCCAGGGGTCCGATGTTCCAGGATTACACCCCATAATCCCAAATCTGCAGCCCTCTTGCTGCCCTGTTCCAAGGCTGGTGTGAAGGGTGCTTCCAGCCCAGAAACCTGCCCAGGCAGGGAAACCCACCACTGATGTACAGCTCTCTGCAGGGGTCTGTCACTGCCAGGATGGGGCTGACAGTCTGTGCAAGGGTGTACGTTGCTCCAGGACCTTTGTTACGTGGGTGCTGTTCTGGGGTGTGGGGCTGTTGGGCACAGATGCATTGCCCCGAATGGTGTCACAAGAGCCTAAAAATGCCAGTGATGTACAGCTCAGGGGAATGCATCCACAGCAGATGCTCTGCTCCTCTCAGAGCAAAGTCAATGAGTGGATTTGCTGTGTCTGGGCTTGTCCCCAATTGCCCTCTGCAAGCGTGACTGATCTTGGTGGGGGGATGGACACGGCAGCGGGACTGCGGTGGGGAGCAAGCACTGGAGGCCTGATGGCCACTGGGGTTACTAGTATTTTGAGCTCTTTGATGGGGCTTTGGGTGGGAGCAGCTGGTTTCCCCATGGCCCTACCAGACATCCATCCTGGCTTGAGGCAACGGGAAGGCCAAGACAGGCTCAAGCTCAGGGCTGCGTCCCTGAGTGCTTTGAGGGTGAGGTTGGGGTGGAGAACAGGCTCTCTCCTCCATGTGCCTCCAGCTCACACCCTGGCAGTCCCCAGCCACTCACCCCCTTGCCCCTGCTTGCTCCCTGCTGACAGGGGGGCTCAGTGCCCTGACTTTTCCCTGCTTGGCCCTCAGCCTCCCACTTGTGCAGGAGGCAGAACAGTGATTTTTACAGTTATGGGGTGCAACTTGGAAGAGGGAATTGCCTCAGGTCATCCCCCATGGCCAGAGCTGTGAAGCACCAGGGATGTGTCTTGACAGGGCTCTGACTCCATGACTGCAGCTGGTTTTGCAAAAAAAATCCCAGCCATTAATCAAATAAGTGAGGTCCTGGGCACCATTTGCAGCCCTGCCATGAGGGGCAATTCTGGGAAAGTGTGTGGGATCTCAGACCCCTCTTTTCCCCAACCTGTGGGGGTCAGTGGGCATAGCCCCCAGGGTGGGGTGGGATACTCACCCGGCGCCCAGGCTGGCAGTGCTCTGCAGAGGTCAGATACCATGAAGAGCCCCACAAAAGCCTGCCTGGGAGCCACCAGCCCCATCCGACTGTGGGCACGACCCCCTGCCCTGGCTCCTGCCAACGGCGAGCTCTCTGGGGCAGCGCTCAGCAGGCAGAGGCCAGTGCCTGGGTGCGTGTGCATGTGGTAGGTCTTTTGTTATTTTCTCTGCTCTTTTCCCCGACAAGAGCAAGCAAGCCATGGTTTGAATTCCGTTTCACTGTAACTGTGCTGTTATCTCTCCGCCAGGGTCTGGTTTCACTCATGCTTTGGGTCGCTGTCTGCTGTGAATTGATGTCTCTGTTAGCAAGGGCTGTTCCAAAGCTTTCCCTGTCTCTGCCCTTTTCCACTTCCCATGCTGCCCTCACAGACCTCCATGCTCCCCTCGGCCCTGAGCCCGAAGCTGCTGCAGTGCGGGCAGGGCAAAGGCTCCTGGGAAGCACGGCACCTGCAAACTTGGACGTACCACGAGGGCGAGTGCTCCCACCAGCCACCCATCCCCTCACCAGGGCACAAGGCTGTTTTGGCCAGGAGACAGGCCAGGGCTGTGTAGCAGGATGATGGGGGTGAGGAGGAGGAGGGGAGCAGCAGGGAAGGGGTGCCAGGGGCTGCACCGTTCCATACCCCGCACGGTCTGGCGACCTCGCTTGCTGGGGTGCAGCAGGAGGACCAGAGGTGATGGCTACTGGTTGCCACACGGGGAATCATCAGAATCTTTCCTGCTGGAAATTTTTTCCCCCCATGAGGGTCGTCAAACACAGGAACAGAGCAGTTGGTGGGACGTCTGCTCTTGGAGATGTTCAAGTCTTGACTGAACATGGCCCCCGCCAACATCATCATGTTAGACCTGCTGTGCTGGGGGGAGTGGGGCTGGACCGGACACCTCCACAAGCCCCCTCCAACCCCAGTTACTCTGTAATTTTCTGATAGCACACAGGGATGCTTGCCCAGTGAGGTGACAGTCGTGCCTGAGGGGCTGAGAGATGGCACCACCAGGGGCTGTCAAGGAAGGGGCAAACCATGAAGGAGGTTTGCAGAAAAGGGGTGAAGAAGATGCAGGATGGGGCTGCTCCCCGAGGGTGCCCTGGGACCCTGACCCCGTTACTGAGCCCTGGGCTGTTCATTGCGGACTCTGGTTAAAGGTGTTTTTCCAGCTTAGTTGCCTGGGATGTGACCCTCCTACTGGCTCCAGCACCTGACCCAATGCCAGGATGGTCCTGACCCGCCAGCATTGCTTTGCTGATGGAGCTGCACATCCTCTCCCAGGTACCAGAGCAGGTCATGATGGGCTGCTCCTGGACACGGTGCCTCTGAGCACGAGCCTGTGTCCCAGGGATGATCCTGCTGCCCCATCATGGTGCAAACTCATCTTTCCTCACTGTCCTCTCCAGCTCTCAGGGCCACTCTCCCCAGTTTGGTTTCTCAGACTCCTCAGGGGATGTCCCCCAGGGACCAGCCATGGGATCCTAGGGTTCAAGGGCTTTGCTTTGCTGCTCTCACGTCTCTCTGTGCAACAGCAGTCCAGCCGCTCTGGGCCTGGTGTCTGCGGGGCACAGGAATGGACCCTGAACCTCCTCCTAAGGTGGCTGGTGGCCACGTAAACCATGACACATCTCTGTGCCCCCCAGCAGTTTCCAGGCATTGCTCCATACGCTGGGCCAGGGCTGGTGTGACACTACTTGGGACACTGAGATGCGTGTGGGTGCTAATCTTTGGGGCCATCAGACCAGGCACCGTACCAAACTCCAGCTCTAATTGGCCTCTTCCAGTAATTCTTCCTGACAAAACAATTAAGTTTCTTAGGCAAGAGATGTTCTTTGCAAATGGTCTGTGCCAGATGCTTTTGCTTTTTTTATCTGTGGTATTTAAGGATCTTTTCCTAATACTCACTCATTATTTTATGAGGCACAGACTGGTTCTGCCTGCCCTTTTGAAGCTTAGTATCACACTCATGTTCATTTGTTGTCTCAGGGCTTCCCTAGCTCTAGCTCTATGTGAGTTTTTCTTTTTTTTTTTTTAATTATTTTAAATAAACATTCTTGATTTGTAAAGGGCTGGGCCCTGCGAGACAGGGCAGGGAGCGGGACCAGCGCCAGCCCTCCCAAGCCTGCCGAGGCTTCATGTACTGCATCAGGACTGAGGTCAAAGCTGGAAAGACTTGCAAGACCAAATTGCAGGGAAGGCCCCCAGCCAGCAGGAGCCTGGCTTGCAGGCTGGCTTGTCGAGGGGATGGTGGGGTGTGGAAAACATGAGCTGGGGGCAGCTGCAGTCACCATGCACAGGCTGGCACTGCCCACAGTCTTTATTCTCTGCATCCTTGCCCACCTCTGGAAATCATAAGGCGTCAGCGCTGCTGATGGGCTTGTGGTCCTTTGTCTCCTCACCTGGGAGTTTTACGACTCCGACTTCCTGCTATCAACTTTTAGTGGTTTCAATTCGTCCTTTGGGGCAGCCCGTCCCTTGTTTTCCCAGCCTGGGCGCTCTGGTGAGGCTGCATGTAGATGTGTTAACATCCTGATGAGCTTCTAATCCGAGTGCTGCCAACACCTTGTCTTCCCAGGACCCTTCTCCCAGCGATGTTTGCACCCCAACCCCCCCCCCCCCCCCCATTCATACTGGTCTCAGTGCTGCTATTCCTGATCCTGGGAAAGGGAGGGTGCAGCATTGGGGAATGGCACCCCAGGAGGGTGCAGCACTGGTACCGTGGGGGAACGGCACCCTAGGGAGGGATGCAAAGACTTGCTTTTCTTGGAAGTGGTGTGTTAGCAGAGCAAAAGAGAGCATCTGGATGGGATGTGGTGTAGGGTGAGACCAGCTGGGTTTTGGGGTGAATCTGTGCTGTCTGTGGGGTGTCTGGGCACTAGTGCTGGATATGCATAATCTCTAACATCTTGCCCAGTGACTCCAGCACTGCTGGCTGCTCATTGCAGAGGATCTGGGCTGGGGTGGGTGCTGTTTGATCAATGATGTACCAGGTGTTACCTTCCTTGGCCTTTGCTGGAGCCAGGAGGGGTGGGGGGTGGGGGCTGGGGAGGGGAGGGAGCAGGGCTGTGGGCTGGGAGGATGCTGAGGGAGGGTGCAGCAGGCATGCAAATTGTGGACTTGACATGAGCATCCTGACGCAGCAGCCCCACAGAAAGTCCCAGCCCTCTCGTGCCACCAATGCATTCCCCTGGTTAGGGGGAAACAACTCTGGGGGAAGGGGTGATGGCATGCCTTCTCGATGCATACCCATCACTAGGGGCTGTGCTGGAGGGAAAGAAAACCCAAGAGGCTGCATCCGTGGCAGGTGCTCCTGTGGCTTGGGATGACCTTTCCTAGCTTTCCCAGTGGGCTCTGTCCCAGGGATTCAGTCACTCCATAAATCTCCCTTCCTCTGCAGTGTGGACCATGGAGAGGCAGCCCTGACTCAAGGCTGGGAGTGTCCAGCTGCGGACGCTATCTCAGCGGAGGAGCCATGTGTAGGGATGCCAGCATTTCCAGGCGAGAGACAATCGTGCTTTATTTCCCTGCCACATAGGAAAATTAATAAACATTCCTTGGGTTTGTTTTCAGGCTGCTTTGCGGAATAAATCTCAGACTGTTGTTGTCTCCCCGGGCTCCCCGGTCCCGCAGAACTGCCTGTTCTCACTCCATGAGTCACCGACGCCCGCGCTGCCGCTGACAGCGCCTCTGAAACCCCACGTGGTTGCCCAGGGGCTGCTCCATGTCGGATGTGCTGTGGACACCCAGAGCAGAGCTGCTCCATACCCATGGGGAGCTCAGATGGGCACTGGCATCTGTCAGGATTGATAAGCCCCCCCCTGGACATATCTGTCTGCTGCCAGCAGCAGCCTGGACAGCCCTTGCCACCTTGTCCTCTGGACCTGGGTCTTCCTTCCAGGATCCCGAGTCTGACAGCACAACACGCTGCAGATCTTCAAGGTCAAGGGTCTGCCTGTGGGACAAGGGCTCTCCTGGAGGAGACCAGCATTGTGCTGGAGCCGATGGCCTTTCCCATCCTGTCTCCCTGGGTGGGAAGGAGATCCAAGGGATGCTATGGCCTCTGTCTTTCCGCATGTGGGAACATCCGTCAGCAGTGCCCATTTTGGTGTGGTGGGATCTGGCCCGCTCCCACATGGTACAGAAAGCTTGGCCTGATGTGGACCTTCATGCTGGAGATGTGGCTCCTTGGGGGAGGACGTGACCATACCCCTGCCCTGGCTGATCCCCACGGAGGCATCCAGATGCCATGGAAGGTGTGTTGAGAGGGAATAGTCCCTGCAACATGCTTGGAGCCAGGTTCATACCATTACTGATGGACCAGTCACATGTGCTGTTGGGTAACATGGGGGTGAGAGACAGCAGGCAGCACTGGGTGGGCACTTCCTGGAGCAGCGGTTCTTGGTGTGACCAACAAGGAAGCACTACCCACATCATCTCCAATGCCTAGCAAAGTGTGCCCAGTGCCAAACCGCATGTGGAGACCTTATAAACTTGGCATCCAAACCTCGCCAAGTTTCTTCCTGCAAATGATCCCACCTCCTGGGAGATCAAGGAGGTCCCGGGAGCTTGGTGTGGACCATATGTGTGAGTGAGGGGAGCTGGGTGGGCACAGGACCCCGGGTCGACTGCTGCTGGGTGGTCCCCACTGTGAGTGACCTGCGCTGATGAGCTGAGCCCTTTGGCACAGGTTTAGGGCATCTGGGTGTCAGAGCATGTCCCATGAGGTGGGACAGGGCAGAGGAGCCTCCAGGAGGTCAGTGTGTGCACGTGGCTGGATGGCTGACCTCTGCCGCAGCATCACTATACATGTTCCAAAAATAGCTAGTTTTAGAAACATGAAGACTTCTCATGCTATTGCCCAACACTTGATACAAATATAGTGGCAGCAGTCAGTCTAGTGAAGCTATTGCCAGAAATAGTGCAAGTTACAGCAAACAAACCGGCTCTTAGGAATGAAGGCGGCTGGAAGGACTCAGTCCCCAGGGCTGCCAAAAACGTGGCAAAGGACTAGTCTGAACTCAGGGTGTTTGCAGAGCTGTCCATGGCGAATCATGAAAAAAACCCCCAAAGGTAAAGTATATTACTGTTTCACAGGGAGGGAAAAATGGGATGAGGAATGAATGAAGCACTGTTGCCAGGAGGGGTTGTTCAAGCACTGGAACAGCTGATAAAAAGGCTTGATGAACACTGTGACCCTGGGCACACAGCAGCTGCAGGGAGATGCACTGGCTTAACCCAGGGGCAGGAGAGGAACAGACACCGTCGCTGATAGCTCTGGCATCCACATGCAGCCCCGCAGACAGCCGAGCTCCTTTAATTAGAGATGGGGTTGTTTAGGGGAAACGATTGCAGCTTACAGGAAAGGCTTGTGGAAGGAAAGAGCTCTTTCCCTGGAGATGCCTGGTAGGGGCTTAACGGATGTCTTGTGCAGCCAGCAATGTAACTTCTCGAGAGTTTCTAAAAATCACGGATAAGTGCCGGTCATTATGGAAAGCTCTGGACACTGTCAGGGTAATGAGCAAGCAGGCTCTGCTCTGCTCTGCTAATGACAGGCTAATTGCTGGGCTTGGTCATGGGGGATCTGTAGGCACTAGAGAGTGGGGTGGCTGCACTTGCCTTGGAGATCAATGAACAGAGTGTTTATTTGGACATCTGAAAGGTCAATTTGCTAAAATGCGAAACAATCGCTGGCGTGACCAGCTGGGACTGTAAATTTAGAGTGGGAGGTGTTAGCAAAAACTGGGACTCGTTCAAGGACATCCCAACAGTGCCCCAAAAGCCATGATTTCATAGACGAAAATAATTCTCCAGGGAAGAAGCTGTCAGAAGCGGTTTGGATGTGTAAGCATGGTGGCCCACAGCTGGAGGGGGGGGACCACTCTGCCCTGAGTGATGCAGCAGGTGGGAACCAGGCAGGAGCCTGGCCAGCATCTGGGGTGGAGGGAAGGAAGCTGGATGAAGGCCAAAGTGTTTACTCTGTTTCACTGCCTTGGAGAGGGCAGCGTGCCTTCCCCTCCTCCTCATCCTCCTTCTGCTTCAACCATGCATTTTGGAGGGGTGACTCATGCTGAGTCAGATGATGGGAAGGCTGATGGTGTGGAGCAGAGTGGCCATTGGACGAGAAAAGAGACCCTGGTGGCATCTTCTGGGACCACAGGATGATGGCAGCTGGTGAAGACTTCAGAAAGGGTCTACCCTTAGACCCAGCAGAGCAACCAGCCTCCTGTCTGGGCTGCTCCATCCACCTTGGGAAGGGCTCTTACAGGTTGGCTGTGGACAGACACAGGATAAGTTTGTAGGTGTGGTGATGAAATACCTAGGGTTAGCATTTTAAGCAGAGTCCGTCTGGTCCATGCAATGCTTCCATCTGTCCTGCCATCTCTTGTGCAGAGCAGGCAGGAGAACTCTCCTCCTACATGGAGAAGGCTTCCTGCCAAGAGACTGGGATGTGTCAAAACCCAAGGTCCAACCCATGGGCTGGAGAAGGTGGAGTACCCCAGGAAGGATGGGGAAAAAGGAGGGCTGCAGCAACATAAAGAAACTGCTGGTGGTAGAAGGGGAAGCCAAAGAAATCAACGAGCTGTTGCTGGCTAATGGCAGTCTTTGAAAATATACATTTTTAGATATATATATATATATATATATATATATATGTATATTTACCAAATCAAGCCAACCCCCAGTCCCAGCCCTGCTCAAAACAAATGGAGTCAAATCATAACAAGCAAACCCATAAGTATTCAGTAGATGACTCCAGCCTGTGCTTGTGTCAAAGCATAAAGACACGTTCAATCCTGGGGGGAGTTTAAGAAATTAACATCTGTAATGGAGGAGGCTGTGCAACCGCAGACCAGCAGGCCTGGTTAACTTACACCCTCAAGCTGGGAATGAGCTGCTGGAAGAGTCCCTGAAATGCTGACGCTGACATTGAACAAGTCTTGGAAAGACAGGACAATACCGAGGACTTGGAGACCTGCCAGGAGCCAGGGCTTGATGGCCCAGGGAGGGGGACGTGCAACCAGACGTGGTGTCCACTCATCATGGACCCTGGTCCCATGGGCTGGGAAATGAACTGCAGGATGCGAGGCTTGGTTTATCCCGCTCACTCAGAGAAGCCTGGGAGGTGACGTGATCATTTTTATAGGTACTTGCACATAAAGATGTTTCCTGGTGGAGGAGGCTTTTGGGAGTGTTGACAAATGCATGCTATGGTCCATTGGCTGGAAACTTAATTTAGACAAATTCAGCCTTGAAACAAGCTGCAGTTTCCCACTCCTTGAGGGTCACCAGGCACTGGAGGAGGTTTTTGGATGCTGGGAGGATTCACCATTGCCTGGAGATTTGGCACTGCAGCACAATGTCTTCCTGCAAGCCAGGCTTTTGGCCAGCTTGTAGGAGAAATTCTCCAGGTAACCTTTGCTAATGAGGATCAAATCATGGTGTTCATCCTGTTCCTTCATGGCCCTTGTGGGGAACTGGCTGGTGTGTTCATGGTGTGCACAGTTTCTTGTTAAAGGAAGGTTTCTGATCAGCCTCAGGGCTCCAGGCAGCACCAGGATGGAAGACATGGAGACAGTGTTGTGGTTGAGCTGGAGGATCTCAGACCATGTTGCAGCTCCCAGGGCTGGGAGGACACCTACTGTGACCCAGGTCCATGAGAGGATGCGACGCAGGTTGTCACCTCTCCACTATCAAGGTTCACATGCAAGGCAGTGCAGTGCACATGAGCTAAAGGCTGCGGCTCTGGTACCCCACTTGGGAACTGGAAGAGGATGGGAGTGCGTCGGCCAGGTAGTGCAAGGCCACAAGCTACAGAGGAGAGGGAGGCATGGTGTCTGCTCACAAGCTGCAGCATTGCCACATGGCTGAGAGCCACTCCAGGCTGTCCAACAGGACCAGCAAGACCATGCATAGAGCAGGTTCCCAGAGCAGGAGCAAGTGCCTGCTTGTGTCCCCTTCCTCCCCAGTGAGGACAGGCTGCTGAGAGGGGACAGAGCAGTTTTAATGCGGGGAAAAGGGCTTTACCCTTTGGTAGGGGGTATCCAGCCATGCAAAGGGTCAGAGTGCTTGCAGGAGGGTGGGTCTGGGTCCAGGTCTAGCAGCAAAGAGCTGCTTGGGACACGGGACACACGCCACCCACAGAGGACCATGAAACCAGGATGGTGGTAGACATTGGGAATAATAGAGACGGACAAGACAGTGCAGAAGAACGGAAGAAGCTATGGGATAGAGATATAAGCCACCAAACATGATAATACAGACAAGCAGCAGACAATGCTGGGGACAACGGTACAGCCAGTGGTGCTGACACCCACCCGTGTGTCTGCAAAAGGAGCTCACTCAGTCTGAGAAACAGTCTCCCATCTGTCTGTCATCACCCAGCAGAGGTGCCCAGAAGATGGCATGGGCAGGATCAGGCATTGGGTGCAGCTCTTTTCCCAGAACATCCACCAATGTGCTCAGATGCTTGCTGTGGTGATGCCCATCTGCCTGGGGGCATCCTTGCTGTCCCACCTCTTCCCGCTCCCTCCTCCTCTCCTCCATCCTACAGCCCGACCTCAAAAAGTGAGGGAGGCTTTACTGATTCTGTGCATCGCTGTGGCTGGGGCACAATTCACCTCCACCTTGTGGGTGCCCCTTCCTCCAGGAGCTCTGGGGAAGGGGAGGGCTCTGGCCAGTCTCTAAAGTGCCTGTTTCAGTGCCAGAATAATACTGGGCATTTTGCCTGGTGCCATTTGCACAGCTAGTGCTTTGGCCAGTCCCCAGAGCCACCCAGTTCTTTATTTCTGTGGCACTTGTTCAACAGGCAGGAGGGAGAGGTGAAAATAGATGCTGAGAGAAAAAGCAGATGGGAAACCACATCCTGAAGGGGAGGGGATGTGGTCAGAGCAGTGCACCTGAGCCCCATAGGGCACTGCTACGGGAAGCTCACAGCACTGGATCACTGGCTGGCACCGAATCGCCCCAGCAGTGGGGGGATGGGACCCATTCCTAGTCTCAAGGATGGGACCAGAGGAGCTTCGAATGCCAGGGGATGGTACCAGCTGCTTTGAAGCTCTGCCCAGCTCCTGGGAAGATGTCCTGGCAGCACAGGAGGGGCTGGGAGTGGGACTGTGACCCTGCAGAGGTGTGTCCCTCCAGCCAAACTAGGTGGTGGTCCCAGGGGACATGTGTTGGGGAAGGTCTCCTTTCTCCCAGCACTGCCCAGGGTTGTGAAAGGGCTCCGGGGATGCTGGGGTGGTGGTAGCATCCACGCCTGCTTTCCTGTGTGGATGCAGCCTCCCGCAGTGCCTGTGTCCCTGCCTGAGCGCGCTGTGCTACCCCCGATCTGCTGCTTGGCCTGGGATGGGACCTGGGGTGGTCTTGGTGACCACTCCACTGAGATGTCCCCGTGCAGCTCCCTGGGGCTTGGGCCAGGTGGCTCCCACTGCCGGGCACCCTGCCCAGCTGGGCTGCTCTTGTCTCTGTCCCCTTGACCTCCCCGGGAAGCCAGCTCCACAGCTCCCATCCATCCCTCCAGCCCTGGGGAGAGGTGTCCGCTGCCCGCTCTATCTCACTGTCTGGGAATTTCTCCTGAGACTTTGCCTGCATTTTGCTGTCCTTATTTGCACCTCTTCAGGCTCATTTATACCCTTGCATTGTCTCCTTTCCTCCTTAGTGCATCTCCTTCCCTCCACTAGCTGCCCTCAAGGCCCCTCTTGCTCCTGGACCTCTTTTGGTGGTCCTGGGGCCATTGCCCAGTGCTGGTGAGAAGGACCATCACCTCTCCCTGCTGACCCCCATCTCCAGGGCTGGTCTCTGAACCCACAGAGCTGCCTCCACCCCCAGCCAGTTCCTCTCTGCCCTGCTGCAAGCTGGCCACCGGGTCCCCCACCCTACTAGCTTGTGACTGGCCTGGCCCTGCTCATAGTCCCTGGTTTTGAGGCTGCTTTTTGCTTTTCATCTGTTTCTGAGCTAAAGCTGGAGCCAGCTGGTACCTGCACTTTTGGGCTAGGTGCAGCCTGCATGTGTTTGCCTGTTTCTCATCCCTCCCTGCAGCTTTGGGGTAATGCAGCACATCTGGATTCCTTGCATCCAGCCTCCATCTGATGTGCCACATCTGGATTCCTTGCATACAATCCCTGTCTAACAGGCTGTGTCTGGCTTCCCAGCATGTGATTCCTAGATAACAAGTCACTCCTGGATTTCCTACATGTGATTCTTGGATAACATGGTATATCTGGATTCCTTACATTCAATTCCTGGACAATATGGCACATATGCTCTCTGGCCAAGGCTAGGGCTGGAACAGGACTTTCTCTTTACAGTTTAAAGGATTTTTTTTTTCTGGAGAAAATGAAGCTTTGACCTGAATTGCTGGCTGCCGAACAAAATCTCCCTTCTACCTCGGCTTTGGCTGCTCTTGGCTGGGAGCCTGGCTTGAAAACAAAGATCCTATCTCCCCCCACCCCCTGGGCTTTGGGATTGCTGGCGGTGGACACACTGCCCCTCGCCAATCAGTGCTTACAATAATATTTTTCTCTAGGATTGAGCTTGGAATAACTTTGTTTTGACATAATCTGAACTAATGTCTCCCCGGCAATGACAGTAAACACTTGACAATAAGTCGCAGCACAGCCCTGAAGCTCTGCAGAAGGAGCTCCAGCGGCCAGACATGAGGGAGAGGGTATGGGGCACAGCTATAGGGAAGGACCTGGTGATGGCAGGGTGGACCATAGCTCTGGAAGTCCACTTCGCACCTTTTCCCTTCCAGCCACATCCCTCACTTGCTCCACAGAAGGTGATGGAAAATGTAGCACGGGGCCATTGCTAATCACTTCCTCAGGCATGAGGAGTTATTGTATCTGCGGCGGTGGCAGCTCCAGTTTAAACACTGTCACTGCACTATTAATGGTCCTGGCACTTGCTGACTCAAAAGCTCAGCCTGGGACCTAGGTGCAATAATGTTTGTGCAGTCCAGAAAGAGCTGCTGAGCTTCAGTCTGTGTCTTGTGCCGGCCATGCCCTGCTTTCTCCTGGTGCTGTCTCCATAAGCTGGTGTGGTCAGGGTGCCTTGTGCTGTCACTGGCTGATATTGCCATTGCACACCATATCAAGGCATGATTCCTCCCCATCCCATCCCTCCCGAGGGAGGACCCCAGGAGGTCTCCTCTTCATGAGGTCAAACAGCACCCAATGGAACAGCTGCAAAGAGGCTTTGCAGCCACACAGCATCCCTTGGAGACCAGCTCACTGCTGGACCCATCAGTCCAGCATCAGGGGAGATGTTTGTGGTGGGAAAAAGACAAAGGGCAGGGGCTGGGTCCTGTGGGGAGCGAATAGATAAAGACAGGAGCACCTGAGAGGTCCCTGTAGAGAGGACGTGGGCAAGAAGTTCCTTGCCAGGACCCTCCTCCTGTCCCCATGTTAGCCAGACCCTGAGGGCATGCTCTGCCCCATGCTCCCTTTCAAGTGACACCTGCTATCCAGCTATGCATTGACCAGTAGCTGGACCTGGACCTGGTGTTAGCCCTGGGGTTGCACATGCAGCAGTGGAGAGCTGCCCATGTGCCTCTGAGCTCTCCACATGCCCCAGAGCCTCCAGCTCCTCAGGACCAGGCAGCATTCCACTGGTGCTGGTCCCCTCCCATCTCTTTTTCCCCACTGTGCTGGTCTTGTGATCCAGTCTCTCATGGGATCTCTCAGGTAGCACTGGTCCCAAACTGACAGCTCTCTTAAGCCCATTCTGATTTGTTTTACGAGCCAGCAATGTCTGTCCAAAGGCTAAAGCCTTGCCTGGAGAGCTCTGTTCCCCTGCTGCTTCCCATCCATCCCACCTGCACTTCCTTGTCCGGTCACACACGGAGACAGTGCAGGGTGAAGATCAGTCCTGAAAGCAAACAGCTTCCTGCTGGTTCACCTCCCCTTTTCAGCTCCCATTTTTTGGTGTCATTAAGACACTGACAGTGCTTTAGAACAGTGTCCTTAATGTGTCAGAGGTCTGTGCATTGCAGCTAAGCGAGCTGTGCACACACACTGCTTCTCTCCATGAAGGCAGCACTGGTTATGGGCAGTGCAGACCTGTTTCTGTCCCCGTGATCAGTGCCTGACTGCAGTGCTGCTGCTTGCACATGGGGACCAAGGGAGTAATCCTCCCTCATCCCTCTTTTTTGTGAGCCAGACATCTCTCAATGTGGCCCTGATCCTCACAGTAGTGAACAGCATCTCTGAACTTCTAAGTAGTGCAGTGACTTCAAATCCCAGGGCTAAGGACACTTGAGAGTAGGTGACACCAGGTAGACCCAGCCCTGCCTCAGCAGCATTATGGCTCTGTGGGGAAAGGCAGAGCTGCAGACGGGAGGTCCGTCAGGGCAAGCAGGTCTTAATGCTGACAAAGGTGGCTTTCCTAGAGATCTGCAGCCCCATCCCTGCTTTTTGCTGGGGACCATGGGGGTTTCCACAGCACAGGAGTGTCATCTCTGCGTGGAAACTCAGTGCTGCAGCGTAGAGTTTGTGGACCAGTTCTGAACATCTGAGGGATGTGAACTGCTCTCAGCATCCTTCTCCAATGGGATCCTTGGGTACAGCCAGAACTGCAGGTCCTCTGGTTATTCTGGAAGACCACAGGTTGCCTTTTTTTTTTTTTTTCTTGATGGTTGCAACCATTTGCTTGATATTGGGGCAGGGAACAGGAGCTATGGAACAATATCTGGGAGACTTCTGAATGTCAGTGGAGCGAGTCCTGGAAGACTGGAACATGGATTGATGTGTCTGATGTGACTGGTGCCAAGGACAGTAAGAAAAGTCTGCGCTGGGCTGCACGTTTCATGCAAAGAAAGCAAAGAAGAAGTCCTTAGGGAGGGTGCAAAAGGGACAGGAGGCACATTTAATAGCTGCAGAACCATTAGCTGCTCCAAATGGTCAGGGCAGAGGTCAGGGAGTTAAGGAGCAATGTCCCTGCTTTGCAGAAAGGAGCTCTTCACTGATGAAGTTGCACCAAATGGCTTGTCTGATTGCATGCTTCAGAGAGGAGGAACAGAGGGGACAGGCGGGCAGTGACAGTCTGGGCACAGAGCAGGTGCTGGGGTACCTCTCCTCAAGGGGATGGTGGGCTCCCAGAAAAGCCTGGGACCTGTCGGGGTGGCCTTATTCATCCCTGTCTCCTTTTCTTTCCTCTTTGTCATGTTCCAGGAATCCTTTCATCCGCATGTTTGTTTTTCTTTCCCTCTCCTTGCAGATGCTCAGTAATTCTTTGAACATATCAGATGGGTTTGTGTATCCCTGTATCTGAGCTGTTCTGTGGATTCCCCCCAGAGGAAAACAGGCACCTCTGGACCGTGTTGCACACTGGCCTGAGGTCATGTCTAACAGCAGCCTGGCAAACTCTTGCTGGAATGCTTGCTCTGAGCAGAGGGCAGGTGGCGAGCTCATGGGGAGAGTGATGCTGCATATGGGAGCAATTTCTGAGGTGGGGAGAGATGGTGGGTGCTGATGGGAATAAACACTGTGGTGCAGAAAGGATAAGGCAGCAGTAGCTTGTGAGTGCAAAAGCCCGGGGCCATGGTGGAGCCATGGACAAATCTGGCAGCTCCTTTGGAAGAATGAATTTGCAGATCTCCTTTCCCTGGATGCCTTGTGGAGCATTGAATGGTGACTGTGGGATGCGGTCTTTTCTGCAGGCACATCTCCCCTCTGAGGCCAGCCTGGCCCAGGACTGTCAGAACCTTCTCTGCCCTCGGGTGAGTGCCAGGATACCAAGTCCTGAGGGTCCCTCTTACTTGATGTCTTGGCCACATTGGATGTTCCCCTTCAATGTTTGAATGAAGAGGTGCCCCAAAGCACCTCAGCATCTGATCCCTCAGAAAGCCACGGGCACACGACCTCTCCAAACACTGTCCTTCACATGCCCCAAACCAGCCACTCCATGCGGTATGGATCCTGTGTCATGCCCCACTTCTTCATTTGCTTGGGTCCTCATGTACTGCGGTGACCATGCAGCACCTGAGCAGCTCAGGGACCAGGGTGCTGAGGATGCGAAGCCGAGGAGTTCAGAACAAGATGCACAAGACAAACCATCAGCAGTTGGGAGAGCAATGTCGCTGAATGAACGCCACAAGATTCAGCAATAGCTGCTGCCCGCACGCTCCTACTGCCCTTCAGTGCAAGGCCTTAGGATGTCCATGAGCAGTGGAATGGATGTAGGTCGGCAGTGTGATGAGCTGGGCAGCTGGCAGGGGTGATGGGGATACTGGGGACCACTTGGAGGATGTTTCTGTGGATGGTGAACCAGTGATCCCTACTCTGGCATGGTTAAACCTTGCTGTATCTGAGCCAGTCCCTTGCCAAACTGCTGTTAGTGCCCTCAAAATGTTGCCTGCTTCCCAAGAAAGCTTGTGCCTGTACATGTTGGATGAATTTGGAGGCAAGGAAATTGGGAGTCAGGTCCTGCTGGGTTGTCATAAAAGGGGTGAGACAGCAATGTACACAAACATTTTAGGAAAACTGTGGGTGACATAGCCAAATCCAGCGCAGTCCCTGAGCTCTGCACCCCCAGGCACGGGTGGGTTCAAGTCACCGAGGCTGG
Source organism: Harpia harpyja (assembly GCF_026419915.1). NCBI lineage: Eukaryota > Metazoa > Chordata > Aves > Accipitriformes > Accipitridae > Harpia > Harpia harpyja. The sequence goes on along the minus strand of NC_068951.1, from coordinate 12,532,121 downwards.
CTGTGGGGGCTCCTGCAGGCAGTGGCTGAGCTCACCGGTGGGATCTGGGGAGGGGAACAGGGTCCGTCTCAGCACGGGCAGGGATCCCTGTTCAGGTGCTGCCAGCCCTGCCTGCCTGGGAGCTGCCTCACAGGGTCCTCCGTGGCTGGGGTTACCTCCCTTGGAGCAGCCTTGAGTGCTTCGCAGGCAGGACCTGACATCTGGACAGACAAAGCAGATCCCATATCTTTATGATAATGGCATTACAGGGTGGCAGGGGTCAGGCAAATCCTTTTCAAGTGCCCAGTCCTGGCTTGCTGGGCCAGAAGGAGTCTTCCTTGGGACCCCAGGGCAGCCTCGCTGTATTGCACAAGAGCTTGGCCAGTGCAACCCAGTCCTTCTCTCACACCCTGTGCCTCTCTCCCTCCTTCCCATGCCCTGGTTTAGCTCCCAACCCAAAGGGACTTCTCTTGCAGGTTGGTTCTGCATTGCCCATCACCTGCACATGCACACCCAGCACCATGTAGATGGAGGATGTGGTGGTCACTGTTACACATGAGAGTAACTCTTAGGTCCTGCCAAGGAGTCTCTGGTGAAGCAGGAGGACACAAGGCTGTGCAGCTGTGTGCTGGGGCTGGGAGGGATGTCAGAGGAGGGGGACCATCACCAAGTGCAGAGAGCCAGGTGGCTGAGCATGGTCCTGGAGGGCAATGGCAGCTGCACTCATAGGATTTCTGGAGGGGCCCCACAGGAACGACTTCAGAGGGAACCATGGACAGATCTTGAGAGACGTGTCCAGACTTTTGCATCTCTAGATCTGAGAGCTGCAGTGAGGAAGCAAAGGGAGCCTTGTTGCAATCCTGGCAAATGCTGGTGCAAGACATGTTTTTGGATAAATATCTACTCTGAAGACTTCCATCTTTGAGGACTTCCATATTATTGGTGACAAAGTACAGAGGTCCTCCTGCCTGTCACACTGAGCAGACATCAGTGTCCTAAATAGGTGACCAAGAGGAGGATGAGAACAGAGCTACTGGCCCTGTCACTCCCCATCACTCCCAGGGATGGGACATGCTTGTTGGGGCTGACCAGAACCAGCCTGGAGCAGCTCTGCAGCCACCCCCTTCCCACAGCCACGCGACAGCTCAGGCAGAGCAGAATCCACTGTAGCAACTGGGGTCTCCCCCAGCACCCATGTGGCCCTTCTGCAGGCTGTGGCTGCCTCTCCTGCCTCCCCAAAGGAATAATGTGAGCACAGCATCCAGGAGCCTGCCTCTGCCCAAGTGCAAAGGAGGCCTGAGGACATGGATGGGGAGGGGGGAGCAGAGGGAGGCAGCACAGAGGAACAATTGAAAAGAGGAAAAAGGAAATCCTCCTGGAGCTGTGAAAGTGTTTTCCCAGACTGTCTGGCCGCTACAATGACCTCATTCTCTGAGGTGATGTTAACTGGGCTGAGAGACTGGAGAACAGGATGTCCAGCCCTGCCAGCCCCACTGCCATGGTCACCTGCGCAGCTCCTTGTGCCCAGCAGCTCTCCCTAAAATCCTGACCAGGCTGGCCCTGCCGGTACTCCGAGTCCCCGCGCTCCTGCCAGTGGTTGTTAACAAGGGTTAACAAGCCACAGATTTCCATGAGTTCATCTCAACTGTTTATCCTGGAAAATCCCCTTTGCAAAACTGGTGATGTATGCGCAGATCTGGAGGGAGGGGGAAGCATCTGAGCACTGTGCAGGCAGAGAGCCTGTCTCCAAGGTCTCCACTCATCCCTGGCATGCGAGTGCCTCCTGTGATAGCAAAGCTCAAGGGACCATGCACGGGGGAGCAGTAGCCAGCACCTGGAGGTCGGGGTGCTGGGCTGTATGGGAGAAGCAGGATGGCTCATTACCAGTGATAAGGAGCTCATGGGGTGGATGTCCTGTTCCATGCACAGGGTTTCCAAGGGGGTGTCTCAATATTTTGACTGAGATAATGGAGGTCTGAGTAATGGATCCTCTCCTGGATCATCTACTCTATAAAGATGTGGACACCAATGAAAGCTTTTTCTACATTCTTCCCTGGAGGAATTTTATGGGGAGGGAGAGAAACCAACAGAGCTTCTCTCCTCCCACACATTTGCCTGATTTTAAAAAATCCTTAAAAGCTACCTCCTAAGGCCACTAGCTGTCTGTCAAATTTGCCGGAATTTGCTTCACACATTAGGAAGGTATGAGGAACAGACACATGATTGCATAAAGCTTGCTTCCTTGCAAAATCAAAACACGAAGTGAGTACTCAGGAGCTCTTTTATTTAGCAGAGAAATTAATACAATGAGACCCAAAGGCTGGGAGTTAAAGCTAGAGCTGCTCAAATGTGGACTAGCACATATTTCAACACTGACCATGACTGGAACTAATTGCAGAGGGCAGAGGTTGAATTCTAATCAATATCATCACATGCAGACTGGCTGCCTTTCTGGCAGAGGATCGTAAGCCAAAAGATAGTTCCTGGTCTCAATGGTCACAGGGCAACATTGTCAGGCCTCTGATGTTCAAGTCATATTTATGGCCTCATGGCCATAAACTTGGTGCATTTGAAAGATTGCAAGCTCAGTAACAGTGCCCTGCTGCTGGCTCTTGCTCAATGATGCCCATCAGCCACCTGGTCGCTTCCAGGCAGTCAAGCAATCAGATCAGTGGTCGTCTTACAACTGCTGTGCTCTCTTTCCCTCCCCAGGCAAAATGTGGGTATTTTTAAGGTGGGAAAAAGTTCCTATGGGCTTTATATTCCTGTTAGAAGAGGGCATGGTCAGAGCCAGGCCACTGGGACATGGGCTGGAAGTGGGAGAGCAGTGAGTCTGTAGACCTGGACCTAGTGCTGAGGGACTGTTTCCCCAGTTGGATGAGCTCTTCCCTTATGGCCAAGCTGCAGGCACCACAGGAAAAGCCACAATATTTGCTAACCTCAGTCTTCTTGTCTGTGTTGGAGTTGCTGAGGGCAGGCCACCAGACAGGGACCAAACCTCGATGTGATTTGGTTTCCTCTAGAAACTTGCGGTCACTCCTCTGGGGATCCATGAGCAGCAAGAGCTGGCTCAGGGTGTCACAGGGGCTGGACCCTCCTCACTGCACAGAGCTGCTGGATGCTCCTGTCTGCAGACACGAGGGCCCAGGATGAGAGAGGAAACTGAAACTGCAGACCAAACCCACAATTAGGAGCATGACTCCGCAGGGAAAGGAGCCTGCCCCGTGGCTGCACTACGCGTGCTTTCCCCTGGCCACCTGAAACGATGGTGAGCAGGAGCCAGGAGAGCACAAGCTGCCAGAGCAGCAGCTTTTGGGAGACTGGGGGGCTCAAGCAGCATCCACAGCAACCCATGGAGAGGACTGTGCAGGGTGGGGGTGGCTCTTTGCTCCCAGGAACTGACTGAGTGCAGACAGGCAGCCTTCAACACCACATCCTTCAGTTTCCTCTTCTTTTCTGCTGCCCACTCCACTGATAGCAGCCTTGTACCTTCTCTGAGATTCCCTAAACATGAAGCATTCAGTGCTTTTCTTGGCTTTACTTGCTGCTTAGGTGCAAATGTCCTGCAAGCACCTGCCCTCAGGTCATGATAGCTTATTTCTTGGCCATCCTATCCAACCATCTCAGTCATTCCTCTTCCCACACTGAGACCATAAGATATGATGGTAGTACAAAGTGTCCAAAACAGGTTTTTTTCGCTGTTTGGCTTTCAAGAGTTAAAGGAGCTTCTTTTTAGCATCAGCATTGCTGATAAATACGCTCTAAAATGCCAAATGCCATGTATTTGTAGCTTTCTTTAAAGATAAGAGAGGGTGCCCTATGGTATTGGAGACTCCGTTCCCACCCACACTGGATGCTTTTATAATGGTTGTAGTACCATATTTGTCTATTCCAAACTGTAAAATGTCTTAATATCTTCTCCAATGCTGGCATGTTGCTATGGGATCTTAAATGCCAGTAATGAGCAGGGACAGATAGTGGCATTTTTTGTGGTGGAACCTCATCAGCTTTTCCTCCAGGACAGATAGCAGCAAGGAAAGCCAAGGCGGCCTCTTGGGAGATTCTCTGCCAGACATTAGCCATTTCTAGATTGCAGCTTTGGATTAGAGATCTCGCTTGCTGAAAGCAAGCTATGATACCACTGACAGCACTTGCAGGACCTCTCACATCCATAGGAGTGGAGCTGGAGGAGACACTTGTGTCACGTCCATGCAGAGCCTTTGCACTCGACAGGCAACCAGAAGTCGACCTGCAGAGTGTCTAATCCATCTGCCTCCATTTTTGTTCCCATGAGAGATACCTGTGTCTGCCAAAGTGGTCATAGCTCTCACCCGATCAATCCCAACTTTTCAAATAGTTGGGAGACATCTAGTTAGCCAGGCACATCACTGTCCAAACCTTCATTCAACATCATTAGCTCTCACCTCCCGTGTGTCACTTTGCAACCCCCCCTTATAGGATGCTTGGAAAGTTTTGCAATGAAGTGCAAAACATTCGACTTTTGCACACAAACGAGCACAATGAAGGAAAGATTTTTAAGACAAATAACAGATGCCATCTGGTCCCAGTGCCCCCAGTACTTGTTTTTGTTGCAGGACCTCTTAACCATTTCTGTGACAATCTTTAGGTTTTGTTTTTTTGAATATCTTCTTTTAATGTGGACAACACTGTTGTCTTGTCCACATTATTCTCTGGAGCTGGGTAGTCTCTTCCAAACCTGGAATGTTAGGATCTGCTCCTGTTAACGTTCAAGATATCCCTTCTTTTGTTGGTAGTGGAGAGACTTTTGTCCACATGACTTGGTTCTGCTGCAAGAGCTTTATATTTTTTACATTTGTCTTTGTTCTATCGTGAACATTTCAAGTTGTATGACTTTCACATACTTTTCATTTCCTACTAGTTTTGCTGTTAGTCCCTTTGGAAATGGCTTTAGGTTGAGACTTCAAGCCCCCTTTTTTTTCAGGATACCGCTGATTTTTCTTATGGGATGACTTTAGCTGATGAGTTATGACTTTATCTCAATTTTTCAAACTACTTGGGAAGCAGCTGATGTTAATTGTTGAGTCGTAGTGATGTCATGGGATTGCATTTGGAACAGAGCTTTCATTACGCTCTGTCTCAACTTAAATTGCAGATTCTAATAGTGAAATCTTGCTGTCTTCTTTGCTGTCCAAATTTGTTTGAAAAGTCTCTTGCAATACCGATGAGTCCATCTCTTCCTTAAGGATGTCACTGAAAGCATTGTTATTAAGCATGAGAGTATTGACCTCTGCATCTGGTTTTGTGTTGTTTTGAGACATAACTTGAGATCCAGATTCTTTGCTAATAAAATCATCATCTCAGCCAGAATTTAGAGCTGGCATATTTTGTCCTAGTACTTATGTTTTAATTTTCTCTATTTCTGAATAAACAAACCAGACCTGAATATGGTATTTCTTCTTTTCCTTTTTTTTTTAGTTTATTTTTTAGTCTCTTTGAGCCAATAACTTTACATGGGTCCAGCCCACGCTGTTACTCACCTCTCTTGCCTAATCTAGATCTGAACTAATTGAGAACAGCCTTGCTTTCCCCTGATGAGCTACTGATGTTTCGTTAATGATGTTTTCTACTCCAGCACTGGGACACCACTCCCTCTCTCCCCTTCCCTTGCCAGCTTGTTGGTGGGCAGCGGTGGGTCCTCTGTGGCTGGAGAAGGGCTGGTGCTCAGCAGATGCTCTGGAAGTGGTCCAGCTGTCGCAGCAGGCAGCACAGAGTCCACCATGTGCACAGGCAAGAGCCTCCCTGGGCTGGTAGGTTGGTAGAAATTGGCCAAACTGGCATGGAGAAACCACATGGATCAAGACTCTTTGCTCTAAAGCAGTCAGCCATGCCTTGGAGAGGGTAGGGGGAATGCCTTTTTCAGGTGGCTGTGCTCTGCTCTGCTTTGTTCACCAGAGCTGAGCACTGGTGCTGGGAAGCAGCATGCTGGTGGACCGGCTGTACCGAGCTGTCCTCCAGGGTAGGAGGTGCCCGGTAGGGAAATGTGTGGTGACACCATGGGTGCTTGGCTCATCTGCTCAAGAGTCAGAGCAGGTTGATCTGGGCTTGCTTGGCAGCAAGGCCGGGAGAGGGGATGGGTTTCACCTCTGGATCTGTGCCCTGTTTCAATGTAACTGGTGCTTTTGCCTGTTTTATGCAGAAGTGATGCTTGTGGCACTGACAACAAGAGCTGATAGACCCAGTCTCCAGCCCCCAGGAGGGCACCCAGGTATCATCTGCTCTGGAGGACTGCATCATCCCCTGGTGGAAGCTGGTATGGAAAGACCCTGGCTGGCCTGGGGACTTGGCCGGGGGGAGAGGCAGGTTGCCTAAAGAGGGATGGTGGAGTAGGAGGACTGTGCTGGGGCTCTCCACTGGGCTGCTGGTGGAGTTGTTAGGCAGGAGTGGGTGTGGGGCAAGTTTTCCTTGTGCTGGTGGCCCCACTCACCCACATCCCCTGTCACCATGGGGTGACCATCTCCAGGAGATGCTCCAAAGCCTGCCTGAGATCTTCCTGGCTCCTTGCTTGGGAGCATGCAGGAATCCCAGGCAAAGGACACAGGATGCATGGGAGGCGGACCCCGAGGTCCATAGGGATGGCTGATACTAACACCCACATCCAACAAGGCAAGGGGCAGCTGGGCTGCTCTGGCTGACCCTTCCCAACCAGCTGTGCCCATGCCTTTCTTCCTCCCTATGCCGACTGCTCGTGTGCCTTGTTCCTGTCCATCCATCCTGTCTGTTCCTCCAGGAGACACCTGTGGGCAGCAACAGGGTGCTGGCAGAGCAGCCCATTGTCCCTCAGACAGGGTGGTTGGGACAGCATCCCTATGGCACCCTGCCCCAGCTCAGCTGCTCTCGTGTGCCATCCCAGTGCCAGGGACATGGGATGGGATCCTCCGGGGCTGGAGCAAGGGAGTGAGTGGGGACAGCAACATGCCCTGGTGTGGCTCTAGTGGGGTGTGGTGGCACTCCCGTTGCCCCAAGCCTGTCCTGCCTTCTGGCAGAGTGGCAGTGTGCAGCCCTGCCCTTGCTGCCATGCAGTCCATGGGCAGCTGCTGGGACCTGCCTGAGTGGCTCCAGATGTGCTAGTGGCCAGTAAGCCAGCTGTGCGCTGCTGCTGGGAGTCCTCAGACCGGCTGTGTGCTGCCAGCACACCCCTCCCTGACACAGCAGGGGGCTCGGAGCAGAGCCCCTGGGAACTTCCCTGATCCCCAAGCACTGCCTGTCTGTGGGGAGCCCCTCTGCAAGGGTGTGGGACAGGCTGTGCCTCCCTCCAGATGTTTGCATGGCCCTTGACCCCCTGTTCCCTTGCAGCAGGGCCTGTCTGGGTCACAGGAGGGGCTGGGCAGGCTCTGAAAGCGCCGGCTGTTTTGGTTGCTGGAGCAGAGATGAGAGGTGATGCAGTGCAGGACCTGGCAGGCAGTGGTGGTCCTGAGCAGCCTCCATCCAGCAGCAGGGAGCTGGACCCCAAGGGTGCCATGGGGAGGGCATCCCTCTGGGACATGCTATAGGGAAATGCAAGGTGCTGGGACATAGCAAGAGAAGCATACCAGCCCATGGTCTGACCAGCAGCCAGGGCCAGGCAGGGCATGGCAGCAGCATGGGGCTGCCCTCTGCACTGCCCCCCAGCTCCCTGACCCACAGCTCCGGCACCAGCCAGAGTCATCCCGCCAGGAAGCCCTTGGGGTGAGTGCCAGCAGGTTCCCATCTTGGCTCCAGTCTCACTGCGGTGTCCTGTGGGTCTCAGACCATCATCCCTCCAGCCCTGCTCTGCTTGGGCCACGCAAGTCATGTTCAAGCTCTGGCGTCCCATCTGCCCGTGTCTAGGACAGTGGGGGAAACTGAGGCACACAACACCACCGTGATGGTGGGAGACCATCCCCTTGCCTGTGGAGTGAAAGCCTAAGCACACCCAACTACTGGTGGACTAATTGGACAACTATTGCTCATGGGCAGCACAGTGCCAGTGTGGGGATGATCTTGGGGGCATGCTCAGAGGGCATCAGGAGGAAGCCTTGGACTCTGGTGTCCTAGGCGGCCCACAGACCACCAGGCTCCAGCCAAAGCCCCTTGCAGCTCCAAAACATGGGGTCCTGTGAGCAGGGAGGGAGGACAGAACAAATGTGCAGGTGGTGCCTAGGCAGAGCATGACTCCTCTGCTCCGGCATCTTCATGTCTCTCCAGCACAGGGGATCTGAGCACTGGTGCAGGTGCATCTGAGCCAGCCCAGGCTGCAGGGACCCCTTCTCTGCTTGGTGAGGACAGGCAGAGAAGCCCCTCATGCCCCTCAGCATCCCTCAGCTGCTGCTGACCCTGGGATCCCAGCTGCGACCATGGCTCTCCTTGGGCAGCCTGGAGCCAGCCCCACATCCTCACCCTCTGCACCCTTTATCAAGTTCTTGCAGCCTTCCCCCCTTGCCCACCTGGGCCCTCTGCCAGGTCAGACTGGGATGGAGAACATGGCAGACTGCCTGCAGCCCACCCGCCCCCTCTGCCCAGGCACTGCTGGCTCCTGGCTGCTCACCAGCATGCAACCTGCTGTCCACCCCAGCTTCTTCAGCAGCATGCAAGCCACGGTGGATTGATGCACTGGGCACGAGGGGGTCTAGGCATTTGGGCAATGGACGGCTGTGCTTAGGCAACATGGGAAATGCCTCCAAACAGCTTCTCCCAGAGGCATAATAAAGCACCAGAACAATCCCTGTGCTTGCTGCAACGCTGTGGGTTGCACAGGGGCCTGGCCGGCACTGCCTCGGCGCTGCCAGTGCCTGCTCCCCTTTGCAGATGCTTGTGGGGGCAAAGCCAGCCTGGCACAGGCTTTCCTGGGGGCAGGGGACACCTTGCATGGACTCAGCCTCTCTTACTCCTGGCTTGTGCCCCATGGGCACCTCCAAACCACATCGATGGGCTTGGCACACTCTGAGACCCTAATGAGCAGTGCCAGGACAGGCATGTGCCAGTGTTCTGGAGGCCAAGCAGTCCTGTGTCCGCACTGGGGAACCCTTGGCCTTTCCTCGTGTTTCCTGAAGCTCTTCTCCTTCCCCAGGTAGCCCTGCAGCCTGTGTCCAAACCCTCCCTCCCCTGCTCCAGCCCTTTCCTTTGTGTCGGGGCTATTTATCCACCATGCAGATGTATGACAGGCAGAACCATGACCTTGACCCTCTCAACAAGCTTTTGGTGGTTTTGGGGCAGCAGCATTGGGCAATGGGGTGAGGAGGCTGTTATCTGCATGAGGGGACCTTGGGGGACAGCAGCCTTGGAGACATGACTGCCTGGAAGAGGACAGGTCTTTCCAGGCTTTCCGCCTTCCTGTGGCCCTTTGGCTGGCTAAAGAGCCTATCGAAGGCTGTGCAGGAAACTCTTCCTGCCCAGGAGTTGCCCCGACTATCAGGAATTGTTTCTGGATGAGAAATTGTCCAGCAGTGGCTGCCAGGTGGGATGGGATGGGCAGTGTTCAGAGGAAGTGGAGCTGGGATGGGATGCCCAAAATGTGCCAGAAGGACCAAGCCCTGCCAGACCACTTCCAGCCCCCTAAGATGCCCCTGGCAGCAAGCAGAGTTTGGGCTGAGACAAGAGCTGATGATAAAGGACATGTTCCTGATGCTGAAGAGGGATGTGGGGAATGAGTACATGGAAAGGCTGGAAAATACTGTGTCAAGGCACTGAGGTATGTGTCTGGACCCAGCTGCCTGGGGATGGGGCAGCACAGAGTTTGGATCCCTGGCCACTGCCAAATTGGTGCTATGAGGCAACACCTGGAGAGCTGCTGCTGCCCTTGGGCTTCTGCTCATGGTCGCAGAAAATCCCAGTGGGAGAACCAGAGAAAGACCTTGCAGTGACTTCTACCAAAATGTTGTCAGATGGAGAGGGTCACAAGTAAGTCTGAGGACCCAGATGCTCAGTTATAAGAAGTTATGCAAAATAAACAGTTTTCAATGAAACAGTTTTCAGTAACTTTTTTTCCCAACTAGTGATCAAAAACCAAAGTAGCCTTGAAAAATGCACAAGACTTGTGGTGAGAAACTAAACCTGGAGCTCCACAGGTCACTTTTTCCATGAGATGTGCCTCTAAACAGGCACAATCCTGAGGAAAATGTGGTCTGTGCTGGCTGGGTTCCCTGCACCTGGCCCTATCCTGGATTTTCCTCATGGCTTCAGTTCTCCCATGGCTGGAGAGGACTCAGCCCACCCAGTGCTTTCTCCTTCTTCCAAACCCCTCTTGGTGCTGGGGGCTGCCCTACAGCTTGAACCCAGCATCCTTTCTCCCCCCTGGGACAGCGCTGAGCCACCCAGCCCGTGCTGCCCTCAGAGGGGTCCTGCGCTGCCTGCCAGGGGCTGAGCCTCTCACCCAGACACAGTGCCTGTTGCAAGCCCCAGGCAGGTCCCTTGGTGGGGGATGCTCCCATCCAGCTGCAAATCGCTTGCTTACATATCAGATTACTCCAGGTCACTTTCTGCAAGGAGCTGAGAGAGGTGGCCAAGCCCTGAGGTCTACATCTGTGCCACAAGCTGGGAGGCAGAGGCCAGCAGCAATGGTTTCTCCTTGCCTCTCAGCTCCACTGTCCTCTGCCACCCTCTAACCCTGTTTTGCAGCCAGCAGGACACAGGGGACACTGCAGCAAGGTGTCACTGAGTCTCCAACAGCACCAGGGCATGGGGAGGATCTCCTCTGGACACGACCTCCTTGTTAAGGACAAGGTGTCCCTCCAGAAGGTGCATGTCTTGAAATCTTCCATCCCGGTGCCTTGGCAGCCTTGGCTTTGCTGTTATTTGCATCTGGGCCCCTTGTCTCACTGCCCCACCTAGCATGGTGCTGGCCCTGGTGTCCCTGGTGCCAAGGCTGTGGGCTAATCACAGCCCCGTGCCCAGCCCAGCACCGCTGCTTGGGGAACAGTTGGAGGAAGCCGTGTCCCTCAGCAAACCCTGAGATTTTTTTCTGTAAGTGACAACTGCTGGGACGGCTGGCAGGGGATGATGCTGCATGTAGGGACCAGCACGGTCCCAGCCAGCACAGCAGGAGCTGTGCCCTCCCCTGCCCCACATGCAGCCCCCTGACTGGACTCCCACACCTGCTGGGGGGGTTCAGACACAGTGGGCAGCCAGGTGTGCACACCGCAGAGCGCACATGCACGCAGGCAGTGAGCACCCTGCGCTCCCTGCAGGGATCCCACAAACCTGTGTACACTGGCTTCATGTGGTGATGGCAGAGCCACACGTACACATCTGCATACATGACCTGCTTGCACACAACTGGGCATGGCAGGCCCACACGCACACATGAACACAAACACAAAAAGATAGGGGCTGTGCTTGTTAGCACAGATATGAATCGTGCACGTCTCAGGGCGCAGACACAAGCCAAGGCTGTGCATGGGAGCACCCAGGCAAACATGCACCAATGGGACCATGTCCACACAAGTGCAAAGAAGGAGGTGCAGCAATGCATGCATGTGTGTGCTTATGCACAGCCACAGATGCCCTCCTGCTATGCTGCCCAGTGCCCCTGCATAGACACACAGCCCCAACCCAGCGGCCGTATGCTCTACCTGCGCACACTGCGGTGGTCAGTGGAGGTGTCACGGTGATGTGCCTCAACAATTTCTGCCAGTGCTCAGGTCCAGGCTCAGGTCCCTGCCCAGGCTCTTTCCCACCCAGCAGTCCCCTCTGCTGCCTCTGAAGCCCAGGTGCTGCAGGGTCCCTGGCTCATCCTCCCTGTGCCTGGCAGTGCAGGTAGTGAGTCCCCATGGTGGTGACTGCCTGCTTGGCTGTGCACGGTGTGCTGGAGCGCAGCCGGCCATGCCTGCGTCACACTGTCTGGGATGCTCAGGGAATGCAGGGGGAGTTCAGCTGTGGAGGACAAGCTCCTTAAAAGGCTGGAGACATGCAGGCGGCCGAGGCTTTCCCAGGCAGCCAGGAGTTCCTGGAAGTTGGCTCCCAGTGCCAGAGCGAGTCCTGGAGAGCTGCGTGGGTGAGCATTCCTGAAAGGAGTCACCCAGTGCCAGCTCTTGCCCCACCATGGGCTGCCCCGGTGGGGACGGCTGGTCTCCCCACGTGTCCCCCACTTGCTCCTGTGGCCAAGGGGTGTGCGTGCAGCCAGCACCATGATCTCTGCCATGAGCTCACCTCCCAAAGGAAACCAACCTTGTGCCCAGGCTCTGCTCCGGTGGACATGTGGCCAAGAACTGCCGTCATCGCCATCCCCGTCCCCGTCCCCAACCCCATGCCTCTGCTGGCACCGTTCCCCAGCTGGGAGACCACTCCAAGTGCAGGCTCGGGTACCTGCCAGCCGGGACGTCCTGTGGCTGATAATGCCCCTTAGCTCGTAGCCCTGCAGCTCCTTCTCGTGTCCTGTGCCCTCATGGGCTCCCAGCAGCAGGGTGGGTCCTCACAACTTTCCTTCTGGGTGGGGTAAAGGCAGGTGTCTCTTGTTTTAGTCTCCCCATGACTTGAGAGCAGTCCAGCTTGTCTTGGCTCCACCACGTGCTTGGGATGCCCAACATGCATCCTCTAGGTGCCCATCCCACGGGCCAGAGACACCTCCAGTCCCACACGGACACTTGATAGGTGCCTACTCCCCATCTGAGACGTCTCTTGGCAGTGGCCAAGGTCTTGTTTCCTTGGAAGCTGTGATGAAACCCCAACCATCAGGTTCCCTCCAGTGACCCAAGGCCATGCAGTACTTCTGTCCCCTCCTCTGAGTGGTCCACCACCAGCATCAGCAACCAGTCCAGCACGTGGCTGGACAGGAGATGATAGGCATGAGACAGCAGGAAGCCTCCAGGTCCTCAGGGAACTATGTGGAGGCTTGTGCACAGCTTCTCCGTGGATCTGTGCTTCCCAGGAGAGGGAGAGGACAAGGGCACATGGTGGACAAGCAGCAGCACAGAGGTGGCAGATCCCAAGCCCCAGGATCCCATCTCCTTGATCTCAGGACCCCAGCCTCTGTGGTACCAGGATCCTTTTGACCCTTTGATTCTCATGACACAGCTACTGCACATTGCTGGCTTAGGGTTGATGTCTGCAGCCTGGCTTTGCCTTGGGGGCTCCTGCCAGACAAAGCCACCTCTTACGGCACAGCTCCCATGGATGGCTCTAAGTGCAAAACCTTCTTGCAGCATCACACCATGCCTGTTTTCTCTTACTCCAGTTCTCAATGTCATCTATTCACTGGTCTCCTGAAGCCTCCTGACCCACTGTACTCCTTGCTGTGCCTCTTGTTCTTCAGAGATGCTGATGACCTGGCCCCAAAAATGCATTGTAAGGAGCTCTGCTAGCTGCCGTGCCTGGCCCTCCAGCACACCCTGTCCTCTTTGTTATAGCCCAAATGATCCCATGTCACCCTCCTTCTCCTTCAGCCTTCCTCGTAATTACCTCTTGTCTTAAAAAAAAGAAAAACCCAAAAATGAGGTTTGTTTTTTTTTTTTAAAGATGCCAAGTCAATCTGGTACAGTCTATCCCTGATAAACAGCCCTCCCTCGGGGCCTCCTGGGATCAGAAATAGCGCAGGGGCTGGACCTGCTCGGAGCAAGCATTCCTCCCTGCACACGCACGTCTGCTTCCTCTGGCTGCTGGCAGCCCGGCCATCCCCCCAGGAGCTGCGGGACCCCGAGGATCAGTGCCACAATTGCTTCCTGCAGGTGCCAGCAGCACCTGGGGAGGGGGACCTGTCCACCTTCAGGCAGCCATGCATCCCCCCGGGCCATCCCCCCCGCCAACTTTCCCTGTGGCATGGCTTGGCCGAATTCCCCATTTCTGCAGGGAAAAATACTTATTTATTAAAGTGTGCCACTGAGTCATGATAATCCCCAAGGGGCAGCTGGTAAAGCCCTGCTGATCCACGCCGTGCTGACCCGGCGGTCGCTCATGGCTGGTATGTGCTGCTAATCCCCCTGGCCACCTCCTGGGCGAATGGTCACTGCTGGTCTTGGGTGGAACTGAGATGGTCCCACTCGCTCCTGGGGGAGCAAAGCATGAGCGCTCGGGTGCCTCCCTGCCCTTTGGCTATGGGGCGCTGGTGGGTGGCCACTGCTCCACAGGGGTGTCTGCTCCAAGGAGAGCTGCAGGGTCCTTTCTGGAGCTCAGTGCCGGGCCAGGTCCCTTGCTGGGACCACTCATAAGGTGCTGGGACCTACCCAGTGCTCCCAGGAGGGGTTGCCTGTTCCCAGCCCTTGCAGCACTGTTGGGTGAAAAGCTGTTGCATGTCACACAACAGGCATTGCTCTCTGAATCCTTGTTCTGCTGGTCCTTCCAAAGGGTTTCCATGATCTCTGTCCCCTTCACCTTGTGAGGGTTTCAGCACTGACAGCTGACCATGGTGAGCTGTCCCTTCCTGGCTTGGGACACCAGCTCCTGCCCACCCTGCTGTACCTGGAACCTTCCCTCCCTGTCACTCCCCAGGGACAGAGTTTTGTTCTCTTCTTCAAGAGGGGCTGCTTAATGCAATCAGTCTCTTAAAGGACTGCAAACACCACTCTGTGAATAAAGACATGGAGCCCCCATATACTGCCCATCACATCATCTTTGTGGACATCATAAAGAGTCCCCTGTAGTTCAGTGGCTCCTGATACTGTCTGCTTTCTTCTCTGTAATTTTTGTGACTCTTCCCTGACCTTTCATCCAGCCAGCTTCCCCTGTGATGAGTGCGAGCTGAGCACAGCCCCTGGTGGGGGCACACCAGGACACTCACAGCCTTCCCACTTCTGCTCCAGCTCCCCTGTGTCACTGCTTTGGGGAGAATGATCACAAATTACCTGCCAGACCCCCAAGCTGCCTCCTGGGAGGGAGCACCCCACCCGTGGGAATGGGGGTCAGGACCCTCAGTCTGCGGATATGGGGCCAGAGCCCCTGGTCCACGCTCTGCTCCTGCCAGAGTAGCTTCACATGCAGCTAGAAACAGGCTGCTTCTCACAGGGCATAGTGGTTGCTTTCTCCCACTGCAGCCCATGCCATCTGCAGACAATATTAATCACGGTTTTCATCCACTAGTCACTTATAACATTAATCATGTTGTCTTCATGTTAAATAGCGGAGGACTGGAACTGCAGGAACTCACTTGCAAGGGATGGGCCTCATCTCAGCTGCTTCTGAGAGCTGACAGCCAGCCAGCGTTCAATTGCATTTCATGTATGCCATGTGGCTTTTATATTGTTTAGTCTCTAATCGAAATCTGGGGCCAGATTGAATTACCTGTCCCACAACAGCGCACTGCGTTGACACAACTGCTGCCTCTAGAATTACATTGCAGAGCCCTCGTGTTCACTGGAGGCGATCCCTTGCCCATAATTGCTAGGCTGTCAGCCGTCCACGCATACCTCATGAAACACAGTCTCTTTGCCTGGTCTGTGGCTGCCCGTGACTGGAGTCAGGCTGGCAGGAGTGTGAATGTGAAGAAACAGCTGTATGAAACATGGTCCTCAGCCTGCGTGCAGAGCACCTGCATCTCCTGGCAGGAAAGGTCTAGCCTTTGAAAGCATCCCCTTGGGGTGGTTCTCTCAGAAACCCCCAAGATGTGGTGGGAGGGGGCCCCTGGAGGGCTCCAGTCTCTGACTCACAGCAGGACCATCCTCAATACATGGTCAGAGTGGCTTTGTCTTTGTCTATCCGAGGCTTGAAAGCCTCCAAAGATGGTGATCTCCCACCTCTTGCTTGTCCCCACACTGGGATCCTTCCCAGAGTCAGTATTGCATCTTGGCCACAGGAATAAACACCCCAAATCTTGGCCACAAAATGCACGGTCTCTGCTTTTCCACCAAGAGCAGAGAAATCTTTCTCCAGTGCTGCAAAGTACTTTTGGTCAGGGATCCAGTCCCTGTTTCATTGCCACAACAACATATATACTTTACCTCTTCATGTCAAAAGGATTTATGCACATAGCTGATGCTTAGCACAGCTTTTCCCCACATTTTCCCCGAAGTTTGTCTCTGAACCTGCCTGGGGAGGACTGTCGTTCCTTCAGCAGACAGACATGGGGGGCAGCTTTCTCCTATCAGGTCCCTACACTTCTCCCTGGGGACTGGAGCTCCCGGAGCTGCTGGAGCTCCTGGAGCCTGGTACCAACACAGTGCTCATGGCAGCTGGGTCCAGGGAGAGAAGCAAATCTGGTTTCCCCCCAAAATCCGACATTTGGAGATTTGGTTTTGTTTGTATGTAGAATGAACCCAAGACACAGAGCTTCTCCAGTTGACAGATTTTTTTTCAGGGGTGGGGGACTTGGATCCGAAGCCGGCTGCCCTGACGCCCAGGCCCAGGGAATTCCTGGGAACGCTGACTTCACACTACTCCTCTGGTTGCTCTGTCCTCCAGCCAAAACCCAGGCCAGCCATGGGAGCTGAGCTTCTCATGGAGCAGTAAGTGGGGACCTGGGGCTTGCAGACTCTCTAGGCTCTTGGGTTGCTGCCCATGCCCCAGGCAGCTTCTCAGGAGCAGGGGGAGGCAGAGGATTGCCAGGCAGCAGGTCTGGCAGTTTCTTGGCAGAGTTTGACTGCAATCAAACTGTCTCCACAAAACATCACGATGAGCCAGCACATTCCAATGGAGAAATGTCTTGTCTAAATGTTTCTGAGCAACTCTCGTGCGGCGGCTTTCTCACTTTTCCTCCTGGCTGTGTTTCTGAAGGAAAAAACTCTTCAAAGGCACAGCCCTGGCTAGGGATACTGTAGGTGTGACTGTGCCGTCTCAGCCCCAGTCCAGACTCTCCACCTGGGGTCTGATGAGCCTCAGGAGAATCCTACCAGTGCTGGGCTGCCCAAGGAGCCCTAAATGGATGTGAGGGGAGCATGGCGTGTGTGCCTCATGAGTCAGCCCCACCAGCCCTTCTTGCAGCAGCGGGCTGCATGGACCAAAGCCTGAGGAACCCCGAGGTTGGGCTTGATGTGTGTGCATATGACACAAGAGATCTGAGGTGATGCCCAGAAGCAGATGAAAACCAATCTTGAGGTGTGGAGGACAAGATGCCCTGTCCGCAGCAAGACAAGCCCCAGCTCTCGGTGCCGTGGTCTTCTCTGGCGGACGGTGTAGACCTGCTCCCAACCTCCCGCTACAGAGTCAGCTCCTCTGCATCCACATCAGAGGGACTTGGGGTTTCCTCCTCTGCTGAGAGCTTCTAATGGTCCTCAAGCTCCTGCTGCTTCTTCAGAGATATCCCTCACCCCTGTTGTCACTCTTGGCATGGGCAGCAGAGCAGGGCAGGGTGCCCTGAAGCCTGAAGGCTGTTGGAGCAGGTGTCCCTCACCCCAGGGATGGGTGATCCCTACCACACCAACCACACCAGGGAGCAGGGGACCCCCAGGACTCTTCGAGGGCATCTCCAAGCCCTGGCCTTTGGCATTGCCAACATGGGGGACCTGGACAGGATGGGACATGTCCCCCACGCGGAGGGCAGGTCCACCATCAGCATGGGGCTGGCCAGAGGTGTGCATGCTTCCAGGAGCAGCGAGGCTCGCAGGGACACAGCGTGTGCTCGTGGAAAGCGCGTCGGGCAGCATGTGCCTGGCGGGGTGTGCGCGCACATGTGTCGATGCGCGTCTCTGGCGGAGGCGTTGTTGTGCTGGTCTGCATGGGGAGGGCGTGCGCGCCGGCCAACATGTGGTTTGTGTTTAGAGTGTGTGTCTGGTGGTGTTTTGTAAATGAGGTGCACTCGGCGATGTGTGTGTTCATTCTGGCATGCTGTGGCTAGTGGTGCTGCGTTCCTTGGCTGGCCATGTGCTGTTTGTATAACGGGGCATGTGTTTAGCAACGCGGGGATGCTCGTGCATGTGTGTGCCGCCCACGCGTGTGCGCGCCTTCACATGGCAAAGCGTGCCTGCTGCACGGCTAGCCCACCACCGGACCCATTCTCATTTTGGAGACTCATTTGGGGCTGAAAACCATTTTCCCCATGTGGCTGTCATTCCTAGGATGGTGGTCCCTGCTCCCTCCCTCCGCTGAGCTGACCCCGACCGGGATGTGTGAAGGGGGGGAGGCACTCCCCCAATGCCCCCCACTGCGCTGCACTCCCCAGGGAGCTGATGAAGTGCGATGTTTTGCAGGCCGGTGGCTGCAGCTGAGCCCAGCAGACAGCCTCTCCCTCCGCAGCACCCTTTCTCCATGTGAGACCCGAGCGAAAGCACCTGGAGCCAATTCCCAAACCCGCCGAGCCGGCAGAAAAATGAGGAGTCCGAGGCCTCGCTTTGTAAATGCGCGGTCGCTGGGCTGTTCTCTTTCCCCCTGAGGAGGAAGGAAGGGCGGTCTGGTGGGCTGGCTGGATGGTCCAGGGATGCTTGGAGTGAGATGAAGGGCGGTGAGGCTATGCGTAGGGCATCTCTGCGCCGCGCCTGGGGATGCATGGGTCTTGGACAGAAACGGCCAGTCTGGGAGTTGAGCGTCCGGCTCACAGCCGGCTTTATAGTACTTTGGAGAGGAGGAAACGCTGTCTCCGTGGCGGTGAAGCCGCTTTCCAGTGCTGGCGAAAGTTCAGCCATCCTGAGCCCAGGCAGGGAGAGAGGCTGAGGAAAGGCAAGGGGAGAGGGTGGGAGAGGAGGTTGAGATGCACCTGAATAACCCTGGAGAAAGCCCCTCACCTCTCCTGCATGCTGCAGAGAGGCAGCGGTGCCAAAGCCTCCCCTGGGTTTGGGGCATGGTAAGTGAGTCCTGAGGTATCAGCCACTGATGGTTTGCAACACGGGGACCACCTGCTTCTCCAGGGCCAGGACAGGTTGACAGCACAGGGACACAGAAGGTGCTTGGCACCTGGTGCAGTCAAGGAGGGGAGACTCGTCAGTAGGAGCAAACCCTGGTCTGGCAGGAGCAATCAGGGAACTCACCAGCTCCTTGTGCCTGGCTTAGTGGGGAAAGGGGCTGTTGCACAACGTGGCATCTTCTGTGCTTCCTGGCCAGGTCCAGATGGCATTGAGCTGTCCTCCTCCTGACTTAGACAGCAGGCAGGCTGCCAGAGTGCAAACCTGGCAGGTGGTACACAAACCATCCCAGTGCAGTTGAGCAAGGGACAGGCATTGGAGGAGCACAGAAACTGCCTGAGGAGCTGATCGCTGCACTTGTGTAAAATCATGAGCAATGGTGAAAGCAGCAGAATGTGGGAGGGATGCTGATGCAGAGCAGCTTCAGAAACAGCAAAGGATGGAGAGAGTCTCGCAATCCACATCCGACTTTTATTCCTAGTTAAATAAGAGCACATCATATAAGAGAAAGTCATTAAGTGTCAAGAGCCAGATTTCAGAGGATTCAGTGCCAGGTTTCCCAGCACTCAACACCACAGCCGGGGCCAGGCTTTCTGAAAAGCCAGCTCCCATTTGGAGCCGCTGCAGTGGCCAGGCTTGTAACGGGGCTGGCTGGGGCTCCCATGGGACGTGTCTGGATGGACTTGCAGGGGAGCTGAGTGCTCGACCTGCTCGGCTCTTCTCCAAAATGCCTGACCAGTGCCTGCTGCCAAGGGGATGCTCCCCAGCACCTACCCAGCGTGGTCTCCGCCGGGTGAGAGGAGTTGTGTCACCTGGAGGGCTGGGGTGATTTCAGCCCCTCATCGGACTGGCTGAGGCTTTTCAAGCAGGAGACTGACAAATTGTGGGTTGTCAGCTTCCTGTGGGAATTTCTAAGTGAATAATCATTGTGAACATCATGAAAAGCATTTTAATAGTCAGAGAATACCATCTGGATGTTCACAAACAAAGGCGATATAAATCCACAACTGACAGCACACTGAACTCACTGCTTTTATAAGTAAAAGTATTTCCAAATTGTTTCCCAAATTATTTAAGCAAGTCTTTCCTCTAATGAAATTCAGAAAAGATCCTAACATAGGCAAATGGTGCAGACTGAGCACAACAGAGACTTTATACAGAGGGATTAAAGTTTGGGTCGGATGTAATCAAATGACATCCCCTGCGTATGAATGCAGCCCGTGTTCAGAGATAAGAGGAATCCCAAACACTTCTGCAATGGGAGGAATAAATCTGGAAGTGCCAAAAGGGAACTGGGGGAGAGAGAGGGGAATAACTCAAACCAGTTTTTGTGAGTGTGAAGGCCTTGCATGATGGCGATGAGCACCGTGGGGCTCTTTTAAGAGTGTACCAGGAAAGATGTACTCAGTCTGGTTGCAGCTGCCTCCAAGGTCCTTGCAGCAGGGGACCCTAGGAGGGGCAGGAGGGGAGGGATGTTGCAGATAAGAGCAGAAGCTAGCCAGGCACAAGACTGCTTTGCAGGGAGGAGAGAGGTGCTAACAGCCCACCTGGGTGTTGGCTCTGAGGTGATGTGCCGTGCTGGAGGGGAGATGGAGAGGAGATGTCTCAGGAGGGGAAGCTGGCAGGGATGGGCGCGGGGTTGTCTCCAGCAGCAGGGATGGGCCTCACCTCCCACAGGCTTTGGGTCAGAGGTGCACAAACCAGCATGAGTTGGGCTGGATGGGGCAGCTGCAGGACTCCCAGCTTGTCCTGGATGGTGACATGCACAGGGCTGCTGCTTTCCTGGACAAAGACCCTGGAAATCAGGCAGCAGTGCAGATCCTGACCTCTGTGTCCTTATGTCCTGGAGCATACCTCTTGACAGCCCAAAGTGGCCACTGAGCCAAGGGCTTTGTTCAGCACGGGCCTCTGTGGAGAAGGATCTGGGAATGGAAGCGGTGATCCACAGCCAGTGGAGGTCACACCAACAGCAGAGCAACCTCAGACATGTTGGAGACAGAAACCGGCCAAACCAGGCTGTGAGCTGGCCACCAGTATGCTAGGACAGCAGTACCTGGATGGCTGTGGCTGGCAGCATCGCTTTCTGCCTGATTGTAGCCTGAGGACAACTGTGCCTCTGTCACTCTCGGACCCCTGGCAAGACTTTAGGATCCTGGCAGACAATACAGAAACATCTGCTTTTGCTGGCTCTTCCTGATCCAGGTCTTGCAGCAATGGTTGAGGGTCCTCCAGACAGCAAGGGCTGGGGAAAGCTTCGGACTGTGGATGAGGGGTCCAAACACACTCATACCATGGCATTTGCCTGCAGATGTACCCTTGCAAACATGGGACAAATCTGTCTTGCCCTCCATGCAGGAAGACCGCATCTCTCTGCTCACTAGAGAAGCCTCGGTTGGAAAGTAGGCAGTCCCTGACCCCACTGAGGCACCCCAGAACTCCAGTTCCTCTGCATCACCTCAGAGCAGAGGACGCCCCGCTGGCCAAGGGGACAAGGAACCCCAGTTCCTGGATTTCATTTGAATTCATCTTGTCCTGTGGTGCTGGGCAGTCTTCTGAGTGAAAAAAAGTCATGTTTATTTGTCACTCTTTCAGGCCAAGTTCTGAATGGGAATGGGTACAAGGTTTGGAAGCAAAGAAAGTTGCTCACAGAAAGAAACGGGAAACAAAATCTGATCTCTCCACTGTGATGGGATGTCTACTCGTGACAGGACACCTACTGGCAGCTGGACACCCCTTCCGCCAGACCCTCTCTGCTGGTATCAGCCTTTTCTCCTTACCCCAGATGCACTGCTCATTTCCAGCATAAGCTCGGCCGAGAGAGTGTGGCTCAGGGCAGGAACACAGGAGGTGGACATGGCGTGGGGTCATTTGGTCATGCTGCCTCTTGGCTCCCTGTCCTCCCCACCTCTCCACCTTGTGCCAGGGTTTGCTGCCTCCACGGGGCTTGGAGGTTGCTCCAAGAGCTTTGCAGGTTTCCAGCGCCATGCCTTGAGTTTCTCCTTGGAAACATTAATTGTACGTGCCTTGTGTTCAGCCATTGGGCTCCAGCATGGTCTTGGCATTGGACTGAGACCACGCCCGGTTTCTTTGGATGCATGGGAAAGATTCCAGATGCAGGAATAAAGTGTTTGCCCAGATGTGCTGCCGAGGGCAGGCTGCCCCACACCAGACCAGTTGCCAGCTCGAGGGTGCCATGTCACTGGCTGGCCCCTAGACCATGGTTTCTGTAAGTCCCAGCAATGAGACCAATGACTGGACCACTCCTGCCTGGATAAACAGGACAAATGGTGTTGCCAGTGATGGGGGATCAGAGGAGCTGCCTGTTTCCTTGCAGCCACCTTGCTAAAATGCCCCTAAACCTTCTCCCAGCCAGAAAAAGCATTAGTCACTGTTACAAAGTCAGGATGAGCAGACAGAAATAACAAGCGCGTTCGTCTAGAGCACACCCATGCCAGGCAAAATATTGTGGCTGGGACCGTTCTGCGCTTGTTCTGGGGAAGGGGCAGAGGAACCTGCTCAGCCGGAGTGGAGGGCAGGGCTTGTGGTACATCATGCCAACACCTGGCCAGCTATGTGGGACATTGGTGACTGCTGGAGCTGGCCGTGCCCAGGACCTTCATGGGTCTGCAGAGATGGACCGACCTGGCAGAGGGGCTGGTGAAGTGGTTTGGCTCCCGGGAGTGCAGTGAGATGAACAAGGACTTGGGGAGGTGATGCTGTGACCTCCTGGCCATCAGAGGCTCCCTGGGCTACCTCATGGCCAACCATGAGCTGGTGGACATTTTGGAGGGGACAGCAGCTTGGGACCTCCTCCATCCCACAGCAGCCCTGTCCATGATACCAAGAGCCTCTCCCCGCACCAGTGCTGGGGACGGGAGGACAGCAGGCTGGCTGCAAGGAACCAGGCAGCCCACCCCCCTGGGAGACTCCTCCCCCTCTAACATGGCCCGTCAGCCTGCTTCAGCATCACTGCAGAGGCACAGAGCATCTGGGAGCTGGACGAGCCAGGACCTGGATACCGGCTGACGAGGGGAGAGGATGAAGGGAGAGATCTGAAGTTGGCGTGCGAAAAAGGAGAGCAGCGACGATGCAGCCGGGTGCTGATGATGGGGGTGGCTGCAGACAGTATCGCAGCAACGTGCTGGCATGGAGCAGGGGCCAGTCTGAAGTCAAACATAGGGAACATTTCTACCAGACGGGACAATTACACACTGGAGCTGCTTGCCAGTGAGGCCCCATCATGAGTGGAACAGATCCCATAAGATACTTCTAAGTTTAGAGTAAAGGAGCTCTCTCCAATAGGGGAGGATGCGAGACTGGAGAGCTAAATCTCGCATGTCGCCGCCAAACCGCACTCCCCGGAGAAGCACACATGAACCGCTCTTGCAACACTCGAGTTACGGCTGAGACACACATTCCAGCCGAAACCCCTATTTTCAGTTGTTTATACATCGCTCAAAAAATATCCTTTTGGATTGAATTTGTTCATGCTTGATCTCATCCCAAAAAACTGAAGAATTATTTGGGGATGGTTTGAACAAAATCCGTTCAGCTGTTTCTGTGTTATGTAAGCATCAGAATAAATATGTTTTCCTTTTTTCAAACATTTTTCTCATCCTTGCTAGCTGTCAGATAGCTCAAAATCAACTTCATGATTTTGAAGTGTTGTACTTAGCCTATGCCTGGCTCTCAATGAGGGACCAGACTGTTCATCAGCCGGACAAGACCTCCTCAGGGAGCAAGGAAACCAGAAGGGACTACAGCTCTTACGTGTGGTGCTCAACATCCTTAAAGGTGATCTCCAGGGGCATTGAATCACAACTGGGCACCTTCTGAGAGTGCTCGGTAAGAAGGGGTTGGCCAGTGCCAGCTGGGGGTTAAATAAATAGATATTGAACAAGGATATGGAAAAGAGCCATAAGCATTAGTGCAAAGGGGAGATAAGCACTGTGCTGTTGCACAGACCACGCAGTAAGAGGAGAGCTCTTGAGCCAGTGGTCTAACAGGGGCTGTGCGTGTCTCACTGCCCACTTACCAGCTCCATGAGAGCTCACACCTCGCAGGTTGTGCTGGAACTGCTCTCTGCTTTTTTTGTGCTGTGCCTATGGTTGTTGGTTGGTGGATTGTGTTTTCAGGAGAGGAGAAGTGAGGGAGAAGAGCTCAAAATCTTGGAGAGACTCTTTCACCCCAAGATCGTGCCCAGGTGCAGAGAGGTGATTGGTGACAGGCATTGCAGAAGGAAGCCCAATCCTTGGTGAGGTGGACGAGGCAGATGTTGGGAAGACTTTGTGCCAGCGTCTTTGGGGTGGGGCAGAGCTCTTAGAGGTGAATACACAAATATCCTTGAAATACAGCTCCAAGGCTGAAGAATGCCATTGTCCAAGTTTTGGGGGTTCACACAAAGTCAGTGTAGAAGTGATGCCTTGGCCCAGCAGATCCATGCACTCACAGGACTTCCTCTTGGATGAAGGGATGAAGAGGCAGCATTCACCCCCATGATGAGCTCCACAGGAGTGACTGTCTCCAAGACACTTGGGTGCTCACCTCTTCCAGGTGTGAAGAGGAGTTAAACACCTGAATGCCTAGCAGTGGCTGGGATGTCATTCCTGATCCAGCACCTACAGAAACCAAGGGAAGTCTGTCCAAGTGCTGATTCTTAACTATGGGGTGTTTGTTCAAGGAATGACATTCAAGTAACTACAAAGTGTTATAGCAACGAAAACTGAGCTGCCAGTAATAGACACTCCAACATCGTGTCAATGTTTTGTGGAGAAACCATGGGAAAAATGAGAAGGATCATTCTGAGCCGGAGACGGGGAATTTTCAAGAGAATCAGGAAGTTGATAAAAATGCCCTAAGCACAAAAGGAATTAAATTGAAGTCCTTCAGCTAAATGGTAAGGCTGCTTCAGCATCTGTACAAGCCACTAAGGGCTCACAAAATTTGAGTGAAGAAAGAGGGCAGGAACAAGAAACGCTTTAAGTCTGTCAGGAGGGAAAAGGCCGTGAAACTATGAGCAGGCAAAGGGGAAAAAAGATATCGGGGGATATCCAGAAACATCTTGACTTTGACTGAGGTCCCCAACCCAGGGACTAGAGGAGCAGGGAAAGGCACCAGTAGTCAAGCGGAGATCTCAGTGCTTCCAAGGGGCGACCACAAGCATCCTGGAGCTAGTGTGAGCCCGAGATGGTTCCCTTAAGCAGAGGCATCACTTGAACCCCCCAAGAAGGTCTGATCCCCTCTGAAAACTTCCAGCACCTCCAGGCTGTCTGCACTGGTGAGAAATGAGCATCTCCAGGGTCCTAGGGCAAGAGGAAGGATTTAACTCAAGTGGGAGCGTTGAACACTGGCCAGGACTGAAATAAAAT
Source organism: Harpia harpyja (assembly GCF_026419915.1). Taxonomy (NCBI): domain Eukaryota; kingdom Metazoa; phylum Chordata; class Aves; order Accipitriformes; family Accipitridae; genus Harpia; species Harpia harpyja. The sequence continues at coordinate 12,507,079 of NC_068951.1, read as the reverse complement.
GGTAACCAGAGCTAGGTGAAATCTGCCTCTGCCCCCTTCCTCGTTCTACTGGAGGATCCTGTCAATGGCTTCAGCAGTAGAAAAGGACATGTGAACATCCCCAGATTTGCTTTAGGGCAGCAGAGGCATCTGGAAACCCAAGTATTTCCTTTTGACAGTTCAACTTAACTTGGGTGACTTTGTACTGAGGCACATAAAAAGCACTTCCATGATCCATCCTATGAGCAGGGAGAAATACATTCTTAACCCATCCCAGATGTTTGCAAAGCAGATGTATACCTTAGTCCTGATCTAGCAGAAGAAAAAGTGCTGGAATAAAATGATACGTTAAAAAAGAAAACGCCAGATCCACATGGTAGAGCTGAGTGCTCAGGGAGACGAAGAATGTAGCAGCTGCTCTGTCAACTGAAGCAGGCAATTTAATATTAAAGCTACTGCTTTCCAGAAGTCTGGACTGAAGCAAATGTTGTATTGGTCTGCAAAAACGGCAGGAGCAATGATCCTGGGAATCGTCCGGCAGCTCTTTGTTCAGGAAAATGTGCTGGAAGGAAGCAATCATTGAAGTTCAGATAAAGCCAGTCAGAGGGACCTTGAGGTCCCTCTGTCTTGTTGACAAGCTGGATGAACAATAGGAACCTTGTGAAGTTCAACAGAGACAAATACTGTGCCCTGCATCTGGGATGGAGCAATCCCATGTGTCAGGATAGGCTGGGGACCAACCAGTTTGGGTGCATTAGCTCTGTAGCAAGGACATGGGGACTGGGTAGACAAGTTGACCATTAATCAGCAGTGTGATTTTCCAGCGACAAAAGCCAACTGGTGTGCTGTGTTAGCAACAGCATAGCCAACATCTGGAGGGAAGATGTATGAGAAGAGGCTGAGGGAGCTGGGGTCATTCAGCCTGGAGAATAGAGGCCGCAAGGGGGATCTGATTGCATTTTCTTCTGCCTAAAGGGGAGCTGTAGAGAATACAGAGCCAGACTCTTCTCAGAGGTGAAAAATAAGGGGAAAATGGGCAAGAAGCAGAAGTTACAAGCAAGGAAGGTACCAGTAGACACAAGAAAAATTGTGTTTTGCAGCCCTGGCACAGGGGCCAGATTAGGTTGCTCATGGACAAGGCCCTGAGCAAATGGATTTGGAGTTAGCCCTGCTCTGAGCGTGACTGGACTAGAGACGTCAAATGTTTCTCCAAAAATAAGTTATTCTCTGATCCTATGGTTTTCCGATAAAGGAAGATCAAGGAAAATCACATTTCTGAGCCTATAACACAGCATTGAACAGGTTGGCAGAGCCGTGGATGGAGAAAGACTGCTGTTTGTTCCCTACGCTTTAGGGTGTGATTGTGCCACCACTGGAGAACACCCGAAGTTTCTGTCAGACTCTGGAGAAGTGTCTCCATGTTGGGTGAGGCTGGGACAGCAAATGATCTGCTCCCTCTGTGGCATGATGGGCTGCTGCTTGGGAGGAGCATCAGAGCCCCTGGCCCCAGGATGCTCACAGTGATGCTGTCTTCTCCTTTTTAAATTCCCCCAGCCTGCAGCCTGGAGACAGAGTTTCTGAAGATGTTCCAGCCTTGGAAGAAGAAGGAAAGAGATGGTCACTATGCTTGCTCTGCTCAGTGCTTGTTCAATTTATGGACAGAGGTTCGGAGAGAGAGCTCTGGCATTGCTTGAGGAGAGCTTGGCACCTTCCTGGCAGCACAGAATAAACTCTCCCCTGAAGGACACCTTCAGGCCTCTTCCCCATGCTCAAATTTCTCTACTTCTTGGACAAGGTTGCCATCCCATCACCTTTCCATTGCAACCCTGGAGAGGAGCAGATGTCACCCTGAGCACCCATCACAGCATCTGAGCTGCTGGTTGATCTGCACAGGTTGTGTTGGCGACATGCTTACTCCCCTTTGGTGACCACGATGGCACAAAATCCTTGCAGACATCTCACATGTTGACTGTTGCTGGCCTTATCTCCAGGATCAAGACTATATTTTTCTCCTCATTCCAGGAAGGACAAGTTTTAAGAGGTCCAGAATTGGAAACAGCTCCCCTCTTTCCCATGCTTCCCACGCTTCACACACATTTTTTCATGTGGGGAGTTTTTTACCGCAGTTATGCAAGTGGAGGAAGAGGGCTGGGGTGAGAGTGCAGTCCTGGCCGCTGGGCACAGTGTGGCTCCCGCCGCCTTGCACGCCCTCCCCGACTCCTGCATCCCACGCATCATGATGCTGCACCGCACTGGAGATGCATAAGTGAGTAGTGGGAGAAGGAGATGTCCTGCTTCCTTGGTCAGAGGGGACAGCCCTCTGGGACGGGAGAGGACTGGATCTCAAGGTGAAACTGTGGGATGCATCCTGATCTCTGTGGAGCAGACACCCAGAGGTTGCTGAGCTCCCCAGCTCCTTTCCTTGGATGCCGGTTGCAAGCCAGTGACAGTCACCATGCCAGGACAGCACGATGTCCCTGTTCCCCTGTGAGAGTCCACACTGAAAGTGGTGAAGGAGCGGGGAAGGTGGAGGGGACACCACACCCCTCCTGTGCGTGGTGGCCAGGTGAAGGGCTGTGCTGTGGGGCTGGGCATGGGCAGTGGAAAAGGGTCAGGGATGTGGTGGCAGGAGTGGTGGCACACTCTGGGGGGTGTCCCCTCCTTTACACAGACTCCCCTGCCTATGCTGTGGGGTGCATGGTGCAGTGAGAGGCACGGGGAGGACTCGTGGACCTCCACTGCTACGTGGAAACATGGCATCTGTGTGCCCCACTCCTCACATCACTGGGGCACCAGAGGGGGACAGGGACATCCTGCTGCGGGGCTGGAGCAGAGAGCCCTACCGTGGGGCTACAGGAGGGCAGATATGGAGCGGGGCTGGGGGCACACAGCGAGCGGCTGGGCAGTGGCTGAGGGGCCTCACTGCCCCATTGGTGCTGCAGAAGGCAGTTCCTCAGGCGCATCCGTGCATTCACATCCCACGGGCTCAGCCAGTGCAAGCTCTTGCTGCCAGGGCCAAAGTCACCTCGATGATAATTCTGGGAGGCTTGGTAGGAGCCGGCCTCTGGCCTTAAAGAGCTGACCAGAAAACACGAGCTCATTCTCCTCTAAGAGTGGATGGTTTGGGGTGATGGTCTTATGATCTCTGGCAGGGGGCTGCAAGCTCTGGGGTGGGGGCGAGGAGAGGCAGGATACGGTGGGCTCCTGCGGGGTGGGGGTGAGGGGCAGGGGGGGAGTAGGCAGGCAAGGGAACCAAGCCAGATAAGACGTGATCCATACAGCGCAGCTGGGAGCAAAGGGGCTGGCAGGACCAGGAAGGGCACCCAGCTGTGGGTGGCAGCCTGGAGGATGGGGATGAGCAAGGGAGGACCACGCCTGTACCCAATGCACCCCTGGATTTGGGGTTTTGGGGAGCCAGCTGAAGGGTGTGCTCAGCCTTGCAGCTCCCTCTGGATGCTGAGGAATGACCCAGCACACATCTGGGAAGAGCTGGCCTTTGCTGTGGTCAGGATGACATGCATAGCCTGCTTGCAGGACTGCGTGGCACAGGGCTCTCTCAAGCAAGAGTGTTTGCAGAGTCTTGAAGTCAGCATGTTGCCACCGGCCAGCCTCCCCTAGGCTCTCCCAGCATGCTGCTCCCAGCACCCAGCTGTGCCCCCCCCCTGGAGCTGAGCCCTCTCCCCACCTTCCCCAGGCATCCACCGCAGCTGTCAGATGTGTCCAGGGATATTGCTGGCTCTGGCATCTTAAACAGGACCATTGCTTCCCCACCAACCCCTGGAGGTGAAAACACTTGGATTTATTCTTTCTACCAAGGGATTTATGTCCCTGGCAAAGGTGACATTCAATTGATGGTGCCAGCCTGCACTTGCAGATGTCCAAGCACTTTGGGTTATTCCTTGAGCCCCACGGAGGGGTGCATGCAGTATTCCTCCTTCAGTCCAAGCCATGGGCTTGACAGCATGTGGCTTGTCCTGCATGGCATGGATGAAGCCCTCACACCATACCCTGGTACAAACAGCATGAGGAGCCCAACCTCCTAGGCCAAGAAGGAGCTTTGCAAGAGCAGATACTGCCTGAGGTCTCCTTCAGCATCTGCTTGTGTACTCTATTCAGAGCAGTTGTCTCCTACTACCATCATTCCTGGTTGTGTCTAGAGGGTGTCAGGGCTCTGAGGGTACTAATAGGCCTTAATTGCCCTGATCAGCCTCACATGGGCCCCATCCACACCCCTGCTCATGGCCCAGGAGCACCATTTAAGCTCAGTCCTGGGTATACAGAGCTTTCCTGTGTAGTGTTGTAGGTGTGTTTGTGTTCTGCCCTCTCTCCTAGATGGACCCTGGACCTGTGTTGTAGACAGCTTGTCTCCAGCCCTGTCTCCTGGATGGACCTCAGCACCATGCTGCAGGTATCCTGTCTCTTGGATGGATCCCTTGGGTCTATGTTGTAGCCATGTCTCAATCCCTGTCTCCTTTTGCTCTTGACGGAACTCCTTGGATGCACTCCAGACCTAGTTCATTACTTATGTCATGTTCCCACTGTGCCAGGGAAGTGATGACTGCTCAAGACCGGTGTTCTCCCATGCTTGCTAGAAGAGCGTGAAACCCAAAGATTAGGACTGAGAAGCATTCATTGCTCATAGGGTGATCACAAAGTGCATCTGGGAGAGGCAGGAGTGATCCCAAATTATGCTGAGGAAGATCTTCCAGCAGACACAGGAGTGTTAATGCCGCTATGCCTGGCCTTGACACCTCTGTGAAACAGGGCACAGCCTAATTAAGGATGCACAGAGATGATGGTGTTGAGAGAGGCTGCTGGGATGAGACATGGTCGGGAATGTGTCTGAGCGATGGAAACCAGAGCCTGGCTTCTTCAACCTGGTGAGCCTCAGGCTGGGGAGGCTGTGATGGCATGACCACTGAATTGACCAAAAACTGAGCCACCCTGTGCAGTGAGACTGAGTCCCCTGAAGGAGTTGTAGAGATGACAAGGCCAGACTCTCCTCAGAGGTGCACAGCAAAAGAAAAAGAAGTAATGGAAACAAGCTGTGACAAAAAACAGCTGCTATTGGACATAAAGATGATGGTTCCCATCCTGAGAGTGATGCAGGAGGACGGAGACCGCATGGCATTGGCAGCAGGTGGAAGTGGCAGTGGAGTGACAGCCATGAGAACTGTCCTGGTTTTAGAGGGAGAGAAGGTAGTGTGGATGAAAGCTGCCTGAGCACATGGCTGGTCTTGGCACAGGAAGAAACAAATGAATGGCCATGAATAATCTGATGTGGAAAAGGAAGTCTATAATCCTCTGGTGTCCTGGAGATTTTCCTTAGGGAAATGTCCAGGCAAGAGAAGAGATGGCACTTGTAAACTTTGCCAAGCAGTGAGATGGTGTGGGGCTCAGGACCACCCTAGTCCTAAGTTCCCATGAGCATGGAGCTGTACTGGATGTGATCAAAGGGCACACTGACCCCTGCCCCAACCATGGAGTTGGCTTTGAAGTGGTGGACTCACTGGCGATGATGAGACCCTCTCCTGAGGTGCTGGCCATACCCCTCCTCATGCAGCCCAGCCTGTGGCTGTCTCACTTGCAAGAGGAGTGCAGTGCTGACCCATATTCATGACTGCAACTTGGCCTTTCTATTTACAGATCTGCTACATGGATGTCTCTGCCCACCCCTGTCCAGAGGGCGGCACAGTGTCCTAGCTGTGGAGGGGACATCATCCCTTCAGACACATTTCCCATCCACCTCTCGGCTTTGAGGAGCTCCATAGGCAGACCTCTTTGCAGTGCCCCTCGCACCCCCGAGATTCTTTGATTTCATGCATCCACTCCTAGTGTGTTTTGCGCAGGAGGGGTCCAGCTCTCCCACCAGCACCCCATCATTCCCCCTGTCCATATCCTGCCTATGCAGTCTTGTTTTCATGACCACAGGCTGCACTGAACATTCCTGGGGGTGGTGGGTCTTGTGAACATGTTCAAAGTCCTGCTTCTGGAGGATGTCTCAGCCTGCAACACCCCCTCCTGCCATGGGCCAGTTTTCTCCAAAGCCCTGAGCGGCATAATGGCCACCAGCTCCATGTGTTGTTCTGGGGAGGGTCCTGGGGTACCATCCCAAGCTCCACAGCTGGATGTTGTTTGCCTGATATCCACCTGGAGCTGGCAGATGAGCTAGGGTGGACATGGAGGGGAGGGATGGGCTAAGCCCCTTGGGTGCTCTTTGTCTGTGATTTTCTGGCTTTATGGGCTGCATCTGCAGAGCCGGCATCTCCTCGCAGGGCTGGAAGCAGCTGCTCACAGATGGCTGGGCCAGGCTGACCCTGTGCTTCAGCTGGGCTGCTGGTCACCCAGATGCTGACAGTCTGCAAACTCTCGGTGGGCTGTGATATGGCTACTCCCTCGCTCCCAGGACAGGCTATGCTTAGGTGCAGAGAGGAGGTGTCCTTGCAGCAGGAACTGAAGCCCTGTGAGTAGCAACCTGCAAGATCTGGTAAGCCTCTGTGCCTGGCTGAGTCAGGGTCTCTGAACAGCTCCCCCCCTGCCCATGCATCCTCCTTCCACCTGCAGTGCAGCCAGGGATGGGGTGGGATCAGCCTCCTGTGATGCAATGCTCTTCCCCCTTCCACCATCCTGCACTTGTCGTGGTGCCTCCCTGCTTTGGCCCCCTCCAGCCAGCTCTGCTTGCCAGTGTTGATCTGCCTCTGCTCCTCGTCTGGAGGACAGAGCAGACTGTTTCAGGGCAGGACTTTGTCCACAACCTTGTGGAGAACATCTCAGACCTGGCAAGCTTCACCCTGACTCCTGTGGTGGGCAATGTTCCCAGCTTGGTGCTCAGGGCTCGCTATCAGCCCGGGAGGTTTTGGGGGCTTCAGGCTTCCTAAGGGGTTGAAGGAGGCAGACAGGGATGTTGGTGGTGAAAAGACACACCATGGTGGGGTAATGTTGGTGGATCAGATGAAGTGAAGGGCAGTGGGTTGATGACTCCACAACCATGCCTGTGGATCTTGGCCCCCTGAACCCTCCAGGCAGCAGAAGACAGGGTGACCCTAACCAATGGGTCTCATGTCAGCAGTCCTATACTGGGGAGGTGAGCAGAGCTTGGACGATGATTGAGAAAAAAGCTTTTGGCAGCCCTTCTGCAGCCAGAACAATGGCTGACATCATGTTTTATTTAAGAGGGAGAAAAAAAAAAAATTGCGACCAGAAGGACTGCGGCCTTGTAGCCCTGGGAGAGATGGAGTTTATTTTTCCTGCCTGCTGGTTCCTCTCGCGCTCCCCCGGCCCTGGCCGTGGCACAGCACATTCCTTTGCCGTGATCTCCTCCCTCCCATGCAACAGCACATTCCTCCTGCGTTGGCTGCTCCCTTCTGCTGTGACCATGTTGTAGCCCTGCTCTGGCCACACTGACATGGCTGGGGTAGCGGGGACAGTGACCATCTCTCCTTGTGCCTGTGCACAGCTGGAAGCTCTCTGCTTTCCACCATCACTGGAGCTCAGGGTCAGCCACGGTGCACTGTCTTGCTTGTGGTCTGGGTCCAGCTCCACCCCATACACAGGTGCCTGTCCTGATGTTGACCTCTCAATCCCTGGAGAGGTGAGTGTCCTGGAGTGATGGGTTGAGCCTCACCATCTGCATGGTTCCCTCTGCTGTTGTGGCCCATGGTGCTTGCCTCCATGGCAGGCGCATTGGACTGGGGTGGTCCCAGCAGCATGGGTCAACATTCCAGGTGGGGATTCCTGTGCACCCCAGCCCGATGGGGCCAGGGGAGTGTGGGGTGCTAAGCATGGCTTGCTGTCTTCCCATGCTGGGTGGAGCAAGACCAGCCTGGGCTTGGGGTCACCCCCCATTTGGATCTCAAACAGGCAGGAGCACAGGAAGGTGCCTGCCAAGTTTTGTGAGCGGTGGGGAGATGAGCTAATGCCTCTCAGGGCTGAGTTAACAGGGCTGTCAGCAGCTCCCAGCACAGGGGCCACCCCAGGCAGGGCAGGTCACCCAAGAGGGTCTGGCTAGATGTGGGTGCTGCAGCAGATCACTCTGGGGTTGTGCTCCCCTCCCAGTCAGTGCTGGTGTAGGGTCGAGAAGGCCAGGCTGTGGGTGCTGGTACACCTGTGCCAGACCAGTTCATCCTGTGCATCAAGCACACCCGGCCCTTGCACTCCTGCTGGCCTCACTGCTTTTGTTGGCAATACACTGCTGTGTCCCTGTCCCCTCCCGACACACTGCTGTGAGCCCAGACACAGGCCTGGCTGCTTGTCCTGTAGCATTTTCCCAGTGCAGTCAGACAAAATGAGCTGTTACCTTATCCCAGGACATGGCCCTGTGCTCACCCCAAAGCCCTTTCCCAGAACTTTCCCCTATACTTAACCATAGAGGTGACCAGCCGTGTCCCCATGCAGCCCACCGGGATGTCCGAGAGGTGGGAAAGTCCCTTCCTCTTGTTATTTTCACCTGTACCAGCTCTGCCTTGTTCCTGCTCATGCTGGGGGATGCATAGGAGAGAGCTGGGGGGCTCTGGTGCAGGGTTAGGGGGGGCATTGCAGAGCTCTGGGTCTGGGTAAGGCTGTGGGTTCTGGGTTAGACTGCAAGGGGCTGAATGGGGCCACATGTGCCCCATCTCCTGCCAGGCTGGGATAAACCAGGGTTAACCAGCAAGGCGGCTGGGAACTGCCACATGCCAAGAATGTTTCCAGGCTGGGGAAGGGCTGGACATGAATCACTCGCTCCCTCTGCCAGATGCTGCCTGCAGGCTGGGCTCCACACTGTGCTGTGCCGTGGCATGTCCTGCAGCTAGCCTGGGGACCCCTGGGCAGACAAGATGTCTGCCAGCTCCATCAGCATCACCTGCCCAGGTGGCTCCAGCCTGATTTTGTGGCTCCTGGGGAGTCCCAGCTGGATCTGGGACCCAGCACCCACCTCTCTGCTTCAGGGACTGCTTGCAGGGGAAGCCCACATGCAGATGTAGTTGCAGCCATGGGACATGCTCCTCCCACACTGCTTCAGCTCTTTTTCTCCACTACTTGCATCTGTACGCCCAAGCTTCTGGAGTTCTCCCACTTTTGCTGATTGGTACCATGACACTGCTAAGCCCAGTGCTGGCTCTCCTGCTGCTCATCTTGCTGCCTGCCCCAGCCCCAGTGCCCATCAGCGTGGGGGTTTGCTCTCCCTTCACCTCTGACTGACACCAGCCTGGTCCTGCTATGACCCCAGGGAATCCCAGCAGCTTGGGAGATGGGGACCTGCAGACTTCCACAGCCAACAGGCTCCTGGATAGCCAGTGCTGGGGAAAGGTTTTGCACCCTGGGGTGCTCCTGTCCATGCCTGGCACTGCTGGTCTCCTGTGCTGGCTGCCCAGCAAGGTGGGTGGCTGGTCCCATTACAGGCTTCAAAGATGCCCATACCCCTTAATGCATCCTATATCCAAAACAGTCCTGTAGCTTTAAGAAGGCAGGCAGTCCCATGCCTGCCGAAGTCCAATGTCAAGTGGTCCGAAGACCACTGTCAAGTGTTGGGGGAGCCAGAATGTCCCCACAACCTCTGTCCTGGGCCCTGAGCAGCAGCCAGTGCTGCAGACAGAGCTCCTCCCTGTGTCCCCTTGCCTTTCCTGAGGCTGCAGGAGTAGGCAGAGCTTGCTTTGCAGCAGGGACATGGTGCCTGCCTGGCTCTGGCCGGCAGGGACACTGGTTGGCATTAGCTGATGGTCCTGGAGCAGTTGGCTGCAGACTCCAGCTGGTGGCACGGGCTTCAGCTGGGCCACATAAACTCTGTCCATCATTTCTATTTCAAAGTATGCGTACCAACAGGGATCTGGAGAAATGCCACTGTCTTGTGCACATCAGCCGTGTTTCAGCAGCATGGCTCTGGGGAGGAGGTTGAACCTGGTGGCTTGGAGAGGTCTCACTTAGTGACAGACCCTCTCATTGCATGTGGCAGGCAAAGGGACAGTGGCTGTTTGCCCCTCCACCTGGTGTCATTGCAAGGCCCTGGGTGGCATAATGGCCTGGAAGGACACAGAAGGATGATTGTGGCTCCATTTCCCGGCTGATCGGGAGAAACTGGGAATGGCTGCCTGAGGCGTGAGGATGCTGCAGCCACTTCTGTGAGCCTCGGGTGGGGTGAGGCACCTGCAGCAGAGGATCCTGGCTGGGCAAAGAGAATAAATGAAGTGTTCCTGAGGGACCTGCCCTCTCTGCTGCAGCCTGAGCCCTCCCCAGATGGTTTGTACTACCTATACACACCAGGAGGTTTTGCAGGAACAGGGAGTGCTGGCCAATGTGGGACTCCATGAGCTTTTGCCCTTGAGAGCCTTCAGGGAGCTAATCTGCCGCGATGATTCATGCTCCCTGTAGTTTGCAAGCAGCTACAATGCAGGTTGGAAAATTTCACACTTGCAGTTTGCATGTGATGCAGCGCTTGGCCCCGCATGCCCCTCGTTAACATGTTTTGCTCCCCACCTTCCCGAGGCAGGGAGAGGGGTCTCTCCTCCCTGTGGGCAGGTTGGGGTCTCATGCTGCACACATCAGTTCACTGGCACCAGCCCAGAGGTGTTGCCCCTTCTCCTTACCCCCTACCATTTCCATGTGGCCTCCTGGGTTTATCCTGCAGATAAACTTGCAGATCCTTCAGAACAACAATGGGAGGGGATTAGGGGCAAGAAAGAGGCTACTTGGGCTTCTTGGCAACCAGAAGTCCCCCAGCACGGTTCCTGCAGCTCCTGGTGCACAGATATCTCTAATTCACCTGCTCGCCATGCACAGCAAGGCAGCAAGGGGCTCTGAGCACCAGACCAGCCTTGGGGTCATCTGTGAGGCAGTGCCTGAATGAAGGGAGCAGGAAAAACACAGGGAAGAAGGGCTGCTGCTGCCCGGCATCAGGTTGTTCTCAGCAGCATGCTGAACTGCACAGGGCTAATGTCATGCTAACACCTTTAATTCAGAACATTTCCATTTTCATTTGGAAATAAAAAAGAGGTTTCCAAATTTGCTTCAGACTTGCTGAAGCTAGCTGGAAATGCTCTCCTCACAAACGGTGCCAGGGAGAGGGTCCCTGCCCCGGGATGCCAGGATGCTTCCCACCGGAAGCAATGTCACATCACTCGCTGCAACAAGAGCAAAACCACACCATGTTGCTGCAGCAAGATGCATATTCAAAGCATTGTGCAACCCCAACAATTGGCCCTATTTACTGCGCCTGGTGACCTCACTCCAAGGTTTCTGGCAAACAATGTAATCTCTAGGACAGTATTTTTCCCTTGCTTTCCTAACACTTTCCAAACAAGCTCATCTGAAAGCATTGACTCAAGGGTTTCAAGAAGCTGTACTGAGCATAGAGACATGCGTCCAGAGACTGGTGCCTGTGGACTCATCGGATCATCGGCTTAAACAATAAATGAAGCAGACCTCTAAACATCTGGCGGAAAGTAGGAGCATGTTCCACAATCTGAGTGTCTGAAGGATAAATGGGGCTGGACCAAGTCACAGCTCCTTTCTTGTCCGTGTTGTGAACGGGGCAAGCGTGATATTTACGGGCTTCAATGATGCTGTGACTACAGCATCTTGGCACTTCTCTTTCACCAGCTTCTAGGGAAATAGCAACACATGTGTGAAAGACATGCTGCTGGGGCACAACGTTCCAGGTCCAAATGGCAGCAGAGACGGGGAGGGAGAAGCTCTGGGGACAAACTGAGCAAATGTGATCAGGCAGGGCATGCTGTGCTGGGAGACGAAGAGAAGCTGTGAGTTGGCTTGCTTGCCTGGCACTATTGCTGGGGGAGACTTCCCTAGAGGTAGGTATATAATACGTGGGCCTGACCAGGAGCAAGTAATGGAAGTTGAAGTGAGCTTCTCAGTGCTCAGCCACATAGCTAGGTCCTGCACTTTCCTTGTTTTCATGGGTCTAGCCAAAGCAAAAATAAAATTAAAAAAAAAAAAATCAGGACCTTGAGGATCATGTAGCGAAGGAGCAGAACTTGGAGTGTAGCATGGAAATACATAAGCCAGTGGGTCTGGTGATCCCTGCCTCAGAGTTAAGTGTGTGAGTGGTCACACTGATTTCACTTAGGGAGGAGTGTGCACTTAAGTGCTTTGCTGGATGAAGGCCTAGGAGATGGGAGGGCTGAACTCCAAGTGGAGCTGGGCAGGAAAGAGCCTATGCACTTTGCTGCAATGGTTGGGATTTCCAGCCTGGAGACAGACAAGCAGGGCAGGCAGAGCGTGGAAATCCTGCCTTGGAGCCCCACGCAGGGCAGGGGCTGGAGCCAGCATCTCGGACAGCCCAGCTGGTGGTTCCCAGCATGCCTGGGATGGGGTGGTGAGCTCTGGGGTGCTGTGCTGTTACCCAGGAGGCACAAATATGGTCGGGCAGGTCAGGCATTTCTCCATCCTGAGAAATTTCTCCTTCCAGAAGTTCCAGCAAAACTGACGTAAGAAGCTGGGCATGGGTGAGTTTTCTGAAAAGACATAAATAAGGATGTCAGAGTGATGCAGAAACTGTGCCTACCTGCAGAAGAGCAGGGACAGTCCTACTGAGGACAGCATGAGGAGGAACAAGAGAGTATGACTCAGGAGAGCCACAGTTAGCCAGGATGCTGGGGGAAAGACCCCAGCAAGGAGACTGATGTCCAGATGGTCTTGATGTGTGGCCATGGTTAGGTCCCTGCCTCTGTGAGTGCCTGTACTGTGCAGCTGGGAAGCTGTGGTTGCCCTTGGCCTTTGGCTGTGGCACTGACCCATGCCCAGCAGTGGACATCTCCAGGTGACCATGGTCTTGAGGCAGCCCTGGGAGCTGAGCAAGTGGAAAGTAGTAGTAGAAGGATGCACCACTGGCCTGGGGAAGGGACAATGTGGATTGGGTGAGGGTGAAAGGAGATGATCTGGTGTTTGCTGAGGTGTGGCCAGGCCATCCTCAGGTGCTTTGGAGGTCACCCCATCCCTGCACTCAGAGTGCTTCTTGGAGATTCAGGAGATGCACCTGGAGCAACGCCCCTGGCTTGCAATCCCAGATCTGGGGCAGGGGTCTCACATGCCTCCCACAACCACAGGGGAACAAGGGCAGACTCTGCTGTGAACCTGTTCTGGCAAGAGCACCAGCCCCTTCCCCTTGCCCCCCTACCCAGATTCCACCAGACCTCCAGCTGCCCCAAGGCCTTGGACCCTGGCTGTTTTCCCCATAGCACCACCATGCCAGGCAGGAGATGCCACGGGTGGCTCAGCCCTGTGCCTGCATCTCCCTGGGGGTTTAGGGAGTATGGCACCATGCAATTCTCCTCCTGAACCACAGCTTTGCTCATGAGGGCCAGGAGAGGCCAACCCACTGCTACTGCCGAGGCTGGGGACAGGCAGGACACGCAGCATGCCCGTTTGTTGGGCTGTACCAGCAGCATCACTGTGCTCAGTGGTGGGTGCTCCCAGCAGGGGTGGCCACGGTTGTCACTGCTGAAGTGCAGCGAGTGCCCGAGACCATGGAGAGCTCCTGCAACGAGAGGTCCGCGAGCTCCTGAGACCTCTTCAGGAGGGACGTTGCCCATGCGGAGCTGGACAACAGCTCTGCTGACCCATCCACCAGTGCCTTGATGGGTGCTGGGGCAGCCATTCCCTGGACATCCAAGCGGCCAAGGGATGCTTGTGTGTACGGAGGGGAGGGAACAGCTTCCTTGCAGCTGGGACTTGGCAGCGGTGTAATCTCGTGCATAGTGATGATACTCAGATATCATCTCTGGTGATTTACGGCTGGAGCACGCAAGCATTGGTTTGGGAAGATCCTCATAAATAGCTCCAGTGTGACAGAGGGCCTGCTGGATAATAGAAAATTGAAGGATCATCCCTCACCACGGCTCTGTGCAGTATCTGGTGGTTAACCCTGCAGTGACAGCTGAGAGGGGCACACAGCTCTTGCTCCAACACTTCCCTATGGGAGTCAGGTCCTTTGGGCCCCTCCACACCAGGCAGGAAGCCATCGGTCACCCCATGCTGTGACAGGGAGGACAACATTGTGCCATGCCAGGAGGCAGACCACATGCCACTGTGCCATGGCAGGGTGATGCAGCTGTGCCAGACAGCGCACCATAGGTCATACCCCACCACACCAAGCTCCAGTGGCCATGCTGTGCTGTGTTGCATTTCTCATGCTGCTCTGCTTGTGCACTGCCACATGTCCCCTCTCTTTCCAGCCCCCTCTTGTATCCCATGCAGATTTTGCAGTGTTGGCGTGGGGCAATTTTTGTCTGGAGGCTCTGCCACCTGTTAGCAAAACTCATTGGAGCATGGGCTTTCCCTCTAAAGCCAGTCATTGCATTTGCCCTGTTATGTCCTTCTTGACAGTTTTCTGCTCCAAAGCTCACCTCCTGCCACTGGGGAGGGGTCACCCTTTGCAGGACTTGCACAGGACCTTGGGAGGTCTCCCCACCAACCTCCCTGCACATTCACAGCTGAGCCACCTCCACAGGCTGGCCCCGTCCCTGCACGGGGGATGGCCAGGAGCCATCCAGGTGTTCACAGCCTAGACACGGGCACTGGATCTTCACCTGAGTTCCCATTCATGCTGATGAATTCTGGAGAGATGCTACTATGGCTAAGCCAGAGCAAAAAAGGGAAACTGAGGTCCCACAGTAATGGAGCAACCTACAGCCTTCCCCGCAGCCCCTCACAGCAGCACTGCTCATCCCTCAGCACAGCACTCCTCCCAGATGTCCCCCCTTCCCAGCATGGACCTGGGGCTGGTGGACACTGTCTGGGCTCTGCTGTGAGGAAGGGGAAGCATGGGGAGGGGGCACATGGCACATCTCCTCTCTGACAAGGTGTATCCAGTGCCCCCTGGGCAGGTGCCCAGGCAGCTGGACTGGGCTTGACGGCATCGGCTCTGGTGCTTGGGGAGGAACAGATGGGATCCATTAGCAGAGATTATTTAGATATCTCCAAAGGGTTCCGTCACAACCCATTAAATTTAGACAAGTAGACATAATGAGGGCTTAACACGGCCGTCTTGGCAACATGCCTGGCACAGCTCGGCACCGGTAGAGCCACTTAAGGACAGTGGCGTGGACATAGAGCCCCTTCAGACCCTGGGTTCTCAGCACGTCTGGACAGCAGTGAGCAGCCGTCCCCAGCCCTGGGGTGCATGCCTTGTCCGGTCCCCTGATGTGCACCTCCACTCCCATGCAGCTTGGGTGCCTGGCAGCCCTCAGGATGGGGGGACGTCGGCTCTGGATGTGCTTTTCTGCCCCAGCGTCCACCCTTCCTCCCCTCCGGCATTGCCCTTCTGCACAGAAATGGGAGGACACTGCTGTCCCAGTGCACTGGCACTGGTCTTGCTCTTGGCCCCATAATGGGCTAACATATGCAGGGTGTGCATGATCCCTGCACTGAACCTGGGAGCTGCCAGCCACCCTGATAGCTCAGCCTCTGGCTCACCCAGGCTGCCTCTCAGAAACACAGCAGGTGGACAGGATCCCTCCACCCTCCGCCACGGCCCATGAGACCCCCCCATCACCGCCCCAACAAGCCCAGACGTCTCTGACTGATGGGTGGAGGACTCTGCAGCCAGGAAAGACAGCTGCCTCCAGCATCTTGCCACAAGGTGCCATTTCACAATGCCTCTAGCCCAGCAGGGTGGCTGGAGCCTGCCCTGCTCCTGCCGGGCTTCCCAGCAGAGCCAGGACGGTGCCACAGCACGCCAAGCCCTTGCAGCCCCGGTGCTGCTCAGCTGCATCCTCGCCAGGTTCCCACTGCCACTGTCCCTGTTTAAGGGACTAATTTTTGTCACTCTTTGCTTTCTTACAGCATGCCCTGTGCTCTGGGAATGCCGACCTCAGAGGGAGGTCTTCCATGGCAGAGAGGGCTCATTGCCCTCTTTTGTGGAGGGTTTGGAGACCAGGCTGTCCCAGGAGATGAAAGGAGGGCAGGACATTCCCTGGAGATCTCTGCAGAGGAGTGGACTTGTCTTCATTAACAACTGCCATGCACTGGATCTTAGAGCAGCCTTTAATATAACAGCAGTTAACAAACATTAGAGGGAAAAGGCTGGGGGGGGTTGGATGGAGATCCACCATGCCACCATGCCAATTTCCAATGGGTGATGTATCCCTTGAACCAGGATGCTGCAGGATCTGGGGCATGTTCGGTCCATCCTCCCGGCCGTCCTACTCCCAGGCATGCAGCAAAAAGTCCAGGGCTACCCTGACCCATGAGGACTACAGATCATGTCTCCTAGGTGTCTCAGGGAGTCATCTCCACAGCATCCTGCCCAGTTCTTCCCATTTACAGTGTCTGCAAAGCCTGGGGTAGCTGTCTCCCACCAGCATGTGCCTTCTGCTGGCTTTCCCTGTGGGGTTGGTGAGGCTCACCAGGTTTCAGCTGCAGTCATTTTGTAACCAGATCATCTGTTTCTCAGCCTCTGTGGGTGATGGCTGCAGTTTCAAGGCAGTTCTCCGGGAATTTAGCAACACTGAATGGGATCCGGATGGGATGGCTCAGGTACCTGAAGGTATGTCAAGCCTCTACTCAAGTATTTGACAGTGTTTTCCATGACCTCATTAGGCTGTGGATCATTAGCCTGGTCTCTACAGAAACTCAAACTCCTAACAGGGAATTATGGTTCATTATTTGTCGCCAGCACAGTAGGTATGTCATGTCTAGCGAGTGCAGCTTTTATATATGCCATTACATGACTGGGCGTCGTAGTCTGTAATAATGCTATTTCTGGATTGCAGTAATGATAATTGAGAACTAGTGTGTCATTAATTATACAAAAGACTTGATGCCAGCACTGGATTGTGTCTCTAATTTCTGAAACTACTGTCCTCATTTGTTTTGTTTGACAGCTTCTAGCATTTGATGTCTTGCATTATTTGATGTTTTATTCTACAGCCACAGTGAACTCAGGCCAGTGGGTCCCTGGACATGCCTGTCCTTCTCGAGGCTCATCCTGCTTCCAAGCAGAGAAAGCCTAGGACCTCTGCAAGAACTCCTGCCTGTAAGTGCTCTCCTCCCATGCTGCCATACATGTGCTGCCAGGACATGCAACGTTAACAGGTTGGAGTTTCACCTCATGCATGGTCTCTGCTGCAACAGGACATCTCTGCCCACACCAGGGAATGTGTCCTCCATGTTTACTCTTCCCTTCTGCCTCACTTCTTACACCTCTGAAGACAGGCTCAGCCAGCACTGCATCTTTCCCAGGTTTCTGTCTTAGCCTGGAAGGACAGACTGTGCCCTCTGGCTAGTTTAAGGAGCCCAAATCTTGAAGCTTCCAGTGTGGCTGCAGGTGGAGGGGGTGGGAAGGATGGCTGTGCCGCTGTGCACAGATCCCTGGCTTTCTTGCAGGGGTGCACCCCAGAACCGTGCTGGGGACCTGTCCCCAGTGAGTGTCATTGTCCATTTTTGTACATTTCACAATGGGAATGAGCTGAATATGGTCTGGGATTAGCCAGCTGGTTCAGAAAGCATTGCTGGCTTAGACTGGTGCACGGGTGGGAGACCAAGC
Source organism: Harpia harpyja (assembly GCF_026419915.1). Lineage (NCBI taxonomy): Eukaryota > Metazoa > Chordata > Aves > Accipitriformes > Accipitridae > Harpia > Harpia harpyja. Next base: position 12,489,627 of record NC_068951.1, on the reverse strand, counting down.
GATGCCACATGCATGAATGCTGGGGCAGCAGGCATGGTCTGTGTGGGCAGCTCAGGCAGCTCCTGGGCTGGCTGAGGCTTAACCTTTGTTCAACCACTTTTTCTCATATGTTATTTCTTTAACCTGGAGTATTTTCCTGCTGTAAGTCCCTCCCAGAGCTTTTCAGGACTCTGGTTCTGTTCTTCTGGCATTTTTCCCTGTAGTATAATATGATCCCTGTGAACTCCACTGCCTTTAGTATCTCAAATATTTGCAGTATCTTTTCGTGAAGTATTTTGGATGCACAGCATAGCCCCAGGGAGTCCCGGGAAGCACCTCCCAGATAAGGCATTAGGAGCACACATGCAGGACGGCTTGGGCTTTGTCCAGGGGAACCAGTGAGGATCCAGATGAAACATCCTACATGAGAACATCTGACCCCTGTCACTTGCTCCAAACCATTTCCCCTGCCAGGCACAGCAGAGCATGCCATTTTCACACCAAATTTAATCACAGGCTAAAGAGCCTCTTCTTTTTCTGTGTTGCACAGACCCACTCTGCAGTGCTTTACTATCTAGCGTCTCCCTCCTGCCAGCTGGTTCCTCTGTCAGATCTGCTGGAGTGCCAGAGGGACATTTTTAGGTGCTCTTATGAAAGGACAATGTTATTTTCTAAAATTATATGTTACTGATCATTTCCTAAGCTTCTACAGCCCTGTTCCTCTCCTCCCAAAGAGGACACTGAAGACAGGTCCAGGCACTGCCCCCAACTCTCCTCTCTCCCCAGGGGCCAGCAGGGAGGCTGGGTGCCCAGTGCAGATGCATGGAGCCCTGCTGGACCCATCTGAAGGTCAGCGCGGTCCCACGCTGCCATCTGGCATATTCCCCCCTCCCCCCCCCAAAAGTTTCCCAAAACAGCCTCCAGCATGATCTTTTCTGTGCTTCCTCTGTCTCCCATGCAGCCACTGCAGGATCACCCCCCACCCCCCCATCCAGCTGTGATGTGGTTGTGCTTAACATGATGAGTTTTTTCCAATGAGCTCCTTTCTGCAGCTTTATGAAACCTGCACACCAGGATCTGGCTTACAGGCAAGCAGTTCATCAATGACCAAGGGGATTTTCCAGTCCCTACATGTACCGTCACTCCACAGTGCCCACAATGAATCCCCCACTGCGAGATTTTCCTCTCTTCAAGGAGTCCTTGTTTGGGGCTTCTTTTCTTTTCTTTTCTTTTCTTTTCTTTTCTTTTCTTTTCTTTTCTTTTCTTTTCTTTTCTTTTCTTTTCTTTTCTTTTCTTTTCTTTTCTTTTCTTTTCTTTTCTTTTCTTTTCTTTTCTTTTCTTTTCTTTTCTTTTCTTTTCTTTTCTTTTCTTTTCTTTTCTTCTCTTCTCTTCTCTTCTCTTCTCTTCTCTTCTCTTCTCTTCTCTTCTCTTTTCTTTTCTCTCCTCTCCTCTCCTCTCCTCTCCTCTCTTCTCCTCTTCCCTTCCCTTCCCTTCCCTTCCCTTCCCTTCCCTTCCCTTCCCTTCCCTTCCCTTCCCTTCCCTTCCCTTCCCTTCCCTTCCCTTCCCTTCCCTTCCCTTCCCTTCCCTTCCCTTCCCTTTCTTCTTTTTCCTTTACCCCCCCCTTTTTTTAAATGATTCAGCCTTCAGAGATGGCTCTGCCTCGTACAAGCAGAGCAGCTCTATCCCAGAGCAGGGCAGTGCATTTAGGTTTGCACGTGCTGCCAGATACACACAACCCTTCATGCTGCATCCTGCATTTGCTGCACGAACATGCTTCATTGGATGCCTGCAATCCTGCTGCTGCTGCCTGATGTTTGCCAGCCTGCTCTGCTGTGCCATGGCCGTGTTTTACCTAGGACTGGCAGTGCCATCCAGGTGTGTTCTCCAGGCTGGCAAAATCAGATTGTTTTTGTAAGCATAAGCTAGGATTCTCCAGCCATCTCTCTCAGCATTGGTTTTGGGGTCCTCATTAATTTCCAGGCTCAATTAGAGACCTGAATACCCTCCAGTACTCCCTTTGATCACTCAACAGCCTCCAGTTTGCTGTACATGTCTCTAAAGTTTTGTCCTCTCCAGGCTGCTTCTCACTCCCTCCTGGCAGCCCAGTGCTCTCTGGATTCCGGCAGTGCTGCCTCAGACTCTTCCCTCTTCCCCTTCCAGCAGAGACAGTCAAACAGCTCTATGCCTCCATCTCTGCACCGTTATCCTGGCAAAGAGACTGGTGAGGAGTCCCAGGAGACCTGTTGGTGCGTGGCTGGAGAGATGGGACTTTCCCAGAGCCTGCAGTCTCTGCTCTATCTCCAGAGCTCACCTCTCTTTCTACCCACATACAGTATGCGCAGGGGCGATGAGCAGGAGCTTAGAACTACCAGTCTGTAATAAAACACCAAAGCAGCTGAGAAATACCAGTGAGGGGGGTTTAGAGTGAGCTGGCACTTTCTCTGCCCACAGCTGATCCCAACTGTCTGGCCCAAGCCTTGTGCATGGACTGTCCTAGGAGGTCTGTAGCATCAGGGGCATCTCTCTGGGAAGGGACAGTCACCTTTGCTGAGAGGGAAAGCCACCTCTGTACCCAGAGGGCAGAGGACGTGCCTGCAGCCCCTTCTGGAAAGCCCATCAGGATGCTGGCAAGATATGCAGGGAAATTTCTGAGCTCTTGCTCACGGGTTAGCAAGTTCCTACAAAGTCCAGCTTAAAGATCCACTTGAAGATCGTCCATGCTCGAGGCTTCCGTCCATCAAAGTCCAAATATTGTATGCACCTCAATCTTGCTGAGAAACTTTAAGGCCATGGGCTGAAGACAGTGATGGAACTGAACAAGGTGCTTGGAAATCTTAGGCTGTCTTATTGGATGTCTCCTTACAGGCAATGTAATTTCTGAATCAGGGGCCCTCAGCAAACAGCTCCGAGTGCCACGATGTTTGGTGACGACTCTGCAGGTATCCAGTAAAAAATAAGGTCAGGGAAAAAAGTGGTTTCCATTGCGTTTTCTTGGGATATGGACTATGAACTAGAAATAACCGTGCCAATCCTCAGCCAGTTCCATTACTGTGGGCTGGGTCTTTGGTGGCTAGTGATGTCCTCAGACCGTTGTATGGTGTCCCCATTTCAGATGGATGATCCCAAAGGTATCATCAACCTCTCCAACCTCTCCATCTTTCTGTAACCTATGCATAACTAAGCCAGTGCTCCTGTTTTTACTGTGAAGTGCTTTCTCTTACTGTATTGACACAAGTACATGAAGGCACTGCCTTCATGGATTCGGTGCAGTATAATTCAAAATCCTTAGTCCAAGACATCTGTATGCTGTCCCAGTGGGATACCCAGAATCCAACAGTATTAAACTCTGGGCTAGCCATGATCAGGACCACCACTGTTTTGAAACTAGTTTGTGCAACATCTGTCCAGAATAGTTTGAGATTGCATTGAAATACTCTCAAGAGCCCTACAGCTGAGGCTTAAGCAGGAATAAAATGTGCATACCCATGATGTAAGATGAAAGAGAAAGCACTTCTTCTATGGAAGGGAGGTGTGTAATTGCAGAGACGTGAACTGGATCTGGTTTTAATCCCTTTGGACAGATTGAACACTGTCAAGTGTAATTTCTAATCTCAGTCCGTCTCTGCTGCGTTGGAGTATGGCTGAAGGTGTTTTTCAAGTGTTTAGGAGCCTTTCCAAAGACAACAGTATCATCTGGATAACATCAGCCTCCAGGCTGGTTACTGCGAACGGGACGCTCTTTGAAAAGCCCTCAGTGCTGATGCAAGCCCATATGGTGCATGTTTAACCTGGGACGCGTCCATCTGTAATACATGCCATGAGGTTCCTGTGGCTCTCGCGCCCTGGCTCGACCACACTCAGCCTGTAAGTGCAGCGCAGAAGTTCTGTCCCCTCTCCCAAGTCCCACAGGACTTCTCTGACCCATGGATGTGGCCAGATGTGTTGCAGAGATCTCCTGCTGTGCTGAGTCTCTAGGTGCAGCCTGCACACCTCCAGGTCTCCCCAGCTCTGTGTGCAATGAACCTACCCAGCCTTTGCGCACTTGCAGCCCTGAGCTGGTCTCTGCCCTGTAGCACAGCACCCGCACCCCCAGGAGAGCAGCACCCCCATGGGTCTGGACTAGCCCTGGGTCAGCACGGGAGCGGGGTCCTCCAGGAATGCCCTTGGTGGAGCCTGGGCTTGAGGGGTGGCAGCGTGTGGATTCAGGGGTTGCAGGGGTGGTGCTCAGTGTAAGCTCAGAGCCCAGGGAAGATCGGCAGTGCTCTCTGCCCGCTTCACCTTTTCAGTCTCCAGTTTCAGGCACATGGAGGCTCTCCCTGCCTCTCCCTCCACCTTCATCCCCACAACACCCTAGTGCCAGCCTGGGGTGGATCTCGTCCATCCCCAAGCAGCTGCTCCTCCACAGGCAGCGCTGTTCCTGCCCGTACCAGTTCTGACAGACACACAGCTGGGAGTCTCTGCCCTGGGATGGAGTCAGCAGCCACCCCTTCATCCTCTACCACTGTGGGGGATACCATGCCTCCCGCTGCCTGAAGCAAAGGGATGGGGGGGTCAGCATCCTTGAGCTGTGGGGCCAAGGGCTTGATCTGGCTGCAAGTCAAAGTCACACAGTTGATTCTTGCAGGGAAGAGTATCTGCTTCTCTCTAAACAACTCCAAAGGGGCTTTTTCCTCTGTCCTGCTGACACTTCGAAAGTCCTCAAGCTTGGCACAGCTGCGCAGTGGTGCGTTCCTGGGTTTCAGTTTTCCTTTTGCTGCTTCTGTAGCTCTTCCAGAGGTGAAGAGGTTTGGAAAAGCTACGGGTGGAAATGGAAAAGTGCAATGAATACGGATCCTAGACACTCTTGATTTTTATGGCCATGAGCAGTGGAGGGGAAGAAAAGAAAAATGGGTATATGTTCCTGGCTGGAAACTTCCAAGCTGCAAGTAACAAGGAGGTGTTTGAGGAGATCAGAAAAACCGCCATAGTGGTTTGCAAAGTTGTTTTCTGACTTGCTTTAGCACACAGCCTGTCACTTCAGACAGCTCAGACTCTGGGTCTCGCCAAGAGCAAAGAGGATCAGCTATATGATGCCTGGCATTGACCACGGAGCAGCAGAGTTTTGCTTTCCAACCAAGAATGAGGATTCAAAGCCCTGCATGCTGAGGGAGGTATAGAGAGGGGCTTAGATCAAATGTTCAGACTTCCCTGTACTGTGTTGGGCTGGATATTGGCACAACTGCATCAGTCTGCTGGGACACCAGCAACATTTGGCGCCAGTGCAACAAGCCTCCAGCTAGGATTAACCTCATGTCCTCAGAATGTCAACCTGCATTTAGGTACCCAAAATAAATCATGTCCCTATAAAGCAGCTGAGTGAGAGACAATCTTTGCAGCTTTTCCTCCTGTTTACATTTGTTCTGGTGTCTCTCCTCTACAAGTGTCTGATCCATGTTTGCAAAGGGAGGACAAGCCTGGGAGGAGCACACATGGGCAGCAAATGCTGCAGCTGCACAACGGATGGTCAAGCTACTGTGGAAAGAGATTTCCAGATGCAGGTGCCAGCACTGCTGTCCCTGTGGAAGGGTGGAAGGAGAGTGCTCTGAAGCCTTTGACCTCTCTGCTCTACCCAGGCTGGGTGCACAAAGCTGGGCTGGGACCCTCAGCACCCCTACCTGAATCCCATCAGCCTCAGGAAGGGAGGTTTCACTTGAAGCCTCCTGGGAGCAGCACTGGGAAGGGACCATTGCTGATGGCTGGCCATGAAGCACCCCTTGCCCCAGACCTGTTCCTGCACCCGGGTAGGGGGACGACTGGCAGCATTGCAGTGCTGGCAGCCACCATCTGCTGCCTCTGAGCAGCACCCAGAGCTCCCTGCACCCATCCTCGTGCCATGGCACCATCGCTGGGAGGGAAATGCTTGGCCATCACCACTGCACCTCATGTTGCTGCAGCTCCCTCTCCCTGCAGAGGAGATCTGGCTGTATCCAAATCTAGCCACTCCCGTGGGCTTGCAGCAGTGATGGGTGGAGGAGCTGGATGCAAGGACGTGGCCGCTGCCATGAAGAACAGCCAAGGCAAGGTTGTTCATGTAAGGGCAACTCAGTGGCCTCTGATCAGTTGTTTGAGTCTGGCCTAAAACAAACAGATTCTGCTTTTGGAGAAATCAAAGTCTGACAACAACTCTTTAGCGATCTGAACTCTTCTAAATTCCTTCCTTTCATTTTAATATCTTAATAGAAATTAATTCAATTTTATGAGCAAAACCCTTCTATTGCCTTGGTAAAGTTAAGACATTCTGGCTTTTTCCTAACAAAACAAATACTTTTGGCAAAGCAAATGAGTGCTTTTCTGTCTGAGCTCGCACAGGCTCTGCCTGACACAGCCCCTGTCCCCAACTGCAGCTGGATGCCCACTGGCATCATGCTGCCCCTGCTTCTACGAGGCTCTGGATAACCCAGAGCTGTCTCATACAGGTAGCAGGGGTAGAAATGAAGTGCAGAGCGGTTTCATCTTCCCTGATGCCCACCATGCCCTCTCCATGGCAGTACCCCGTGCTGCTCCCATGGCCCAGCTGGGTCTGCGTGAGCTGACTCCCCGCCATCGTCCCCAGGGCTGGTGTCTTTGCTTGTTTTCCTTCCAGAGTATGGTGCTGAGAGCTAAAAGTTTATCTTTTCCCCTCTGGCACAGGACCTCTGCTGTATTTGTGTCTTCAGCTCACAGATTAGCCCTCTGCTGTTGGGTGATGTTGCATCTGCATGCCCATTCCATTCAGTATCTGGGATTATCTGACAGTGGTGGGACCGGGTTGTCTGCAAACAAAGGTGACACTGAGTGGCTGCCAAGTGTCCCTGGGGACAGATCAGCTCTGTTGGGAACTCTTGGCCAAGTGGGACACCCTGGGCAGTCCTGGTCTGGTGTCCCAGACTTGTCCCCACCCAAGCTGCCTGCGGGGCACAAGTCTCTTGGGGCTCCCTAGGAGGTGGGGGCTCTGCAAACAGGAGTGCAGACAGACCTCAGGGGCTGAGAAAAAGGATGGCAAAACACAAGAGAAAACATATCCCCTGCTGTGGCTGTTTCTCCTAATGAAGAGCAGGGCTTTGCCTGAGCCTGAGGGCACAGAGGAAGGGCTGAGCAAAACTCCACTGGGGAAGCACTCTCCATGCTGCAGAGCTGTCCCAGTGCAGGAAGCTGGGGGTCAAGCTGACAATTTTAGTGAGCTCTGGGGGCAGAGACCTGCCGGCTGTTGCTCCTCGGAGCCACTTTTCTTAGAAAGCAGACAGTGATCCAGATGGGCACCATCCGAGGAGAGCTGCCGAGGTCTCTGGCTGGGAGTGGGGTGGGGGAGAGAGATGTGCTGCCAGTCCGGGGAGGTCTGGTGGGTCTTGCAATTGTTCAAGCTCTGCACCGCTGCCTCCGGCCAACACTCGGGCTCTTCGGAAAGTATTTCTGAATGATTCCCAGCCATCATTCCCATTTTGTTCTGTTTAAATTTTTCCTCCAAGACAATCTCGCTCATAATTGTTCTCAGATTTAGGAAACTGGCTCTTCCTGAGACCCAGAAAACATCATTGCTTGTTGAGACAGTATCCCTCTCGCTCACAGTGAGCTCCCTTGAACCATGTTTGTGCCTCGGGCGACTGCAGCATCTCAGGCCAGATGACAGTGACCTCGTTTTTGCTGTCGGTGTGAAGTCCATGCTACCACCACCCCATGCTGGGCAGAAATATTTTGGCTTCAGAAATCAGCTCTGTCTTTTGGAGAGCCACAGGCATTTCATGGTGGCGGGGAGACCCCCCCAGTGCACTTCTGAGCATCTGCGGCACGAGGGTGCTCCTGCGGGTGCTTTGGACCTGTCTATCCCTCTCCCCAGGGACAAAAAGACCTCTGCTGTGTGGCTTCCCCGGCAGGAGAGTGATGCAGCAGCATGCAATACCCTGAGCCTTTAGCAGACCTAAACTGAGCTTCCCAGTCTCTGATTACATCAGGAACAGCTTTCCTTTAAAAATGCATCCTGCCAGTATCTGGCTAGAGGATCTGGGCTAAAAAAGCTGATAAATGCACTGCCTAAGCCCTGAGGGGTGTCCTTGGTCTCCTCTTCACCATGCTAAACCAGCCCAGGTCTCTGCTCCTCCCTCCGTGGCTCCCATGCTCCAGGATGGGGACTGCTGCGAGGGGAGATTGGACCATAGGCTTCAGTCTCCTTCCAGCCAACACTTGCCACTGGATACTGGGAATCGGTCCCCCACTGTTGGGAGCCCAGTGTCTGCATTAGTGACTGGGAGCTAGACCTCCTCCCTCAGTCCGTCTCCAAGGCACGACACAGAGATGCCTTTGAGCCTCCGGGATGGCCCGATCCAGGAGGTTGCCCATGCTCTCCTGCAGTGCTGCAGAGACCTGCTCATTGCATCTGGCTGGGGTTGCTGCCAGGATTTGTCCATCTGCCCTTCATTTGGCAAAGTACACGGGAAAGAGCTGCATGGAAATAGAGTGGAAAGGTGGGGAAATGGGGACAGAGGCTGGACTGTTGGATGAGGAGGAACTGAACAAGGGAGGGCAGCAAGAGTGTGTGCTGATAGATGAGCTTGAAGGCAGATGCTGGAGCTGGTCCTGAGACTATGGCCTTGCTAATGAAATTTGCTGGGCTGCCAAATGGGAGAGCATCACAGGCACAGAGAAGGAGCAAAATAGCCTTCTGGAAAGGCTGGGCTGGGAGAAATGTTAGGGCAAGGTCAGGAGTCTGCACAGCACCCCCAAAAGTGTCCATGAAAGTCAAACCAGAAATGGAATAGCAGTCTGGGAACATGGGAGCCACCAGTGTGGCCCTGGAAAGGACAAACCCTGTTGGAAAGGTGCTTGCAGCGGGGACTGGCTCGTACCCATGCCATCGAGCGGACACTGCTGAGAGCTGCCCCAGTCCCAGCTCTGCTCACCCACAGGCACGATGAAGGGCTCAGCACGGGAAGAGGTGGGATGGGCGGGTGGAAGGGGAGCTGGTTTTACAAGAGGAGCCTGAAAGTGCTTGGCTTGTTTAGTCTAGGAAAATGAAGGCTGGGAGATCATTGGTCTATAAATACATCTGGGAGTAAACAGCAGGAGGGATAAGAGCTATTTAGGCTAGAGGACAGTGCTGGCAGAGAAGCAGATGGCTATCAGCTGGCCGTGAACATGGTTACACTGCGAGTGAGAGGAACAATCCCCTCCTTGCAAAAGGCAACCCTCTGACAGCCTCTCCTGGGGTCAAGTAGGGGCAAAACCCGCAGCTCAGCGGAAACCTTCGGCCCAACAGCCTTGTCAAAAATCATGTTGCATCTTCATAACCTCGAACGCCTCCATGTTATCGGGGTGGCAACAGAAGGGGAGCCCCTTGGCAGGACTAGCCTGGGTGGGTATCTGGCAGGGTCACCTGGGAGCATCACTGGGATGATGCTCAGAGCCCCAGATGCCACCACAGCCGAGATCCCACCACGCTCATTGCTGGTGTGAGCCATGAATCTGACAGGCACGTCAATTTGCTGAGCAGCTGTGGGGCTGGGAAGCTTGTGGTTCACCGGAAACTTAAAAAAAAAAAAAACCAAACCCAAACGCTGGTGCAGATCCAGTTTGGCCCTGGCCCAGATTAAAAAAACAAACAAACACGACATTTCTGGTGAACTAGAAACCCTGGCGCCTGGCCAGTGCTGCAAATAGCCCGACTGGTTTCAAGATGGAGCTTGAAAAATTTATGAGGAGGATTACCCGAGCGGTTGCCTGTGGTAGCAGAGGATGGGAATGGGTCCCTCAGGAGTGCTTCCTGGGCCAGCATTCGACCCACGACTGCAGCCTGGCGCATGAGGACACAAACACCCTGCCATGGCTGGGCTGGGAGTAGTGGCCTGGCCACCCTCCTATGGGACCGCTCTCCTCCCTCCTGTGCCACCCAGCTCTGCTCCATGGTCACAGAGACTGCCCTTGGGAAATCATCCTTCGGAAAGAAGAGGTGCATGAGTCCTGACCGTGCTGCCCGGGAAGGTGGTGCTGCAGGCAGATCTCATAGCTGATGTAACTGATGCTCAGGAGGGGCTCAGGGCTGGTCTCTGCACAGCCATGCGAGGGTGATGCTCAAGGGCACTTTGCACATCGCTCCCACTCTCCTTGGTCCCGTTTTGTCCTCCAGCTCCCTCCTCCCATCACCACTTTGCTGTGCCCGGAGTCTCTGCTATCCTGTTTCACTTCCCCACATGGTCTGGGATCAAACTTCCTTTCAGCTTTCCTTGACATGCTGACTCAGGGGGCTCCTGCAGCCACCTGATACCCCCTTGCCATGGCACTGCCTGTGTGCTGGGGGTCCATGGTGCTACCTAGTCACCCCCACCCTGTATCCTCCTCCCAGCCCTTTTCCCAGGACTGATGTTCCCCTACTCCACATGCTCCTTTCCTCTCCTCTCACCACAGCCGTGTTCTGGTGGGACATTGATAAAAGCCTCAGTGAGGGCAGCCCCCTGCTAGTCTCACTGCCACCATGCTGGGCTGCCTCACAGACGTTCCCTGCCTACGGTGAGGTTCAGGGGTGAGGCTGTTGCACTGCGTTCGTGGCTCCCAGCAGGTTTTTGGCGGGGATGCCATAGTCCCAGATACCGATTTGTCCCCAAGGGGGTCAGTACCAGCACTGCTGTCTTTCTCAGCCAACATCAGTGATGCAGAGGTGGGGCGAGAGCCACGCACGCTGGCAGAAAGACCCTGCACCTGATCCTCACCTTGCCTGTGTTGGGTCAGGCTCACGGAGCTACCATTCACTTTTCCTGGGCCATCATTACGCCACTTCCCACTTTTTGATGTTTCTCAGGCTTCCCATAATCACCCTTCCCCATTGCAAGAGCTCCCCAGGCATGGTGAGAAGACATCCCGCTTTGGTCCCCACTGCTCAACCCCTCCAGATGCTCAATGGGAGTGGAGAGCAGGTGGTTACCCTCCATGATGGCTGATGCATGATGTGTAACATGGTGTGCGCATCCCACGCGAGTGCAGCCAGCTTTCACCTGCAAGCCCCAAGGAAGGAGTCCGGGTGCTCCCCGGTCGCACCCTCTCACAATGTGTCACCGAGGGGATTCCCACCCAGCTTTGCTGCTCATGGCTTTGTCCATGTGACCCTATTGCTTCACGTTCCTTATCAATTTCCTCTTTCTTCCCAGCTGATTTGGACGCTTTGTTTTATTTTAATGTCTTGCCCCTTCCCCATCCCTCAAAGCTCAGGGGAAGCAGTAACGAGCTCTGATGCTCTCAGCTGGGCAGTTGTGATGGCTGTAGTAAAGTGTTTTAAAAGAGATTAGAAGAAGTATAGCTCACACTTGGGGGACTCAGGGCCTCCTTCCAGCTGGTTGGGCTTAAAGCAGGTTACAGTTCTGGGAAATGAGGCCCTTTAAAAGTGTCAAATACACGGTGCTTTGGCGTTCCCAGAACACATAAGATGTAAACCTGCTACCCGAGCACCGCACACTCCCGTCCCCATAACATCATTGCTTTCGGACCCCCCCAGGGACCCCTCTTTAGGATGGGCCCTGCCTGTCTTGGATTCACTGCTCTGCAGAGTTCCCAGGCACAGTGATACACAGAAAGATTTTCTCTCCTGTGTGGAAACAAAGAAAGATTTTATCTCCTGTCAGTGCTCAAGCTGCCAGTGGCCTGTGATCATGTCCTTCCTTCCCTGCAGGACCTTCAAACATCCCTGTCCCATACCTGCATGACATACTTCAGCTAATATCCAGCCCAGGCAGCAGAGAGCAGGGTGGGAAAGGATCGCAGCCGGGTTTTTGAGTTACCAGCCACTCCTGCCCCTTGCACCACCCTGCCAGTGGGCTCCACCAGCCCTGTCAGGGTGCAGGAGTCCTGACCCTCCATGTGGGGGCCACAGCCACCCTTGGGGGGCACCCTGACACCCTGCCCCAGGCTGCTCAGGCATCCTCAGCTTCATGGCCCAGCTTCAAGCCTGCTCTGGCTTTGTGCAGCGCTGTGCACCACGGGGCTTTGGCAATACCAGCAGCACTGGTGGGTGTCTTGCTCCACAGCACCCATCACCCAAGTGTCATCAGCACCCCTGGCTCCTGCACACCCAAGAGGACCCTGGACATCCCAGGCTCAGGGCTTGTCCCAACACTTCTCGCACACAGGGGTCCATTCTCCTCCACAGCCTGGGGGCCCATGGGGCAGTATTGCCATGCTGAGCTGGGTGACCCCCCCACCTCAGGGTGCTAGCCCATCTCCCTGGGCGCTGGGACAGTTGTGTCTGCTCAGTCCAGTGCTCTGAGTCACTGCTGTGTTTTGTCTGTCTGAGGCAGCTCTGCTGGATTCAATTATGGGCTGTGCTGCACTTCGCCTACTTGTGAAAGCAACTGGGGCTTGGCCCACTTGGTGTCTGCTGCTTCGCCTCAGTGCTTTGCTGCCAGGGTTTCTGCACTGGGGCTGGGCAAGGTGGCTGAAACCGCCCTTGAAGCCATGCAGCTGTGGTGAACACCAGCCAGGGCACTGCCAGGGGAAACTCGCAGCGCTGGGGACAGGTGTGCTCTGTGCAAAGGGTTCTCTGTGTACCTCAGGTGGTGGCAAGGGCACAGCCCTGCCCCTGCCCCAGCCCTGATCCTGCCCCAGCAGCACCTGTCCTACAAAAACTTCAGCCTTGCTCCTGGGTCAACATCCCACCCTATGCACTGTAGCTGGCTTGTCCTGCTGCCCCAAATGTCAGCAGGCTGTGCGATGGGGACATGAAAGGCAGCAGTGCTCAGCGCTCATCTTTGTGCATGCTCAAAGATGGTGCCATACCCTGCCACAGCTCTCCCTTGGGACAGGGCAGCTCCTGTCTCCATATGCCCCATGCTCAGGCATGGGTGCCACGAGGTGCTGGCGCTCACAGCACCCGAACCTGCTGGTGCCCGGGCTGTGCATGCAACACCTCTCTGCTCGGGGAAGTCAGCTGGCTGCTCGATGCCAACCCCTCTTTGTTATGTGCTGAGATACAAAATATTTTAATCCACGTTTCTCTTTCGTGTTTCTTTTCTTTCCCATGCTAGATTCCTAGAAGACAGGGAATTTATGGTGTGAGTCCGCTCCAGCCGCAGAGAAAGCCCAGCCAAGGTCAACACCACGAGACAGGCAGCTCCTGCCAAGGGGGGAAAGAGAGATTGCTTAGTGCTTGGCGGAGGAGGAAATCAAACCAAAACCCTTCCAAAAAAATCTAGATATAAACCACCCCCCACCCCAAAACTCTGGTGGAAAAAGACCAAAAGCCGTAAGGACCGTGCCTGCACAGTTCCCCCCACCTGGCCCCACTTCGCCTCCGCCCCAGCCCTCTCCCCTGGCGCCCCAGCCCTCTCCCCTGGCACCCCAGCAAGGAGGCCAGCAAGCGGGGATGCAGCTGGTGGCACGGGGACATTCCTGCCACCGTGCCCAGCTCCATCACTTGCCTGGAGGTCAGACAGCTAGGCCAGCTTTTGATACCCTGTTTCCAGGCTACCTTTTTTTATTTAGGGGCCATTCCTGTGTGGCTGTTGTTAGGTTTAGCATCGCTCCCCAGCATCCTTCCCCGCATCCCACTGTGGTGCCTCTGCCTGGCACCGCTGGACACCGTTCTGAGACCTGCCATGTGCACGGGGGCCACAGATTTTGGCTTCTCATGGCACGCATGCTCCCAGCCCAGTCTTGGCAGCCATGGGGAATTCAAGCCATTTCATCATGTTAGATGACATGCTTTGGGGTGTTCTCCAGCAAATGCACTCTGTGCCCTTCCTGGTGTGTGTGTGCATCTGTGAGCACCCATGCCAGGCTCTGCTGCACAGACCTGTGCATGTGTTGGTGAGGCTGCACGGTGGGACAGATGCCAGGGAGCTGCCCGCACTGCCCACTGCCTGCTGCCCATGGCATGGTGAGAAAGAGAGGGGAGAAAGCATTGGTCTTTGGGGTGAGTGACTCTGGGGATCAGGATGGGGCTTACAGAGCTTGGCAAGGGCAGACGTGCTGGTCCTTTCAAAGACATGAAACAGCTACAGAGGGGAAGGGAACAGTCTGTTCTCCCTGCTCGTGGCAGACAGGATATCAAATGGGCTTAAGTTATAGCGGGGGAAAGTCAGGTTAAACACTGGGAAAAGCTGTCTGAGCAAAGCGGCCAGCACAGCTCTGATGGTGTGGAAGTGCCTGGCCCTGAGGCTGGGGCAGGGCAGGATGGCAGAACACCCAGGAGCCCTCCTGGACCCCATGCCATACCTCTCAGATCCTGTGGGCATCCCTGGGCACCGGCATGGGCACCAGGCTCTGCCCCCCTCCCAACCTGGGCCAGGCTGCCTCTTCCCCCTCCATCTCCTCTGCTTTGCCCACATTTTTCTTCTGTCACTCTTTCCCCTTGCCCCGGGACCTGCGACAGGGTCCCTGTCCTGGCCAGGGAGCTACTGGAGATGGCAGGAGGATCCCATTGCCCCTGGGAGGTGATGAGGGGGTGGAATGAGAGGAGGCTGGGGACACGGAGAGGTCCCATGGCCAGATGAGCGGTGGCTGATCCAAAGCGGCGAGGGTTGCCGCACTGGCATCACGCACCACTCCTGGCTCCCCTGCCTGCCTGCCTTTACTCCCTTTGCTGATGCCAAATCCTGGATCTCCATCCTGGTCCCCAGCATGACCTATGCAATGGCCCGAGGCCACTCTCCAGCTCATGGGAGCTGTTGGGAAGGCAAAGCCTCACTGAGGCAGGGCTGGTCCCAGCCCAGGCCCGTGTGCTGTGGTGTCTGGGATGTTTCTGTGCCTCCCACATCTGGTCACTCAGGGCCCTTGTCACCATCAGGAGGGACTCAGCCAGGCAGTGCCCATGGCTTGCTGGGCTGCTGTGTGCCCCCGGCACTTGCAGGAGATGCCTGTCCAGCACAGAGAGGCTGAAGAGCCCTCTTGGGCAGTGTGTCCTGCTCTCCTTCCACATCAGGTCTGCTTGTGTGCTGTTATCCAGGAGTTCTTTGGGGACAAGCCTGGGATGACCCACTGGGCAGGATTTCCACAACCTGCCCTGAGACACCAGCTCCATCATTTCACAGAAGGTGTTTTCTGGAAGCCAGAAGACACTGTTCTTTCTCCAACTCTGCTGGGTCATCACCATAGCCTGCCCAAACCAAGTCCCAGGAGCACACTTGGGAAGAGACCTGGGTTGCCCAGACTCCTGGTGTGCAATCTCCACTGGGCCAATAACCAGTGCTGGAAGTGTCCTCTGGCCATGGCTCTGCTGAGGGGCACAAGGGATGCTGCAGGGACATCTAAGATCTTAGATGCACACATCTAAGCAGATGAAGTTGCAGCAGATGAGCAAAGCCATGGTCTGGGCCAGCGCTCAGGGTGCCAGCGGTACTGGTCTTCTGTGTGGGTTTTGTGGGGAGGAGGAGGCTCATTATCTTGTCCACAGTGGTGGGGTTGACTGCTCAAAGCCCTTCAGTTCAGCATGCACATGCACTTTCAGCCCTGGCAGAAAGCTGACCAGCCATGATATATCCCTTCCGCCATGGGCAGTGGAGCAGCCTCAGAGATGGGCACCAGACCTAGCCCAGTGCAAGACGTTTCTAGTAGGAGGGGTCCCGTGGCACAGGGGAACCCACCACCTCCAGTGCAGCCTATCCAGACCAACGGTGCTGGGCAAAAATCTGCCACCTTCGCCAGCTGGCTCTGCTGCTTGTATGTGTGCCCTGCACCCAGCAGTGCTCGGGACAACCTGTGCCCATGGGCTGGTGCCACCTTGTCCTCTGCACCTTATCCAGGGGAAACAGCGTTTCCTGCGGGTGTCCTGCCCATCAGCTGCTGGCCGCTGCGGTGACTCATGCAGCTGGTTTCCTCTCCCAGCCACTTGCACCTCCTGGCCTCTCCCGCCCACTCCCACCCTTCCTTGGCAGGGAAGGCTGTGAAATACCCAGCTTATCGCAGCCCTGCTCCCCAGCGATTGCTGTGCTTCTTGTGTGCAGGCACCTCCCTGCTCCACACCACCCAGATCACAGAGCCGGGGGGGGGGCTGGAGAGCAGGCAATGGGTCTCCAGGCTGACCACAGCCCTCCTGCTGCTCCCTGAGCCACACCTGAGCACCCTGAGCGCAGGCACTTGCCTCCAGAGGATGGCCTTTTGGGAAGTCCTTGAACCTAGAGTCTCCCTTGGCCATCACCTTAGAGAAAGCCCCTGGCACAGCCCCACACCTGGAGGTGCCCCATGCCCGTAGGGTGGGGATGGAGATTGACCACCCCCACCTGACAGCCTGGGCACAGAAGGGCAGGCCTGGTGGCAACCACACAACACCCATGTGGACAAGCATGCTCACTTGTTCCAGGAGCTACGTTTGGTGTCTCACAGTGACTGCTCATCCCATGCCCAGCAACTGCCTCGGGGAGCCAAGGAGGGGAAGGCAGAATTTTCCAGCAGCAATATTCATGCGGTCTCGACAAAATTCATTAAGGGAAGAAAGAAGGGTTTTTTGGTTAAAAGTTTGTTGTCTAAGACATGTTTCCGTTCCTGCCTCTGCCACACTTCAGTCCCAGGCAAGTCACATGAAAACCTCGGGGCCGCTCTGGAGCAAACTGCTCCCCACCACCTTGGTCTGCAACGGGGATGGTTAGACCAATACCATCCAAGTGGCTCGGCCGTTTGGGGTGACAGAGTCCCCCTACGTTTGTCTTAGACTGAGGAAGGGACTACCGCCTGCGTTTACTCTGTTTGACTTCTTGAGCTGACTGATGTCTCCCTGTTTGAGGCCCCCTCAGCTCGACTCCATTTAAGGGGCTTAGGAAGAATTGAACATTGCTGGAATTCTTCTCTTGCTAACTTTAAACATTCATTACTTTAAATGCTAATCCCCTGGGATTATCCCATTGCAGAAAGCAATGTAAAGCAATGGGGGAGAGAACAGCGCATCTTCTCGCCCATTGCACACCAGTCGATGGCTCTTTTGGGGAGAGAAGTGTGAAAATGCCAATATGAGCTTCTCCAAACCTGGCTTGATTTTTACACCTCAGTGCGGACTCTCAAACAAGCCAAGTCTGAAGTGTCTTGCTCCAGCTGGTTTTGAGTCGTACATGTCCAAAGTGTCTCCGTGGAGTGCGAGGGGGAAATGTGTATTTTTCCATGTGTGTGACTCAGAAATGACTGAACCCAGTTGGTTCCAATTTCTTGAAAAATCTGCTTTTGGCTTGAACCCAAGAGTGGAAACTTTCAACCAAAAAAGAGTTGATTTGAGCTCTAAATAACATTAAAAAAGGCTTAGAAGGGAAACTGGATTTCAACCATCATTATGGCAATCACTTCTCATGGCCCTTTGACAGCAACAGCAGAGCAAGTAGTGAAAGTAATTCCCAAGGAAAATTCACTTGGATTCCA
Source organism: Harpia harpyja (assembly GCF_026419915.1). Lineage (NCBI taxonomy): Eukaryota > Metazoa > Chordata > Aves > Accipitriformes > Accipitridae > Harpia > Harpia harpyja. The sequence goes on along the minus strand of NC_068951.1, from coordinate 12,472,314 downwards.
TGGGCAGATCAGGATTCGGCTGCAGACGCTTTGTACCGGCTGTTCACGAGCAGGAGAGAGATCAGCCCTTGGAACGGTGAAGGAACAGGAGTGTTCAGCCCCAAAACGTGTGGAGGATGGGGGTCAGCCCCAGGCCTTGGCACTGACCGAGAGCAGGGCAAGTGCTTTCGGACAAAGACACAACCCTGCCCGGGGAGACATTTCTCTCTCCCACTCTGGGTTGTGCCTCTGCTGCAATACGCCCTGTTCAGCTGGGGAAGATTTATTCCCTGAGAAGTGCCTGAATAATTTCAAGCCACAATTAATTAAAGACTGCTGCAATCTGCTTGCAAACAGGAAGCAAGGCAGAGAAAAAGACACAATCTCTAGAAAACCGTCGTGTTGTGAATTAGCTCTAATCAGACTAACAATGATGGATGCACTCCCCCAGTGGCTTTCATCTGAAAGCTTATTACACTGATCATTGCGAAGGCCCCGCACTGGATTAGGATGAGATGGACCAGCTGATAGACTGGGTTTCTCCTGCATTTCGAGGATGCTGGATCTCAGCATGGAGATGCTGTCCAACTTGGCCGTAGTCACACCAGTAAATCAATGGCCGGGCAATAACCGGGAATGTGGCTCCCAGGCTCTGAAGAGAGGCCGGCAGATTTTCCTGAAAAGAGCAGATCTGTTTATATTTGGGGAAAGAAGCTCCATTAATTGGAATGAAAGCTGAGACCGTGCACTGCTCACCAAAGTACGCAGGACATTGTAGTATGGCACAGAGCTGCAGGCTGGGAGGGATCTCCGGTGCCTTCTGTCCAACCTCCTCCTCAGAGCAGGGCTAGCTCCAAGGAGAGACCAGGTGGCTTTGGGCTTTGTCCAGGCCAGTTGTGAACATCTCCAAGGAGGATTTTCACCCTTGCTGTGAAAATCTTTTTCTTCACATCACTCCTGATTTTCCCTTGCTGCAACTTGTGCCGGTTGCCCCTGGATCCTTTGCCACACACCTCTGAGAAGAGTCTGGCTATGTCTTCGTAACTCATTAGGCAGTTGAAGACAGCAATTAGATAGTCCCTTAGCTGAAGAAACCCACTTCCCTCAGCCTTCCCTCATGCATTGCCTGCTCCAGGCCCTTATGATCCTGGTGAGCACTGGACCCACTCCAGCATGTCACTTTTCTATAGTCATCCCACCCCAAATACAACACAGGAGCTAATCTGGGCATGGCACAAATTAGTGAAATCACCATGATACAAATCACCATGACTCTGCCCCACTGGTGCCACCACCTGATGCCCACAGGTTTCTGCTCACAGCAAGCGTGGTCAACCACGTGCCCAGCTCAAGGGCATGAGAGGCTGGGCAGGCACTCGGGTTAAGGGGAGGACAGTGCTGGGCTCAGCAAGCAATAAGACTGAGGCCAAAACCAGGGAGAGATGTGTGTGCTGTGGTAGGAGCTCATGTAGCTCATCACAGGACGTCTGGTGCGGGACACGGCTGTGGTGAAGGGAGATGTGAGGGGGGACACAGGGGATGAGTGAGGGGCAAGGGATGACCCCTGTGATGGGGACTACCATGCAGAAACATAATACATAACTGTGGATATGCCAGAAACCTGCTCAGATGATAGGGCTTTGCGGGTTGAAGTGGTTGAGGTTTGACTGACTTTGACTGCAGGCTCTGCTTTGGGAGAAGGAGAAATATCTCCAGGATGGTTTAGAGAAACAGGCACCTCCAGAGCACTGTGGCTGCCTCCAGATTGGGATCTGCAGCTCATAAAAAGAAGGCCACCATGGACGAAATGTGATGGGTGGGATGGGGACTTTGTCTCCATCCCCTGGGGAGCTAGGGCAGAGAGGTCCTGTGGAGGGATGCACTGGCTGAGCTGTGCTTCTCCTAACATGGGCCCATGGAGTAGGAGCCCAGCATGGCCTCGGGGAATATTCATGTCGGTTGTGCTCAAGTCCTTTTTAGGCACCGGAGCAAGCAGTCTGGATATGTACCTTAATCATGACTGGTCATAAATCTTGCTGTCACAGAGGGAGCCTTTCACTTCCAGATATAGATTGGAGAGCAAATGGTACCGACTATTCTGGGATGTGGCAGCTAATAGATGGCTCCAGAATTTACTATTTTAGACTTGATCTTTGCTGTTGGAGAGACATGATAGGAAAGTCAGTTGCAGAACATGCACGTTGACCGCATAGGTTTCGTCTAAAACAAATGGAAGAATAACTTCTGCCAGATTAGTGGTTCAGGTGGAGTATTTCTCTTTCCTGTATTGGGAGAAGTTTAGGGGCCCAGCCTCTGAAGTCAACTGAACTGAAGAGCTCAGAGGCTGACAGGGTTTTCAAGGCAAAGCTACAAAACTATTTGGTACCCCTTGCAATAATGGCTTGCCCAACAAAAATCACAGTGAGAATGAACAGAGCTTAAAGAGACCAGGCAGATCTTCAGGGAAAAGTGGGTCTGAGGACCTGGAAGTGCCCAACGTAAATGAGAATTGCCAGAAGTCAAGCTGAGCTGGACCTTGCAAAGGCAGTTCAAACAAATACTGAAAGACTCTCTAGCTAAGTCAATAAAGAGAAAGGATTGGTATGCGGGGAGAAGAGTGGAGATTAAAGGCAACCTCAGGATGGCCCCCATTCTAAATGCATTGCATTTCTTGTGAGGTCCATGATACACTCACCATAGGGTGGGTCATGGTGATGTCCCCAGGAAACCAAACCCAGTGGTGGTCTCAGCCCAGGGGAAACCACCTACCCCAGTCCTAGAAGAAGAATTGGCTCCAGCTCAATGCAGCTCCCATGAGAATAGGTCAGTGTGGGCTGGGAAGGGCCAGCAAGGATGGAGGGGCTCATCAGCCACCCCCAGCCCTGAGACATGTCTCCCTGGAGCCCTGGGAACCTCCCGTCCCTGTCCCTGTGAGGAGGCTTTCTTATGGCAGCAGCTTCTGGAGGTGGGGTGACACTGCGCAGTGCAAGGGACAAAATCCTGCACTGTGGGACTAGCAGGAAGGATTTTGAATATAGGTTATTTTCTCAGTTTTAAAAGGCAATTAGGGGAAAGGCTGGGGCAGGGGAGCAGCAAAATGAGATGTTGGCTATTGCACATGACTATGAGACAGCAGCAGGTACAGGAAGAGTCAGGACAGAGGGAAACAGCTATAACTTGTACCAGCAGTTTGTGTGAGCTGTTCGGGAAGGTCTGATGTCTGACTTAAGACAACAGCTCTGTGTTCCAGCAGACACAGGTGGAGCCACCAGGAAAGAAATTGCTCCCCTCAAAGACTCAGAGGACTGGCAGAGCATGGCTTATTGCAGAAGCTGGGGGGGATCAGACTCTGCATGGCAGCAGGTGGGTGGGCTTGGCAGCAGCTGGAGGATGCTACTGGAAGGGGCACAGAAGGGTTCAAGCTTGTGGAGAACAGCTCTCTGCTGCCTCAGGGCTAGGAGAAGGTAAGGGCTGGAACAGACCTTTCAGGAGAGCAGTGGGAATAGTGAGGACTATAAGGTGGAGTGTGCTTGGTTTATGAGATACTGATGCTGCTGGGAGGCAGCAAGGTCTGGCCCATGAGATTGTGGTCTTTATAGTGTGGATACTAAATCCATAGATACTATAGATTTTAGTAGTGTGGATTTTCCCCATGGGGCTCATAGAGGACATGGAAAGACTGACGTGGAGGAGCCATTCTGAAGAAGCCAGCTGGTAATGAATTTTAACTGTTAAGGCAATAAACAGGGATACTTGCACATCCTTGGGAAATTCAGGCACTGCCAGGAGTGAGTATTTTTTAGATGTTGGGAGGAGGAAATCTCTTTTCAGTGTGCAGCAGAAGGCTGAATCCTTGCTCTAGTTGTGAGGGAGGAGGACCGGGTGGTACAGTCTGCCCCCTCTCCCCTTGGACCAGGCTCAGCTTAGCTCTGTCCCCTGCTCTCAGCTCTGTCCTTTCCAGCAGGGCTTTTCAGTTTAGCAAGACCCTCACTGCTCTCCCAGCACAGCTCTGCCGTGGGACTTGGCCCCACAGCCTCCACCCCTTCGCAAAGTGGAGCTTGCCCCAGGGTCCAGGCTTGGTCCCATGTGGCCCCCGTGCATATGCACATCGCCTCCAAGGAATGTGCTTTCTGGGTGGAAACTGTATCATTGGAGAAATATTTCATATTTTTATTCGTTCACATTCCCTAAATGAAAAATGAATCGTGAAGTCTCATAAATAAGGGGCCGAGTTTCTCATTTACATATTTCTGTGGTCGTTGGAGCAGGGGCGGCCGTGGACCTGCCAACCATGTCCTAAGTCTTCCCCTCGTGCACCTTCACTCCTGCTGGCAGCTGCCTGTGCTCTCTGGAACACACTGCTGCAAGACCCGCGCACTCGGATGGGGTCCGCATCTCTTAGGTCACCCTGCCTCCTGCCAAGCATTTTGTGCAGCCCATGGGCTGCTGGCACAAGCGTGGCAGGGAAAGCATGGGTAGCTGGGAGTCTCAGAGAAATCCCAGCCCCAAGAAGGTTTTTGGGATTCAAAGAGGGGTTTGGAGAGACCAGGAGGGTGTGCCAGAGAGGGGAAACCCCACAACGTCGTCCCAGCTTGGCTCTGGTGACGAGGCACTGGGGTGACGACAGGCAGCGGCTGGGGAAGGGGTGGCTGGAGAAGTGCGTGAAAGATGGAGCAAGTGGAAGAGAAGAGGGCAGGGAACTGTAGGGGATGAGGAAGCAAGTGAGGGGGAGAGGGAAGGAAGGATGGGCAGGCACAGCCCAAGGCAGCAGGCAGATGAGCACAGGCTGATGTGGCTCTGCTTTCACACTGGAAACATGTGGTTGTCCCATGGCTTCCTTCTTGGGCACAGCCAACCACTCTGCCCTTGCTCACCATGGCCCAGCTGCACCACCTCTCCATCTCCCCTCCTCACTCCGACCCACTCCCCTTGCTCCTGGCCAGGGCCTCTTTGCAATTTGCCTTGTCCGTCCTGCTCCCTCTCCCTGTGGGGACTCTGCACCCTTGGGGTTGAATGCAGCACCACCACTGAGTGCCTCCTCTGAGGTCCAGCACTTGACACAGGCAAGCTGGAGAGAGGAGCAGTGTCTCTGGGCATCTCCCAAAAGTGTTTGTACCAAGGTGTGTCAGGACTTCTATCTGGGGCATATGTTTTCCTCTCAGTTCCTCTGAAGAGGTCTGTGAGCCTCCAAGGGTCTCCAGTGAGTGCAGGGCAGCAGGGAGCCCTTCTGGGTGCACAGCGAGACCATCCCAGGGCATGCACAGGGCCGGGAGCCCTCCTGGGCTGGGAGATGCATCGCCCCTTTGGGATGCTGCTGACCCCAAGCCATGCATATCAGTGACCCGCATTGTCCTGGTGCATGCCTGGCTTCAGGCACGGGGCTTGGCAGGTAGAGATGCAGCACAGATGCCAGCTGTGGCCACAGCTGTCCTCTGGACCTCCTTCTTCCCAGGCCATGCTTGGAGTTTCAGGTGGGCCACCTTCTCCTGGCACTTCAGGGGGAGTTCAGTTTGTGTCACCCAAGGGTTAATGGCTATAAACTGCTGCTAAAGCCATCTTCTGGTTTCAATTTAACTTTGCATTTACGTGTGGATGAGACTCAAGGATGTTCATATTCACTTAATAATCTCCCCACTTAGGCACTGCAGAGATGATCGCTCAGCTGCCAGAGCCAGGGGAGGAAGGGGAATATTTAACACTTGTCTCCCTCAAAGGTGACCCCACTTTCCTGGGCCTCAGCAAACAAGGAGAGCTGGACACCTGGCTGTGAAGCCATAATGATGTTCAAGGGGCAGGCGTGAGCTCGGCAGAGCCCCCATGCAAGGGCTTGGGAGAGATGTGCCGCTGAGCTCTCCACCTTGCTCTTCCAAGAGTGCATCAAGAGCAAGGGACGTGGGGCAGCCACGGTCTCCCTGTCCTCCTGCAGAGCTCCATCCAGCAGATCACAATAGGATGCCCCAAGCCCTGGCAATGCCATGTGCGAGATGGAGATTATCCACCCAAATCCACTGAGAGAGGATTAAGCCAACCCTGCTAAGCCCAGGGAAGCCCAACACCAACATTGCTCGTGCCATCCGCCTGGCCCAGGCACACAGACCCCCAGACCTTGCCTTGGCTTTTGCCTGCCCCCCTCCTGTCAGGCTTCAGAGTCATGCAGAAAAAAAGATGTTTTTGGAGTGGGAGCAAGTGTGTCCTGCAAAGTTGTCTAAACATAGCACAAGGAAACAGGAACGCAGGGCAAGGCTCTGAGCACAGCAAAAATAACACGGGGCTCGCTGCTCACAGCTCAGCATCCTTGCCTTCTCTGGAGCCAGGTCCCAGGAATGCTGGGCAGGCAGAGCAAGCCAGGGCTGTCCCAGAGCCAAAGAGCATGCCGGGTGCCTGACCAGGCAGGGATGTAGTGTACAGCTCTCCCCAAGCCTACTCTGCTGGGGCTGGAGACACCACTGGCCCTGGAGATTCAGAAATCCATGTCAAAACGGGTTGCAATGGCACCAGGAGTGTGCTGGTGCTCTGCTTGACTCCTCGTCTCTCTGCACATCTTCCCAGCAGGACTGGTGCTGTCACTGACCCTGTCCCTGGAGGAGGGCAAGGGGTGAGGCCCCCCCCATCCAGGGTCATCCCCAGCAGACCAGTACTGGAGACATTCTTCCAGACACTGATCATGGTTCTGGTGCTACAGCAAAGGGAAGTCATGGTGCCACGGGCTTGCAGGCAAGAAAACTGCTGGAAGTCCCACACAGGACCAGGGGGATTAGCTCCACCAGAGGATGTTGTCCTGGCCTTTCTGGAGTGTCCCAGGCTATAGGTCCTCTCCACTTTCCATCTTAGCAATAGGACGCGGACACGTTTCAAGTCATGGACACAGTCCAGCGGACATGGTCCATGGGCAACTTGCTCTAGGTGGCCCTGCTTGAGCAGGGGGTTGGACAAGATGACCTACAGAGGTCCCTGCCAACGTCAACCAGTCTATGATTCCGTGACTTTCCCTTCTTCAGCCACTGAACATGCTCTTCTCAGTGCTATCTCCACCCTCCAAGCCCAGGTTCCTCGTGCACGGACCAGCAGGTGGTTGCTATCTCCCCACCCTTCAGTGCTTGCTCACAGGACACAGGGGCTACATGGCCTGTGGTGGACCCTTGCCAAGGTGGCCCTTCTGTTCAGCCTGGTGCAGTGGGGCTGGCACACACACATTTCCTTGGGGAACAGCAGATGCACCCCTGGGAGGATTTCTCCCAGTTCAGATCTCTGTGCAGGTGGCTGCAAAACCCCATCCCTAGTGATCTCCTAGGGCCACACGGTCTCACAATATTGGTGATTCTCCACAAGTCTGGGCTTCTTGGGACAGCCACACTGGCTTGCACGATGCTGCAGGCTCTCTTTCTGCAGCTCCATAGCTCTCCTGCTCATCAGACATGCACAGCCCGCACAGTTCCTTGCCAAAGGCTGTACTCCATCTCATGTTCAAATTTTGGGTTGACGGCAGCCTGGATATGCTTTGTGCCAAAAGGGACCTGATCAGATTAGGTGGTCCTCACCAGAGCAGACAGGGTCCTCACCTCCCCGTCTGAGACTCTTTAAAGAAAGTGGAAAGGAGAAAAAGGGAGTTTTTAACATAAAACATCTGGCATGTTATTCTGCCTTGCACACTAGGATGGGAGAAAAATGTGTCCTCCAGGCAGAGGGGAGGAAAGAGGAGATCTCTGGATATATGCAGTGACTGGCACAAGAGCAGCTGGACCAGTCATCTCCATGTGCTGACTGCCCCATGCTCCTGCATCCCCCCAGGATGTGCTCAAAGCCATGGCTCGGAGACGTGCCCTGCACCCTGCGTGCCCCAGGAGAGAGCAGGCTGCAGGGTCCACGGCCATCTGGAAGAGCCTGAAGTCATCTGAAGACCAAAACCAGGGACAGACCTGCTGACCGCTGCCACGAGCCGATGTCAGGCGAGGTCCCAAGTTTCCTTTGGGAGACGGAAACTCAGCACCCGGAGCAGAAGGGAGCCAGGAGAGTTAAGCAGGGACAGGCAGGATGTAGGAGGGTGTTAGAGAACAAACCGTGCCTGGGAGAGAGCTGTAAAATACTTGGTAGTCTCTCAAGCAAGCTGGCAGGAAAGCGAGTTCAGATGGACTCAAACATCGTTTCCACCTGGTCTGAGAGCGGTCCAGAAGAGTGAGGCAGTGTGCGGAGCTGAGCTGAGATCAGAGCCATGCAGTGACCCAGACTAATGCTCCCTTTTATCACCCGGATTTAAACATGCACTTTTATGATGTGCGAAAAAGGGGCATATGGTTCTCTAATTAACTCAAGAGTGCTGAGTTGTGAAGTACTGCGAGGAAAAGCAGCTACAGCAGAGATGGCAGAGCGCATCATCAGCGCAGCTCGCTCCCTCTGCCAAGCAGCCCCTACTCAGCTCAGGATGGGAGTGGGGGGAAGATGCCTTCGCCCGAGGGCACTGCCAGCTCCCGGCACTACGCATCTGGAGAGGCTTGGCCAGCCATTCCCCGAGTGAAATATTTGTCCTTGAAAGTACCACCTGAAAACCTCTGTCTGATGAAAATGACGATACAGAGGATGTTCTCATGCAGTAGTCCCTGGGGAAGTTCGCAGTGTGGCTGTTTCTTCTTTAGTCTCATTTTGCTGGGACTTCACTCTTCATTTTTGCATTTGGATGCCCTTTGCATCCAGCTGGATTAACACATGACAGCAGCGGGGTGACCTCGGCCCTACGGTGTCTGCTGTGAGTGGCCTCTCACCCATCACATCTGCACACGTGGGACTGGTGGGGACCTTCCTGAACCCACTGCAGAACTCACCGTCCTTTCACCTGCTCAGGCTGGGGCTCTCCAGACCCAGCACAGGGGCACCTCTGGGACTGGGAAACACCTTCAGCATTTCCAATGGAACTCAAAGCCTGATGTTTATCTGTTTTACCTAAAACCAGTATTTCTGTGATTTCTATCCCTGAAATCAAGACTAAATCCCTAATAATTTGGATTCAAAGTGAAACGCCTGTTTCACTCTGAAACACAATGGCTGGGTTTGCCTTATTTGTTCAGCCATGACATATAACCCAGTTCCATGCTAGAATGAAAAATCCCCCAAATTTTGCTTTGAAATGATGAAATATTTTGTCAATATTCTCTTTGTCCGAAGCCTCTTCAGCGAACAGCTCACCTGGCCCGAGGCAATGTTCTGCAGTAAAAGTATTAATTAAACTGAAATATTATCCATCTGCTAGTTACAAATGACATCTTAATTGGCCGAGTTAAGCCAAAGCATTTGTGTGGGCAATGGGATCTGGGTGGCAGAGCAGAGGCAAACTTCAAAGCTGTTCAAGAGCTTCATCGATGCACATCCCCGAGGCAAACAGCCCCTGTTTTTGGCACATGGCTGATGCCAGGGCACTCACACCATGGGGAGCGGGCACCTCAAACACCAGCTTACAGGAGCATGTGGCAAGAAGAGTTGTCTCTGTTCAGAGCCTACTCCTGGGAATAAAGAGACGAGGACAGTGAAGCCTCTCTTATCTCAGCAGGAATAAAGGACTTGAGGGGTGGAGACACCATTGCTTGAAGCAACAGGTGAATGTTTGAGGCTGGGAGAAAAATTTAGTGATGGTTGTGACCCTGAGCAGAGGGAGAATTTGGAGGTAATGGGTTGTTTGTATCTGAAAGTGGGGAAGTTCTGGCCCTAGAGAAAAGCCCCAAACACCAGGGGCTGCCGATGGACCCTGGCAAAGGACTGAACCAGAGACATCCCAAAACCTGGAGGAGGAGATGAGCCACACAGCTGGCAGCAGGACCCACCAGCATCAATTCCCACTCCCATTCGGTGAGGCTTATCCCTGGTGCCGTCCAGCCACCGAACCAAGCCCGGTGCCCTCTGTTACCCCCCGTTTCCCCTACGCTGCCTGCACTCCCGGCTCCTCTTGTGTCCTCATCTGACTCCTTTTGGCCAGCCTGCCGGGAGGAAACAGCGTGCGTTGGTGGAGGGCCAGGGCTTCACTTGTGCTGGAGCTTGCTGCCAGACTGCACGGCGAACGGCTGATCCCTCCTGGGGGGCTGTGTTTTGGGGCTCGCTCCTCAGCCCAGACAGGCCAATGGGAACCAAAGGACGTTGAGACCTGCCAGGTCTGGGCAGCAGCTTGCAGGGCTTTTCAGGAGGAGAGCCAAACCCCAACAGACGGACAAAGTCATGGCTTCCCCTGGGAAGCCAAGAGCTATAGTGGTGCTTGGTGGAAGGAGAAAAGCAATTCAAACAGCCCCAAAAATGCAATGCATGCTGCCCACGGGTTCTTGCCAGCCTGCCTGTCACCACAAACCAGGGGTCTATCAGTGTTTCTCGCCTCCATCTCCAGGAGGAGGTAGCAAGAAGAGGCTCCGGATTATCCCTCATGCATCCCTGGGAGAGATACAGGGGCACCTCCTTAACGTGATTCCTCCCGACTGTGCCAGGCATCAGTGGTGGTCTGGAGACATGGGGTTCTGCAGGCTGATGCTAAACTGGTTAGTCTCCCCCTTCTCATCCCGTCCCACAGAGCAGACACTCAGAGGGAAACATGGGTGGGGGATATGTTGGGAAGGATGTCTCCAGCACAGTCACTGGCTGGAGAAGAGCAGGACCATTGCTGGCCAACTGCCCCACAGCAATGCGGAAAGACAGCCAGGCTGAGCTGGGCAGAGCATGTCTGCAGGAGGATCTGGTTGCTGCTGCTGCTGCTGCTGCTCAGGGAGAAAGACTGAAAAACTGTATCAACTCAAGAAGAATGGGCCAGAGATGGCCAGGAACGCAGTGGAAGAGTCTTGCAGGGACATAGATCTGGAGGACCCCCAGGAGGTGTGAGGAAGTCCTGGCTGGTGCTGGGATGAAATGTGTCCCTGATCCCACCAGGAACCTCCATACCTCCTCTGCCCTGTTGCAGCTCCCATCCCTGATGTCTCTAACCACAGGTCACCTCACGCGGGAACTTCTGGGCTCCCTTCCCACCATCACCTCTGCCTTGGTGTCACCAGCCCTTGCCCAGACCCTGACCCCTCTGCTGTCTCTGGCATGCTGACTCCCTGTCACAAGGTCTCAGCCCTTCTCATTCCCTCAGTTCCTGGCTCTGACAGCTGGACCTTTTCATCTTGTATTGTGTTTGACCTCTCCTCTTCACTCTCCTGTCTTGGACCAGACCAGTATGTCCTCCTTGATCACTGCTCTGCAACACTGGGCCACCCATCCGTCTCCTTGCCCCTCCATGGTGCTCTCCTTTTCTGTCTTTCTCATGATTTTGGCGCCTGGTTGCCCCACTTTCCTTGGCCCCCTAAATCTCTCCTGCATTGATGACCCCTTTGCTGCTGCAGACACCCCAACTGGCAGTGCCGGCTGGGTCCCCCTTGCTGCAGGTCATGCCAGTTGGCTGCTGGCTGCAAGCCTTGCTCCAGCTCTCCTTGCCTTGGTCCAGCCACCTTCCCAGTCCACCCCCTCGTCCCCTCTGCCCTCTCCTCCTGTCCCCACACCCGCATTGCTGTGGAAACCCCCCAACATTGCTGTCCCACAAACCCAAGACCTCCTCCATCACTTCTTCATGTTCCTCACCATGTTATTTTGCCAGAGCCATTAAATCCCACAGTCACATTTCCAGTTGCCTGGGCAGAGCCAGACCAGCTGTGGGTGACCACCCTGCACAGCAGCGGGTGCTTTCCCAAGGGGAAAAATAATGGGGAAAGCCCCCATGGGGAAGCTGCAGGTCCCTGGGCAGCCCAGGGAGGGTGGCAGAGGGACCGAGCCACCAGCCTGCATGTATGTAGTCAGCTGCAGCCCTGCTGGAAAGCACATTTTTAGCTTTTTGGAGGATTTCTGTCATTTCCCAGCAAGGAAATCACGAAATGCCAGATCTCAGGATTGAGGGTCTTTTAATCGCACATGTGGTGCCTCTTTGGGAGTCAGACAAGAAGGCTGGAGATTACTGCTGAACCAAATCCCCCCCTTGACAAGCATTTTGGCACAGGGAATTTATCTCAAGGTCACCCCATGGATGAGCCAGTCCTCCCAGCCTCCACCTGACCTCAAAGCAGGAGGGGCTGGTGTCCTCCAGCCTCTGTGGGGAGTTACAGTTCTTTGCAAGGGGACTTTTGGGGAAAGGACATCCCCACGGCACTGCCTCTGTGGATCCACAACCTTGTTGCCATTAGCGAATGCATCACTCGCCTTGCAGGTTTTTTAATCCCCATCTCCTGGGGTCATGTGCCTGGGAGAGACTCAGATTTCACTTTGCTGAAAGGAAAATACTAAGCCCTTCTGGATGCATAGAAAAGCTGGAGGCATAAACCTTATAGCTTAAAAAGCAGAACACAAGAAACCATACCCAGTATGTGCTTTTTTTTTTAAATAATTCTTAATTTGAAGCTCTGCTCTTGATTTTTGGGCTCTGACTCATGCTCAGGATTATCAGGGCTCTGGGAGCCATTGACTGGCATTTGCAGGGTGCATTGGGAGGGGAGGGAGACAGCCCAGCCCTGCCTGCTATATGTTTCCCCTCAACACCACAAGGATCTGGCTGAGAGATAATAGAGCTCCACCGCCTTTTACTTAGGGCCCCTCTGTGCTACAGACACAAACTGGAGCACAGGCAGTGTCTAAAGTTCATGTTCTGGCTGAGTGTTACCAGTTACATCTCTGTGCTCAGTTGCCCTCAACTTGCTTCAGTTTTCCCCTTCTGGGTTGATATTTTCCAGCCTCGGTCTCTGCACAAAGGCAATTTAAAAGTCTCTTTGAACACGCTTTGGCCATTTCAGAGTATGTGGGCAGTGAAAAGCAATATCTCCATAATAAACATACCCTTTTTTTTTCTTTCAAGAATACAAAACAATCTTCCAATTTTTAAGCGGCTCTACTGCTGACACTGCTGGGGGTCAGAGCTGACATCTGGCAGGGAATCAGTCCTGACCGCGAACGACCGTGGTGCGTTCCAGTAAACACTGTGTTTTAGTTGCTGAAAGCTATATCCACCCAGGCACAGCACGTTTTGCAGTGATGGTACCTTTTAATCAACACGTGGAAAGCTTGCAAGCAGCCTGGATAAGGACAAAAACAGCCACTCAAAAGATCTGCCCGAATGTCCCCAGCAGTGGGGATGGAGGCAGGCAGAGGAGAGGTTTCACGCCTGAGCTGGGAGTGGGGCTACACCACGGCCTGGAGTTGCCTATTGACAGCAGATATTCAGCTGTCCTTGAGAAGGACAATGTGAATGAGATGTATGGAGCCAGGACCACTAAATCCCTCCTTGGCCAGCATTGGATTATACCGGTTCAATGATACATCACTGAAGGCTTCCCAGAACTACATAAATACCAAAGAGAATTCAATGTAAATCATGGAAGGATTTAGGTTGGGAGGGACATCTGGAGGTCTCCAGCCTAGCCCCTGAGCAAGTTAGCACTCCAAAGCTGGGTCAGGCTGCTCAGGGCCTTGTCCAGGCATGTTTGGAACATGTCCAGGGATGGTGATCCCACCACCTCTGTCCCAGGGCTGCAGCACTCACAACACAACCCAAGCCTCACAGGTGCTGCACATCCACCTGTGTTCTCAGCACAAGGAGAGCTGGTTACCTGCAGGGGCATGGAATAGGAGAGGATGGTGTCTCCCCTTGTCTCCCCAAGGGGACTGCGATGATAAACGTTCCCGAGAGATCTCGGGGTCCCTCCGTGGCTGTGGGTTAATGATGCTGCTTCTGTCTGCCACGCCAAGGAAGAGCATCCCACCACCGTATGTGGCTGTGGCTCCAGCACTGGTCCCACTGAGCAGCATCCTTGTACTGGCAAAACCTCTTCCCATAACAACCACGGGAAGTGACTGCCAGAGAAAGGAGAGCTAATGGAAAGTTAAGATTGGGCGGGGTACAGCTGGGGTCACATAAGCCTCGTTAGTTACTCAGTCAAACTGAACAGACACACACAATGGGACCTGCCAGCGATCAGCCATCTGCAGCTGGCAGGGAGAGGCTGCCTAAGCCCCTGCGGTCCCCAGACAGCCCCCGTGGTGCTGGAAACACCTCTCATGCTTTGAGAAACACCCCAGCACCGAGTGTACATGGGGATAGCTGAGAAGATCCTGCCCATGATGCTGAAATGGGTCTCTGTGGTGGCTTCCAGCCTCATGCCAGGGATGGGATGACTCCGTCAGCAGTGCTGGGTGGTTGCCAGCTGGATGTCCCATGGAGATGCGTCATGGGCTGCACGCGGAGTGTTTGAATGTTCTCCCCAGGGAACACACGGGGCAAATGTGATGGGATGCACAGGGGAGTGAGGGATGGAGACCCCATCCCTGGACCATGCTTGGAGTAGCCAACAGTCCTCAAAAGAGATGACAGTGTTTTAATAGCCACCTGTCCAGCCCAGTCTTGAGACCAAAGCCGTGACTCTTGGATGGCTGAGTGAGGAGGGGGTGATGTTCCCCTGCTCCAGAGCTCCCACCATACACCACCCCAAGCACACACTCCACCCTGGCCTCCCACTCCTGCCCTCCCGTTTGGCTGCCCCCAGCATGCCCACCGATGGGCAGGGGTTATCCAAGTTTGTGGCCAGAAAACACCAGAGCTACAGCCACGTGCTGGGGTGTTGACTGGTCACCTTCCTGCTGCTCACTGCTCAGACCTGGCTGCAAATGTCAGAGTTAGCTCAGAAGAGAGCCACGGAGACAACCGTGGGCTGGTGAAAATACCTCTGAATGAGGGACTTGACAAGCCTGAAGGTTTCACTTGCCAAAAATAAGACTGAGCAGAGACTTGACTTCATTCCCAGGTACTACAGAGCCCTGTCTGTGCCTCAAAACCTGCCTCCTCCTCCTGCCCCATGTCCTGGGAGGCATTTCTCTGGGATGCTGTAGCAGGCAGACTTACAGTGGTCACCATTTCAGACAGCCTCTTTAGTTTGGAGCTTTCTTTTTGCAGCAGCTACAGGGGTGATAACATGTTAGTTAACAATTAACAGCTGGTGAACCAAGGCAGAAAAACATAAGGATGCTCAACCTTGGGAAGAGGCAGCTTCCCTGTCCCTTGGTGCTTTAGATGAAGGTTGCACCGCTTTTTTGGAAGACACACTGTGGCCAAACACGAGGCACTTGCTCAGTAGAGGGATGGGCAGGTGAAATGAAAATTTTGGTCCACGCGATGCCAGTCAGGCTGGATGGACCAAACCCACATGTCAGCCTCAGCTTCACTGAGACTGTGACAAGACCATGCTATTGCAACCCCAGCGTCAGTGCACGGCAGCAGCGAGGACCTGCAGTGACTCCGCTGCGTCCCCAACCTCTCCTTGCCCCTCAGTCCTGGCAGCTGCATCTGTCCCAGCACTGGCTGCCGTGGCTGGTCCCTTCCAGAAATGCAACCACAGGACACAAGTGTGATGTGTCCTGCTCACGGCCATCTGCTTTGGGGTGAGCAATCCTCTCTCCTCCAGTTTGCCAGGATGTCTGCATCCAAGTGCAGTGCACTGGACCCCTTCTCCATCATCGCCTGCATGGCATGTCTGCTCTCTGCCTCTTCTCTCATGAGCTGATGCAGGGCTTCCCGTGGGCGCTGCCCTGGGCATTTCAGGATATCCCCAGCTGCAAACACATCTTAAGTCCAGATCAGGAAAATTTCTTCCCCAGGAGGGTGGTGCAGCCCCAAGACAGGTCCCCGCAGAGGTGGGGGATCCCCATCCTTGGAGGATTTGCAGCCGAGACTGCCCCGAGTCAGTGCTGGCGACACTGCTGCTGGGAGCCAGTGCCGGGGCTGGACACCTCGGAGGGCCTCTTCCACCCGTGTTTCTGTGATCTGCCCCTCACACATACCTTTCCTTTGAGCGCATCCCGTGCGCTCCCGCACAGGCACCGTAAAGCCCCGTCACACCCCGTTAGCGAGCAGCGTTTCCTATGACAACGCCGTCAACAGCACTCGGAGCAGGATTTGGGTCCTGGGGGGGGCAGGTGCAGGGCTTCTCCGTAGCTATGGCAAAGGGCTGTTTACTTCTGTGTTTTGCGTGTCAGTGTTACTCCCGGGACAGCTCTCTGTGTGCAACAGCAGGGTAAAGCTGTTTGGCATCTCCACCAGTAACTATGTCAGCATTTAGGGGAACCGCGTGCGACCTACACCTGCCAGTAACCGTGATGGGACACGCACCGGGGACCGGTTGCAGGAAGCATCCTCCCCAGAGCTGCCACAGCTCCCAGCAAAGCCCCCAGCCCTTCACCCGCCTCTGTGCTGGTACAGGCAGGTGCTGGATGCCGTCTCAGGTACTCTTGCTCCAGCCCTCGTGGCGGGTTTTCTCACCCAGATATTGCACTATGCAGCAAACCCCCTCTTTTCCATGTGGGCCCCCCTGCAGGAAAGATTTTCTGCTTTCCCCCTTTCTTGTCAGACCATACCCATATCCGTGCCTTCCCAGCATGGGCCAAATTGCATAGCTTTTCCCCGACACTTTGCAAACTTCAGGGAATGCTCCCAGCCCTTCCCTGCGGGCAGCTCGTGAAGCACTCGGCTCTGCCCTGGCCAAATTGCAAAGGGCTTGGATCTCGTTCCCCAGTGTGAGTGCCAGGGGCGGGGAGATCTTGCCTCGCATCTATTCTTTCTAGGTACAAAACACACTTTCAAAAGTCAGAGCCATTTCACTGGCAAGAGATGGAAGCTGCTGGAGACGGCCAGCTGCCCCAGTTACAATTCCCAGCAAGGCCACTTTCCCAGCCCTGCTCTCTACATGTTTTGCACACACACGTCGAGGATGCATTGCCTGGACGCCCGGCTGGCCCCAACCGGGGATCTGCATCCCTGCAGGCCACATCGCAGCCCTGAGGCTGCTGGAACTGCTGCAAAGCTGCTTGTCCCGGTGTCCATCTGCTCCCGCGACGCTCCTCTCGAGCAGAGAGCTCGTATTTAACAACCGCGTGTGTTTTTGCTCAAGCATTACGTCATTCAGCAACGCCAGCTGGGCGGACGGACGGGACAACCCAACTGCTCTGCCCCTGCCGATGCTCACCCCCTCTCCGCATCACGGGGGGGCTCTGTGCTTCCCAGCCCTCAGCCTTTTGCAAGGATGCAGGTGAACAGAAAAATCAGTATCCATGCAAAGCCCATCAAGAAGCCAGTGGCTCCTGCACGGTCCCCCCCATCTCCTTGATGTGTCCCAGCAGTGGGTGTGGAGGGCAAAACGCTCTGTAATTTCCACCTCCTGGATTTCCTGTGGCCGTAGCCATCAGCACTTTCCCTAAAATAAAGTGGGAGCTGAGATAAGCCAGGCAGCAGGGCTCCGGAGGGACTGTCCTGAGCATGGATTTAGCTCACACTTCTTTAAGTGGGCGTCCAGGTTTGGGACTTCACACCTCTCGCAGGCGGAGAGGAACTGGGTGGATTTGCTGATAATTTGCTGCCAATTTCCACAGCCATGGAAGGAGCATGGGGAATGGGGGAGAGCTCCTCACGGGAAGGGGGTGCAGACAGGGCATTTCCTTGCACATGCTCTCACTCCCTGGGCAGCAGATAAGGGCTCACGGGGAGTTGGGTACCAGGATGAGCAGTGCCTTGGCCCCTGGCAGAGGGGAAGCCCCTGTGTTGGACCTGCGGTGATGGCATGCAGCGCTCGAGCATGGCCAGTGCTGCGGGCTGTAGGGAGACGGGTATTTTGTGCTCCTTACTTTTCATCCCCCCATGTTTAACTTGCTGCCTGCCTCAGCTGCTCCCCGACACTTATCCAGGGATACCCCATGAGAAGGGGGACAAGGTGGCCAGCAGGGACACGCAGTGCCTGGTTTTGCACTCAGAGCTGGTGGGGGATCGGAGCCCGGGTGGCCAAATGAACTGGGGCTGGAAAGAGGGGAGCAGCCCACGTCAGCTGCAACAACCGCCCCCCGCCTCCCCCGGCCCCGGGCTCTGGAGGTGGCTGGGGGACGCGGTGGCCATCACTAGCCGCGGCCGGGCTGGGCCCTGCGTGTCCCCAGGACACCCCGGGGCCGGGGAGGGGGCTCCGCTCCCGGGTGCAGGCAGTCAATTTTTCTGCAAACTGCCCGGTTTCACCCTCCTGCCGCCGGCCGGACACCCCGCGCCCGCCACCTAACGGCCACCGCCGGTGGTGCCCCGCCGCAGCCGGGCACCGGGGCCAGAACCAGGCCGGGTCCCCTCCGCTGCACCCCGCGGCACCGAGCGGCTCCTTGCTTGACAGCCCGCTTGCATCCCCGGACACCCCCATCCCTTTACTCAGCCGGTCGGCACCTGCCCCCTCCCCCATCCCCCTTCTGCTCGGTGCCACCTGGGATGCGAGACCCCCCCGCCGCCACCCGGGGCACAAAACCCCCCGCTGCCACCAATCCCCCCCCCCCCGCGCTGCCACCCGGGGACGCGGTGGCCCAGCGGAGTGGGCGCAGCCCTCCCCTGCCCTCCCTCCGCAGGCAGCCTTGGCAGCTCCCCCCCCCTCCTTCCAGCTTTTTTGGCAGAGGCGCGCCCGGATTGGAGAAAGCAGCGAGGGAGAGGAATTAAAAAAAAAAGGGGGGGGGGGGAGGAAAAAAAAAAAAACCCAAACCCAAGCAGCCAGCCCAATCGGCGGGAGAGGCTTGTGTGTGTTTGCCCTTTCCTCATGACGTAGTGTCCTGTGCCTCTCTCCCCGCTTCTCCCTCTCCTTTTCCCCTCCCTCCTTCCACCCCCCCCCTCCCCTTCCCTCGCATCCTTGGAAGCAACAATTAAGCAGCTCTGGGATAAAACACACTGCCTGCGGGAGCACGGGGGCATTGCTTCAAGAGATGGCAAGGCGGGCAGCTGCACCCCTCCTTCCCGGAGTCCTCCTCCTCTTCTCCATCCTCCCGGCTTCTCAACAAGGAGGTAAGGAAAGAAAAGGCTCCTTCCCCTTAGCACCGGCCAGCGCTTTTCCCCGGCTCTGCGGGGACCCTCCACGGGCACAGGGGCTCGGCTGCTGCCCCGTTCTCCCCCGGCCCCCCGGGCAGCCCCCGCCTGCCTCGGCTGCCTGTCCCCGAGCAGGGACAGGCAGCCCTCCCTGACCTGCCTTGGGGACATCCCCCAAGCTGGGTGCTACCTCCCCGGAGGGCTCTTTGCCCCCCAACCCGATGGGCGGCGTGTGCCGTGCCCGGGTCGGGCGGGATGTCACCGGGGGCAGTGACACAGGGCAGTCCGGGCATGGCACCTCTGCACCAAGCACTTGTCCGGGACGGGACGGGGGGGGGGGGGGGGGGGGGGCTGCGAGGTGCTGCATCCTGGCGAGGGGCTCGGGGACACGAGAGGCTCGGGTCACAAGAGGCTCGGGGACACGCAGGCAGGTCACAGGGCAGGGCAGCCAAGGGTGGCCGCCAAGCTCCCATGGGACTTATAAGTGCAAGGGGCCGGGGGAGCTGGCACCCGTCACCCTCCCCCGGTGCCATGGCGGTGTGAGCTGGAGGGGCAGTGGGGGTGGGGGGCGTGCGTGTGTGCATCCCGCATTCCATGTGTGCAAGCTGCTGCGCAGTGTGTGGCCGCGACCCAGCCTGCGGGGCTGGTGCAGCTGCAGAGCAGCTCGACCTGCCCGAATCGCAGGCTCTGGGTGCCTGGGGTGGCCCCTGCACCGCCTTCCTTGCACTCGTCTCACCAGTGTCGGGTCCATCCACCAGTGCATGGCATGGGTCACGGCTTGCTGGCTGGTCCCTGGCCGAGCGGCGGCAGGGGGTGCGTGACACCCCAGCACATGCACACACCCGTGCAGCAAACCTGCTGCCGGGACGGGGAGGCGAACGCCAGCACAGTGGTGCGCATCCCACGGTGCCGCGTGACGAAGCCGGAGCCACCAGAGCAGCAGGTGCCTGCCCGCCGGATGGCTTGCGTCTCGTGATCAGGCCATGAGCATGCACAGAGGTGGGGAGAGCAGCTCTGAGCACAGATTTACAGCCCGCTGCAATGGCTTAACTGGGCAAAGGTCTGCGAGGTGGGGACAGCATGGTCAGGGATGGGACAGCCACCTCTGGAGAGCCAGGCGGTGGTCGCCCCGTGTGGTGCCATGGAGAGTGTGCAATGGGCAGAGCCACTGTCAGTGATGGGGTCGGTGCCAGAGGTGATGGGGTCAGTGCCAGAGCCGTCGCATGAGGCTTCTCAGCCAGAGAGGACCAAGGACCAGAGGAGGGGAGAGGGCAGGATCCCGCAGGCAGGGGAGGGCAGTGCCAGGGCTGGCACCAGGCAGCTGCAGGCTGGGGCACCCCTTGCCCAGGGCAGAGCCCTCGGGGCTCTGCAGCCAGCAGCTCCATTTGCCAGTGGCCTGCAGCTCCCTACTCTGCCCCGGTATAGTGGGATCCTGGGACCCTGACCATGGGCTGGTCTGTCCCGGCTGTGCAGGCAGCATGACCCCAGAGTGGTGTCAAGCCAGGCAGCTGCCTGTAAAGCCGCGCCACTGTCAGTGCCTGATCCTGGGTAGCTACAGCTCAGGGTGAAGGTGCTTGATGAGATGCAGCTCAGTCCCGGGCACTCTCGGCCTCCAGCAGTGATGCTCTGCGCTGGCTTGCTGAACCACGGTGGCTTTGCCCCCCAGCTCTCAAGCAGTGGGCAGCTGGGACAGCCTCAGGAGGACTTTGGCCCCCAGGTGAGATCCTGCAGCAGTTTCTGAGCAGTTTGGGGCTGTTGGCCCCGCTGCAGTCCCTGGCTCGATCTCCAGGGGTGTTTGCTGGTTTGGGAAGCAGCTCACAGAAGAGGTGGCCCTGGCCCTGGAGATGGTCCCAGTGTTGATGGGGACACCAGAGAATGCTTCCCTGTGGAGGAGTGATCAGTGTTTCTGCAGCCTGGTGTGCTGCGTGGCACCAGGCAGGCTCAGCCATGCTCCTTGCCCTGCCAGCCCTCGGGGACTGAGCTGGAAGAGAGGCACAGCCAGTGGCACGGTGTGTGTGGGGGTGCCAGGATGCTGTGGGGTGCACCCAAGCTGGAGAGGGCTCAGGGCATCATCCTCCAGCACCCACTGCAAGTGCAGCTCCAAACCAGCCTGGCAGGAAAGGGACCCTTGAGAGATCCCAGGGTCAAGGGGGGAACAGGGGGAGCCCCCCTGCACACACAGACTGTCCCCCTCAGCGCAGTGCCAAGGGGCTGAGCCCTGGGCTTGCAGCAGCTGGCGGTACTTGGGAAGCTCCCAGCAGCGGGTCAGGATCAGCCCAGGGGAGCAGAGTTGTACTGGGCACCTGCATGGCCGGATCCAGGCCACTGCGTGGGGAAGCTGCTGTATGGTTCCCTAAAAGGTGCCAAGTGCAGCATGTCCCAGCGTTTGGAGTGGGGCATCTGTCCCTCAGTGCCTCCATCCATCCCTCAGTGCTTCCCATGCCAGAGCACAGGGAATCCCCCCCGGAGTGACCCCGTGGGGTCCCAGCCCTGCAGGCTCTGGGACCACAGGGGGCAGCTCGGGTGGGTGCAGAGAGGCTGGCACTGGGTGTGGTGGCATCCCAGCCTGGGTACCGTGGAGACCCTCCGAGGACATCCAGAGTCCCCAGGATGCCCCAGGGCCAGCAGTGCCAGTTGTGGGGCTGGGATGGCATCTCCCCTTCCCAGCTGGGTACCTCCCCGAGGCACCAGCCTGCTGGGACTGCTCCCTCTGCAAACAACTCGCAGGGTGCAGCTTGTCTGCCAGCGCTCTGAAATGAAAGCTGAAGCCTCGGGTGGCGGGGGTTGGGGGGGAGGGCTGGAGAGGAGCCAGGCTTTCGACAGCAGCCCCCTCTGCTCCCCCCCCCCAAGCTGCTACCAGTGAGCTCGAGCTGGGATGCAATGGAGCTTCAAAGTTGCTTGGAGACTGCGTGTTTCCAAAACTGATTCTCCCAAGAAAAAGAAAACAGCGGTGTGAGGGAAGAGGGGAATATCTGTGGCAGTTACATGCTGAGCCTTCTCCAGCAGCGGTCACCCATGGGCGCTGGGAGGGTGGCGAGGTACGAGGTTTGCCCGCCTGGTGCTGGTGTGAGCTTGTGTCTCTGTCTTGAAAGATGTTGAATAGAGAAAACATTTGTATTTCTGGCTTGTAAAGAAAGCTGCAAGCAGTGGTGCAGGTAGAAATGGTGCAGATGATATAGTCGTCAATCTGAAACAGCACAGGTAATGGAATAGTGCGGATATTGCAAATAGTGACCTGTGGTACAGAGCTATGGAAGAAAAAGTCCAGTTTCTATCAACAAGGGTCCACGCCAGATCCTGAGCACCTCCAGGGGTCAAACCCTACCAGAGCTGCGGCTGCACATGTGGGTGCAAATTCTCCTGCCCCTGGCTTGAGAAGACATCCCCAGGGTGGGTGCTGGGGTGCTGGGGGCCAGCCCCATGCTCTGCAGGCTTACAGCCAGCCCCAGCCCAGGAGACAAGCTGGGAGATAGGAGAAACCCCCCTTCCTGGAGTCCCAGCAGGCTTGGACCAGGGGCAGAGGCAGCACAGAGCTCCTTTAGTGCTGGGAGGCTGGTGACTCAGTTTCCCCTTCCCCAATGTGCCAAGGGACTGTGGGATGAAGAGGCCAAAGCAGGGCACGCTGCACTGAGGAGCAGACCCTGAGCTGGTCTATGGGCTCCTGCCTCCACAGCTGGGGAAGGACAGGGCTGGGGAAGGACAGAGACTGGCTGGAGAGTGATTGCTGTAGTCCGGTGCAGCCTCGGGGAGCTCACGGTGTAGCTGGTGCTGAGTGCATGGGCTGCTGTCAACACCTGAGCCGTCCGTGGTGGTGTTGCTGATGGGTGGGACTGGTGATGCTGGGGTGAATTTGGCTGCTCGAGGCTGGTCCTCAGCCGGAGAGCTGAGTGGGTCAGAGACCCCCATGACCCTTGGCAGTGCCCACACCAGGGAGCAGACCCTGAGCTGGGCTATGGGCACTGCCTCCCCACTGGGACGAGCCCGGCTCTGCCAGCACCAAGGCAGCTTGTAGAAGAGCTTCAAGAGAAGTGCAGAGCTGGCCATGTTTGGCAGCAGAGCTGGTCAGGGAGAGCAGCAAGGGGGGAGCAGCCTCCTGCAATGGTCCTGAGCCAAAGCATCAGCTCCCCAAAGCCACATGGCTTTCCTACCCCGGCCATCCTGCTGCCCCCCGGCTACCCAGGCTCTTGCCAGGACTTGCTGACCCCCTCCACCTCCTGATCTGGGCATGGAGATGGTTGATGAACTGGCACATACCCTGTAATCCTCCAAAAGGCGCAGACCTGCCGCGAGGCACTGGGATGAGCTCAGCACCTTGGCCCTGGGATGGTCTCTGGGGCATGCCTGGGGGGGGGGCAGTGACAGTGGCACCACAGTGGGACCCCCCTGCCAGGGTCTGCAGCGCCCAGGAGAGTGACAATGATGAAGGGCTGAGTTAGGCAGCTGTGACTGTGGGCAGGTGTCACCTGGACCTTTCTAGGGTCCCCACGCACCCCAGGAAGGCTGTAAGCCATCCTGCCTTGTCCCACCTTCCCCAGGGGTCTCTGTCAGGCAGCGCTGGCACAGGGAGATAGAGGGGTAGGGGAGCTCAGCCCGGGTCCCTGGGGTGCCCAGCATTACCCAGCACCAGGGACCTTGCCTAGCCATGAGGGGCTAAGGCTGGGGGGCACCACAGGGCCCTCCTGCTTGGTGGGGGACTGTCACTGGCCCCGGGCATGGAGGTCCCCGGCCGGATCCTGGCTGTCCTGCCGCCTCTCATTCCTAGCAGTGGTGGGGCGTCCCCTCCTAGCAGGGCGGGTGGGGGAGGACAGGCAATGTGCAGACACTTGGAGTTTGTTTGGAAACAGGCAAGAGGTTGGGATTTGTTTTTCCAAGCGGGGGTGGGCGGGGAATGTGCCGGGAAAAGGAGCCACTTCGTAAACCCCTGGCCGGCAGCCGGGCCAGGCTGTGCTGTGCCAGAGGGGTGAGCCGGCCGGCTGGAGCGATGACTGAGCACTTGTCCCCTCCACTCCAAGGGACATCAGCTCATCAGCTGCTCCAGGGCCAGATTTGGCCCCCGGTCCCCACAGGGCCCTGGGAGGTCGTTTTGGGGGGGCACAGGGCTGAGCCCGGCTCTTTGGCATCTCTGGGGCACGTGGGGGCTGTGTGATGGGTCCTGGCATGGGTTTTCCGCCTGCGTATGCATCCCGATGGGTTTGTGGGTGTGTGTCCTGCTGGTGCATGTGTCCTGACACCTCCTGTGCACGTACAGCCTGACACCCCTCTTGCACGCGTGTGTGTGCCCTGACACATGTGTGGGTGCATCCTGTTGCCCAGTCTCTCTGTGTGGCTGGGCTGCGGGTCCATCCCAGCTGCCCTCGGTGGTGGGGGACACACGTGAGCAGGGGCCAGGGGACACCCTCATCCCTGCCATGTTGGAGCGGGCAGCTGTTGGGGTGAAGTGGGGGGCTATGGGGCACAGCGAGGGGGGACCCCCAGAGTTTGCATCACATCTGAAATGGAGATGTGCAGCACAATGTGCCCCCCACCATGGCATGCCAGCTCTGCCACCTGCCTGGCACCTGCCTGCGCTGGCTACCCTCCCCAGCCCATGGGCACCATGCAGCCTGCGATGGTGTTGCCAGGGCTGTGCCACTGCATGCACCCAGCTCCTGGGGATGCCGGGGGCCCTCCACCCTGGCCAGGGTGCTGGAGAGGCCACTGCAGCCTCGGAGTAGGACAGCAGGTCCTCAGGTCCCAGCCATGCCACCGCAGGGTCCCCAGTGCCCGTCCACCCTGAACTCCAGCCCCTCTGCCCAGAGCAGGCAGGAGAGCTGGGTGCAGCTTGCCACAGGATTGCTGGCCAGGCAACCCCCAAATCCTCCTGCCAGCCTCCCTGCAAGCCCTGCCAGCCATCCTGCAAATCTCACTGCAAACCCTGTGGCAACACCCCCAGTGGCAAAAACATGCTCCACCCAAAAGCGGAGCATCCCTCTGCATTGCAACCTCCTTGTGCCGCCAAGCCACCTGCAAGCCTCCACCCCATCCATGGCCCTGATGGAGCATGGGGGACCACCCAGGGGATGGCTGCCTGGGTGTCTGCAGGAGACAGACCTTTGTCAGTGTCCAAACCAGCCAAAAAACATTGCTGTGGTGTCTGAGCCCAAACTCTGAGCATGAGCTCCAGACGCCCTGGAAAGCGGTGGGACCTGGGTGCTTATCTCAGCTTCGCAGAGATGGGCAGAGGGACACAGGTGGTTTTGCTGGGTCTCAGCACTGTCCCCCCAGTCCAACATCCCAGTCCTGCTGGCCTGAGCTGGCTCTTCCTGCTGGCAGCTCAGCAGGCAGGGCAAAGCAGGGCAGGCAGCATGGGCATGGGGCAGCCACAGCCAATCATGCTTAGGCTTGGCTGGGACCAGCGTGGGCTGTGGGGATGAACTGGGACAGCTTCACCCCTCCATGCATCACCATGCCTGGACCTGTCCCCCCAGACCCACGGGAAGCTAGCGGTGATGGAGACGGCACTGGCTGTGGTATGGGACAGGTTTTGGGAAGCAGAGCTGGACACCAGCCAGCCCTGCTCCATGCCAGCCCTATGTCCCTCCCTCCCATGCAGGACCAAGTCCTGCTGACATCTCCACCAAGATACCCTCCCTGGCTCCCAGCTGGGGCACCTCCAAGCCCCATCACCACCGTCGCACTGGAAAAACTGAGGTGTGCAAGGAAAGTCAGGGACATGCCCTTGGCCCCTTGCCCCGGGACTCTGCTTCTCACCCCCTCCGCAGGGAGCAGCTCCATGTCCCAGGAGGTGCCCCCCACCCTGATCTGCCAGGGTGGGATCACTTGAATCCCTGTGGGGATTTTAATGAGGGACTCTTCTCTTGCAGGGGTCCCTGGTGCTATCCCAGGAGGGGGAGTTCCAGGAGCAGGCTTTTTCCCAGGTAAAGGGGTCCAGGCAGTGTTGGGGGGGGGATCACACTGCTTGCAGGGATGCGGCAGGTGCCTGGGGGGTCTCTGGCTGCCTCTGAGCCAGCATGGAGGGCTGGGGACCTGTCAGCTGGGATCAGGGGACATGGGGACACCCTGTCTGGCTGCTCAGCCCTGGGTGGCTGCCCCAGCACCACCCCCACAGCATGGGGACAGGACTGGGTGGCAGTGCCAGGCTTACACTGAGGGTCACTAGCCCAGGGCTGGCACCTACACCCTACCCAGCCCTGGCCACGGGAGGTGCTCAGAGGTCACAGCCTGTCCCCAGTGTTTCAGCCAAAAGCTTGGCGACATCTCAGGGGGATGCCCCATCCTCCTGCACCCTTGTCACCCTCTCTGCCTCCCCATGGACCCCCGAGAGCCTGGTGTGGGTGGGTGGGTGGTGGATGCTCACAGGGATGGGTGCTAAGACTGTGCCATTGGTTGCAGGTGCTGGGGTTGGAGGTTTGGGAGCAGGTGAGTGCTGGGATCCCTTTGCCCAGGGTGTGCAGGGACAGGGAGGGGGGCGGCACGCCCAGCAGAGCTGCCTTGTGGTGGGCAGCGGGGTCTACCATGAGGCTGGCCCTGGACCGCACGGTGTCGCCGCCTTGGGGGATGCTCAGAGGAAGGATGGCTCTCACCCCTCTCCATGCGCTCTCCCCTAGGACTCGGGGCTGGAGCAAAACCTCTCAAACCAGGTAAGAAGCCTTTCCTTGGCGCTCTCACCATATTTCAGCCATGCCAGTGGCCAGGATATTTCCTGACCTCTGTTGCCCTCATGTTTCACCCACGTGGACAAGGGACCCCCCCATCCTGGGCTCCCCCATGGCCAAGGCATGCAGCAGCCAGCACTTTCCACCCTGCTCTGCCACACTAACCCCTGCCAAGACCCCATAGCCACAAGGGAGCCTTCCTCCCTCATCCGCTGCTTCGGCACACTGCCATCTCCCCTCCAGCCCCCACGGACCACCCTTTTGGGGTGCTTGCTGCCTGCAAACCTGTGCCAGAGCTGCTCGGGAAGATGCAAAGCTCGCTCAGCCCTGCTGGGAGCCAGTGGCCACGGGAAGCTGGCAGCACCTTCATCTGCTTGCATTCATGGCCAAGCAGCTTTTGCTGGGGCTCCTGCAGCCTGTGCTGGGGTTTGTCTGGCCTAGAAATGACGGGGGGAGAGGGGGCATCACTGGGAGAGAGATGAGATCCTGGCAGGAGGATGCACAGCCTGAGGGCACCGAGCCTGGGGCATGGCTGGGAGGTGCCAGGGCAGCAGGGACCGAATGTGCAGGGGACAAATCTGCTGCCAACAGAGATGCCTGGTGCCCATCGAGGCCCAGGGAGAGCTGATCTTTTAGGCAGAGACCCAGGTCTCCCCTCCCTGCCCGCCCCAGGAGCACCCACTGCACCCAAGGGCAGGGGCACACTGCACTCCACCGGCCCCCTGAGCCGGCCCATCTGCACGGCAGGAGCGCCAGCCCGAGGTGGGGGCCGGCAACCTCCGTTTACTCAGATTTCAGCTCGTGGAAAGAAAAACAAGGCCCTTTATTTCCGCGTAATTAAAACCAAACGCGGTGCAGCCGCGAAGCCCCAGCCAGAGTGGTGTCCGCGCCCTGAGCCAAAGGCAGTGGAATTTGCGCCTGGAGGGAGCGAGGGCTGATTAGCCCCAGATGTTGGAAGGCAGTGCTGGCCAGAGCCGGAGGGACTCATTCCTCAGCCATAAACATTTCGGCTCCGTCCCCTCGTGGCCTGGTGGGGTGGGGGGCGGGTGAGGAAGAAAGGGACGGGATGGGGTAACCTGGATGCTGGCGGGCACGTTTGTCACCCGTCCCTGTGCCCATCCCTGGGGCATGCTCCTGTCCCACGGGGACGGTGCAAGTGGGATGCTCTTGCTCCTCTAGCCCCAGCTGTCCCCCTGCTACCTCACCCCACTTCTCTTTCCAGGGGTCGGAGGCCTCGGGGGACTTGGCCCACTTGGCCTGCAGCCAGGTGAGCACAGACCACCGGCTGCCCCCACTCCGGACTGACCCCAGAGACCCACCTTGGGGACAGCACATGGCTCATCCCCATCGGGTGCTCTCCGTAGCCTGCCTGGTGGGTTCCATCCAGGCCGGGCACCCTTCCCAGACTCGAGGGACTGGCAGCCACCAACAGGCAGCCCTGTGGTCCCCCAACATCATGACGTCAACCATGGCTGGGTGACCGCAAGCAGTAATAGGCGAGGAGGGACCTGGGGTCCCCGCGGGGTCTGCAGCAGAGGGACAGTGCCTGCACGTGGCTGGCCAGCCTGCCCTGGGCCACAGGGGACCCCGGCGTATGCAGCAGCTGGTGACACCGCAGCGTGCCCCAGGTGGTGGTGGCACAGCTGGTGACAGGCGGAATGTGGATGGGAGCAGGTAGTTGGGGGGATGCAGGCAGAAGCCAGTGCAGGACAGGGCAGTGCCTGCTAACCACCGCCTTGCCCAGCCTAACGCCAGCCTCCAGCACTGCTGCGCAGCCTCCCACAGCTCACCACCCCCCTGCGCCCACCGTGGCCGGCGTGGAGGGCAGGACACCTTCTTGCTGGCCACTTTTTGGGGATGTTCACGCTGATTATTCTCCTCCCCGCAGGAGCTGCAGGTCTCTTCCCAGGAGGTGCCTACCCTGGGGGTGTCTTCCCAGGTGCTCCCTCTGCCGCTGCGCTCAAGGCTGCTGCAAAAGCTGGTGAGTGCTGGGGGTGTCCGATGCGATGCTGGGCCAGGCAACGATGCCGGGCAAGGCAACGCTGGGGCTCGGGCAGCCCCCGGGGACTCCTGGTGTCCCCTGGGAGCCTGGGTTAGGACAGCTTTCCCCATGGAGCTGGGAGGCTACAAGCGGGAGGTGCTGCTCTCGCGGGGATCCCCGCCAATTCGGATGGACCCTGGCACATCTTGGTGTGCTGGGAAGGGGGCATTGGCCAAACCTGAGCCCCTAGGAGCAGAGACCACTGAGCTGCCTGGTCCCTGTGCCCAGGTCTGGGGGACCCATCCCTGGTACTGCCTCAGGGTGTCCCCTTTGCCCCCCAAGAGCTATCCTGAGCTTGTCCCTTCCTTCGGCACCGCCCCAGCCACCCATAGCCCAGTAATGGCATCTCACACTGGTACACTCCTCTTCCCAATGCCCCCAGGCGCTGGCATGGGTGGAATTGGTGGTCCTGGTGGGCTTGGGGTCTCCGCAGGTAGGAAATACTCCTTGTCCCCAGCATAGCCGAGCCCAGGGCACACCCGTCCCCATGCCTGCCAGGGTGGGCAGGAGCCGGTGCCCAGGGCTCAGGGGGTCTCTGCTGCCTGCAGGTGCGGTGGTACCGGGCGGGGTGCAGCCCGGGGTTGGTGCAGCAGGGAAACCCCCCAAAGTACCAGGTAGGTGCACGGCCCCGAAGCCTGGGGCCGGGGCGGGGAACGGCTCCGGCTGGGTGCTCATCCCAGCCTTTCTCTTGCCCTGCAGGCGCTGGGATTCCTGGAGTTTTCCCGGGTGGCGTGCTTCCTGGCGCAGGTGAGCTGGGGGTGTCCACCCCACCGGCAGCACCCTGACCCCTGAGGGTGTCCCCACCCTGCCAGCTGCACTCCAACCTCCAAAGGGGTCCCCACCCTACCAGCAGCACCCCGACCTCTGTGGGGTTCCCCACCCAGTGCCAGAACCCTGGTTTGAGTCGATAGCCTTGTGGCCCTGGGCATTTTAGTACCTCTGCCCGGCAGAAGGCTGCCTGCAACCCCATGCTGCTTGCCTGCCTAACTCCCTGCCTGCCCCATCGCTGCTGCTTGCAGTTTCCAAACCCTTTCACTGGGGCCATAGTGACATTTCCACCATGCCAAAGACGGGGGGACTCGGCATCTCCAGAGGTCTCATGCCAAGCTCTGCGGGAGCAGGCTGCATCAGCACCAGGAGAGGAGCTGGCACAGACCATGTCAGGGCCAGCTTGCCCAGCCAAAGGCGGCGTGGGAAGGAAGGGGAGGAGGTGGCGGGGGGAGAGGAATTCCTCACTGCAAAGTAATTTGGAGGAGGAAAACTTGTGAAAACAAGATGTTTCAACATTGTCAGAAGGAGAAGTGTGTTGCTGGTCAGGAATGTCTTTTCCATGTCTGAAAACACGTGAGTTATAATGAAAGACATTTGTAAAAGGGAAAAAAAAACAAGCCAAAAAAACCCCCTGAAACCAAAAACCCAACCCAAATGACTGCAAGGCCAAAGCACTGCCTGTTGGCCCTGGAGGGTCGGGGCTCAATGGGCAGGACCCCTGCTCCCGCTCCCTAAAGAGCCCCAGCTTGCATGAAGCCACTGCACATCACCAGGGCAGAGAGCAATGCCTGGGCTTGGCTACACCATGATGTGGGCTGGTGCTTTGCTGTTACTTGTGGGACCCACTCGTGGGTGCCATGCACCCTGCAGGCACCCCTAGTTCCTCTGTGGGCAGCCTGCCCCTCCCCAAACCACAGGCAGCCCCAGGGCTGGAGCAAACCCTTCACTGGCAGCTCTGTCCAGGGGGTGCGGTGTGGCTGACACAGGGGGGGCCCAGCAAGTCCCCGGGGGATGAAGGTACCCTATCCCAGGGTACAAGGGTTAGTGCTGAGCCAGAGATGGGTGACAAGGATTTGGGAGCTGGCTGCAGGGGTCTCGGGTACCAGCAACACCACGATGCCCCACTGTGGTCACCTGGCCCCTCTGGTCTCTGCTGCAGGTGTCCGCTTCCCTGGCATAGGGGTGCTACCCGGAGTACCCACTGGTGCTGGAGTCAAGCCGAAAGGTCCAGGTAGGTCCCTTCAATCCCCTCGGGACACTGGGGTGGAGGGCGGGTCCTGGGCTGGCTCCAGCTCTGCCCTCATCTCCATCTTGCTGGGGCTGGCTCCAGCCCATCCTTTGGGGTCACAGCCCCACAGGACACGTGGGTGAGCGAAGCCGACCTCTGGCTGAGCCCACGCAGACTAGTTTGGAGCCAAAGGACCAGCCCCAAGGCTCACGTGGGTGCCTTTGTGTTTCTGCCTAGGAGCAGGAGCCTTCGCAGGAATCCCTGGTGAGTGTCCCATCTCTCTCGCCTGTCCTTCTCTTCCTTCCCAAGCCTGTTCATCACAGCCATGGCCTCCCCATGCCAGAAGATGCCTCAGGGCTCCCCAAGACACCTGCTCTCCTCTCTCGGGGTGCCCCGCGGCACTCCCCTCTCGCAAGGACTGGTGGCAGCCTGGGCGCGGGCTCCAGGTGAGAGTCTGCTGTTGGCTTTGCAGGACTGGGAGGTTTTGGAGGTCAGCAGCCCGGTGTCCCTCTGGGGTATCCCATCAAAGCTCCTAAGCTCCCAGGTAAGCTGTCACAGCCAATGGGGCTAGGGGTGAAGGACCCCCAGCGCTGCCAGGAGAAGGACCCGCCGTTCCCCAGGGCTGAACTGTGGTGCCCCTGGGTCCCCTGGACCTGGCAGTGCCAGTGCTGGCTCTGGGACAGCAGGACAAAGTAAGGGGCACGGGGCAGGTGAGTCCAGCAGCAGCCCTGCCTATCACAGCCTTGTGGGCAGCTGCCTGGATGCTGCTGCTGGTCTTGCCCCCAGCCCATGAGGATGATGCTGTGCCTCTTCGGCTGTTGTAAGGTAGGAAAGAGCATGTTCTGGGGACATGCTTTGGGCCAGGCTACCCCAGGCTATCCCTGCCAGCTCCTCCTGGCACAAGGCATAGCCCTTGCAGGGACTGTCTGCTTTCTGTGGCTCCTGGGGTTGTGCTGGGCATCGCTGGGCATTCACCTGGGCTCAAGGAGCTCTAGCCAAGGCCCCCAACAGCAGGCAGGTGGTAGGGATGAAGCTCCAAGCAGGTCTCCCTCCCCACTGCCCACCCAAATGAGGCTCAGCCCCAGCCCAGGGAAGCCTGGGGGTGCTCAACACCCCTTTCCCAGGATGGGCTGCTCTGGGGACCTCCACCTCCCCGTCCTGTGCCAGGTGCCAGCTCTGCCCTGTTCCCAGCCATGCCCACGCAGGGACGGTGGCAGGACAGGCAGTGCCAGGCAGCCAGTACCAGGTTCTGTGCCCTCCGAGGGCCATGCTGCCAGCTTACTGGTCCCAGGAGCATCCCTGAGGAGGAGGGCGGCCAGATCTGGGCAGGGACTTGCACCCCTGGAGTGCTGGGGAGCGAGTAGATCCATGGGCATTTTCCCACTCACCGAAACAAGTTGCTGCAGGCAGGAAAGCCTTGGCGGGGGAGCCCACCCCGGGGAGCAGGTCCCGGCACAGGCGCCAGCCCCAGCAGCTCTGCCAGCTTCCCCCCACTGGGGCCCATCGCCGCAAACGGCGGCAGAAATACTTGGCCCGCTCCGGCTTCCTCCCGCGGAGGCAGAGTTACGCTCGTTAGGGTGACTTGGCCCCGTCGCCATCGGATACCGTCTGGCCTCCTGGCTGCGGCCCGGCCCCAGACCGCCTTTCATGGGGTGCCCGGTGCAGAAAGAAAACCACCGGCACATGGCGCAGCCGTGCCTGGCTCCATCCCGCGGCGGCCCCACCAGTGGCCCGCAGCCCGGACGGGACGCCGCTGCCGGCTGACCCACTTTATGGGGAGACTTCGTTAA
The DNA here is from genome assembly GCF_026419915.1 of Harpia harpyja. NCBI lineage: Eukaryota > Metazoa > Chordata > Aves > Accipitriformes > Accipitridae > Harpia > Harpia harpyja. Next base: position 12,439,997 of record NC_068951.1, on the reverse strand, counting down.
ATAAATCAGGGGAGGACACCCATCCCCTTGGCCAGGGAGCCCCATCAGTGCATCATGCCTCTCTCAGGGACCAGCGGGACAGTGGTGGTGTCCCCAGCTGTGGTTTCAGCTGTTGGGTGCTGCCTGGCACCCCGATCCTTTCCGGAGCACTGGGCGATGCCAGTTTGTCACTTCTGAGGGCTTTGCGCTGGCAGCACAGGGACACACTGGGCTGGCTGTCGAGGCTCTCACTTTGATGCTGTGGATGGGCCCAGGGGCTGCCACACATCCCTGCACCCCCTGTGCTGTGTGCCAGCTGCAGTAGGTCCAGGTCGAGAGGGGACAAGGGAACAGCGGGGAAAGTAACATTTTCAGTGGAAAGTCTCCTTTTTGGATTATTTGCTCCAAATGCCCTAGCCAGCTCCTGCTCTGTACTGTCCCTGCTCAGGAGGCGGCCCTGGGGCCACCCTGCTCGCTGGGGGCTCAGCCTGAAGCTGTGCCTGAAATCAGGGTTCCACCTGATGCTGTAGGGATGGGGACTGCTCCCCAGTGCCCAGCCGCACTGGGGTGGCATCGGTCTGTGCGAAGCCCTTTCCATGCCAACCAGTGTCCCCATTGGCTCTGAGCCCCCCAGCAGTGCTGGTGGCATCCACCATGCCGGTGCAGGATGGATGCACACAGCCCCAGAGCAGGGGCTGCTCTCACATCCAACTCAGGGTGGTGGGGAGCTGGGCTTGGACCCAGCAAAACCCTTGGAGACCCAAGGGCTTGGAGTCTTGACCCTTGGTGTCACCTCCGTGTGTGTCACCCAGTGCCAGACCCTTCCGCAGCTTTGGGCTGAGTGAGGCGCTGATGAGGTGCCCTGGCTTGGGCAAGGGGGGTCCCCAAGGTGGAGGACACCCAGCACGGCTCATAGCCACTGCAGCCTGGAAAGCCTCAGCCTTCCAGCAATGCTGTGCTGGCGTGGGACACAATGGGACAGCCTGGCAGGGTGGAGACAAATCTGGTCCCCACATGCTGGCTGGTGGGAGGGGACGGTGTACTGTGCTCAAGGAGATGCTTTGCCATGAGCAATCCCGTCCTGGCTGCAGGCAGCCTCATCCCCACCCTGCCCACAACCCCCTCTGGCAGGAAGGCTTGTTGTGTGAAACACCCTCCACCCTACGCACCACTCGAGGTGTCCCCATCAGGGATGTGGCAGCCCATCACCCCTCAGGCCACTGCCAGCAGTGATGGGAGCTCAGTGCTGCTGGCACATGGTTCCTGCCAAGTCACAGGCATCCCCGCTCCGTCCTGAGTGGTGGGATCCTGCTCTTTTGCAAGGAGACATTTCCCTGGCTGTGATGTTCCTGCTTGTAATCCCTCCCCATCCCTTCGCGCCAACCTCCTAATGAGGTCACATTTCAGCAGAGGCTCCCAAGCCCTGATTCCAATTAAAACCTTTCATTTGGAGCTGGCCGTGGCATGGCCAGCTGGGTACAGCTCTTGCCGCGGGGCTCCCAGGGGACCCCCCGCTGTAGTGGGATCATGGGAGGCTCCTGCAAAACCAGCTTTGGGCACCACAGCCCTCAGTGCAGGGCTGAGTGGGTGGCTCTTTCTGGAGCCGCGGCTTCCAAGGTGATGGAGAAGAGTATCTCCTGGCCCAGCTCCATCATAGGGGGTTGTATCCCAGAGGATTTACTATCCCAATGGAAGGAGCCCCGAGGGCTGGTGCCACACAGCCGGCTGGCAGAGAGGGGCTACACCGCGGGGCAGAGGGGGCACGGCCACCGGCAGCCAGGTGCTAACCCGCCACCTTCTCTCCTCTCCAGGTGGCTATGGATTGCCCTACAGCACTGGTAAGCTGCCCTATGGTGAGTGCTCGTAGCCCTTGCTCCGCGGTCGTAGCTCCTCACAGCTCCGCCGGCTGCCACTGTGGCCTCGTGGCCGCTGACCCTCAGGGCGGTGTGAGGGGCATCCCGCTCCCAGGGCGAGGTGGTCCCTCGGGGGACCCGTGCCTTTTCCTGCCATGATGCCTCTGGACCCAGCTGGGAGCAAGCCAGCTCTCCTGGCATCCCACACCATGGGGCCGGGAGCTGTTAATCCACAGGCATGCTGTGGCACCAGTAGCGGTCAGCTGGCTGGCTGGCTCTCTGCTAGGACATGTCCTGAGCTGTGGCCAGCTCCAGGCAGGGATGTTTGAACTGGCACCTCAACGCAGGGGGAGCTGGCTCCGGAATCCCTCCCACATCCCTCGATGCTGGTGGGGGGAGAACCTCTGGGCCGAAGGAGCTGCTGCATCTGCCTCGCCCCCCTTCCTAGGGCCAGTGCCTGACCTGGCTTTGCCTTTCTGTTTGTGATTGCAGGCTTTGGGCCCGGCGGGATAGGAGCCGGCATCGGGGCAGGAGGAAAGGCAGGGTACCCCACTGGGACAGGTATGCTCCCTTCCTGGGCAGCCCCAGGGTGGGCGACTGGCACAGGCATGGCGGGGGGACCGGGCACCCTGGTCACTTTGCCGGTCCTTGGATGGGGTGTTGGGCACTGCCCGGCTGTCTGGTGGCCCCAGGGTGACAGTGTCACCCCAGGGACAGCCTGGAGGGGTGCATCATTTCCCAAAGGAGAGGGGGGTGGATGCTGACAGGAGGGACCGGTCCCCAGGGTCATTGCGGGATGGGGGAGCTGAGGTGGGAATGGTCTTGGGACCTCAGCGGCTCCCCATGTCCTTCCCCAGGAGTTGGAGCACAGGCGGCAGCAGCGAAAGCAGCAGCAAAATATGGTGAGTCACCCTCTGTGGGCACATCCATCAGCCATCTCCCCAGCGGGGCAACTCTGCCTCCCTCCCTCCCAGGCTGGGGGGGATGCTGGGTGTGTCTCTGCATCACCGAGCTGACGGTCCCCTTCTCCTCTTTGGCAGGAGCCGGTGTCCTGCCCGGGGCTGGTGTCATCCCAGGAGTTGGCGGAGTGGTACCCGGCGTCGGTGTTGTCCCAGGAGTCGGAGGTGAGGCGATGGCGGGGCTCGGCCCTGGGGCTCGGGGAGGGTTGCCTCCCCCCATCCCACACCCCTGACTCTCTCCCGCTATCCTGGCAGTTGGAGGGCCAGCAGCAGCAGCAGCAGCGGCAAAGGCAGCAGCGAAGGCAGGAGCTTTTGGTGAGTTGCCTGCTGTCTCGGACAGATCCAGCAGCTGCCTGCGGGGTCGGGCTCACCCTCCGGTCACAGAAGAGCCGTGCATTGGTGCGGGGCTGCGTGACTTCACTGCCTGCCCCACCACCACCTGCCCCATTTCCTGGGGTGCTCTCCCAGCCCCAGAACCCTGCCCCGGCTCCAGCAGCTGCTTGCCAGAGCTTGGGGCGAAGTGAAGCCACTCTGCTGAGCCAGCAGCTTTTGCGGGTGGAAAGCAACAAGGTGCAAAACCTTCCCCAGGGCTGCAGAGGGGCTTTACCCCCTTGGGCGCAGCTTCCAGCAGCCTGTTGGGAGAGCTGGGCTTTGGCGTAGCAAAGCCTGGTTTGCAAAAAGCAGCTTTTTCAACGGTGGCAACCTCGCAATGCAGCAGCCCAACATGGGGCAGTATGTCCCCATCATGCATGGTTTCTCCATAAGAGATGTGGTTTTGCTGTGCCAGGCTCCGGCAAGGTGTCCGGGGAGACGGCGTCTGTAACGAGCTGTCATTCATTAGCAGAGGGATGCACTTGGTGATGCAGATCTTGTGTTCACTGCTCCCCTCGTTGGCTGTTTTGCGGGAGAAAAGCGAGTAGCAAACAACTGCTCATTAGAGCATCCAGAGGAAACATGTCAGCCTCAGGAGCAGCTGAGATTTACAACTACAGCCTTGGGGAACCTTGGGGGTCCCCAAGCTCCTGGGTGGTTGGGTGGGCTCCATACCCCTGGGTTGGGTGTAGGGAGCTGGAAATCCCAATCCTGGGCACATCCCAGGTCACCTGAGCAGCTGGTTTGGGAGGTATGGAGAGCCTACCACAAAGCCAGGTGCCTCAGAGCCTCCCATGACACCAGGGGAGACCGCGTCCCCACCAGTGTCACGGGGTGTTTTGGGGGGGGTCTGACTGCTCTGCTTCCCTCCAGGTCCAGGCCTTGTGCCTGGGGTTGGCGGCGTCCCAGGCCTCGTGCCCGGCGTTGGTGTTGTCCCCGGCTTGGTGCCTGGTGTCGGAGGTGTCCCCGGGGTGGCAGGTGACTGTTCCCAGGAGCCCCGTCCCCACCACCTGGCCCTGCGGGGGGCATGGGGGCTGGTGGCTGAGGGTTCCTCTCTCCTTTATCTCCAGGAGTTGGGACGCCGGCAGCAGCAGCGGCAGCAGCAAAGGCAGCTAAGTACGGTATGTGCCGCGCAGTGCAAGGAGCTCCCCAGCAGCTCCCTCGGTACCCCTGCTGACCCTCTCCACCCAGGGCACTCAGGGTACCCCCAGACAGGCACGTCTCCCCTGGGGATCACTCCTGATGGCTCATTACGGGGAAGCATCCAGGGACGGGTTGTGCCCAGTCCAGCTCCCAGCCGCTGCATCTGGCTTGGCTTCATCCCCAGGGCAGGACCTTCTCCCTCTCTGGGGTTTCTGCAGGCTGCTTCATGGAGGTGAACTGACGAGACTGAACTCATGTCTTTAGACCTTTTCTGAATTCTTGGGTTTTGTACCAAATGCATTTTTCCAGCAGCAGACTTGACCCAGGGTCTGGTGCCCACAGGCTCAGCCTCGCTGCCCAGGCGGGCAGAGATCCCTGGCAGTGGGACCCCTGCCCAGGGTCACCGCCTTCCAAAAACCTGGTGGGATCCAGCAAGTGCATCCAACTTGATCTAGCAAGACCCAGGTGCTCAGCAGGCACAACCACCCCCAAGGGAGCTCCAGCAAGGAGGAGTGCAGAGGGGACAATGGACATGGCCGAGCAGCAGTGAAGCTGGGAGCCCAGGTGCAGAGAGAGGAGGCAGAAGTGGCCCCAAGGCTCCACACAGGGCTGGGGGATCCATGTGCTGCTCCAAAAGGCAGTGCCAGAGGTTACATGGCCAGGTCCCAGGACCTTCTGCATCATCACTGCAGGGCCCTGGGAGTCTCCTGGGAGCAGCCACGCTCGATGGCAGCTTTCCTTTGAGGGCTAAACCATTGCTGGCCAATTCTTACATTCCTCTTCTGCATCATGTATGAAAAAATCCCACCACGTGCCTGGGGAAGGATGGGATTTAGGGAGAAACTTGGCAGTGACAAGTTAAGGGGTGTGTGCTCTGTGCTGGGGTGCCAGGCACCTGCCGAGCAGGGGACCATGAGGACAACCCCTCTGGCACTCAGCCCTTCCAGAAGTAACATGATGCTTGTCCCTGTGGCACTAATGAGTGCCAGCGGGTCAAGGCTGTCACTGCCCTGGGCAGCTTCCCAGTCTGGCCAGTGCCCAGGGCACCCAGCCCTTCCAGACAGCTACTGAGGACCGCCAGCCACTTCTCCTCCATGGCCTGTTTGGCTGCAAGTCTTGATGTCCCCATGATGAGGACCATCTGGAGCCCCCTGCGATGATGAGGATCATCATGGTCCTCTGTGCTGGTGACTTCCCAGCCTTTCTTTTACAACAGCAGATTTACCACCTCACTGGGGCCTCTTGGGAGACATGGGACCAGTCCCTCCCTTGTACCGCTGTGCATCTCTCCCAGGACGAGGCAGTGGGGTGCTCTCATCATCACAGCATGACGACGAGAGCAGACCTTTGACAAGGTCCCACCTTTCAACTGTTGCTGCAACAAGATCTAACTTCTCCACTCTTGCTGCCTGCAGGAGCTGGCATTGGCGTTCCTGGCATTGGTGGTGTCCCCGGTGTCCCCGGTGTCCCTGGTGTCCCCGGTGTCCCCGGTGTGCCTGGCGTGGCTGGAGTTCCTGGCGTGGTGCCCGGTGTTGGAGGTGAGTGTATGGGCTGGCACGAGACAATGGGGTGGTGCTGGCTATGCTGGTCCCCTGACTCTCTTCCTTCTGTCCCCACAGTGGGTGGCCCAGAAGCCGCGGCAGCTGCGGCAAAGGCTGCAGCAAAAGCCGCAGCATACGGTGAGTCACCATCATCCTTTCCCAGGGAGGGAGGAGGGATGCTTGCAAATGGGCAAGGTGGGGGGCACCCCTGGCACTGTGGATGGTGGGGCCATCAGCGGGACCCCTGCCTACGGACCCTGCCTGCTCAGCCACATCTCTGAACCTCTCTGCAGGAGCAGGGCGTGTGCCCGGTGTCGGCGTGCCTGGAGTTGGTGTGCCTGGAGTTGGTGTGCCTGGAGTTGGCGTGCCTGGTGTCGGCGTGCCCGGTCTGCTGCCCGGTGGTGTCGGAGGCATACCAGGTGAGGTGGTGTCTAAGGGATGCTTGGCACGTCCCCAGCACTGCCAGCTGAGGGATGCCGGCATGGCCACCACGGCCCATCACTGCCCCTCATGCTCCCCTTCTCCCCCAGGAGTTGGAGGTCCAGCGGCTGCCGCTGCTGCCAAAGCAGCCGCCAAAGCAGCAAAGTACGGTAAGCCGGGATCTCTCTGGGGTTATCCCACATGTCCTGTCTCCTGCCACCTCCCCACCCCATGCTGCTCCCCTCGCTGGGCCTGAGCACTGCACAGGGTCCCTGTGGGTTGGGGTGAGGGATGATCTCTCCGCAGGGCTGTATGTGGGATGAGGTGCTGGCTGTGTCAGGGAGTGCTCTCCAGAGAGCTGGTCTGCATGGAGCGTCCTAGGTTCACCATCCATACACTTTCTCCTATGTTAGTCCATCCACCCTTCCTTCTACCCACCCATCCACACCACCAGCCAGCCAGCCACCACAATATCCATCCATCCACACCATCCATCCATCCATCCACCCCGCCTTCCATCCAACCACTCCACATCCATCCACGTATCCATCCGTCCATCCATCCGCCCACCCCAGCCTGTGATGCCTTTTCAGCCAGCTCCTTCCACCATCTCTTTTCCTGAGCTGAAGCCCAAATCCTTCCCTCTCTTCTTGCAGGAGCAGGTGCCCTGGCTCCTGGTGTGGGTGCCCTGGCTCCTGGTGTAGGTGCCCTGGCTCCCGGTGTAGGTGCCCTGGCTCCTGGAGTGGGTGGCCTGGCCCCTGGCATTGGAGGTGTCCCAGGTGAGGAGGAGGAAGGCAGGTGGTAGTGGCAGCCTGGCTGGTGCATGGGCAGGTCTGGGGCAGGACAGGCGTGAGGAGGGCCTCGGTGGTCTCCATCAATTCATGGCCATCCTTTGGGGGATGCAGGCAAGATGGGAGGGATGGGGTCTGCCCAGCATTGCTGGAGAGGATCCCCCTGGGGACACTGACCCCCCTCTTGCTGTCTCCACTCAGGGGTCGGAGGTCCGGCTGCAGCAGCAAAAGCAGCAGCAAAGGCAGCCAAATTCGGTAAGTCAGCTGGAGAAGCCCATTGCTTACAGCTCAGCCCACAGCAGGCAGCCCTATCTGCCCAGTGGGCATCTGGGGTCTCCCCATGAAGCCCTGGCATGGCACAGACTGGTCGAGGGGGAGCTGAGGGGCTTCAGGGTTGGGCACCCCATGCCGGCCACATCATCCCACAGGATTATGGGGATCACATGGGCCTCGCCCCCATGCTGCCTCACCCCCTCTCTCCACAGGTGCTGGGGTTGGAGGGGTGCCAGGTGGGGTGCCCGGTGTCGCCGGAGTGCCCGGAGTGACGCCCGGCGTTGGTGTTGTGCCTGGGTTGGTGCCGGGCGTGGGGGTACCCGGTACTGGCATCCTTCCCGGGGCAGGTACGTGCTTTGTCACACCCCAGTTGGGGACAGCAGTGGCCAGGGATGCTAAAAGCCACCAAGCCATGTGGAGGGGTGGCAGAGGGGGATGCAGGTGGGATGGGGGATGATGGCACACAGGAGGGGTGCAGGGGTGACTGTCCTAACTGCGGTGTCCTCATTTGCTTTACAGGCATCCCCCAAGTAGGGGTGCAGCCTGGTGCTAAACCTCCCAAATTCGGTACGTATCTGCCACTCTGCCCGAGGTCCACCTCGGACCATCACCGGGCACCCTCCTTGTGTGGCCGTTGGGGTGCTGGCCTCACTTTGTGGTCCCTGTGTGGTCCCTGGTGCCCCAGCGGAGGGTGGCCCAGGCATGGGAGGTGGCATGCTGTCACCTGTGGGTGCAAAGTGCCACCCATGCCCCCTCCCCTGGACTTACTGGGGACATTTTTCTCCTGCTCTGCATTGCCTGCAGCAATGCGTCATGCAGGGGGTGAGCTCCCTCTGGGTCATCTTGCTCTGGGTGCTGTGCAGTGGGTGCCGGGGACACCCAGAATGGGTGTCAGGGCCACCCCAGCGGCTTGAGCACCGGCTGGGGGTGCCCTGAGCTGTGGGTGCTGGGCTGCGGAGGGACAGTTGTTAATGGTCTCTCTCTGGCAGGTGTTCCAGGGGCTGGAGTCCCAGGGGTTGGCGGCATCCCAGGTAGGTGCTGGCAGGAGCTGAGCCCAGGCAGCTGGGAAGTGCAGGCAGAGGGATGCTCTCCCAGGGCATGGGGGGATTAAGGCTGCCCGAGGAAGGATGGGCACACCTGGGGCTTGGCAAGGAGAAGATCAGACACTGCCCCGCTGCCTGTCCCTGCTGGTGCTCATCTGGGGTCCCTGTCATAGGTGGTGTTGGAGTCGGTGGCCTCGGAGTCGGTGGCCTTGGAGTTGGTGGGCTTGGTGCTGGTGAGTGATGCTGGCCCCTGGCATCAGGGCTCCCCAGGGCTGGAGTGCAGGGAGCAGAGTGGCAGTGCCATGCTGGCAGAGTGCCAAAAAGGAAAGGGGGTGTATGGGATGCAGGGTCGCTTTTGTCCCCTCCCGGTCCCACGGCACGGTCCCACCCCACACTGTCACCATACCCTGTGCCCCATCTTGTGTCCGCTGCCTGCCCTGCTCCTGGGGTGTGATTGGAATGGAATGCCATCACCGAGAAGGTACCAAGGGCCATAGCACCAGCATTGCCCCTGCCATGGGGACAAGGGATGGTACTGTACCATGTCCCCAACATGCAGAGATGCAGGTCCCTGCCTGAAGACCCTCTGGGCTCATAGCAGGGTCTGGCTGCAGCCCCGGGGGCGGCAAGCCCCACTGGGGGCTGCACTGATGCCCCTCTCTGACACAGGGATCTTGTATCCAGGAGCTGTTGGGAAACCTCCCAAGCCAGGTAAGGAACAGGGTCTGCTGTGACCGGGGAGGGGCTAGAGGGGTGACCCCCATCCCTGTCTCCACGCTGCCCACCCTCACCAGGGCTCTCCAATCCTGCAGGTGTTGGTGCTGGGGGGCTGCAGCCAGGTTAGTGCTGCAATTTGGGGCTGGAGTGGGAGTATGTCCCCTACCACGCCACACTCCTCCCCACCCTGCTGCCATCCCCCACTGGGATGTGGGGAGAGCATCCTGAAGCCAGATGGGTGCCATGGCGGGGACAGGGACTTTTGCAGCGGCTCCTGTCCCTGCAGGGAGCAAGGGTCCCTAGCCAGGGTGTCCCCAGCCAGGCAGGGTTGGGGTGGCACTGGTGTCACAGGCTGTCACCGGCTGTTGCTTTTTCCCCAGGGGTTGGAGTTCCCGGCTTCGGCGTGTCACCAATATTTCCAGGTACCATCCCCAGCTCAGCGCCTCGGCACGCAGCCAGGGCACATCTCGGTGCCTGGCCGGCTCACAGGGACACGCACAGTCCATGGAGCACGTGGACGTGGCCACAGCCTGGGGAGGGACCTAGGGGGCTGGGCTGAGCTGGGGGGTGCTTGGCTGGGGGGTGCAGGGCAGAGCAATGTGGGTGCCCACTGGGTGCTGAGGGCTTCGTTCTCCTTTCAGGTGGAGTCGCCGGCCAGCTGGGATTTGGTGGTGAGTGTCCATCCCCCAAGCGGGCCATTTTTGGGGTGGGGGGTGCATATCCCCCCTGCACCCAGCAGGCAAGCAGGGTGGGGGTCCCACTCACCCCGCTCTGCTTCCTCCCTGCAGTGAAGCCCCCCAAGACCTTCGGAGGAGCCCTCGGTGCCCTGGGCTTTAGAGGTGAGCACTGCCACCAGGTGACCCCCTGCCCTGCTGGGGTCGGCTCTTGCACCCCCTGCCCTTCTCCCAGCCACCCATCCAGGGGGTCGGGGGGTGCAGGGGCGGGCTCACACTGTATATCCCCCCCCAGGCGGCGTGGGCTGCGCACAAGGGAAGTACTGCGGCAGGAAGCGGAAGTAACCACTCGCCGTCACCGATCACCTCATGAACTTTGGTGCTACTGCATGGTCCAGAATGTAAATCCCAAGCAAAGCTGAGACACCCCCCCCTCCCCAAAACGCCGGATCTCCCCCCCCCATCCCAGGGCCATCCCCGGCCCCACATTCCCAGGAGGGACCCCACACCTCCGGCAGTGCCCGTCCCCCCACCAGCCCCTCTGTCCTGGCAGGGAGCACGGAATAAACTGCGGGGAGCAGCCGTCCCCCTTGGTGCTATCGCTCCTTGCAGGATTTGGGGGGGGGTGTCTTGGGGTGTCACACACCCCCCCCCCAAGCCCCAGAGCTGACCCCGGGGGGGGGGCAGGATGAGGGGCACCCCACATTGGAGGGAGGGAGGAAGGGAGGGTGGGAAGGGGGGTCTTGGCAGCAGGGGCCTGCGCAGGGAGGGATGTCCCCGGTGGCCTGGGCCCCCCCGCCAGTCCCTGTGCCCCGCCCGGCCCGGGGGGGTCGTGGGCAGGAGGGCCTCAGTCCCTTCATGTTACTCACTTTGCTATAACTGGGTGGGACGCCCTATACAGAGGGACTCGCTTCCGACAGACTAATAAAGGACAAGTTTTTAAAGGACTCTGGCTCCATCCTGTGTCCCTGTCCCCCTCCCAGTGGCGGTGGCAGTGACGGGTAGCCTAGCCCAGCGGGTGGCACTGCTCCATGTCTTGTACCCGTCGCTCTGCCCAAGCCTGGGGACGTGCTGGGTCCTTGGTCCGGGGATGCCATGCGCCCTACTGCATCATCACAGCCCACAGTGACAGGCCCAGTGATGAGGGGGACCTCCATGTTCTGTCCCACAGTGACAGCCTATGGGATGGCTGGGATGTCCATGTCCTGTGCCGTGGTGACAGCCTGCGGGATGAGGGGGACATCCATGCCCTGTCCCATGGTGACAGCCTGCGGGATGAGGGGGACATCCATGCCCTGTCCCGTGGTGACAGCCTGCGGGATAAGGGGGACATCCATGCCCTGTCCCATGGTGACAGCCTAGGGACCCAGGAGGAGGTCCATGCCCTGTCCCATGGTGATGGTCTGGGGATGCAGGGAGATGTCCATGCCCCGACCCACGGTGACAGCCTGAGGACCAAGGGGGTTGTCCATGCCCTGCCCTTGGTGACAGCCCAAGGGACAAGGGATACATCCGTATGCTGTCCCATGGTGATAGCTTGGGGGATAAGGGGGACATCCATGCCCTCCCCATGGTGACAGACCAAGGGATGATGGGGATGTCCATGCCCTGTCCCACAGTGACAGACTGGGGACCCAGGGGGACGTCTGTGCCCTGTCCCATGGTGACAACCCGGGGAATGAGAGCGATACCCATGTCAAGCCCCACGGTGACGTCCCGGGGCAGAAGGGGACACCCCTGCCCTGCCCGCGGTGACAGCCCCAGCGCCCCGCGTGCCCCGACTTCCCCCGGCCCCTCCCTCATTCACCCGCGAGCCCCGCCCCTGCCCACCTGACCACGCCCTATCCCTCGGCCACGCCCCCAGCCCCTTCTCCCGCCCCCGCCCCTGCTCCCTTGGCCCCGCCCCCCCGCCGCCCCCCCCCCCGCCCCGGCGGCCGCGCCGGCGCCGTTCACCCGCCCGGCCGTCCCCGCCCGCCCGCCGGAGCCGCAGCGGCAGCGGCAGGGCCGGGGCCGGGGCCGGGGCCGGGGCGAGGGCAGGGCCTGGCGCTGCGCCGGGCAGCGCGGCTGCATGAGGTTGATGCTGCTGTGCTGCACCTGGAGGGACGAGCCTATGGGAGAGGACGAAGGTGCGTGACCCCCCCGGATCCCGTGTGCCCCCCCGCCTGACTCAGCGCTTCCGCTGCCGCTGGGGCCCCGCGACCCCCCCCCCCCCCGGCTCACTCGCACCCCCCGGCCAGCCTGCATCCCCTCCGCATCCCTCCTGCACCCCCGCGTCCCCCCCGCATCCCCACATCCCCCCTGCACCCACCATCCAGACTACATCCTCTTCGCAGCCCTCCTGCACCCTTACATCCCCCCCTGCATCCCTACATCCTCCTCTGCACCCCCTATCCAGCTTGCATCCCCCCCGCATCCCGCCCGCACTCCCCAGCCAGCCAGCATCCCCCCCTGGACCCGCAAATCACCCCCTGCACCCCTCATACAGCCCACATCACCCCCTGCATCCCCCACTGCACTCCTCTTCTAGCCTGCATCCCCCTTGCACCCCCACATCTCCCCCTGCACCCCCTGTTCAGCGTGCATCTCCCCCCTCCACTCCCCATTCAGCCCACATCACCCCCTGCACCCCTCACTGCACCCCCCTTCCAGCCTGCCTCCCCCCACATCCACAGTGTGCATCCCTAAATCCCTCTGTGCACCCCCCCATCCAGCCTGCATCCCCCTGCACCCCCACATCCCCCTGCACCCCTCATCTAGCCCACATCACCCCTGCATCTCCCCCTGCACCCCCAAATCCCCCCTCGCACCCCCTGTTGAGCCTGCATTCCCCCCTGCACTGCCATCCAGCCTGCATTTCCCCTGCACTCCCAAATCTCCCCCTATACCCCTGTCCAGCCTGTATCCTTGCCTGTATCTCCCCCTGCACCCACATCCAGCCCACATCCCTGCCTGCACCCTTCCTGGACCCCCACATCTAACCCTGCACCCCTTGTCCAGCCTACATACCCTCCTGCATCCCTGCCTGCATCCCCCTTCCAGCCTGCATCCCTCCCTGCACCCCCACATCCCCCTTCTGCACCCCCCACACTCCCACATGTCCCCTTGCACACCCCATGTCCCCCTACTGCACCCCATCCAGCCTGCACCCCCTCTGCATCCCCACCCCCCTGCACCCCCACATCCCCCTCCAGCCTGCATCCCTGCCTGCACCCCACAAATACCTAAGTATCCCTCCCTGCTCCCCACAAACACCCTGCACCCTCCCTCCCTGCACCCTGATATCCCTCCACACCCCTTATGCCTCCTGCCTCCTCCCTACACCCCCACATCCCTACTGTGCCTCCCATCCACTCTGCACCCCCTAGACCCCTCATCCCTCCCTGCACCCCCATTGAACTCACACCCCCAGTACCTCTGCAGCCACCCTGCATCCCTTACCTCCCTCCCTGCACCTCTGTATCCCCCCGCTACACCCCCTGTGTGCCCCTGCACCCCTTTCCATCCTGCAGTCCCCCATCCAGCACCCATCCTGCACCCCTCTGTATCACTGCACTGCTCCTGTACCCCATCCATGCTGCATCCCCCAGCACCTTCTGTGTCCCTCCACCCATCCTGCACCCCTCTGTGTTCCCCCCATGCACCCTGCATCCCCCAGCACCCATCCTGCACCCTTCTGTGTCCCTCTATGCACTTTATGTCCCACTGGATCCCTCCTTTACAACCCTTCCATCCTGCATCCCTTCATCCCTTCATCCCCCCTGCACCCCCCACATCCATCCTGCACCCCTTAATCGCCCCTGCACTCTGTGCACCCATCCTGTACCCCTTCACCCCCCCTGCACCTTCTGCCCACCTCCTACACCCTATCATCCCTCCTGTACCCATCCTGTACCTCAGCATGTGCCCCCCATCCTGCCCCTCCTGCACGCCTAGCTGCGACCACCCGGGGCACCCCTCCATCCCCAGCATCTCTGTGCACCCCAAACATCTGTCCTGCTGCTCAGCACCCTGCTGTGTCTCCAACCCCCTGCCCCCGCCCCCGACCTGCATGTCCCCTGTGCTGTGCGAACCCTGCACCCCCTCCAGCAACCCAACGCTACCTCTTGCCCCCCCCGCCCCTGCACCCCAGCCTCCCCGTGTCCCCCCACCCCCGTGGGCACCCAGCACCCCATGGTGACGTGGGCACCCACGGTGATGGCAGTGCCCCCGAGGGACAGGGGCTCTGGAGGTGGCCTGGCACAACGTGGGCCCCGGCTGGCAGCACCGCACTGAGCCCCTGCCCTGTCCCCAGCCCTGGGGACATCAGCACCACGACCTTGTCCCCATTAGAGTAATGGGTGGGGGCTGGAATTCGTCACCCCGGATGGAGGGACTTAATCCTGGGGGATGTGCCTGGGTGCTGCCACAGGGAGGATGGCGACAGGCGGCAGGGTGACAGCCCTGTCCCCTTTGTGTCCCCCCACTCCATCCAGGGACCGACCTGCCGGTGTGTGCGAGCTGCGGGCAGGGCATCTATGATGGGCAGTACCTGCAGGCGCTGAATGCCGACTGGCACGCCGACTGCTTCCGGTAGGAGCCCGCGGGCCGGCCGGGCCGGCTTCGGGGACACTGGGATGCTCCGCAAGGACAGGGACAGCAGACACCCCCGCCAGTCTGGCCGTGGCGTGGACACGTGCGAGGCTGTCACACGCACCGGGATGCCATCCATGGCTGCGTGTCCTCGCGCCCATGGGGTGCAGGCAGGGCTTGCCGGGTGATGCCAAGCCTGGCGGTACCTTGCTGCTGTCCCACGCTGTCCCTTCCTGCCTGGTGACAGTGACGGGGCGCATGGGGCTGATGTCACCCGGCCACCCCCCTCCCTCCCTGTTTCCTCTTTCACTCGCGCCCTCTTGGCAGCTCGAGCGGTGGGAGCCCCAAGGAGGAGGAGGACCAAGGTCCCGGGTCAGGGGGCGCAAGGGGTGGCCGGGACCTGGCGGGGGTCCCCGTGGGGCTGGGGGTGCCGGGTGTGGCAGGGCACCGGGGTGGTCCCCCCGTCTCGGGCAGGATGCTGGCAGCGGTGCTGAGGAAGAGCTGCGTCCTGAGCGCCGGAGCCAAGTGAGTGGGAGTGGGTTGGGCCGGACTCTGCACCCCCTCGGACCCCTGGGGTGCTCTGCCTGCATTCCCCGGGATGCTTTGCCTGTTCCCCCTCTCCCCGCTCAGCCCCACCCATCCACGCCCCCCCTTCACCCCCCCCCGGGCCATCAACCCCAGCGAAACCACTGCGGCGGCCACGGCTGGATCCGCCCCCCCCACCCACGGGAGACCGGCTTCCGGCAGCCCTGGGCTCGCTGGTGCAAAAGCCTTCCTCCCCCTCCCCTTTCTCCTCCTCCTGTTCCCCCCCCCCCCCGCGGTTGCAGCCCTGGAAGGGAGCGTGGGCCTCAGCCTGGTCGCGCGTGGGAGGAGGAGGAATGCGGCCGCTCCGTCGGGTCGGCGAGGGTTAAGGGGGCGGGGCCGCGCGGCAGCCCCCCATTGGCCACCCCGCGCCCCCCCCGCTCCCAACCCCCAAGCCCAGGGGAGGCTTCGGGCCGCGGAATCGGGCGGCGGAGTCCTCGCGCGGTGGCGTCATAGGGTGGGGAAATTCCGCGCCGTGACGTCACGCCTGGTTGGTATTCCACCTGCGCGTGGCGCCCGCCCCCGGCTGAGGGAGGGGGCGGAGGGGGGACTGCGGCAGTCTCCGTGCACTCTCCTACAGCAACCCCCTACAGCACCCCCCGCACCCCCTATAGCAACCTGCCATTTGCAACTCCCCTGCACCCCTCCTACAGCACCCTCCGTGCAACCCCCCAGCACCCCACCACACCCCCCTTGCACAACCTGATGCAGCATCCCCTGCAGCTGCCTGTGCACCCCCAAAATTCACAGCCCCCTCTGCACCCCTGGGCGCACCCTCCTGTTGCACAGCCCCGTGCACCCCCTGCTGCACCTCCCTGCACCCCTCCGTCCCCCTGCACCCCCCATCTCACAGTCCCAGAGCAGCTCCCTGCACCCCACACTGCAGGTGCGTCTCCCTGCACCCTGTTTGCAGCACCCAGGGCGTTGCACCCCCAAAGCTGGCATGTCTGTGACCAGGGTGGCACATCCCTCTGTGCATCTGTGACCAAGCTGGCATGTCCCTTGGTCTGTGCCAGGGTGGTGTGTCTGTGACCAGGGTGGCACATCCCTCCATGTGTCCGTGACCAGGGTGGCATGTCCCTCCATCTGTGACCAAGCTGGCATGTCCCTGTGTCTGTGACCTGGGTGGCATGTCCCTCTGTGAGTCTGTGACCAGGCTGGCATGTCTGTGACCAGCCTGGCACATCCCTCTGTGTGTCTGTGACAAGGCTGGCATGTCCATGCAGGACTGCCATCTCCCTCCCCATGCCTGTCCCTGCCCTGTGTCCCTTGCCCTGTCCACCCCAGTGTCTCTGCATGTCCCCACACTGCCAGCCTGCGCTGGCACCCCTGGAGCCACCTGCTGCCACCCCAGGGACGGTGACACATGGATGCGGTGGCCCTGCAGCAGGGTAGGAAACAGGGGAAGCAGCTTGCCCAGAGAGCCGTGGGGTGGATGGGCACTGGCTGCCCCCCGGGGTGACAATGGGGACAGGGTGACAAGGGGGTCCTCATCCCCTGCCGCAGGTGCTGTGAGTGCGGGGCCTCCCTGTCCCACCAATACTACGAGAAGGATGGGCGCCTGTACTGCAAGAAGGATTACTGGGCGCGCTTTGGGGAGCTCTGCCATGGCTGCTCAGAGCAGATCACCAAGGGGCTGGTCATGGTGAGTGCCGGGGGGGGCCCTGAGGGGGGATACGGAGCCCTGACCCAAGGCTAAGCTCCCTGGAAAGAGGTTGAGGTGAGGAGGGGGTGCAGACCCCCAGCACAGGTTAGGCTTTGGGGGTGGCAGGGGTGTCCTCTGTGCTTTAGGGGGACCCTGGGGCATGGCATGCCCCCATGTTGGCGTTGGAGCGGGGAAGCTCAGGGTGGCAGGGAGGTGTCCCTGCAGCCATCCCCAGCCCAGTGGCATGACCGTCACCCCCCGCCACGCTGTGGCTCATCCTGCCCTTCCTTTGGCCTTGGTGCACCCATGGGTGCTCCCGGCACCATCCGAGCCCCAGCACCCGCACTTGGTGCCCCAGACACCTGGGTCACTGGAGCTGATGGCATCTGCCCGCAGGTGGCCGGGGAGCAGAAGTACCACCCCGAGTGCTTCAGCTGCCTCAACTGCCACACGTTCATCGGGGACGGGGACACCTACGCGCTGGTGGAGCGCTCCAAGCTCTACTGGTACGTCCCAGCCTGGGTGTGTGGGTGGGGAGGATACGTCCCCTGGCACCCCCCCACCCACCAGCCTCCTCTCGGCCCCACAGCGGGCACTGCTATTACCAGATGGTGGTGACGCCGGTCATTGAGCAGATCCTGCCGGATTCGCCAGCTTCCCGCATCCCGCACACTGTCACGCTCGTCTCCATCCCCGCCTGCTCCGACGGCAAACGCGGCTTCTCCGTCTCCATCGACCAGGGCTGCGGCACTGAGCACTCCCGCACCGTCCGTGTCCGAGAGTGCGTCTGTGTCCCCTCTGCCACTGTCCCCTCCCTGGGGCTGGGGGCATCCCGTGCCACTTCTGCTGGTGGGATCCACCCCACAGAGACTTTTTGGGATAGGAGCATGAGGGATGGGGCTGGTGTGTCCCCATCAGCCGGGGTTGGCCAGAGGGGACCATGGTGGCATGTCCCTAGCTGCTGGGGTGGCTTGTGGGGACCGTGCTGGCATGTCCCCAGCCATCAGGGGGGTGACATGCTGGCATTGCCCCATCTACCAGGGTGGGCTGTGGGTATCAGGCTGGCATGTCCCCATATGGTTGGGATGGCTTGTGGGTACTGTGCCAGCATGTCCCCATCCAGGAGGAGTGACTCATGGGCAACATGCCTGCATGTCCCCATCTGGTAGGGGTGACTTGTGGGCAGCATGCCCATGTGTCCCCAACTAGCAGGGGTGACCTGTGGGTACCATGACTGCGTGTCCCCATCTCAGAGGGGTGACTCGTGGGTACCGTGACAGTGTGTCCCTATCAAGCAAGGGTGGCTTGTGGGCAGCGTGCCTGTGTGTCCCTGTCTAGCAGGGGTGGCTCGTGGGGAGCTCGCCTGCACGTCCCCATCTCGCAGGGGTGACTCATGGGTACCATGATGGCATGTCCCCATCTTGCAGAGGTGACTAGCAGGGGACATGACAGCCTGTCCCCATTGGCTGGGGGTGGCTTGTGGGCAGTGTCCCGGCACATCCCCACCTGTGATGGTGTCGGGGCGGGGGGCTGACCCTTGCTTCCTGCCGGCCCTGCAGAGTGGATCCAGACTGCATCAGCCCTGACATGAAGAACTCCATCCACGTGGGCGACCGCATCCTGGAGATCAACGGCACCCCCATCGGCCACGTTCCCCTGGATGAGGTACGCTCCCCCTGGGTGCCCCCCAAACCAGCACCACCTCCCTGCCCCCTGAAAACCATCTCTGCCATCCTTTTCTGCCCCCAGATCGACCTGCTGATCCAGGAGACCAGCCGCCTGCTCCAGCTCACCATTGAACACGACCCCCACGAGCCCCTTGCCTGCGAGTCGGGGCTTGCCTGCAGCCCCCCGCCTGCCCCGTGCAGCCCCCTGCGCTCCCCTGCCCTCCCGCCCTGTGGGGAGCCCGGCACCATGCGCCAGTGGACTGTCACGTAAGGCCACCAGCTTGGCCGCCAGCTTGCCCGCCTTTCCCATTGAGGTCCCTGCTTAGGGTTGACCCTCTGTCCATCCGTCCCGCAGGAGGAGCTGCAGCACGGACAAATCTCCGGGCTCCGGCTCGGTGGGCTCGCCCGCATCCCAGCGCAAGGACATCGGTCGCTCCGAGTCGTTGCGCGTCGTCTCCCGTGCCCATCGCATCTTCCGCCCCTCCGACCTGATCCATGGCGAAGTGCTGGGCAAGGGCTGCTTCGGCCAGGCCATCAAGGTGGGGCTGGGCGGCCACAATTGTCTTGAGCATGAGGGTCTCAGCTCCCCGGGATGGAGGGGGGGAGTATCATTTCCCCCGGGCTGTCCCCAGAGGTGGGGGTGGTATCAGGGAGCTGGTGGCTCAGCCCCTGTGCTCCCTGCCAGGTGACGCATCGGGAGACGGGCGAGGTGATGGTCATGAAGGAGCTGATCCGCTTCGACGAGGAGACACAGAGGACCTTCCTCAAAGAGGTGGGCTTCCCCTTTCTTTAATCCCCCTGGTTTGGAGGGGACACACACACACACGAGGGATGGGGCTGTCCAGTCCTGTCCCCCACCCTGACATGGGATGTTGGGCGTGACACCTGGAGTGGGGGTGGCCAGGCATCATGGGGTGCAGGCAGCCCTGCCTTTTTAATGGAAAACACACGAGCAGCAGGTCTGTCTGGGTGGGTGCTGCATGCCTTGGGGTGTCACAGGCATGGGGGGTCCTGCAGGTGAAGGTGATGCGCTGCCTGGAGCACCCCAATGTGCTGAAGTTCATCGGGGTGCTGTACAAGGAGAAGAGGCTCAACTTCATCACGGAGTACATCAAGGGGGGCACCTTGAGGGGCCTCATCAAGAGCATGGTGAGCACTGGGGCAGCAGGTCAGCCCCCCACCACCCCACAGCCCTGGTGGGTCTGGGGGACCCCTCTCCTCTCTCCTCTTCTCTGGCAAATCCCCCCTCCTGTCCCCAGGACAGCCACTACCCCTGGAGCCAGCGGGTCAGCTTCGCCAAGGACATCGCCGCCGGCATGGTGGGTGCCACTGGGGGACAGGTGGGTGGGATGGGTGCTGGTGGGTGGGGGACCGCAGGGTGGGTGTGCCCCCCACTCTCAGCCCATCCTTCCCCCAGGCCTACCTCCACTCCATGAACATCATCCACCGTGACCTCAACTCTCACAACTGCCTCGTGCGGGAGGTAAGTCCCACCTTGGTGGTGTCCTCCCCTGGCCTGGGAGGGGGTCTCAGCCCCCTGCATGGCCCCCTCCACCCCGTGCCTCACCCCTCTCCATCCACCCAGAACAAGAGCGTGGTGGTGGCTGATTTTGGGCTGGCGCGGCTGATGGTGGACGAGAAGAACCAGCCCGAACATCTCAAGAACCTGAAGAAACCGGACCGCAAGAAGCGGTACACGGTGGTGGGGAACCCGTACTGGATGGCCCCTGAGATGATCAATGGTGAGCCTGGCTGTGGTGCTGGGAGGGGGGACGTGGCCAGCCAGGGCTCTGTCCCCAAGTAGGGGACACTTGGTGGGGCAGGGACAGGATGTGTGGCATGGCCTGACCCATCTCTCCCCGCAGGGAGGAGCTACGATGAGAAGGTGGACATCTTCTCCTTTGGCATTGTCCTGTGCGAGGCAAGTACCTTTGGGCTTGGGGTCTTCCCATTGGGGTTGAGGTCTATGGTTCGGGTCTCCCCTTGGAGTTGTGGTCCTCGCTGGGTTTCGGTTCCCCTCTTGGGGCTGAGCCCGCTCCTCTCTCCCGCTCTCTCCCAGATCATCGGCCGGGTGAGTGCCGACCCTGACTACCTGCCCCGCACCACCGACTTCGGCCTCAACGTCAGGGGCTTCCTGGACCGCTACTACCCCCCCACGTGTCCCCCTAGCTTCTTCCCCATCGCCGTCTGCTGCTGTGACCTGGACCCCGAGAAGCGGTGAGTGGTTGGGGACCACCCCCACCCAGGGGACCATGGGGATTGGTGGTGGGGTGGAGGGACAGGGCCAGTGGAGCTGGCACATGTCCCCGTTTCTTGCTCAGGCCATCCTTCAGCAAGCTGGAGCAGTGGCTGGAAACCCTCCGCATGCACCTGGAGATCCACCTGCCGCTAAGCTCCCAGCTGGAGCAGCTGGACCGAGCCTTCGGGGAGATGCACCGATGGGGCGAAGGCGGGCTGCCTGCACCCCCCCGATAGAGCACCCCCACCTGCACCCCCTCTGAAGCCACGGGAGAAGGAGCTGCACCTACCGCCAGCATCTCCTCCAGCTGCCACCGCCCCGGGGCTGGATCCCTGGGGCTCCCCGGATGAGCCCCCCTACCCTGTCTCCTCTGCACGGGCTGCCCACGCTGCTGCCCGCACTGCTGCCCACACCATCCCTGGGAGCTGGCTCTTCCTGGGGCTGCACGGCCCCTTTGCATCCCCCCCGACACCATAGCTCTTACCCCCAGGACAAGCCCAGCCGGCCACACCGCGGGGACTGTCCCCATGTCCCCCCCCCCCGCCCCGTCCCGGCTCGCTTCGCCTTTGCACGCCCGGGGGCTGCGTGGCCGCCGCACCCGCACGAGCCCCGTGGGCTCTCCCGTACAGAGCCGTGGCCTCGCGGCGGTGCCTTGGCTTTCCGTGAACTTGCACTGCAACACAGGAGGGGCCCCCTGGTTCCTTTGGGGGGCGGTGGTACATGGCCCCCAGACCCCCCAAGGGAGCACGGGTCCTGGGGCAGCCTTGTAGCAATGCCCTCGTCCTCGGCCGGACACTCTCACACTGCTTCTACCGGCACCCCAGGCTCGGGGGGCTGCCGGCACCCCTGGCCGAGTGAGGGGTCCATGGGGGGAGGGGGGCGACACCCCCATGGCATGGGGGCAGGCACGTAGCGGTCCTCGCCTCCTCCACATCCCTGCTGCCCGTCCTACTCCGTGACCGTGCATCCCTGGGGATGATGACGGGTGGTCCAGAGGGATGCGGGGATGCGGCTTGTCTCCCTTGACCAGGGGTGGTTGGGGGGGTTGTGCCACGCGGTGCTTTTCATGCTCTTTATTCAGGTTCATTTTTCTGTAAGATATTTAAAGAGAAGAGTTTGTATTATTTTTTCATACAACGTAGCATTTGCCATTTGTCACTGCCTCGGTTCTGCTTTCCCGAAGGGATGAAACTGTGAAGCCTCTCCGTGCACTTTGCCCGGGAAGTCCAAGGCGACGTCCTCTCCGGAGGCGGGAAGGGAGCTCAAACTGTGATGTACCCCGAGCCGTGAGTCAATAAATCCTTCCCCGCTCACTGCCCGGCCTGCTTGGGAATCGCTCGCCTCCCCCCGGGAGGGCTGGGAGCTCTTGGGGAAACTGAGGCAGGAGGGGCTGGACTCTCCGCTCGGGATAGTGCGGTGGCACCGGACTCGGTGGCAGCCCCCACGCTCAGTCACCCCCATGGTGGCAGCACTGTTGTCCCCTTTCGTGCTGTTCCAACCCCATTATGGGTCCCCCCCAGCCCTGGGGCTGATGCCAATCCTGCCTGCGATGCCTGGCCAGGCCCCCACGCCGCGTGTCCCCGGGCCTGGCTGTGCCCACTGTCACCCCATGTGATGGCAGAGCCCACGGTGGTGGCAGGCAGGTGATGGGGCTGCATGACCATGGGCACTGCTGAGCAGCTTTGCCTGCGATGTAAAACAAGCCCCAGGGGACAGCGAGGTGGCCCATGGCCATCCCATGCTGTCCCTTTGTCCTTGTCACCTTCCTAAACCAAATTAAGGTCCCCAAGGTGGGGGATCTCCATCCTTGGGGGGAGGGGGTTGAGCTTCAGCTAGAGAAAACCTGGACCCCAAGGAGCTCATGGGAGGTGGCAAGGAAGGGACTGGGGGATGTCCCCAGGGATGCTGCAGTGGGGTGAGGAGGGGAGACAGCACAGCCCAAAGGCGTCCCAGCATCCAGGCTGGACCCCCCCATCAGGAAAACCTCATGGTTTATTGCTCCGGGGATGCTCAGCCTCAGCACAGGAGGGACCAGGGGTGGCTCCTTCGTCTGACTGCCTGTCCCACATCACCCTGGTGAAGGGACAGGGGCAAACACCCCGCCAGCATCGCAGTGTTGTCACAGCGCCCTTGGTGACATCACGCTGCACTGGTTCTTTGCTCCGGGAGCAGGACACCATCACTCCCCAGGAACATCGTGGCAGCGGGGGACCTGCTGCAGCCGTCACCCCGGGGAAACACTATGGTCCTCAGTCCCCTGCTGCCACGGGAGAGCAGGACCCCGGGTGACCCCCAGCCCCGCAGTGGGAGTCCCCCATCCCTGCAGGACCCCCAGTCCCCCCACAACCCCTCGCCCAGCTGGGTGGAGCTGCGGAGTGGGATGTGCCTGGTGCGGCCGGTGCCATCAGGCTACTTGCTGGTGACCCTGCAGAAGACCCTCAGCACCAGGCAGGGGGAGAGCCGGGCAAGAGCTGGCAGCCAGCCACGGCAGGGCCAAAGCAGCGGCCACTCGGTCACCCCTGTGACCAGTGACTTGTCCCAGACCGAGCCACTGGCCAGGACCCCCCACTCACCAGGCAGGGAGGTGGCCCCAGCACAGTCCCAGTGGCCCCACGCCACGGCTGTTACCCACCCAAGGCCCCCCCACGGGGGTGTGCAGCATCCCATGCCCAAATCTGGCCACCGGCGTGTGCGTCACCCGGTCCCCCGCCAGCCCCCTGCCCAGCCGATGGCAGACTGGCAGGGCTCCTCGCCCCCGCAGCCCCCCCCAACCCAGCCTGATGCCGGCATGAGGGGCTTGGCACCCATCTGTCCCCCCAAGCCGTCACCTCCCAGGAAGAAGAAGGGCACCCAGACCAAGCCACAGGCCACCGAGAGCTGCCCCTGCGCCCCCTGTCCCCCCCAGGGTCCTGCTCTGTCCCCAACCAAGGTGGTCCCTGGCAGGGCTCTGCCCAGGCTTGGGTCCAACTCAGCGTGGCGGCCCTTGCTGCAGGCAGGGAGCCAGGTGTCCCTGTGTCCCACATCCCTGCTGGCAGGCCAGCAGCCAAGTGCCACTGAGGTGGTGGCCAAAGGCAGCGGTGGCTCCGGCAAGGACATGGCCGAGCCGGTGCTCCCCAGCAGAGCCTCCCCCACCATCCTCCTGCATCAGGCCCAGATGGAGAGCTCCAGCTCTGGCCACGATGATGGGGATGAGTCACTGGCCACCGGGTTTATCGCTTTCTTCACGGGTAAGTTTGGGGGACAGGGTGGGAGGGAGAGTACAGCTTCCCCCAGTGTCTCAGCAGTGCTGCAGGGACCCTCTCTGGGGGACAGCGGCTGCCTGCAGGCAGGGGGGTGATGGGCAGCAGGGTCCTCATGAGGCTTGAGGAGATGTGCAAAGAGAGGAGGTGCTGGGGTCTGGTCGGGGCACCCAGCTCCATAAGGATGTGGGGACAGGTCCCCATCCTCACCTGCAGGAATGAGGCATGCTGGCATGGTGCTGGAGGATTTCCTGGCAGTGAGTGGGAAGTGGCGGTGGGGACCTCCGGATCCCTTTCCAACAGTGTTTCTGTGGCTCTGCCCATCCCTGCTTTGAGCCGGAGACCAGACTAGAGATGTCCCAAGGTCTCTCCTGTCCTACAACCCTCTGATCCACCCTCCAGGCATAGGTGCCTGGCTCTGCAGAGACTCTGCCATGGTTGGCACTGTCCCCAGAGCCACCCTTTGTCCCCTGGGTACAGTGTCCATCTTTCCAGCTCAGGACTGGGGACTTTGCGTGGTACAGGAGCAGCTTGAGCCCTGCTTCTATGATTTGGGCAGAGAGGTGTCACTGTCACAGCCCATGTGCCTCCTGCAGCCTGGGCTGGGACAGGAGCCACAGCCTTGGGTGATGCATGTCACTGGATCACCAGGACCTTGTGGCTCCATGGGGCAAATCCAGACCCTAGAAACCCCCGTGGGGTGCCGAGGCTGATGCTGGCAGGTCAGTACCCACCTGCCTCAGTTTCCTTCATGCCAGGGTGTGGGGCAGGGGTGCTGGATGTGAGGATGTGAAGAAGGGGCTGTTGCTCCAGCAACCTGTTCCCCCACAGATGGGGCCAACAAGAGGCACACCAACGTCCTCTGGTCCCTGAAAAGCTGAGGCTCACCCTGGGCAAAGCCAGGCAGGGAAATCCTGTGGTCCATGCATTGGCCTCTTGCTTGCCAGTGTTTTTTGTAGGGTCTGCGTAAACGTGGCATTTTTAAACAGCACTGGGGGATATGGCTCTCCTGTGCTTCCCTGCAGCATTGCTGCGTTCCCCGACCATGCACCCATCCCTGCCCCCCTCTCTGCCAACTGGGGACATCCGGGTTCCCAGCCCTGACCTCACTAGTGGTGCTGGGGGATACAGGACCAGGCGGGGGGACAACACAGGGACTGGGAAGGGACAGCCGGGTCTTAATGGGGGTCCTGGGAAACCTCAGCTGCATCTGATGGAAAACTTGTTTCTCTCGGTCCCGCTGCTGTCCTGCACTGGCTCCGGTGCAAACCCCATCCCGGCCATGGCTTCAGATGAGGAGGTAAGCGATGGGCTGGGGACTGTGGGGTGGGAGCTTGGGGTGACACTGGGAGGCTCCCAATTCCCCAGTGCAACCAGGTCCCCAGGTCTGGTACCGGGACATGCGCAGCACTGGCCAGTGAACCCTTTGCAAAAGGTTTGTCGAGGCTGACGACGTGATGAATTGTGGGAGGGCTCAGCCCAGGGGGGTGGGCAGGCAGGGGGTCTGTGTGTGATCTGGGGCTTGGGGTGTGATCCCAGCTGGGTGGGACCCTCCTGTACTTGCGGTTTTGGATGGCCATGACTGTCCCCACTGCCATACTGCCATCCCAAGGAGCTTGCCCCATGTCCAAGGGGCTGGCACCTGCTGGACACAAGGGAGTGTGGCCCCCAACAGCCTCCAGTCCCTGACTGGGGACCAGAGCTGCCTGCAGAGAGACAGCCTGGGGGGCTTGGAGCAAGGATGGGGAGACCCCCAGGTTTGGGGGGCTGGTAGACCCTGATGTGTGGGTTTAGGGCTTGGGAGACACTGGTGCATGGGTTGGGGGGCTAGGAGACCCCGGTGCATGGGTTTGGGGGACTGGGCAAGCCTGGCATCATGTGGGTTTAGGATTTGGGGGACCCCAGCACATGGGTTTGGGGGCTATTTGCTGCCCTGCAGGGATCAAGCATCGGGAGCGACCCAGGCATGGGCAGATCAAGGGAAAGAAGGCAAGAGGCAAGAGTCAAACCCCAGGCTTTTGGGGTGCCCCCCTGAGCACAGACCCTCAGCCCACCTGGACCCTGTGCTCAGGATGGCTGGAGCAGATCTTTGGGAGCACCGTGGGGTGCACGATGTGGCTCATCCTCTCTGTACAGGGAAAAATGAGTTTATCCCCAGCTTGGAGGCTGTTTGGCTGCTGCAGAGAGTGGAAAGCGCAGTTTCCCTGCCTGGTTGCCGCCTCTGCCCATCCTTCGGGGTGGCTTTTGGGAAGGACCCTTCAGGGCTTTGTCTCCTGGGACATTTTATTTGGAGCAGCAGTGAGGTGCTCTGCTCCGGCTGGCATTCCTCGGCCTAGCCTCTGCCCTGGGAAGGCCCCAAAACTGGACCCGTTGCAGCAGAAAGAGCTAAAAATAGCGGTTCTCACGGCGGATGCAGAAAAGCATCTGAACATGCGGCCTCTGAACCTGCCAGCAGCAGAGGACGGGGCCGAACCCCCAGCCCTGTCCCTAGCCCGGCAGACACCCTGTGGCCTCTACGACCCCAAATTTTCCCCCAGTGACACCCCCCCCCTTTGAAGCCCCGCCGGTGCAACCAAACCCACCACGACCCGCCTTGACACTGGGGCAATGCCGGGTGCAGGCAGGGGGGCAGCAGGCAGCCCCCGGGTGCAGGCAGCAAGGACGCAAGGGGTTAACCTCCCCGCGCCCGGCGGATGCAGCATCCTGGGCTGGGCTCTTTCCATCTTGTTTTGGTTTGAAGGAATAAAAGCTTCGGCAGTGGCGTAGCCGCTTCCCAAAATAACTCGGCCTCCCATCGTAATTATAGAGCTCTGGTCCCTGGTAGTGGCTCGCAGTGGCTTCCCGGCCCCGCTGCGCCTTGCTGGGACCTGATAACGCTGCTGCCAGCTGGGGCGAGAGAGACCAGGGTGCCTCAGGGACCTCGGGGACCTCTCGAACAGCGCCAGCCTCCCTCAGCGTCACCGTTGCTCCCCTTGCGTCATCCCCCGGCCAAGAAAAATGCAGCCCCTTGCATCCCTCCTCCCGCTCCGCAGCTGATCCCTTCAGCTTTTAATGCTCTATTTAAAGCCTGGGCTACAGCTCGCTGGCCTCGATGGGCACTGGGCTACTGGAGCGAGGCCATGGCAAGCTGGCAGCTGCTTCAGGCTGCGCCCGCCAGCATGGCTGAGAACGCCTGGCTCATCACAGCAGTTCTCAGCCTGCCTTCCTGCCCCCTGCGGGGCTCAGTGCTGCTCCTTGAAGGGCAGGGAAAGATGGGGCTGAGCTCCTGGAGCACCCGAGCCTGTAATCCCCAGTAATCTCAGAGGAAAGCGCTCTCTGCGGGGATTAGAGATGCAAACAGCCACCCTTGCCTACCTGTCCCTGCCTGCTGTGCTGCCTGCAGCCCCCTGGCTGGCAGCGGGGGAGGAAGGGCTGCTAGGCGAGCAGGCTTGCTGCCCGACCGCCCCAGATGGATGGGGTCCTGGTGGCTGCTGGGGCTCCCCCACACCATGTTGAGCCTGCGTCGGTTATTTATGGGAATAAAGGGAATGCGGAGCCATCTGGCTGCAGCCTGGCCCTGTAACATGGAGGGGGGAATGAGGTCCTGGGTGGGGACAAGGCTGAGATGGTCCCTGCAGAGTCACCCAGCCTTGGTGGGAGTGTCTGTATGTGGCTGGATCCAGCTTTTCCTGCTGGGAAATTACCACCAGCTTTGTCTTATGGGTGGGGAAACTGAGGCAGGGAGGAGCTGCCCACGACAGGGATGCTCTGGGGATGCGTGTGGCCTTGCTGCTGCCCCAGAATGGGGTGCGTTTGGGGGGGACAAGGACAGCCTCAGTGGTCAGCTGGACCGGGAGCCTGAAATCTGGGGATGGCTGAGCCTCTGCCAGCTGCTCACTGCAGGGAATGGCCACCACCAGCCAAGACTCCACCGGCCCCTTTCATGGCTGGGAACACAAGCACCCCATGCTGCCCTGGCCGGCTGTGCCAGAGTCCTCCCCTGCCCTCAGTGGGGACGGGGGGGTTGCAGCCACATGCCGCTGGCACTCGCTGCCTTTGAAAGTACGGGCCTGGGGGCATCCTGGGAAGGAGCTGCAGCCCCTGGCATAGGATGGGGACAGGGACACTGCCCGCAGGGTTGCTGGTTCCCCTTGCCAGATTTCCAGCCCACCAGCCAGTCACAGCTGAGCCAAGGCAGGGCCGCGGGCAGGATTGCCTGGCATCACACCTGGGAAAGGCTTTGGGAGGGGGAAGCAGGCTGGGAATTTGCAGAGGGAACACTGGGAAAGACTGGGATCTGGTGCCCAGTGCAGTTCCTGGTACCCGGCATGTGGTGCCTGATGTGTGGTGCCAGTGCGTTTGCCTGGTGCTCAGTACCTAGTGCATGGTTCTCAGTACCCAATACCTACTAACTGGTGCCCAGTGCCCAGCGCTCCCACACAGTGGCTGGTGTGCAGTGACTAGCACCCAGTGTCTCCTGCCCGGTACCTGGTACCTGCCAAGCAATGCCCGGTATTGGTGCCTGCTGCCAGGGGGGTCACTTGCTGGTGCTGGAGCCATTCATTCCCTTTCACCTGTACCAATATCTGGTGCTGGAGCCTCGTACCCACTACCCGCTGACTGCTCTGAGACCCTGCAACTGGTGCACGGTGCACTGTGCTGGTGCCCTGTACCTGGTACCCATTGCCAAGGCCATGTACCTAGTGCTGGTGCCCTGCACCTGGTACTGGTGCCCTGCAACCAGTGCTGGTGCCCAGTACCCCCGTGCCTGTGCCCTATACCTGGTACTGGTGCCCTGTACCTGGTACCCAGTGCCAAAGCCCTGTACCCGGTGCAGGTGTCCTGTTCCCTGTACCAAGGCAGCGGTACTGGTGCCCCATACCCCATGCCTGGTACAGGTGCCCCGGTGCCAATGCTGGAGCCCGGCGCCCGGTGCTGCTGCCTTGTACCGCTGCCCCGTGTCCAGCGTGCAGTGCCCGGTCCCGGTGCCCGGTGCGTGATGCCAGTGCTGGTGCCTGGTGTACAGCGTCTGGTGCTGGTGCCAGGCGCCGGGTGCTTATACCGGTAACGGGTGCCAGCGCTGGCTGCTGATGCCGGTGCCCCGGTGCCGTTTCCAGTGCCGGTGCCCGGGGTTGTGTGCAGCGCCTGGTCCCGGTGGACGGTGCCCGGTGCTGATGCCGGTGCCCGGTGCCGGTGGTGCCGAGCGGCCGCCCCCGCCCCGCCCGCCGCCCGCCCCGCCCCGGGCCGCCCCCGCCCCCGCCGGCTGCTATTTCTGCTAATCCCGGCGGCGGGGCCCGGCCGTGCCGCTCGGCAGCCGCCGCTCCCGGACGGCGCCCGGCGCCGCAGCCATGGTAAGGCCGGGGAGGGGGGGCTGCACCGCACCGGGCTGCACCGCACCGGGCGGCCGGGCCCGCTCCCGCATTCCGGTGCCCTCCGTGAAGGTGACGGTGCGGCGGGGGCGGAGCGGGCCGGTGCCGCAGCGGGGCGGGGGGGGAGGGGGGGCACGGGCAGTGAGGCAGCACCTGCCCGGTCCCGGCGGGCAGCAGCCGGGCAGCGTTCCGGGACGAGCCCCGGGGAGATGCGGAGGCGGGAGACGGGACCACGGGACAGCCTGCACGCCGCCCCTCACCGTGGCATCGGGGCAGGCGCCTCCCGGAAAGGCGACGCTGCCTCCGAGCGGCACCTGCGTGTCCCCACGACCTGCGGCACCCCCGGGGTGTCCCTGCGTGGGCAGGGGGGGCCGCTCTCGGCTGGCTCCGAGGGGAGCATCGGTCACCCAGCCTTGCTTTTGGCAGGTCCCCCGGGCTGCGGTCCCGGCGGTGCTGCCAGGCTGGCCGGGCCCTCCTGCGGGGACCGTCGCGCACGCCCGGAGCCTAGCTGCGATTTGGGGCTGTCTCTGCAGTTACCGGCAAGGTCCGGAGCCGCCAACGGCTTTCCCGGCTCGGTGGGAGCCTGTCCTGCATCACTCGTACTGCCTCACCCCTCTACAGTGGTGGCAGGTCTCCAGGAGCCGCTCGTCAGGGCTACGTCCCCGCGGGGACCCCGAGGCACTCGCCATGCCCAGGGTGGGGATGGAGATGGAGGGTTGTGGCCGTGGCTTGCATGGCACCAGGGTTGCGGCCGCTGGGACAACTGCCCTTGGTGGGGACCATTGCGGCCGTCTTTCCCCAGCAGCCGCCGTGGGAACAGGACCGGCACATTCCTCCGGAGCGGGACACAGTGAAACCAGATAGGAGGGCGGCTGGGGAGCGTGTCGCAACCGGCTCCAGCGAGCGCCTTCCCAAAAGGCTCCAAACCATGGCTTTGGGGATGGACAGATCCAGGCTTGGAAACATCTGGGGGGGAGGACGGCAGCCACAGCTGGGTACTGGAGGGGACCTGGGCTCCCTTGGCTGTGGATGTGTGGTGAGCTGGGGCTGGAGGTGGGTGTGGACACATCCAGAAGGACCCGCAGAGGTGGAGCCGGTGCCCCCTGACACCAGTGCCACATCCCTCTGTCCCTAAAGCAGCCCACAACTCACCCGGAGAAGCAGTATGAGCAATGGTCCCCCTTGACCTCTGCTCCTGGCTCAGTGGGCTGGATCTTCTCGCCCATCCCCATGTGCCTTGTTTCCAGTGCAGACAGGCCCCACTCTCACTTCCCGGCTTGTGGGGAGCCACTGCACGTGGTCCCATCTTGGGGTCCCCACACAGGTACTTGCAGGCCCTTTGAGCTGGAGGATTCCCTGCAGGAAAGGAGCTGGAGCTGCTTCACTGAGGGATGTGTTGGAAAGGCTCTCATCCCATGGGCTCGCCTGTCTAGTGCTGACACCCTGCCCAGACCAGGGACCCCTGCCACTGCCTGTGCCTGCATACATAGGGTGCCCAGCACCCTGCTCCTGTTAAAGCTATTGGTAGACTCAGTTTCCCAACTGGGATACTGCTGACAGGGTGGGAGGAGAGAGCTGGGGGTAAGAAACTCCAATTGCAGCATGCCAGTGGGAGCATCCCGTCATCTGGAGGCAGGTTGGAGCAGGCACAGCACAGGTGCTGGCTGCCCTGGGGAAGAGCCAGGCTGGTCCCAGCAGAGCTGGGCTTTGGCGGGGGCCACCGTGCACTTGTCCCACATGGGGCTGGTTCATCCCTTTGGGAGAGGGTGTTTGTGCCTGGGACGCTCAGCTGTTGTGCTGCAGTGGAGTGTGCTGTGCCGTGAGTGGCACATCTGGATGTCACCTTTAGGTGGGCTGGGGATGCCTTGGCCAGCCTGGCTGCGGGGACAGCACTTGCTGGGATGTTCCCTTCCTTTTCCCCGCAGAAACAGGCTGGGAAAACACATCCCATGGGAATGTGGTGCCAGGCAGGAGGATGCTAATGGGCAGCTGGTGGTTTTCCCAGCTCAGGCTTTGCCCACTGCCCCCGTGCCCTGCTCTGCCACGGCCCTCGGCCTGTCACTGCGCGGGGAAGGTGCGATGCAACATGACAGGCAGAGATGAGGCAGCGCGTGTGCCACCTCATTGGAGATGCCGGGCTGGTGACAGCCCCGGTGCCGAGTGCTGGCTCACGCGCAGCCGGCCGTATAATCCGCTTACGGGGGCACCGGCGCAGCCCCAAGCTCTTGCTGTGGTAAATCCCCAGTCCTGTCAGGAGTGTGGGGTGGGACGGTTGGAAAGCGGTGGTTGTTGTTGGAAAGCAGTGGTTGTTGTAGGAAAGCCGTGCTACACCGGGCAGGGTGGATATGGGGTGCGAGGGGCACCGCTGATGGGGTGCAGAGCTTGGCCAGGGTGGTGGTGTGGCGGGGGGGGCAGTGATTCAGGCTGGGATGGGGCGGGGAAAGGGGCTGTAAAGCCATCGGGGAGATCCCTTACGGAGGTGCGGTGTCAGCTGGGGATGGTGGCACTGCTCCCCTGGGACAGCAGGGACCGCTGAGGCCAGGTGGGGACAGCAGGGTCTCTGCTACTGGCATTGGGTGGCCTCAAAACTGGGGGGGGGGGGGGGAGATCCAGAGCTGGAGTTAGGAGGGTGGCTGGGAGCCAGGGATGCTGGGTACTGGCACAGAAGCATCCAGGCCCCTCTCTGCGTCCACAGGCTTGCGGTTCATCGCACCTGTCCCGGCACCGGCTGATGCTTCAGGGCTTTTTAGCGCTTTCCTGGCGAACGCAGCCCTTCCGCGGCTGAGTGACCCTGGCTGTGCGCCTGAGCTGCTCTGATGCATCTCGACATGCATCAAGGTGAATCACTGTCCCTGGTGACCCCCGACAGTGACAGCCCAGCCCGGGTGCCCTCGCTGCCTCTTGGGGCACCGTTAACCCTTCGCCTCCCCAGGGATGAGCTGGGGAAGCTGAGGCAGGACTGCTGGAGCTTCTGCCAGGGATCCCTGTGGTGAGCATCATCCCTGCTTGTCCCAGCCCGGGGTCAGGTCCTTCTCAGCCAGACCCATCAGGCCCAGCCAGAGCAGTGACTTGGAGCTGTGCGGGGAAGCTTTAACTGTCAGGCACAAAAGCATTGAGTTCTCAAACAGTCTTTCATGGAAAACTGGGTTTCTCCCCTCAAAGAGGCTGGGGGGCCCTGCCAGCATAGCTGCTCCAGGGTGGGGAGCAGGAGAGGATCTGGTGTGCACTGGGGTGGAGAAGGTTTTTGTTCTGGGGTGGAGGTGTTTCCAAGGGCTTCATGTCCTCCTGGGCTGTAGCCAAACTGTGCTCAGCCCAGGGGGGCTGGTGGTGGTGGTCATGCAGCCCCCCAGGACCTGCCTTGCCACCTCCTTGGCCAACGGTGCTTTGCTGGTCCTTGACATCTTGACAACTGGGCAGGAGCTGGGCTTTGCTCTGCCCTGGGGCTCCCTCTCCCCTCCTGTGCCCCCCCCCCCCACTGGTCCTGCCCCCCAGGGCCTACAGGGGCCGTGCCTGCCTGCTGGGTGCGGTGGATGCTGGGGCCAAGGTCCCTGCCCAGGGTGGAGTTATGCTAATGCCGCTCCCCATCCCTCAGCGCAGCCGGTACCACTCGGCATCCTCTCCCAACCACGGGTGACGCCGGCTCTGCCATGGCCACCTGCCCCGAGCTGCAGCCTGGGCAAGAGGTACAGGGGCAGCCTTCCTCCCAGGTGGGGCGAGAGAGGGGGCAGATGGGGATGGGGGGACCCGGAGTACCCCGGTGCTGCGGGGAGGTGCTACAGCCAATGCTCTGTCTCCGGGACAGCCTTGCTGTGGGATGCACTTGCTGCAGGACCCCTGGGGATGCGGAGCAAACCCCTCCCGTGCTGCAGCATCACCATCAGCTTCTCTGGGGTGGGGGATGAGGTGGACTCCTGAAGGGCTGGAGCCCTGTGGGGTGGAGTGGCAGCAGGGCTGGGAGCGCTTGGTAGCGGTGGCATCGTCTCCCAACACTGTGTGGCTCCCAGCTGGGCTGTGCTGCAGTGGGGGCTGGTACTGAGCCCCTCCAGGTCAAGGTCGGTGAAGAAGAGGATGCTGTGGTCACACAGACCCACAGAGCACTCTTGACCCGCTGGGGGAGAAGGGAGCATGGGGGCCCTGCAGCCCCTGCCATGGGGGCACCTGCTGCCCCCCCACCCTGGCACCGTGCATGGCCCCCCGTGCTGGTGGCCACAGGCGTACCAGGGAGCGGGGCACGGGCATGTGAGCGCACAGCCCCGACAGCACTGTGACCTTGTTTCCAGCCCGCTAATTCGGTGCATCGTGCCTTGCCGCCGGCACAGCTGCCCTCCCCACCGATGGAGCGGGGACATGGGATGGGGGAGGACACATGTCCCCATGGAGGGCTGTCACCTTCAGGCCCTGATCTGGGGGGGACACTGACCCCCAGGTGTGAGCCTGCAGGGTCAGGGTCTCCCCCAGACCCTGTGTGTCCCCCATTTGGGGGTCTCCCTGCCCATGGGGCTGGGGTATCCTGGCAGTTGCTGTGGCAAGGCATTGGGGACCCCGGTGCCTGCTGGCAGGAGGGCTTGGTCCCATGGGAGCCACTACCGGCTGTGCCCTTGGGAACACGTCTCCTCCCGCCAGCACTTGTAAACAGGATGTGGAGCCATCCCAGTCCCAGCGTCCTTGTCCCTTGTCCCAGACCCACCACCCCACAGGGCCAACCAGCTCAGGGGCTGCTGTGTCTGCACCCCCCCCCCCCCCAGCTCCTGCCTGGGGCTGCTGCCTGCACCAGCTCCAGGATGGGGAGAGCCAGGCCAAGGGGGTGTTGGGGTCCCGGTGCATGTGAGGACACGGCCTGAGCATGGCCATGGGGTTCGTGGCCCTTTTGCACGACAGGTTGTGTTGCCGTGAGCCCTTTGCATGTGGGGTTGGTGATGGCTGTGGGTCAGGTCCCCTGCCCTGGCTGTCCCCTGGGACTGCAGCGGTGGGAGCCCCTTGCGCCATCGCCCATGCCAAGACCCTGCGAGTGAGTGGGCAGGGGGGCACAGGCAGACTCTTGCCCACAGTCTGCCTCCCCCCTGGGTCTGTCCTCCCTGCCAACTCCTCTGCTGCTGCTGTTCATCTCTTCTTGGTGTCTCTCCCTCCCCCCGGCACCCCCTCCCTGTCCTCCTGGCAGGCCATGGGGTGCGTGGGGGCCCTGGCTACCCCAGAAGACCCCAAGGAGCAGTGGGGTG
Source organism: Harpia harpyja (assembly GCF_026419915.1). Taxonomy (NCBI): domain Eukaryota; kingdom Metazoa; phylum Chordata; class Aves; order Accipitriformes; family Accipitridae; genus Harpia; species Harpia harpyja. Next base: position 12,405,727 of record NC_068951.1, on the reverse strand, counting down.
CCCAGGGGGAAGGTCCCTGTCCCCTGGAGTGCCAGGAGATGGCTGCTGTCCCCGCGCCGCAAGCTGTAAGCTCCCAGGGTGCATGGGACCGTGGCTGTCCCCACTGCCATCCCATGGCTGTCCCCAGGGTGGTGGCTGGTCCCCTGGGGTAGCTGTGTCCCCCCTCTCCTCCCATCCCTGCCATCCTTGGGGTGCATGTGTCTGGCTGCTGTAGCTTGGGGGCTCATGATGCCAAGATGGGTGATGCCACCTCAGGCTGGCACTGCCACCATTGGTGTCATCTCGTCCCTTGGTCCCCAGATAAAGCATTTCCTGAAGGAGGACTCAGAGGAGGCTGAGCTGACCCAGCTCCTGCAGGATTGCCCACCGGCCGACAGCCCCAGGAAGGTGGAGCCCCTGGAGAGCCGGCGGGAGCCTGGCCACCCCCTCTGTGGCGTGGGAAGGGTCACCCCTGACGAACCTGCCAACGAGAGGGACGCCAGGATCTTCTCCCGGTCTCGGCCTTTGGATTTCCAGCAGCACATCGCTGCCCCCCCGTCCCCCAGCCCCAACCGCCCACGGAGCCCCTGGGGGCAGCTGGACCCCTACGACTCTTCCGAGGTGCAGGATGCATCCGCAGGGAGTGGGGGGACATGGGGTGAGGGGCTGCAGGAGCCACGGTGGAGGATGGGTCCCACCCTCCGAACCCAAGGGGTTTGGGCAGGCATGGCCACATCCTGAGGTGCTCCAACCTGGGGGACCCCTCGGGGGCCAGGGCGGGGACACGACAAGGGGGTGGCCCGCCAGGATGGTGGGGGGTGGGATGGTGGCATCCCCTGTCCCACATCCCCTCTGCCCACAGGATGACAAGGAGTACGTGGGCTTTGCCACACTGCCCAACCAGGTCCATCGGAAGTCAGTGAAGAAGGGCTCACCCTCATGGTGGCAGGTACAGGGGAGTGAGCCTGGCATGGGAGATACTGATCCTACTCTGGATCCCAAAAGCCATGAAGCCGGGGGGTGTGTACCGGCTGCCGCCCCTCACCCTTGTCCCTGTATCTCAGGGGAATCCGGGCTGGGCAAGTCCACCCTGGTCAACAGCCTCTTCCTGACGGACATGTACAGAGACCGCAAGCTGCTGAATGCTGAAGGTAAGGGGGGTATGACAGTCCCAGTGGTGGGGTGTCCTGGGTATCGGGGGGGGGGGAGGTGGCAGCGCCCTCTGCCATCCCCAGGGGGCTGCAGCCCCTGTCCCTGCCCAGCTGGGCTCCTCTGGGTCTCTGAAGCTGCTTGTGGCATGTTGCCAGTTGCCTGCCGGCACTGGGGACTGCTCCAAGGCAGTGGGGACCTCCCCGCTGGCTCAGCACAGGGACCCCCTGTGGGGGCTTTGTCCCCACTGGGAAAACAAGCTTGTTGGGGATCGGCTGGAGCCACAGCAAATCCAGGAGGCGGGGGTCAGTCGGGGTCCAGGGCACAGTGCTGGTTCAGCTGCAGCCAGTTTTTGAATTAAAATCGCCCAGACTTGCCCAAATCCCCAGGGGTTAGAGGCAGTTGCTTGATTTGTTTTGAGGTGGTTGTTTGATTTATTTCCATTGCTTGGAGCGAAAGCCAAAATGTGTGTGGCCACATGCACACAATGCAACAGAAGCATCCTTGGGGGTGCAGGGGCATGGAGGGGTCATGGGCATAAAGGGGCATGTGCAGTCCTGGAGCCGTGGGGTCACACGTGGGGGTACAGGGAGCCAAAAATGCTCCTGCAGTGACGCCTGGCCCCAGCAGACCCCTGTGCTGCCGGAGCCGGGCTGTCACTGGGTGGCAGTGGCACAGCCACTGAGGGATGGGTGCACATCCACGTGGATGTGGGAGGCCATGGCATGGAGCATCATCTCTTGGTGCTGGACCCTGGCACACGTTGGGCCTGATCCTGCAAAGCCACCCCAGCCCCCCAGGGTGGGGGGTGACAGCCAGGGGCTGCAGCATCTCCCCACGTCACCCACATCACCTCTTGCCCGGGGTGCTCCCCCTCCCCATCGACATGTCTCTTGCCGCTGCAGAGCGCATCACGCAGACGGTGGAGATCACCAAGCACGTGGTGGACATCGAGGAGAAGGGTGTCAAGCTGCGCCTGACCATTGTGGACACACCGGGCTTTGGTGATGCTGTCAACAACACAGAGTGGTGCGTCCCATGGAGGGGGTGTGGGGGGTGTCTCCCTGGGGCCGGGCAGCACCACCGTGGGTGCCAGTGGCTCTGAGGGTGAGATGCCCATGGCTCCTTGGGCGGCGATGCTGAGCCACGGGAGGTGTTGAGCTGGGGGTCCAGGGAAAGCCTGAGGGTCCCACAGGGGACTCAGACAGTTGCCTCCCTGTCCCCGCAGCTGGAAGCCAGTGGCCGACTACATCGACCAGCAGTTCGAGCAGTATTTCCGTGACGAAAGTGGCCTCAACCGGAAGAACATCCAGGACAACCGCGTCCACTGCTGCATCTACTTCATCTCTCCCTTTGGCCATGGGTACGGGCAGCCCCTGCCTGTGCTGCTGGGCTGGGGGGGGGCTGGGGGAGGGGCTTGGTGGGATGGTGCTCACTGCCCTTCCCCCACAGCCTCCGGCCCCTGGACGTGGAGTTCATGAGAGCCCTGCACCAGCGGGTGAACATCGTGCCGGTGCTGGCCAAGGCTGACACCCTGACCCCTGCCGAGGTGGAGCGCATGAAGAGCAAAGTACGGGGAGGCTGGCACAGCCTGAAGCCATCTCAGTGGGTCCCTGGTGATGGGGGTGCCCTGGGGCTGGGGTCCCCCGCTCAGCTGGGGGCTCTCTCCAACCCCTGCCTGGACTTTGCCATGGAGCATCCTCCATGCTCGCAGCACTGTAGAGGACCATGTTGCCCATGTGGCTACCAAGGACATGTCTCCCTGGTGCTCAGCTAGGGACTGGAAGGGTGCAGGGGGGTGTCCGTGACATCTAGTCTCAGGGGTTCCTGCAGGGGATAGGGTTTTGTGGGTCCTTGGGGGAGACTGGCACTGTGTGGTGCTTCCCACCCCTTTTCCGAGGGCCGGAACTGTGCCCTCAGCAGGGCCGTCTGCCTCCAGATCCGGGAGGAGATCGACCACTATGGCATCCGCATCTACCAGTTCCCCGAGTGTGACTCGGATGAGGATGAGGAGTTCAAGCTTCAGGACCAGGCACTGAAGGTGGGTCATAGAATCATAGAATGGTTTGGGTTAGAAGGGACCTTTAAAGCTCATCTAGTCCAACGCCCCTGCAAAGGGTCGGGTTCCTCCAGCTCCATCCTTGGGGGGGGCAGAACCCCATGGCTGGGAGGACATCTCATTCTGGGGTACCCTTGGGACTCTTTGGGGCCACACAAGCCCTCTGGCAGCCCCAGGATGGTGGGGTTACTACCTATCACACTACCCAGGCACATCACCAAGACCCCACAGGTGCCACCTGCAGATTGGTAGGATGGGGCTGGGGTGGAGAAACCCATGCCATGACTGCTGCTGTCCCACCTAGGGTGCTCCATAGCCAGGGCTCCCCGGGTATCTGGGTAAATGGGTGCTGGATATGGCTGAAGAGATGTGTGTGGAGGGATATGGGCCACAGTGGGCAGGACCGAGCCCTGCTAACCCCTGCCGTCCTCTTGCAGGAGAGCATCCCCTTCGCCGTCATCGGCAGCAACACGGTTGTAGAGGCCAAAGGCCGGCGTGTCCGTGGGCGCCTCTACCCCTGGGGCATCGTGGAAGGTAAAGCTGGGCCGTGTTGCCAGCATCCCACCAGCCCTGAGGGGATGGGGACATCGCGTGCTCCATCTCCACGCTGCTCAGCCTGGGCGTGCTTAGGGGGATGGGGGGGCTGGCTGTGGCCCCCTGACCCCAGGCTCCCCTGCAGTGGAGAACCCATCCCACTGTGACTTCGTGAAGCTGCGGACAATGCTGGTGAGGACCCACATGCAGGACCTCAAGGACGTGACGCGGGAAACCCACTATGAGAACTACCGCACGCAGTGCATCCAGAGCATGACCCGCATGGTGGTGAAGGAGAGGAACCGCAAGTACGGGGCTGGGAGTGGGGTGCCAGGCTGAAGGGGGGTGGGGGGGAGCGTCTCCTCTCTTAGGGGTGACCCCAGCCCATTGCAAGTGGTGATCTCAGGGGGTTGGGGTTGTCTGTGGGTCCATGCCAGGCATCATGGTGGGCTGGGAAAGGAATCCTTGGCAGCATGGTGGGGTGCCCTGGTGCAGCGGGCAGCCCTTCCCATGCCATTGGGCTGGGGCTGGCTGGGAGGGGATGCTCCGGCAGCAAGGGGACCCAAGGCTGGGTCTGTCTTAGGGGGGATGCTCAAGCAGTGATGAGGACACGGTGTCCCCCCAGGGCTGGTGCTGTCTGGCAGGGTGGGGGGAAATGCTCTGGCAGTGAAGGGGACCCTGCATCCCCCTGGGGCCAGCTGGGGGGCAATGCTCCATCGGTGAGGGGGACCCTGTGTGTCCTGCTGGGCTGGGTCTGTCTCAGTGGGGATGCTCCAGCAGTCAAGGGGACTCTGCGTCCCCCCAGGACTGGGGGGGATGCTCTAGCGGTGAGGGGGACCCTGTGTCCCTGCAGGCTTTGGGGCTGGAGCGGGAGCTAAGCAAGCAGCCAGTGCTGGGGCTTTGCCACTGGTACTAGCTGGATTCATGGCACTCGCATCCCCTTTAGCCACCCCAAGATGCTGCAGGGAGCCCCCCAAAGCAGGGTCCCTGGTGGGACCCTCTAGCCAGGGTGCTGGAGTGGTGTGGGAGCAAGTGGGTCGTGGGGGGCTGAAGCAGCGGTGCCAGTGGGAGGGGCTGGCAGTGACTATAGGTGCCTCTAAGATGGTCTCTCCATATGTGCTGCTGGAGAAGGCAGCATCCCTCCGTGCTGAGGCTGTGCTGTGCCGACTGCTCTGCTGACTGAGCCAGGATCCAGCCGGGGCCACATTGGGCCCCCGCTGCCCTCCTCTCCCTGCCCATCCCCCTGGTCCCTATATAAAGTACTTGCTGGTACCCAACGCTGTCTTGGTCCTTCTGTGCCCACGCAAGGGCCAGGCAGCCGATCTCGGGGAGAGCTGGCCCTGTGGCCACCCACCTGTTGCCCACACAAGTTGCCCTTGGGGTGCCGGCACCACCAGCGGTGCCGGGAGGACGCTGTGTGCCAGTAGCATCACCCCAGCTCACCCAGGCAAGGTGTGGTTGGGGGGACATGTCACTGTTTGGTGGCACCTAGCTTTTTCCCAGCCAAAAGCTGCCCAAGGAAAGAGCTGCAGGCTGGCACCCCTATCCTACTGCCATCCCAGGGGCAATGTGATTTTGGGGTGCAGGAGGCAGCGGTAGGCAGGCCTGCTGCCTTTTCTAGGGAGGCAGGTTTTCCTGGGCTGGTGAAACTGCTTGACCCATTGCCAGTGCCTGGCTCAAACCTTGTCTTGCTGCCAGGGATAGAAGGAGCTTGACGTGCTCTCCCCTGGGTCCTCCCATGGCGAGGAGTCGTGACAACGGGCAGCGACTTCCAAAGCAGCTTAAAACGTGGCCAAAACCCATATCCTTGCTGTGGCATGCTGACACAGCCCCCTCATCACAATGGACCCCACGTGGCAGGGGTGGCCCAGCCCACCCGTGCAACATCCGCCGTGTCCATCACTCCTTTGCATGCGGAGGGGCTGCACCAGCTGTGGCATGTGGCGGTGGCACGTGGCAGCATGCGTGACCCCTGCCAGCCGCATTGGCAGTGTCCCAGCCATGTCGTCACCCACTGGGGTAGCACGTGGCATCCACAGGGACCCAGCTGGGATTGCTGGTCCCTCCCCATAGCCATTGGCATGGGAGAAGCCATCGATTCGGCTGGCTGTGGTCCTGTGTGGTGGGGTAGCCCCAGGTGGACGCCCACAGCTCCCTCCAGTAGGGATGGGCTTGAATGGGAGCTGATGCTCGGGAAAAGGGGTGCAGAGCATCCCTGGGGCTGGATGGGCTGTGGGGTGCTCAGGGAGCCTGTCCTGCAGTGGGGCTGTGGCTGTGGGAGAGAAGGGAGATGCCGAGTTTATGATGTTTTAAAGCAGCAGAGAAAATATTGGGCAAGGAGAGCCTGACCCTAGCTTGAAGCACCCAGGCAGGGCTCTGTGCTCTGGGGGGTCCCTGGCACCCTTGTTGTGGTGGTGCCTCCCTGGGTCCCCCCAAACTGGTTTGAAGCAGGTTGGGGGTGCTGGGTTTTGGGGGATGCTTGGAGCTGCCCATGTTTCCCCCCACTGGGAAAAGGGCCAAGCACAGCCCTGGCCAGGGGGGCTCAGTGTCTGTGCAGGCAGGTGGTGGGTATCTGCAAGGTTCGGGGTCTCCAGGCCTGCAGACACCCATGGGGGAATGTCCCCGTGGGGAGCCAGGAGGGCTGTGGCAGCACCCTCACCTCCTCTCTCTGCCCACAGCAAGCTGACGCGAGAGAGCGGGACGGATTTCCCCATCCCTGTCATCCCCCCGGTGCCAGACGCGGAGACAGAGAAGCTCATCCGGGAGAAGGATGAGGAGGTGAGTGTGGGGGAAGGCCGAGCCCCCTCTGCCCCCAGTCTCCCCGCCATGTCCCCAGCCCCAGCAATGGCACAGCTGCGAGAGGCCACCCTTCCTGCAGCTGCTGCCCCTTAGGCCATGGTGAGGAGGTGTTGGAGGGGCATCAGACGGTTCCCCCCCACTCCGCCCACTGTTCTCAGTGATTCCAATCTGCTTGGGGTGCTTGACCCAAATACGTTTGCAAGGGAGCTGGCATGGCTGGGGGGTGCCAGCACCCCCCCATGATCCCTGCTCTGTTACCTTCCAGCTGCGGCGGATGCAAGAGATGCTCCAGAAGATCCAGAAGCAGATGAAGGACTCGCAGTAGCCCCTTTTTCCTCCTCCTCCTCACTGGCCCAGATCAGAAGTGTTTACATCACGCTCCATCCTGCCCCAGCCCCACTGCGAGACTTGGTACCAACACCGCACCCGCCACCTTAAGCTGCTGCGGTATCGCCTTATCCAACCGGCCAGCGCCCATCCCATGGGCACAGCTAGGAGACAGGGCACCCAGCCTGGGGGTCCCCTGTCCCAGCTAGATTGCTGCCCTGGCCCTGCCCCAGGCTGGGGACAGCTTTGTCCCCCGAGCTTTGGCTTTCCCTGTTTCCCCCGCAGCTCTGGGGAGAGCCACCGGCCAGCCTGCTCCCCATGTCATGTCCCTTGTCCCTGTGTCACCTTGGGCTGCCTGCTTACAGCCTTTACACTCAGCTTGGCCCTGGCTTAAGGGAAGAGGAAAGGGGGGGACTGGTCCCAGCCTCCCCAAAGCCCCAGCTGCCCTGCTGTGGGGGACAGGGTTGCTCCTCCCTGGCCTTGGCTGGCATGGAGGGACAGCAGTGCCTAGGGACCGCAGGTGACCAAGGGGATGGAGGGGCAGCCGCCATCCTGGCCAGGGTGGCAGCCAGCACTCAGACCCTTGGCTGCCTCCATGCCAGCACCGGTACAAGGAGGGACTGAAGGTGCCCAGCCCTGTGTCCTTGGCAGGGACCCTGTCCCCACCCAGCGTCATCCCTTGGGAGCACCCCATGTCCCCAGGCGGTGGGGAGGGCCATGGCATGGGGAGTATTGGTGAATCACAGTCCCCAGAGAAAGTCCCTTGAACCCCAAATCAGATGCTGGGTCCCCAGTCTGGCCCCCTGGATATTGGCTCTGTAATGCAATAATGACTGTCTTGCACCTGCGGTGCTTCCTGACCCGTGGCAACAGCATCGTCTCTTGCTGGTGTTTCTGCTCCTGGTGCCACTTGCTTGTCTGTGGTGTCCCTCTGTGTCCCCAAGATGGCCCTGTCCCTGCTGCTTCCTGGCAGAGCATCACTGTGTGTCCCCCAAGGATGTCCCCATCCATGTTGCTTCCCAGCAAAGCACTGCTGTGTGTCCCCATATTCCCCCGTGATGTCCCCATTGGTGTTGCTGCCCTGCAGAGCACTGCAGAGCACTGCAGTGTCCCCCCACCCCGGCTGTCCCTTTCTGTGTTGCTTTCCCGCAGAGTACTGTGTTATGTGCCTGTGTCCCCCCAGGAAGTCCCCATCCCTGTTGCTGCCCTGCTGAGCACTGTGTTGTGTCCCCCCCAGGATGTCCCCATCTGCGTTGCTTCCTGGAAAAGCACCACTGTGTGTCCCCGGGCAAGCCCTGGCCTGCACATCCCCAGGCAGCGGCCGCAGGGCATCCCTGGGGAGATGGACCCGAACCCCCCCCAGCTCCCTGCTCCCCTCTGGGTATGGGGAAAGACAAAAGGGGATGGCAAAGCTGCAGGGTGGAGGCAGAACTGGGAGCAGTGGGATCACTGGGAGCTTGCTGGCATGGGGACACATCCCCTCCCCAGCAGGGCCACCCAAGCCGGGGTTCCCTGTGTGGGTTCACCCCTGGGCAAGGGCTTTGCATCCAGGCAGCTTGGCTGATGGGGGCTGCATCCGGCCGAGGCTCAGGGTGGGTGCTGCAGGGTGCTGGGGCAGCGTCCGGCATGTGCCACAGTGTCCCCATGCCAGCCGGAGGGTCACTTGGCCCCCGTGGGCAGGGACCCCACAGGCAGGACCTCGCAGGGTGTATTAGCGCTTTCCTTTTTTTAATCTTGCTATTTTCTTACAGAAGTACCTACCTTCGCATGATGGTCATAGAGGCATTTATTAAAGGATAAGCAGAGTATAGGTTTATAAATTCTTATAGAGCTAGTGGAAATATTTTTATCCCTCCACAACTGTTCTCAATAAATACGGCTGACCCAGCTTGTCTGCAACCCCGAGTCACTTCTGCACGGGCAGTGGGCACCCCTGGGCAGGTGAGGACAGGGCTGATGGTGGTCAGCCCAATGGCCACCTGCTCCTGGCTCCTGTTTCCCTGGCAAAGGCTCAAAATGGATATTGGGGTGTTTGTGCTGCATCCACAGGGGCACCCATCTTAGGGTAGGGTGGGAGAGCCCCGTGGGACCCAGCTCTGGGGATGGAGGCGACACAAGGATGAGGTTCCCCCCTGCCTGCTACTGGCTGGTCCCCCTCTCACGTGTTGCTTTGGGATCCCATGGCCCCGGGTGCTGTTGGTGCTGGGGCCATGATGAGAACTGGGGGGACAGAGCGGAGAGCCTGAGCCAGGGGATGGAATTGCCCTCCACATGCTGTCCCCGGGCATCCTCACACCCCCCACGGTGGGGTGAGCCCTGCCGGCAGACACTGCGGGCACTTGGCGTGGCTGGGCCTCCCCTGCGAGTACCAACGCCCCGTACCCCAGTTTGGCTTCACCAGGAGCTGGCGGGATGAAGGGGTAGGAGGGGTGGGCAGAGTGGCACCAGGATGGGTGAGCTGTGTCTCTGCCTGCCTTCCAGTGGGCATCATCCACCTGCACCCCCTTATCCCACCCTGCTACCCTCCCCTGCAACCCCCCTTGCACCCCACTATCCTCCATACAGTGCCCAGTCCAGCACAGGGTGGGGGTGCTCGATGGCTTTCCCTGGGCCCCCCCAAATCCTGCTGTGAACCAGCAGATCCTGGCACAGTCCAGCCCTGCTGGGTCTGGCGGAGGGGGGGGGGGTGCACAGGAGCAGGGAGCCGGCAGTTTGGGAGGGCACCCGCACTCATGCAGGCTTGGCCCCAGCCCAGGGCAGTGTGTTGGGGTGATCCTGTGTCCCCTGCCATGACACCCAGCAGCAGCCATCATGCACATGGCACAGGGCTGTACATGTCCGCCTGCACCCTGCGGGGCTGGGCTGTGGCATGCTGGGGGAAGCAAATGCCCATGCCATGCCATGCCATGCCATGCCATGCCATGCCATCCATCCATGTACATCCCTGTCCCTGATGCCTTAATAAACCTGAGCACCCTCACCTGGGCCCCACCCACACCCTTGACACCCTGTTTAAGCTCAGCAGCCCCTGTACCGTGGGTGTGCTTGGCCCAGCCCTGTCCTCTCTGCCTGTTCACCTGCTTGTAGGGTTTCCTGCCTTCCCCTTAGGTGTTGTTTTATTTCCACCCGATGGTTGCTGGATGTGGGTGGGACCTGCTGCTGTGGCCTCGCTTGCCACCCTGGGATGGTGGGTGCTGGGGCCACCCACAGCCCCCCCAGCTTGTTTGGTGAGCAGAGCACCCTGTGCTCCTTGCCGTTCACCCCATGGGTAGGAAGCCTGTGGTGGAGGGGGGGAATGACTGGAAAACTAGCCTTCCCACTCTGGGGGCACCCCCAGTCCTTTATGGCCCCCTTCTGTGCACTGTAGTTTCTCCCCATCCTTCTTCCTCAGCACACCCTCCCTCTGGTCTCTCTGATTCTAAACATCATCAACTCCTGTGCTCCCCTCTACTGGCACTCAACCCCCCCCTCATATCCCTGCCTGGCCCTGTCCAGGTACCCCCCATTCCTCTTTACCCCCATACCCCAGTCAGCTCTGTTCCCCTCTGCAGGGCTTTGCTCCTATCTGGTCCCCCCCCCTGCCACTCCCCATGCTCGAACAGCTCTACCCCCCACCGAGCACCTTCAGCTCAGCTCTGGTCCCTCTGTGCTCACTCACTCCCCCGTGTGACATCCCCTACACCCTCCGATCCCCTTCCCCCTCCCGATATGTGCCTGGATCTTCTCTGGACCCCTCTGCTTGCTGCCTCCAAGACCATCCCTGGGTTTCTGTGTCCCCCATTTTGGTCTGCTCCAAGCCCCTCCGGGGCCATCCAGACCCCTCTGCCCCCTACCTCTGCTCCCCATGTGGCAGAACGGCCTGCAAGGGCAGGGAGATCTCAGGCAGGCTTTGTTCCCGTCTTCCCCATGGATGGAACCCTGCCCCGTGGTCTCACAGGGAAGGGAGCCCAGAAAGGGGCTCTGCTTTCAGCTGCTTCCTCGGCTGCTTCTGGTCACCTGCGGCATGGCCAGGCTGGGACGAGCGCCAGCTGCCTCCTTCCGGAGGTAAGATCGAGCTGGTCAGGCCAGCGCGGAGGTTTTGGCAGTCACTCTCCTCCTTGCTTGTGTTCTTCAGATGACCTGAACCACAGAGCACAAAATACTTCCATCAATATTTCTCTCAGATGTTGGTGTCAGAGCCAGGGAACTCCTGAGTGAGAGCTACGCCCATCCCCGTGCCGTCATTTATCCCCATGTGGATGGCGAAAGCCTGTTAAGTGTGTGGTTGTGTTATTTTTCTCTGCTAAAGTGGCTGAAGCACTTCAAAGAGGTGCCCCAGATGTCCTTGGCAGAGAGCTAAGGCCAGGCTCCGCGTTTCTGTGGTCTCTGCATCACCCAAGACATACCAGTTTTGGTTCTCTACCAAGCTGAGTGGTGCAGTCGATACGCTGGAGGGAAGGGCTGGCATCCAGAGGGACCTGGACAGGCTGGAGGAGTGGGTCCGTGTGAATCTCATGAAGTTCAACCAGGCCAAGTGGAAGGTCCTGCACCTGGGCTAGGGCAGTCCCCAGAACCAGCACAGACTGGGGCATGGATGGATGGAGAAGGACTGGGGGATACTGGTGGGTGCAAAATGGGACATGAGCTGGCAATGTGGGCTTGCAGCCCAGAAAGCCAGGTGGCTCCTGGGCTGCATCACCAGCAGCGTGGCCAGCAGGTCGAGGGAGGGGATGCTCCCCCTCTGCTCCGCTCTCCTCAGACCCCCCTGGAGCACTGCGACCAGCTCTGGGGTCCCCAGCACAAGACACACATGGACCTGCTAGAGAGGGTCCAGAGGAGGTCACCAAAATGGTCCAAGGGATGGGACACCTCTGCTATGGAGAAAAGCTGCCTTGTGGGGAGCTGCCAACCCCATCCACCTTCTCCCCTTGCTGTGGGTTGGAGCTGGGGCAGGAAATGCCCCCCATGGGGTCCTTCCCTCCTTTACCAGCGCTGCCTCAGTCCCACCTTGCACCCTCCTTCATTTTACAAAGATGCTGAAACCCACCTGTGGCTAGTGATGCCAGTATAGGCTATTTATTGGGCCAAAAATCACCATCACAAACATTAACCCTCTTAATATCAACACGGAAATGGAAAATGTTTGTGCTTCCTTGGGTGGAAGCAGCAATTGCCCCAAAGGCTAGGATGTGTGAACCTGCCTCCTCCTGAATCCTACCCTTGCAGCTCCCAGCACTCCAAGACAGACTCCCACGTTGGTGGCCCTGCCTGCACCTCCCTTCCCAAAACAGCCAACAGAGCCTCTTGTTTTGGCCCCAATTTAGCCTGGTGCCCCTTCTCTCTGGAGGATAAAACCCAGTGCTGAGGCTCTGGTGACAGTCCCAGCCTGTGCCTACCCTTCATTGTGCTTCATTCCATGTGATTTTGATCACGTCTTTAAAAATAAAAAACCCCAAATCCACTCAAACCCAGCCTTCCCTGGGCAGAGATATTTCCATGTGGTGAATGCTCCAATGCAAATTCTCCAACGTCCTATTTTAGGTTTCTCGCCAGCGCCAGCACTGGCTGCAGACATCTGCGCTGGAGCTCCCGTCAAGCCTTTGGCAGCAATTGTGGTGGAAAGAAGTAAGGGTTTCTCAGGGCACAAAAGGAAATCTCTCCCTTCCTTCCCTGGGCTGTGCCACCCCATGCCTGCCACCTAGTGAAACCCCAACTGGCATCAGACCTTCCTTTCCTTCCCTGTATTTATTCATTTATTCCTTATATTATTTATTATATTTTCCCCTATCGGCAGGCCCTGTGCAGCCCCACCTCTTTTTCCAGCATTTGGGGACGTGTGCATGGGGTGAACCCCAGCTTGGGGACCCCCCCCGTGTGGCTCTCCTGCCCCATGGTCTCCGTGGGGTGGGGGCAGTGCCCTACTGTGCCCCACGCCATTCCCCTGCCCGTTGCAGGCAGGTTGCCCCAGGCAGGGAGGTCCCATATGGCTCAGGGGTCACTTTGGCAGGAGGATGCCTGAGTGCTGTTCCTGACCCTACTGCTGCCTCCCTGGGGCACCTGTGGTTGGCTGGTTTTTAATCCAGAAACCAAGGCACTGCCTCTGGTTTCTTCCCACTCTCTCTTGTGCCTCTTTGCCACTTGTCACATCCATTTCCACCACCGCCTCTCCTGGGTCTGGGTAAGGCAGCAGCAGTCAGTCTGATTGCATGCAGCGCTGCCTGCTCTGTTGGGAGCAGGCGGCGTGGCTGTGAGCTGCTGGCTGATGAGATGACATGCCTTCCCCTCACCTTGCAGATGTGATGAGGATTTGGGATGCTGTGTCTGAATGCATTCAGCGAATGCTCATGATGAAGCAGGTAGCCTTTGTATCCTCCGCTCACAACTTGATGATTTCAGTAGACCTGAAACCCCTATGCTATTGCATGCCATTGCTCTTCCCCTCCTTTAAAGGCAGCTAAAACATTCCAGAATTACCTTGCAGCTGGCAAATGGGCTACGGACTAGATTCTCCATCCAGCTCTAGCAGAGAGAATTCTTCAACACATTTTGTGGCTTCTCTGTTCCCCACAGCTAGAGTGGAAAGACCAGACCAAGAGCTTGAAACATTTTTCAGGGTTTATCCCAAATGATGGGAACCCCTGGTCTAGCTGAGGGATGTTGGCTCTGCTGTTCAACAAATACCTTTTAGAGGCTGAAGAGGAAGGAGAGGAAACACCTCAGCATATGGAGGTCTTCCCCAAAGCTTTTCAGTGTCTCTTCTTGCTCCTCTGTACATCAGGGCAGGGCACAAGGGACAAAGCATCACCACCACGCTCTAAAAAGCCATTCTTCATTTCTACCATCCACAAAACACTTATTATTTGCTCCTTCTCGTCTCCTCGGCCTTCAGGCCACCAGAATACCTGGAACTGGGACATTCTCAATTGTTGACCAACAGACGTTGGATCTTGGATTCAGTGATGTCACTGCTGAGAGGTGGGTTTCTCAGCTACCTGAGACTTTGGCAGCTGTTTGTGGGCTCATCTCTGCTTAAGCCAGCATTCTTGGAAAGAGGAGACGTGAAAAATCTTTGTTTCCCCTTGCAGCATCTTTGCGGCATACACTCATTTCTGCATCACCAAGTGAGGAAGGGAAGCCCTTCAGAAGGTCCTGAGGACATCACAAGAGGAAACCACCCCCCACATAGCTAGGTGTATAAAGCTAGAGTCTCTCTTTGTTTTATCAACTGGATTCAAACCATTCATATTTATTCAGTGGTGTGGTGACTGTTGTCTAATAGACATGTCCTGGAGCTCCTGCTTCTAAGCCAATTGAGACAAAAATTGATGCTCCGTAGTTCTGCTGCACCAGACCTTGTAAAGGCAAACACCAGAGTTCATGCTGGCTCCTACAGCCTTGTTGGCAGCAGCCGTAGGCAGCCTTGAAAGAGAGAAGGGATGGATGGTTTGTACAAAAGCCCATGGATGGGCAGATTTTCCATGATTTCTGGTCAATACTGCCATCCTTGCAACTGTGTTGCCCCAGGGTGCCAGGGGTGCTCCAAGAGCCTGGTGGCCCCCTGCACCAAAAGCAGAGATGTCAAGTCAGCAGGAAGGGTGGTGTTGTGCAGGTATTTTGCTTCGTAATCACACCTATTTGAGCATAGCCTATCCAACATGGCCCGGCTAAGTTTCTTCAAACCCTGGTTGTGTTGAGCATGGACAGTTTCAGAGTGGCCCAGCACCATCCACCCATGCCGTCTGCTTGGCCCCATGGTTTGCAGAGTGTTTTCAGATTGCTGCTGCCATGGCTGGGCAGCTCCACACAGCAGAGAACTCCCTGATCCAGACCTCAGCACACACCCTGGCTGTGGTGGGCACGTGAGAACGGGACAGGGACAGGAGATAGATGGGTGTAATTATAGCATGGTCTTTAACTGCAGAAGAGCCCGCCTATATGGCTATCAATTCTGGGAAGCGCCATTAGATGTGTTCACTGGCACACTATGTTATTTCTGGAGCTTCCTTTAAAAAACACAAGTTGTGCTGTATTTTGGCAATATAATCCCCATACCTGTAGTCACGCAAAACCCACCAAGAACATTTGGTGTGACCTGCCAGTCTGCTGAGAAGCTTGGCAGAAACAGCCGTTCCTTCCCCCCGATGATGATGTCACAAGTGATGTCAGCATGAAGCACAGGGACCAAGTAGAAATGACAGCAAAAGCTTGGTCTGATGCTGATGTCCCCCTGCAGAAGTGGATGAGGTGCCACTCTCTTGGGTCTCCAGCTAGGACTACAGGTCCCTGGCAGAGGCCCTCAGCGTTGGCTGTACTTGGGGAAACAGCACCATCTATTTGCAGTGTTGTTTTACAAGTGCCTTTGTAGAGAAGACAATGTGGCTTCCACGGTTGGGTGTCTGTGACCCATCAGCAGGGCTGGGGATCCCATCCTGGAGCCAAAGGCTTGGTGTAGGATCCTCTCCTGTCCTAGGTCACGTTGGGTTAGACCTTACCTCCAGGCACCTCCCTGCAGCCCCAAAGTAACATCTGACGTTTGCTCTCAGTTTAGGGTTATGAGTACGAGTCGCACAACATGTGTGAGGGCACCAGGGGAGGGAAGAGGCACAAAGGGTCCACAGGCAGGTCAGACAGCCCCAGGCTAGGGGCTTCATCTCAGATTTGGATCTCCCTTTCCAAGGCAGGGTCTGCCCTTCCACTCCCACGCACAGACATGAAGACGCCTACCCTGAGGTCCCACACCTGTACAGGTCTTAGCCCCTGCCCCACGTTTCCCCACAGCTGCCTCAGACAGATGCTAGCCCATTGGGGTCCCAGAGCTGTCTGGGGGAGGCAGAGGTTCCAGGAAGGTGTTGGCCCCACAGGACCAAGGGGGAGAAAGCCAGCCTGCCCCCAGGTTTGCTGTCCCCACCTCAGCCCTTCCCCACCTCTGCGGGGACAGCAGCTGGGTGAGGGGCAGGGGTTTGGGGCTGCCTCCAAACCCAGCTCAGCACCTCTCAGGGTTTGACCCCCATGTGTTCCGGGTGACAGAAGTGACCCAGGACCCCCCGTTCCAGCTTTACCATAGGCTTGGGAGGAGTGAAAAAGATCTGCTCTATTAAACCTGCTGGAAAAAGGGTACAAGGGGTGGTCGGTGGCATCCAAAGCACAACAGATGGTCTGGGGCATCCAAAGCTCTCGTGAAGCAACCACTACTTTTTCTTGCCACTTTTCTTCTTGCTTTCGATCAGGTGCAGCCCCTGCTTCTTGATGTCTTCCCGAGTGAGGACAAGGCCATAGTCTTTGTCAGCAAAATCAAAGGGGTCTGGAGGAGACAGTGGAGAGGAGTGGGCTGGGGAGGGTCTGCAGGGCCACCTGTGCTGTGCCTGTGTCCCTGGGAAGAGCTAGCATGTTTTGGAGGGCTGGTGGCATCCTGGAGAGCCCTCATGCCAAGCCCTCAGGCACAGGCACTGCCAAATTGACTCTTTTACCCCAGCATCCCAGGGTGACCTGCAGGACCTGGTGATGCCACTGCTGTGGCCCATCTTCAACACTGCTGGGGCTTCCCATAAAGGTCTGGAGCTATGGGATGGTGGGTACAGCTCACAGTTTGTTAGAAAAAGGTGCCAAAAGCTCATTGTCTCCTCCAAGAGCATCCTATAGGAGGAGGCCACAGGCAGAGTCAAGCACTGGTTATTCTTCACAACCAGGTGATTCTGAAGACAAGGGTCTCCTTCCTTGCTCCACTGCATCTCTCCTTCCTGCAGTGGCTCAACACTGACCACCCCACCAGCTGCCTTTGTTCTCCCACATCCCCACCTAAAATCACCACCCACACTCAAAGCCTTGGAGACAGCCAAGGTCAGTCCCAAGGTTGGGAGGCAATTCATGGGTTGGGGTCTGCTGGGACAGTGGGAGACAGGCAAGGAGGCTCAGAAATCCCAGTGGGCAGGGGCTAGGACAGTTGCTGTGGGACATGACCGTGCTGTGCTCTCCTACCTTGGACCCTACTGCCTATGTCCTCAAAGGAAATCTTCAGGTTCTGTGGATCATTCATGATTGTTTTCTCTAGAAGATTTCTGACCTTCACAAAAGTCTGTAAAAGACACTCTGGGTTAATTGCTGAAGGGGAGGTGCATGTTACAACCCAAGGGGTGCCCCACCTCAATGTCCCCCTGGAGGGGACACCCTGTAGTGCCCAGTGCCACCTAGGACTGAGCTGCTCCATGGCTCTTCCCTGGGGCCACCTCCATCCTCCCAGCTGGGAGGACAGCTTCTGTTGGACCATCCAGGAGAGCCCCATATGGGTCCCAAAGACCACATCAGGGATGGAGCCCCCAAGCACCTCATTGTCCTCGTCAGGGCTGTGACTGTGGGAGGGCAGGTTGGCCACCCGCTGCACCAGGTACTGCAGCTTCTGCTCACAGTGCTGGAGCTTCTCCTCCACTCCCCTGGCCTTGAAAGAATCATCCTGGGGTCAGAGAGAGAACAACCACCTTGGTGGGGAAAATGAGCCACTTGGGATGACGGTGGCTGCACCAAGTGTCACTGCGCTGTGCCATTGCACCACCAAGCACTGGCCGGGGCTGTGCTCATCCCAGTGCCACGTGGGTACCTGGCCAGGCACGGTGATGCCATGCAAACGGACAAAGAGGTTGTCGATGCCGTTCTCAAACTCGAGCAGGAGCTCCTGGCTCCTCAGCATCTGCGCTCGCATCTGCTCCAGCCGAGCCTCTTCCCACTGCAGGTTCATCCTCAGCTCCTCCTCCAGCATCCTGGAGCCAACCACATTCACATTCATACAACTGCATAGGGGTGCAGAGACACCCCAAATCTGTTGCAAAAGCTGCTCAGGTTGCAGAGCAGAGATGCTGCCTGCAGCCCAACCCCATGCTGCTGGTACCACTTCCCATGCCAGGCAATGAGCAAGGGTCCTCCTGCTGCCACAGCAGGAGCTTTGGGAGCACCCTGCTCAGAAAAACTCCCTGTGCAGGAGGGGTGGGCGGCTCATGTCCCGCCCCCCCCGCCCCAAGGGTGATGGCCCGGTTGGCATGACTGTCCCAAGGCTAGTAGCACCTGATTGTGTTGGGGGGCTGGCGAAACTTCAGCTCAGCCTGCTTCAGCTCCAGCTCCTTCAGTGTCTCCTTCAGTGCCTGCTTCTTCTCCTTGCACTCCTTGACGTACTGCTCCAGGTCCACTGAGGACTTCTGCTGTGCCAGGAGCCTGCTGGGGATGTCCTGGCCAGGGGAGAGCATGAGGACTCAGCCCACGGCACTCCTGCAAGGTACAGGATCCAGGCCGTGGCCTCGGGGAGGTTTCTGCACCATGGACTGCTGCAAGCTCACGTCATGGAGAAAAGCAGCTCCATCCCTGCCCACACAAGAGGGGCTTTGGGGGGCTCCAGGGGCAGAGGAGAGCAGATAACCCCGCAATGAAACAAGGCGAGCAGAGAGGTCTCAGCTCCCCAGGGCTTGAGCAGCCCCAGGTTTTACCAGATGTGAGTTTTTACATTACCCAGAGGCGGGAACACTGCACCGCAGCCCTGGCTTTCTCTATCTTCTCGGTCACCAGGGCCTCGCGCTCCATCTGGGACTTGGTGGCCTCCAGTTTGGTGCCTGGGGTGGGAGGGAAGCAGCAGGGAAGCACAGGATGGCCTGTGGCTGCACCCATGTCCCACCCCCGTGCACCCTGACAGGCACTCACCCACCAGTGGGTCCTGTGGGAGCAGGTTCGGGAAGTCCATGGCGAGCTCGTACCTGGCTTGCTGCAAGGACATTCATTGTCACCCCTTGATCTGCTGGCACCCTGGGGGAGCTGGCCCTGCAGCCCACCCCACTCACGGGGGGCTCAGCACTGATGCCTGCCATCTGCCTGCAGCCCTGCCTGTGCCGGGTCCCCCCAGCTCACCACTCTCAGGTGCCTTTCGCTTGCTTCCTTGAGCCAGTGTCTGTCGATGTGTACCTTCTGGGAGGCCAGGGAGCGGTACCTGAACTCTCTCTCTGCAAGGAACTGGGTTTCCATCTTGGCCATGTCCTCCTGGAACATATCAGAGAAGGGAGAAGTGGCTGCCAAAGCCAGAATGGACCTTTGTGATCCAGCTGAGCTTCTGGGATGGCCAGAGTCAAAAATGACACCCCCTGTGTAAACAGGCTGGGAAGAAAACTGGGCAAGGAGGGCTGGAAGATGAAGCATGCTGCCTTCACCATGACTGGTGCCCCAGGGCAACCTGGCCCAAGAGTGAGACCCGGGAGAAGATATGGAGGCATCTGGGTACTGTGGACAAGCCCAGCTCACTCTCTTTTGCTCTTTATTGCAGGAAGACTCACTAGCCCATGCACATGGTGCCATCTGTGGGCTCTGGAGGGTGGCAAAGGGCCCCGAGGTGACCCGGACCATCTCACCTTGGTTAAATCAGCGGCTTTGAGGGCATCCAAGGCCATGAGCTCCATGTCTTCCAGCTCTCCATGGTACAGCTCGGCCATCCTGCACAGGAGGTCAAGGTGCAGAGGCAGGTCGGCCAGCTCCTGGGACAGAGGGAACCACAGCACGTCATCCCACCGAGACCCAGGGATTCCCTGCACTGTGGGGGGATGGAGAGGAGAAGGAGGACCTCGCTGATTCAGGAGGGTGTCCCACCAGCGCAGCCCCTTGACACCAGTTCAGCCCCTTCAGCTCCCTGCCTTTGCAGGGGAAGCGGGCGGGATGATGGCACGGTGAGGAGGAGCTCACCTTCCTCAGCACATCCCGCACCGCCAGGTACAGAGCAGTCACCTTCTGTCCAGCGTGGACTTTTGTGAGCATCTTCTCAATGTTGTTCTCCAGCTGGTGAACCACCTGGGGCAGAGACGAGGCAGGGTACATGGGGTGACCCCGTGTACCAAGGCCAGCACCCACCCGGGGGGTGCAGGGGTTGGATTAAAACTCCCTGCGGGTGCTGCCACCCCAGGAAGGGGTCCTGGGTACCTGCACCTGCGCCTGGTGCCGCTTGTCATCCATCC
The DNA here is from genome assembly GCF_026419915.1 of Harpia harpyja. Lineage (NCBI taxonomy): Eukaryota > Metazoa > Chordata > Aves > Accipitriformes > Accipitridae > Harpia > Harpia harpyja. Next base: position 12,385,927 of record NC_068951.1, on the reverse strand, counting down.
TGGTATCCTGCAGCTGCTGCAGCTGCCTCTTCAGCTCATCCCGGGCTCGGCTCCGCTGCCTCAGCTGGTACAGCAGCATGTTGCACGTGTTCACCTGGTCATAGATTTCAGCCCGGAGCTTCTCCTGGGCCACCTGGATGGGCATGCGAACATTCGCCAGGCTGGAGGCAGGGCTTGCTGGGCACCCATGGGACAAGGGGGTCCTGCCTGGAAAACTCCCCCCAAGGCAGAGCTGGGGACGCTGGGATGTTGTTCCAGGACATCGTCACTCCCTTGCCAGGACAGGGTCTGGAGAGCTTTGCTCTGGGGGGCTGGTGGGGGTAAGGCAGAGGTGAGCATCTGCTGATGGCAATGGTGGGTTGGGCTTAGGGACTCTGCATAACACAGACCCAGAGCTGGGTGTCAATAAAATCGATCAGTGCCCCAGATTTGGATGCTGGCGGAGAGCGGCAGCACCTCTCTGTCCCTGCAAGAGGCCCCTGGGCAAAGGCAGCTGCGCGGGGCCAGCGCATCTATCTCCACAGGCTGATAACCAGGTCATAACCTTGGGAGAGGCAGTGAAGGGCAGAGACAGCATCCCTCTCCCAGGGATGCAGCTGGACCCCGCAGGAACCCGGGCAGCTGCGGGGACAGACAGGGTGGGACGGCCAGGAGCTCTGCTGGGGCAGAGGATCTGCTCAGGGACCTAAAGGAGGGCCTGCACAGATGGGTCCTGCAGTGGAAAGGGACCCATGGGACCACACATGAACACCCTGTGTCTTGCCACACCAGCCCTGTGGACCCACAGGGGCAGCCTGTGCCCGCCGGACCCTGCCGTTACCTCCACCGTCTTCCTGGCCAAAGTGATGCCCAAGTGCTTCTGCGCTCTGCAAGCCTCAGAAACGGTGAGCTTGTTGCACTGTGGGCAGGAGAGGGGCAGAGACAGAACATCACTGCCAGCCTGGGGACAGTCACATCCCAATGCGGCCCTGCGCTGCCTGCTCTTGGAGAGGACTGGTGAAGGAGCTGGCTCTGCAGGGCCAGCACCAGGCAGGGGTACAGCAGATGGGACCTGCCGGTACCTTCTGAACAATGCCCAGGGCACGGACGTCCTCCTGCACTGCCTCACGCAGGCGGGGGAGCAGCTCTCTGTTCTGACCAAGCTTTTCCTCCCATGACTGCGTGAAAAACTTCCTCCCTTGCTCTGGAGGACATTAAGCTGCTGTTGGTAACATGCAGGATGATGCGGGGACCAAGAGCCCCCTACCCTCCCCGGGCTGTCCCCGCGAAGCCAAAGGGGCAGCACCTTGCAAGGTGATGATGGTGTGCAGCTCCTGGATGTGCTGGCTGAGGTTTGCCTTCCGGCCCTGCGCAGCACCGGCACTCCTGCCTCGGCCCTCCAGCCCCGCTGCGTGTGTGGCAGCCATGGCGGCTCCACTGCCTAGTGGGGATGTCGCCGGGCTGTGACCACGCACGGAACCGTCGCCGTGGCACCTCCAACTGCCGCACACTGCACACCTCCTGCTCGGCCACCACCTCCCGCTCGGCCATCACCGCCCACAACCCCTTCCTCTCCACTTCTGCGGGCAACAGGTTAATTAATAACCAATTACTGAGCTCTCTGAGGTAGCCAAAGGCAGGGCAGGTAGTGGGGATCCCAGCTCCCATCACTGTGGCTATGGCAGTTGCAACCCACCCAGGCCAGGGAGTCCTCCAAGCCCCACCAGAAACAGGGTGAGGACAATTCCAGGGAAAATACATGTACACTTACACTGAAACACACTACCAACGCTCTCCTGGAAGCTGCTGGCTTATTTCAGATGGCAAGAGGAGTCTATTACTCCCTAGATATGTAGCTTCAGAAATTTCAGTTAATTAGTCAGGAAACAGTTGTGCAGGAGTTACGCTCCTGTTGAAACAGGCAAGAACAAACCAGCTACCAATACTGGTATTTATTTTGATGCTTACCATATATTCTTGCTGAACTACAAATATGATGAGAAATGCAAGCATGTACATTTATTTGTTGATAAATAAAATCAAGCTCCCTCTACCAGGGAAAATCCTCAATGTTTGATTTGCAGAAAAACACTTTGTAAGGAAATTGCCTTCCTAGCACCAAGCTCGTAAATCAGCTTGAAGTTTCTGTAACTCAGGATCTTTAACCTGCAGCCATCCTATTGCGCTCTAGGTGTTGAGCATAGAACACAAAGAAATTACAGGACTGTGAAATCAAGTATTACTGACACAGTATCATCTGAGGCTCTTACTCAGTGTCTCATTTGCAGATTTATGAATTGCATGTTAGCGCTAATTGCCAGTGACAAGCTAAGTATCAACATTATCATCTTCAGTGCTTCATAAAGTGTGCATAAAGAGATGGCCGTTTGAAAAACAAGCAGTTAAGGGTTTGTACACATGAGGAATCTTGCCAATCTGTCCATAAATGCAGAGATCTCCACATTGAGGCTGTGTCCACATGGCAAATACAGTAATTATGCCACTAAACTTCCCTGGGCAGCATTTAAACACCATGGAAGATTACCTTGGGGGCAAGAGAAAGCATTTTAAAACGGATAAAATGGTTCAAGAATCTCCATTTCACTGGCTCTCAGCAGAACACAGACTCTATAGTGGCAAGTCCTTCCAAAATATTACTAAGGAAATTTAACCCAACCTTGCACAAGCTTGTCAACAGACTGCTGCAGAGATAAGCTTCCAAAAGGAAGCTTTAGATCTAGTCCCACAGGCCCCCTGCACTTGACAGGTCAAACCTTTCCTCCTCCAGCTGACTTCAACTCTCCCTGCTTAAATTCTAGAAAATTCACAACGTGTTAATGATACACAGGAAAAGGTCACGTCAAGAGTACAAACCAGAGCTCTGTTGAATTGTCATATAACAGACAGTCATGCGCTCTAAAAGCGAACAGCAAACAATGAACACAACACATGCTCACCTGGGAGAGAGGTCTAGTCGTTGTCTAGCCTGCAGCTCCTGACTTGCTGTGTACTATCAGCATGGAAACAGCTATGTAATTCTAAAGGTTCCTTAAATTCCTGCTGGTTTAGCTTTTAGTCACCCAAGCATATAATGCTTTGCCTGGTGGTTTGTAGTTTTAGTATCTCCTTCTCCAGTTGTTGTCCTCTCTTCCCCTCTTCTTTGAAATACCCAAGTTCAACTTAAAAGCATTTGTCTAACACAGCTGAAACAAGGTTTAACAGAATTATCAAGAACTATGTACTGTGCCTCAGGAGCTGGCTGGAAGTTCTGTGCATGTATTAGAAAGCAGCATAAAAAGACAGAAGATAAAGGACAGCTGCCAGAATTGTTCTCTATCGCACTAAAAAGAAAAGGGGCACATACAAACAGTTACCGCTAGGGAATTACAGCCCAACAAAAGCCTCTCTAGCTCAATGGCCAGAGGCGACCACTGCCTGTTCGAGATTAATTTTATCATGTGAACCTGAACAGCTCACAAGAGCAAGCTACCCCTTCAGCCTACAAAAAGCATCACCACAGCCAGAGATACCTCCTATACTATTAACAAAAATAATTATTTCTTTCTGTATCTATAATATATAAATAGATGATAATTAATTTTTATTAATGTAGCTAAATATATTTTACGAATAAGTTATTTGGAAAACATTTTTTCTACGTCAGCAAGTATCGTTACATCCAGCGAAGGAAATCTTTCAGAATGGTCCTTTAAAGTACTCTACTTATCAAGCAGCCAATTATGGAAGTCTAAGTCAGTTTTCATGCTGCCTAGAGATTGGTTTTTAGATATGATCCACACTTTGCACCTGTTTAGAAGTGAAAATGCAGCGCGCTCTTCTTAAGGTTCCTCTCCTCACATACAAACCCCACCCCTCAGTGACCTATGCAATCTTCCGCTCAACACTGACAACTTACAAGTAAAAATGATTGGCACCGTTATCAGTTAAACACTCTTCGATAGCAACTCTTAAAGTAAATCAAAGCCAGAGCAACTTCCGTATCACATCTTAACTCAATCCTCATTAGTGCAACTCTAACACAAAATGTTCCTACAGGCAAAGACATTTGTAAACCAAGCAAGTGTAAAATGATAAAAAAAACCACACCGCATGGAAAAATCCCAAAGGATTAGTGTCAGAAAATATTTGGCAGCAAGAGATTGGAAAAAACATGAAGGCCTAACAGAAGAGAGCGGCTAATGCCAGTCATTTTGTAGGATGTTGTTAAAGTAGAACTGCTGCAGGAAGGTTTTCATTATTCAAGCTTTTCATCTCCTTCCTCCACATCTTTCAGACTGAGCACTTCCAGTGTTCCTTTCCCTTTTGTCTCACTCCGGATCAGCTCATCAATCTCTCTGAAGCAGCCTGGGTCAATAAGGCACACCTGAAATGTTTCACATTTCATCAGTCAAGCAGTAATATTTGATTTTCATCAGCCCCTTTTCAAGGTCTAACATTAATTCTCATTAAAAAAAAAGATATTGTTTAGTTACTAAGAAGGACTTTGCAGGGTTGGTAAGCGATTTCTATCAAGTAATCTTTCCACAGAAGTTCTGCAGTTCCATTTACCCATGCTGGACATGTCTTTTGACAGTTGGGATTGCTAGATTCTAAACTGTTCTCGGAAAGCCTTTTACTAATACCAAATCTTGCTTTATCACAGATTATTTTTTAAAAAACTAATTAGCCACTGTCAAAATACAGGCCTGACCCACCAAATAAATAAGAGCAACATTCCATATATGCAGAGAAACTTACCAGTGTTGTAGGATAATCACTGCTGAGAGAAATTACACTGTGCTTCTCCTCAGCATGAAGCAGCAATCTCTGCATAACAAAGGCTACTTTCAAGCTTACATCACTAGGATTGTGTGAAATCAAAAACTACAAACTACACCTCTGATTTAAAATCTCTGGTAAACTTGCAGTTTATCTAAACAACTACTATTTATTAATTCATCTTCTAGTAAAATGTACAGGTGTAGTCAAATCAAGTATGAAACCCAAGGACTGCTTTATTCCTTACAATTTCCAACTGTTCATGGAAGTCTTCATTCTCAATAACTTTAATTAGTGGCTTCAGCTTCTCTTTTAGTTTCTTCCCCTCCTTCGCTGGAAGAATAAATCGCAGCCTCATGTGAGCACGTTCAATTTGCATGGTCTCCTTTAACTGTCTGATCACTTCCAATGCCTGTTAAGACATTAAGAAGCAAGCGCATTTATATACCTGCTTAAAACACACCACACAGATCAAAATCTCAAATCCTTTGCATTAGCTTCAGACACATTTCTCAGTACTGATCACTGCCACTCTGCTGCAGGGAGTTTGCTATTTTGATAGATTAACAAGAAAAGGCAGAGTTCTTGCTTTCTGTGACCACTTCAAAAACTTGAAGACCTGTCTGAAATAATGTTAAACAGCAGTTATACTGCAAAACAACAGAAACCCATGTGGCTAAGCTGCAATGTCTGATTTACTAACTCAATTGAAATAAATGATAAACCTTTTATTTGTGTTCCAGGCATATCACTGTTGCTGCTTTAATTAGTTTCTTTCTTTTTCTCTTCCCTGAATTGTTAGAAAACAAACTGCGAGAGTTTCAGAAGCTGCTTGTATCCAGCATTCAACTGCCAGCCAGCTGAGTAATCACTCCGCGGGCTTTAGACCACACGGCTTTGTTGATCCCTCTGGGACTGCTAACAGAGAAATTATACTTGAAACAACACCTCTGAGCAGAAGCTGATTTTGTGAGAAAACAAACCTGCTGCTTTGTGCTCTTGTGTGGTTTGACGGAGTAGTGAATATCCTTCATAGCTCTTTCTATAAGGATTACCGTATATGGCCTCTTTGTTTCAGGATTCACACATTTGTCAGCCACAATAGTTGCGATGTCCCTAAACATCTGCTCCAGCTGTGTGTGTCGTTCTTTGTCCGATACCTGCAGCTCCCCTTTTGATAAAATCTGTACAGTAAAAATAAAGAAATCAGTTAATAAACATCACAGATTTGTCTGAAGAGTGAAAACTCTAATAACTTTTTAAAATTTAAAAATTGTTTGAATGGTTTGGTTAGACGTGAAGTGCAGGAAAAGAATAACCATATTAATAATGTACATCATTGTGACAGACAACACTGGAAAGACTTCAGACAAAAAACCCACCACAAAAATACTAAACTACAAAAAGAGAAGCACAGATTTACTTGAACTCTCATCACCCACAACAAGTCCACAGGTCATATCCTACCAAGAAGGACTAAGAAATTAAATCTTAACACTTAATTGAACTGTCCAAAGTAAGCAATTGTCCCCTTCTTTTCCCTGCATCCTTAATAACATATCTTAGGAGAGACACTCTTCAGTGCTAGCGAACCTTTTTCCTGTGTCCATAGACATCAGCATGCAGAAGCTGTATGCTATACGGAACACTCGGAACTCTTTTCAGCCAGATGCACATATAAAATTTAAGACTACACCACAGGGTTACCACTCCTTTCTACCCATTTCTTAACAAATGAACAACCCTTTTGCCTACAGCAGCACCGCATTCTATGAAAAGCTTCCAGTAACAAACGAACCTACCATGTCTGTGTGAGCCTTATGTAAAACATTTGGAAAGTCTTCTCCAAGCTTTTATAAAGCAAAGCGTGTGAAACCTACCATCTTACAGATTTCTGTTTGGTCATCTGTCCCAAAGGCTTGAACGAGATCTTCCTTCTTTGCGACCTGGCCTTTGGAAACATTGACAAACACCGTGTGTGTCTGCAGGACCTCGTCGAGATCTTTCTCCCTAGAGATTAGGACAGGATTAGAAAACTTGTGAAGTCAGCAATGTAAGAAAGAGCACACGAGTTTTTAGCGAGGATGAACAAGTCCTGCTGCCAAGGGCTGAATCGGTGGCACCTGGAAACTTCTTTTACCGAAGTGTCACTCTCCCGGGAAGGGCAGGGGCACCGCAGCGCCCCGGGCCGCTCCCCCTTCCCGCCTCCACACGGGCCCCCCCCGGGTACCCGCGGCTCCCACGGCCTTCACAGCCGGGCACCACGCAACCTCCCCGGCTCCACGGCCGATCCCCAGGCGGGCCTGCTCCTCCTCCCCGGCTATCTCCACAGCCGGATCCCTCCTCTCCCGGGACCCCCTCCACAGGAGTGTGCCCCCCACCCCCCGGCCATAGCCGAGTCCCCACACGGGCCTTCCCGCCCCTCCCACCACAGCCGTCGCCCCTCGGTCAGGCCCCGCCGGTGGCGGCCGGTCACTCACGCTCCGCTGCGCCATCCCATGACCTTGTTGCGGTAGCAGGCGATCTCGAAGCGCTTTCCGCCGCGCCGCGCCCGCACCACGGCCACGTTGGTGAGGCGGATCTGGTTCGTCGGGGTGAAGATGGACATGGCGGCAGCCGCTCCTGCGCCACTGGCGGGCGCGCGCGGGGCCGGGGGGCGGGGCCGCTCCACGCTGCCTCCCCATTGGCCGCCGCCACGCCTTCCCCGCCCCCCTCTCCCTCCCCCGTCGCGCCAGCAAAAGCCGTCCGGAGGGAAACGGGGAGAGGCGGCGGGGGTGGCCGGAAGGGGAGGCGGGAGGCACGTGGCCTGAGGCGAGGGGGCTGTGCCGGTGAGGGCCGCGGGACCGGGAGTCGGGTGTAGCGAGGGGTGTGTGTCGGAGGAGGGTGGGGGGTAATAACTGGGGGGGGTGGTGGTGGAATAACCGTGAGTGGCGCGTGTCGGAGGAGGGTGGGGTGGTAATAACTGTGAGGGGGGAGTGTGTGTGTGGGGGTAATAACCATGAGGGGGGTGTGTGTGTGGGGGGGTAATAATTGTGAGGGGGGGTAATAACTGTGCGTGGGGGTGTGGGGGGGTAATAACTGTGGGGGGGGTGAGGTGGGGGTAATAACTGTGAGGGGGGGGGAAATAACCGTGACAGGGTAGTGGGGGGGTAATAACTGAGGGGTGGTGTGTGTGTGGGGGGGTAATAACCGTGAGGGGGGCGTGTGTTGGGGGGTGTGTTAATAACCGTGAGGGATGTGGGGGGGGTGTGTGTGTGGGGGGGTAATAACCCTGAGGTGGTTACTGGTGGAAGGAGGGGGGAATGGGAGTTCTGTGTGAGGGGCTTGTACAGAAGGGTAGTTATATGGGTGGGGATGAGTACAGAGGAGGAATTAAATGGGTTGGGCTTGGGGCGGGCAGAGGGGCAGGTACTGGGGCAGGTACTGGGGCAGGTACTGGGGCAGGTACTGGGGCAGGTACTGGGGTAGGTACAGGGGTGTGGGGCAGGGGGCAGCTCCAGCGGGGTGTCAGGCATGGGGAGGAGGGTGCTGTGGGGTGATTCCAGGGGGGAGGTACAGGGGGTGCGGTGGAGTGGGATACCCAGGCTGCTGCAGGTTTCTGGACCCCCCCCTCGAGGGGTTTGCTGCTCGTGTGAGCTGGCAGCACTGGGGCTGCTAACACAAGAGGAAGCACTCTCAGCTCTTTTCTTTTGGGAGGTTTGGTGTTGCTGGTGGAGGGGTGAGGGGCATTCCCTCAAGCTTTTGATCTGGTACTGTAAGTAACAGCCCAGGGGAAAAGTAAGATAGCAAAGTTTCCAGCCTCTTGGAAATACTTGGCTTCTGTGCTGTTGTCTGATGTCTGCAAAAACGAGATCCAAGAGGACTGCAGATAACAGTAGGAGGGTGTCATCTGTGTTTCTCAGTCAATAAATGTCACAAGCCTTATTTAAGCTCCTGAATGTTTCATAGGAAATGGATAATCACACCCACTGCGCAAGCACGCTCATGGCTACAATATTATGTACCCTGAATGTGCTGAACCAACTTGAAAAATCTTGGTTGTTCCAAATCAAACTTCACTCACATGACAGAATTCCAAAAAAAGTACTTTCAATTGAATCCAGGTTTGAGTCTGGCTTTGAAACTCTGCAACAAAACTGTTGTCATCAGTGTGGTACCTAATGTGTACAAGCAAGGGTTGTGTTCAGCAGAAAGGGTTGTGTTCAGCAGCAAGCTCTGTGGAGATGATTTCCCTCTTGAAATGGAGCTTTCTAGCTCCACAGATGTGCACGTGTTGGGTCTCTGCAAAACTAAGGCCAGTACGATACAGTGGATGTTTCACAAGGACTTTTTACTTTCGGACACTTGAACAGCACAAGTATTTTCTGCCTTTCCTTATAACAGAACCTGCCCCATCTAAAAAAAAAACAACAGAGTTTTGGTATGACAGCCTAAAATGTTAGCTTGGATACACAGGTGAAACTCAGCTGATACACTTCTGAGGAGTTGAAGGCTCCTTGATTCAATTGTAGTGTCTTGTCTTTAGCCAAAAGCTGTTTTCTGCAGAGCCTGAGGAATGGCATGAGACTGTGGGTACTGTATGATTACTTTTTGTGTGCTCATTCTAAATTCATACTGTTAGGAATCTGCTTTTGCTAAATCTGTGATTTAATCTAGATTTAGACATCTCAATGGATACGTGGAACTTCTATACTTGCTTGGTGTCCTTATGGCTGCATAGATTTTACATCTATTCTGCTGTTGCTTTTGGGATCAGCATTTGGATTGTCATTCAGTTCACCACCACCAAAACCAAAAAGAAGGTAACTGAACATGTAAACACTCTTGCCTGAGAAGACCCCAAAAATCTATGTGTGGATGTAAATAGCTGCTGGGTTAAAGGTACCCAGTAGTGCAATGAAATGTGCTACTTCACTGTGGGTCCACCTAGGTTGTTGCAAATCCCAAACGTAGTTTACTTCATCTGATGGTTATAATCCTCAGTCTGGATTGTTTTATGTTTGTGGCTAACTAAATGCCCTTGTTGCTATGATGTTAGAGCAGCTCTCAGCTGAACACTTCTCACTTTGTTACTGAGAGAATGTGTCAGCCTGGGTTGCTGTGTCACTTCAAGTAAATCACTCTGCTTGTGCCCAGTGTTTTCATGTTTATGTTTCCAGTGATGTTAATGACAAGGTTGGACTGGTGTTAGAATGGGAGTGGGATTAGGCCATTCAGGAATTTAAAACCTCCTCGCGCAGGTGAGTAAAGTTCTGCTGCATAAGTTGGAAGGTTCTCAGGTTCAGCTGGATCGTGTTATCTCCCCAGTGTGTGAGATGAGTGTATTTGTAGCATGGCTTAGTTCAGAGAAATAGTTACTTGTGTGTTTATCTAGGTGTGAGAGAAACTAAAATGCTTTGACTGTTGCATTTGTGTAGTGCTGAGAGTCTGGTCAGAGGATTTGAATTTTAAATGCTTTTGGGAAAATGGGGTTAATGTCACTTTGAAAAGGGATTGAATGCAACACAATGCTTGTTTCATAGGGTGAAAAATCCAACGGAAATCCTGCTTCTTTTGAAGGAATAGAAGACAAAGTAGTAAATGGATATGCCACGCTGCAGGCAAAGGAGGTCTATGTTGCTGGGGTAAAGATTTTCTATGGGTCTCAGACTGGCACAGCAAAGGTATAAGTTTTTTTCACACACATGAAGTTGGTTTGAACTGTTGTTGAGATTCAAGTATGTTGCTTGCCTTAGAAACACTGCAGTGTGTAAAAATCTGAAAGTTCATCAGAAAGTTCATTAGCTCATTAGAAGTCATTGCCCAACATGAAAGATAAGTGAAAATTATATAAAAATAACAATTTTTCTACTCCCTCTAAGTGGGGCGTGCAGTAGAGACATTGATTATGAAGCTTAAAGTTTACTTTTACAATATACTCTTAATTTGCTAGCAGGTTGTCTTACAGCTAAGGGCTGTTTTGGGTGCTTTCTCAAAAAGAAATTTAATTTGTGTGTGTAAATGTAAGATCATGAGTCATTAAAATTAATGTAAAACTCTTCTTTCAGCCAGTATACTTTTTTATTTTAACATGAGGAATTATAGGTCCAGTGTCCAGTTCTCCTGTGTTATTGTTCTTTCTGTGCTGGGAGAAATCTTGTGACTGGGCATAGCAGGGCTTGTTTGTATCTTATGATAGTTGGGTTGAAGTAATTTCAAGCCATTTTTCTGACTAAAATGAAACTAATTACCAGGCTAAGATACTGCCATATTTTACATCAGGAAATAAAGCTGAAATCCACACAATACAGCAAACTACATAAGTTCAGGAAAAGTGCTCTAAACTAAAAGGCAGCAAGTGAGAGGGTTTACAGTCCTGTGCCCTCATACACTGATGGAACGCTTTCAAAGCGTTCTACATTTCTTTTTTCAGAGATTTGCCAAAGGTCTGGCTGAAGCAGTTATTTCCCTTAATTTGCCTGTGGAAGTCATTAGCATGGGAGACTACGATCCAGATGATTGTTTATCAGAGGAGGTAGGTACATCATAAATATAAATAATAAATACAAGCTTTTCCTGAGATTGTGAAAGCTGTTTTCCTCTTGTATTTCTCTCCTGTTATCCTGGAAATCCCCAAAGCTGTGTGTTTGAAAATTGCTTCCCTTCTATGTAAGTGAGTATAGCCCATCAATCCTCAGCAGAAAATACCTAAATTTTGAAAATTACTGTGAAAGGATCATATAGAATATTTTAGTGCTGACAGTGGCTTTGTATGAGCTAGTGCTGTAACTCGGGTGTGAGTTATGTGAGTGGCTGCACCAGGTCCCTCTGTTCTGTCTCTGACAGTGTACACCTGGGGAAGTGTTCAAAATCAGAATAAGTAGATGGTGGTACTTTTGCAGCCTTCATAGACTTACAAGTTAGAAACTTCTTGTGAGGTGTATTTATATTGAGTAATCCTTGATGGATTTTTCTTCTGTGAATATTGATAGTTGCTTTTTGAATCCATGGGAGACTTTATTGCTGCAAGAGTATTCAAGAAGCTGTTGACTGGGGTGGGGAAGGTAGATGTCCAGTTCTGTTTTAGCACTGTGTGTCTGTTAAGTAGGGGAAAGACAGCTTGATCTCTCTTGGCTAATTTAGGATGGCTTTGCAGGGAGAGTGGCCATTCACCATTGTTGGGATTATCACCTGCAGCATCACACATGGAAGACTATTAACCCACTTAGCAAAAAAACTTGTCTTTTGACTTCTTCCAACTGCCCATGTGTGACAGCTCTCTTGCTGATGTAAAGTGTTCTGAAAAAATGCAGTGATCTTTCCTATTCTGTTTTGTTTATATTATTAGACAACCAGCAGGAACATTTGTGTGTTCTTGGTAGCTACATACACAGATGGACAGCCAACCGAGAGTGCAGCGTGGTTCTGCAAGTGGTTAGAAGAGGCTGCAAATGACTTCCGCTTTGGGAAAACGTATCTGAAAGGCCTGAGATACACTGTGTTTGGCTTGGGAAACTCAGTTTATGCTGATCATTACAACACAGTAAGTATCTCCTGTGCACCTTTCTTTGATTTCTGCTCCTCTGAAAGGCTAAGCTTTCTTAAATGCTACAAAACTGAATGATACTGGTAGTTTGTGTGAGAATTGCAGCTGTTGTGCGGACTTGATTAGGGACTGGGTTTAGGGCACAGGCAATGCAGCTTTGAAGCAATTGTGCTGCCCTTTTAAATGAGAAAGGAGTCCCGTAAGCACTGCATTAATCTGGGAGGTATGGTAATACATTTGGTGAATCCTTACTGAGTTAATTTCCCAGCTTTGAAAGCGTTCCATCAGTGTATGAGGGCACAGGACTGTAAACCCTCTCACTTGCTGCCTTTTAGTTTAGAGCACTTTTCCTGAACTTATGTAGTTTGCTGTATTGTGTGGATTTCAGCTTTATTTCCTGATGTAAAATATGGCAGTATCTTAGCCTGGTAATTAGTTTCATCTTAGTCAGAAAAATGGCTTGGCTTGTCACCAGGTTGTTAGGTTTGTATAGCTGGGGCCATATGAAATGTGTTATGCGTGTGGCCATTTTGACCAATGAGCATCGCACAAAGCAGCTTGTTCCCAGAGCTCATCTCTTACCACATCAGAGTAATAGCAGAGGTATTTTCAGATGGGAGCCTGAGGGTGTGTGCTGGTGTTCAAACTGACTTCTGTCTGTGGTCTCAGTCAGCAGGTGAGAGGGAGTCCAGAAGTCCCTGCCTTGCAGTCCTGTGCAGCTCACTAGCTCTGTTTCCAGGCTTGGTCCTTGCTTTCTTAGTTGCCTGCTTTGTTTAACTTGGACTTCATTTAATTTCCCTCTAACTTTTGTCCTATCCTAGGTTGGAAGAAATATTGACAGGTGGCTGTGGATGCTCAGTGCCAGCCGTATCATGACTCGTGCTGAGGGGGACTGCAATGTGGCGCAGAGCAAGCATGGCAGCATTGAGGCCGACTTTGAAGCCTGGAAAGCCAAGTTCCTCAGTCGGCTCCAGGCACTCTGCAGAGGGGAAAAGAAGCCCTGCAGTGGGAAGTGCAAGAAAGGGAAGTGCAAATCTCCGGGGAAGCAGAGCAAGGAGAGCTCAGATCATGAACATGGGGCATCAGAATATGAGAGTACTGAGGTAGAGCCAAAATCCGTGGGACCCTATTTCTGGTTTAGTGCCCCTTGGAGCACTATTTAACTTCTCTCCTTCCTTCTACAGCCCAGAGGGGTGCTCTGGGAGCTTGATACTTCTTTGTTCTGGAGCAGGGGGGGAAGAGGGATGAGATCCCATGGCAGATAACAAGTAGAATAAGCCATCCAAAAAGAAGGACCAAAGAATTAGTGATGGATCTTGGCTAGATGGCATTTATATGATGAGGGAGTCTTCCTCTTGAATAGGGGGAGGTACATGTTGTGACATATGCTCCAGGGAGCCAGTCTGGGTTGTCATCAGGGTCTTTGCTTTGTCTCATGGCCAAATTAAGCATTTGGTTCCCAGTGAGCAGTTAACCTGCTTCCACTTCAACTTGTTGAAGTTTAGGTGGTTTGCCTGCATCCCAAGATTTTGCCAAAGGCATTTGGGGAAGTGTTATCTGAGCAAGTCCTGTAATTCCTCTGAATGTGTCTGCCTGTAATTATTTGTGTGTCTTCTGGAGTGTTTGTTGATTGCAGGTTTTTAAATAAGAAATCCTCTCTCTTGCTCTACAGTGCAAGACCCAGAGCTGCTATGGCACTTTAATCCTCCCTGCAAGCCATTTATTGTGGGTTGGAAATGATTGCTATGGCCATGTTGAATTTTGTAGGGAAATAGGGGCTCTTCTGGCTGAGTGGGTTTGAGAGTGCTGGCTGCTGCAGGAACAAGAGGAATAAATCTTGCTGTTACACCAACACCAATGCTGTTGTGCTGTACCTTGGCTGCGTACAGAAAGGGAGACAACTTTTCTGCTCTGTGAAGAGTTTGACTGGGAAAGCAGATCTCTCACTCCCTGTTCATTCAGACAGGGGCACTTGGAGGAGTTAAAGGGGTTTAGGCTTCTAGATCATCACAGTATGCAGTGGGAGTTGGACTCCTCTGTATTGCTTCTCATATGATCAGATATGCACATGAGGAGAACAGAGCAGTCTGGAGGCAGGACATTTGGACTGAGTTTCAGGTGCTCTGTGTGCTATTGAACTCTTAAAAATACACACTGATAAGCCCCAAGCTTAAATGCATCTCATATACATTATACAGGTTATTGGTAGACTATGCCTTGTTTTTCAGTAGTCTTTACTGATTGTGAGAGCTGATTTCACTGGTTAGCATAGATGAAGGTCTTATGTTTCAAATTCAGATACATTCCTGATTTATTTTTTTTTTCTCTGATAGCTTACCCAGGCAGAGGAGTTGTTTGAAACCAGTAGCGATGAGGAGGCTGATGGTGAGGAAGCTGGAGGCACAAATTCCGTCATTGATGTTGAAGATCTTGGCAGTATCATGAGCCACATGAAGAAAGCAAAGGTACTGCTGTTACAGCGAGTATAGAACTGTCAGGTCTTTGTCACTGATCAGTTGAATTGATTAAAATATTACCTGCTGGATTCGAATTTGTAGGGTCTAGTTAAAAAGAGAGTAAAATAGGAGCTATTGGAGAACCTGTCACAAAAAAGAACATACTTGGAGGTGTGTTGGATATAGTTACCGGCCAACTGTGGCTTGTTCACCAACCAAATGCTGCAGTGGTAACCTGTTATTTTCAGTCTGAGGAAAAATCACTTCCACAGCTAACATTCAGATCTGAATGTACATCTC
The DNA here is from genome assembly GCF_026419915.1 of Harpia harpyja. Classification (NCBI taxonomy): domain Eukaryota; kingdom Metazoa; phylum Chordata; class Aves; order Accipitriformes; family Accipitridae; genus Harpia; species Harpia harpyja. The sequence continues at coordinate 12,370,888 of NC_068951.1, read as the reverse complement.
TGCCACTGTGATTCATAGTCCAGTGTCTAAACACAAATCCTGTTACTGTATCTGCCTGTGGGTATGTCAGCTGAAATGCAAGCGTGTGTGCTGGTATGTCATGATGGGGAGCAAAGCTGCATGTGGAGTAGTAACACGCTGCTGCAAGACCTTCTCTGTCTTGCTCGCTGCTGCCCTAAGATGAGGTGCTATGCTTGCAGAGCAAACCAGTGAGCTTGATCTGACCTGTGCTGAGCCTGTCAAAGACAATCATAATTCCTGCTTCGTTTCAGGGTGTTAACTATCTCTGTTCCTGTGTGGTTCTGTTCATGTTTCTTTTTCTGTCTTCAGTCTGCAAACAGGATATATCAAACTCATTTATTTGATTAGCACACAAAAAGGAGTGAGGATATAAATAGCTACTAGGCTAAGCCTTAGTGTGCTCCCCACATTCTTTGCTGGCCGAGCAGTTGGCAGTTGGGATGGGAAGGATTGGCCCCAGGGTGGACCTGTGATGTACTGTGTTGCCATCTGCTGACTCTTGTTTCCCCCTTAGTGATCTTTCCCTGGTGGTGTCTTTCCTTGTGACACCTGCTATCCATCCTTCTCTCAACAAACCTACTTCTGTCTGTAATTACACCTTCCTTATCTTGCATGCCTCTGTGGTGTGGACTTCCCACAGCTCTTTCCCAAAACTTAAGAATTTCCTCAGTAGTCTGAGCTGAGATGACACTGCTGGGCCACAGCAAGCCAGGCCTTGGATCACAGGAGGCTTCATGCTTAGGAGGGGAGAAGGTTACAAGAGGAGCATGGGCATCTCTGTTCCTCACCTTAGGGAGGGGGAAGGAGGTAAAATACTTCCTGCTGCTTGCAACAAACTCTGTTAGGAGAGTAGCCCCACTGAGTTGGGGCAAGGCAGACTGCTGTGTGAGAGCTCCTGTCCCTGAGCTTGTATGGACCTGTGCACTGCAGCTTGCACGAGAAGGGTGGATGAACCGTTTGGTATTCCTTTGGAGGGAGAAAGGATCAATTGTTCTCCCCGCGTAACCGTGCTGTGAAGTGGTCCTCTTTCGCCTCTCCTGCACGTGCTCACCACTAGAGGTCACTGACAAAAAGGGAACTGTTTTCTGAGCAGCATGCCCTGGGAGATGATTTAGACCACAGAAGGGAGGTGGTGTCGTCCACCAGTTTTATGAAAAATTAGGCTTTGAGTTTTCACTGACTGACAAAATATGGCAACACCACGATCAAATAGTGTTGTAAACCAGGAAAACCACATATCATAGTCCAGTTTATGAATAAAAAGTGAGCACAGCAATAAAATACTTCCTGCTCGTAGCTTCTTGTGCTCATTGTCCTGGTAGTAAGCATGGCTGAAGCCAATGTGGTATGATTTTTGTACATAGGCAGTGAAAATTCATTGCTGTCTATGACTGGCTGATGCACAATTCAAACAATTAACTACTTTCTCCTTACCTTTCTCGTTGCTTTTCTTGAGTAACGTAAGGCCTGTATGTTGTACATACAAGTTACTACAGAAGTGTAAGTATCTCTGTGTAGATCAGGTTCTTGTGGCTCTGACCCAAGTAGCCCCAAGGGACAGCTTCTGTCTGAGCACAGATGCTCATCTGGAGTTGTAAGCTGCAGGTTTTGATCAGCTGCCTTCTCCTTGGAGGAGATGGCAAACAGTTGTTCTGCCGTGACAGCTGAACGCTGCCCTCTTGCCTCTGCAAATGGTTAAATCCTGAGAGTGCAAGTGTCAGTGTGGAACTGGACTGGAATTATACTCTTACTGTGGATTGAAGTGTCCTGGCCCTTTTGGATGTGAGCTGTTGTCAGCTGATGAGATAGGAGGCCCTAAAACTGTGGATCAGCCTTTCTTTGTCACTGATGCCACTGAACTGTGCTGCTGTAGTCATGTCCCAGGTTTTTGGATTAATTTTGAAACCTTAAATGGTGTAGTTCTCATTACTGGCCCCTTTATTCCTGTTCTGCATGGTTGATCTGCCTAGCTGCAAACTACGTTTCTGGTTTCATGCTTCTGTAACCAGAGCAGGTAATGGAGAAAGGGCCCTCAGCGGTGACTTCAGTATAAATCCTCAGCTCTCTTGAATGGGGGTGTCGTTTCCAGAGTGATGGCAAGATATAGCTATGTAAATATTTCATGGGGGAGCCTGAACTGATGCCTATCCCTGTCATTAGCTGCAAGAAAGAATGACTTTATCTTGGTGGTGAATCTCCTGGGGAATGTGTGCATTGACTTGCAACAGGTTTATGCAAACACTTGAATTGTAAAATGATCCCATAGGTGCAGTTATATACTATAACAAAAATAAATGCTGAAGACTTGATATGAAGAGCAGGATGATCTGTGTTTATGAAAGTAATTTATCATGATCAGAGTCTCTTGCTCCCAGGTGGGGAGATTTAGTTGTTTAAATCCAGTGCATTTTGGTTTAAGTCACATTGTCACTTTAGTGGCTATGAGTTTGCTCAATGAGAAGTTTTCTTTTTCAGATGAGTTGCATTGTCCCTTTAACCATTTTTTTCTGTCGTGGAATGGTGGAACTGTGTAAAACTAGTCTGATGCTTTTGTTTTACACTGATGTAATCTGTTGTGTTGCAGTAATCCTTACCAACATGTGCAAGTGCTTTGGGTTTTTGTATCTGAACTATCCATATACAAGCTAGCAAGTTTGAAGAAAAGTTGTGTATTTCAGGGTTTTATCACAGACAGTTCTTCGTATGCAGAGTTACTTCTATTTGAAATATGCCTAACAGTTTTCAGCATGTGTTTTGTGGTTGTCAGTGTTGTGTATTAACTCCTCTGCATATCGGAGATAGAACAGCAGGTTCTGCCTTGTGCAGCATAGTTAATTTGAAACGTTTTAGGTTTCAGTTTTGATCTCTTTTGCAGGCATGTGTTGCCTCCTGTGAGAATCACTAGCAGATAAGACAGATGTGCAGTCACAGATAGTCATAATTCCTTGTTGTCCTGCCTTTTATGGGATGACAGAGTGAGGCTGTAGAGGTGAGTGTGTCTAATAAATGTTTGCTCACATCTCTGCAGGTGATCTTAATTTAATTTTGCATCCATCTCCTGTTGCTTGACTTGACGAAATCAAGGCTGAGTTTTGTTTTACAGCTTTTTTTTCCCCATGTGCTGCAGCTTCATTGCACTTTACAAAGTATTGTCAAAGGGCTTGAGACAGGTACTGAATTCTTGCAGGCATTTGGATCAGGCAGATGGATTCAGGAGTTCAAGGTGAATGCCAAAACCTCTCTTCCTGGTAGAGTTGTAGCTATTACATACTGTCCCTTGAAGAGAGATGGATTTTTAAAGAGCTTCTGAGGGTAAAGGTACACATTTCAAGGTGATGGTGCCTTCTGCACACTGAATCTGAGCGCAAAAATTGGCACAAGGCTGGGTGGCAACAGGAAATCATTCAAATATATAAAATGATGGCTGATACAAAGGTAAATTCCACGCTTTGTTTACCAAATCTCATACTATGTGGTGATGACTGCTTTGTAGCTCCTAAAATCCAGCCCTTTGTTTTCCGAGTAATTAAATTTTTGGAACTTGCTGTGGATGATAAAGTTGCAGGTGATGCTTATTAGGGTCCTGAACTGGAATCAAACCTTTATGTCAGTACAGATAATGCCTATGCTTTCATGAAGGGAATTGCTAGGCATGAAAGTCCAACAGTGCGTAATATGACCATGGCCTGAAGGAGGGCTGGGGAGGTCTGAGGCTGTCAGCTCTGAGGCTGCTTCTCTCAGGTGCCTGATGATCCAAGGCTGTGGTGCCAGGTGCGGCTGGATGATGCACAGCTAGGGTGGGTTAAGGTCTGGGTTTCTCTCTGCATTTACTACCCTTCCAACTGCTGGGTTTTAGGCTGAGAACCTGGGCCTGTTCTCCAAATTGCTTTTATGCAGCAGCAGAAGGCAGTGGTGGTTCTTAGTGAATTTAATAACTAAGTGAACTTTTAAGTTTTACAGTTGTGGCATGCTTTCCCTGTCCTCCAAAGTTACTCCCCTGAAATGTATTTATCAGATAAAATGTGAAATCTAATGGGTATGTTTGTGGCCTGCAAGACTGCTATTAATCATAGGGACACCATTTCTTAATGTAGATTATCTCCCACAGCTGGGAGTTTGTGATAAACTAGGAAGACAGATCAATCTAAACTTGTTCCCAGGGAATGAAATGGCTTTATTAACCTTCATATTTATAAACTGCAGGCATGAGTAATAGTAATAATAATATCCTAATTTTTTCTGGATGGGTTGGGAAGTAATCAAATGGGCATATTTTGTTGACAAAATTTTGAGATTAATGTTCTTGTTTTCTAAAACAAAGTTTAATGATGCTAGTAGTCACATTTGCAATGTAAATACAGAGGAGGGGTGTGTGTGAGAGAGCAAAACCGAGACTGAGTTTATAGGAAACAAAATATGTCCCAGAGAGCATGTTCAAGAAGTTTCAGTTTACTTCTATGTCCGTTTGCTACAGGGGAGGTTTCCTGATCCCCTTTGGCACTCTTGCCTAAAAAGTCATCCTATGTCAGCATTTACCATTACTGGGATTGTAAATCACACCACTTGCAATGTTTCTTAAGAGCCCTTTGTGAGCGTATGACTACTATGGAAGACAAAACCTTGCTGACACTGGGTGAAGAAACTTTTCATGAAGTTGGCTGGAGTTTTATTTGAAAATGGGGCAGTGAGTGTTAAGGTATTAGGCTTACAGACAAAGCATTGTACGCAACTTTGTGTTGCAGGCAGAAACTTTTTAGAGTATGCAAGAATTGTTAGCCATATTTTAACTGAATTGAATAAGGCTGGGGTACTTCACTGTCAGATTTAGAAACAGCTAAAAGTGATGTGCACATTTAGAGGTCTCCAAAAACTTTCTCTAACTTATAATGGGTGAAAGATTCCTATAGGAAAAATGTGCTCTTGTCTGCAATAGCTCAGTCTCTGGGCTAGATTTTGACCTCTGCTGCTCTGGCTTAGAATTCAGTGTGATCCTACACTTTAAAGTAAGCTTTAAGAAATACCATTTAACTGCTTGGGGACTACTTCCAGCATTAAAATCTGGATTTGTCACAGGGACACTTCACCCTTCCCCTTTCCTGTGTTCAAATCTTTCATCTCTAAACCTTGACTATTGAAAAGAATTACAATTCATAAACAACATTACAAGAGATCTTGAGGTGTGCCTTTGCTATGTAAGACTTGGGAGTGCCCAATGAAAAAGAGGGAAAAAAAAAAAAAAGAAAAAATTACTTTAAAGGTAACCTCTGGCTGGACGTTCTGTCTTTGACATGTGATAATGATACTGGCTTCCTTGATGAGCCTTTGTAAAGGGCTTTGAGATCTATGAATGAAACCTCTTTATGTTTGCCCTGGGTGGTAGATCCCATATCCCTTGCTGTTCTTTAGTCTGTTGTAACTTAGTAAATGGGTAGTGAAGCAGAGCTGAGAGTTATAAAAAATTCTGGAAGTCTGAAGTCCCCCTGAGTGCTAGGCTTCCTCTTTATTTGCAACCTTTTCTTGACCACATCTGTTGTTGGAGATGATCAGGGCTTAGCCTGCAGCACTCCAGCCCATCTGCTTACCGTTTTTCATGAACTTTGTGCTGCTTTTCTCGGGTGTTTTTTTCCTGTGCATTTTTTAAGGTTCTTGCCAGCCAAATAACGCAGTTAACAGAAGTCCACAAATCAATGCACAGAGTAATTATCTGCTGATGGTAATTACTGGGAGAAGCATGCAGGAATTGGCCTGTTGATGTCATTGCTGTATCCAAGGAGAGAGTAGCACAAGGATGTCCTGTGGGAGCACAGCATCTGTTGCCAAATAAATATGTTGTTTGAATAAGGTATTGCGAGGTACAGTAAACGTGTCCATGTTCTGCTAGACAAACCCTGCAGATTGGTCATTCAGCAGTGCAGCTGGCAGTAAGCCTGTCCACACGTAGTCTCCCATCAAACATGCTTATTTGCTGTGACTGCCCGGTGGTCAGCATAGTTTATAAGTGGTTCTCAACTGCAAAAGCATACATTCTTGTCTTGTTCAGTGTCCTGCCCCTCTGTGTGAAGGGCAGCACTAATTATGGACAGTGAGAGCTGCTTTTTCTTTCCTGTTATGAGATGAGCAACGATTTTACTTCCTTTGCTGATACTTGGGCTGCCAAAGCAGGCAAAGTATCTACCTTTCCATGTTTGTGTCAGAGCTGGTATTCCAACATCCCTCTTTTGCTCTTGGTTGCAGAGGCTTGGTATGAGACGGGGATTGCATTTTGCTAGGTGGTGTGGATATGCAGACGAGATGGAGCCTCTCCTAAAAGCTTTCTCAATAGAAAAGTGTGGCATAAGAGAACGGAAGTAGCATTATCCAGCTCTGCAGATGGAGCTGGACACTATAATATGGCATTAAACTGTTTTTGTGTTACACAGAGTACTTACACATGTGCCAAACCATGCTGTGGATTTTTCTTGTAATAGTGCAGTTAAGCTTTTGCATGAGGAAATGATCTTCCCTTTTGCCACTGGCATGGCTGGAGCCTCTGTGCTAGTGGTTCACAGCAAGGCAGTCTGGGTCTATATCTGTGCTAGCAAGTGGTCCCTGTGTGTGGGGTCATTCTGACCCAGCTCATTTGGGCTGGGTCCCTGTAACGATCAGCACTACTGAAACAACAACAGGTTGGTAGTCTTTAAAAGAGGAGTGCTGTTACATGTCATCTACTGTGAACAAGTGTGCAGAAGAGACCCAGGTGTGAAGCACAAGGCTTTGCTGGAAGAGCAGCTTGTGCGGTTGTGTGCATGGAACTGTGCTGTGTCCCTCTTGAGAGGATAAAGCACCAAGTTGTTTCTGACTCTTCTTTGGCCTGTAATTTTGGAAAGTGGGGCTTTGGGTCTTGAGGGATGCTCTGCAGGGCTCCTGGATATCTGTCTTGGTCTGTTTTCCTAATTGACTAGTTTACATTATCTTACAGTCAATGAAGATTGATTATGGTAGAAACCAGGCAATTTCCTTTTGACTTTAATAATGTATTCTTATGATAATCTCGTGGCTTCTCATCCAATAATTCTGAAAAGCTGGTTGATGCATATCATCGAATGGGCTACAGACCAAAACTGTTAATTTGGGTGCTTGGAAGACTTGTATGCAGCTCTTACTCAGGGAGGAAACAGGTGGAGAAAGTGCAAATAGGGACTTTCCCATGCTGCTCTCCAGTTAGCACTGACTTCTGCTGATTATGAGCTTGCATATAGTCTTTGACAAAATGGCCCTCCTGGGAAGACTAACCCAAGTGGGGAGTTGTGCTTGGGACTCTTATGGTCCTAGGAAAAGTGTGTCTCTGCCTGACACTTTTCCTAGTGTTTCATAACCTCTATTAACATTTTATGGTTAGATGCTTTCCTGCATTGCAAGAATTCTGAAGACCAGTGAAAGCTAAGGCAGTTATGAGAACTGGCTGCTGCTCGCTGGTGTCTGACTTATGTCAGTGTGCTAGTGTGGACTGGATGCCCTCCTTCCTGTGGAAGGCATTCAGGGTTTCTAATATAAAATAGCAATCTGCAGTCCAGCCAGCTTCATTGCTTACAAGGGCTGGATTTTCCACAACAGATATTGCTACTAGGAAATACACCTCTAGCTGGTATTAGCTCAGATTGGCTGGAGGCTTCTTCAAACATAACAGATGATTGCAGAATCAAAATTCATCGCACTTTCTTTTTTTAAATATGTGTGTGGTGTTTTGACCACTTGAAAGATTGGTGTTGAAATGAAATGCCCTTTTAGTCCTAAACTGCAAGGAAAAGAACTAAGTGATGGAGTGGAGAAGTCTTTTACAGAGCCATTTAAAAAAAAATCTGCAAAATATGGCAAGATGTTGTGAAAGGATGTGTGCTGCGTGCTCTGTGTGTGAGAAAGCAGAATAGACTGAAGTGGAAGATCTTGCTGGTTTTAGGCTGGGCATTTCAGGACTCTTGTTTGTTAAATCGTGTTACCTGGATTTTAGTTGTGATAATTGTAGCACAGAAGAAAGGAATAAAAATGTGAATATATAGCCCAATTTTCAAATACAAGCTAGTCACTTTTGGGTGGAGACAGATGCCTTTTTAGTTTTGATTCTTTTGTTTCCTTTGAAAATCAGTCGTCTTTATGGTGCATCCAAGCAAGTTTCCCAAATCAAACAAATGTCAACAGAATCATGCAACAGTATGTGAAATGGAGTTGTGGTTTAACGACACCTTGTAAAAACCTTCCCTACAGCACAGCAGTGATTTTATAGCTCAGTGAAGCAATCTTAAACCGCTCTGTAGCCCTGCAGATAGAAATTTTTTTTTTTTTTTTAGAGTTGTGATCTGGGAATTTTTTTGTCCTTGAGGATTCTGGCCAATGTTCAACCTACAAGAAAATGGGTGTTGGTGGGATATTTATCCTTCTGCATTTCACAGATGATGTGCAGTGCCCTTTCAGACTGATTCAGTTGGGTAGCAGCATAAGTCATTACTTGTCTGCATGAGTTTGGGTTTTAAAATGCTGTTCTGTATGTCCAAAAATCTCATCATTGACTTTTCAAACAAAAGAAAATGCAAGATTCCCTTTGGGGGGCTGAGCTGCAGGTCTGTTTCGGTAGCATCCTTTCTTTGGATGGCAGCTAGTACCTGCTGCCTCAGGGAGGGACCTTCTGTTATTCTACAGCATAATAAGGTAGATGTGGATGGAGGCTTCCTTCTAGCTCATTATTGAAAATTCACAAAGGTTTCTATTCCAGGAGAAAAAAAATGTTGCTTCTGAGTTTTGGTGGTTTATTTTGGTGGGTTGCGTTTGGTTTGGTGTGGTGGTTTTTGGTTTTTTTTGTTGTGTGGGTTTTTTTGTTGGTATCAGTCAGAACTTCTCAGGGGCTTTTCCCATTTTAGGGACACATGTTGAAAAAAGATTTTTGCTTTTGATCAAGCCACCTCCTATTTCAGTCATGGCAAGGTAATGTATTGCCAAGTTCCTCATCTCTCAGCTGTCATGCTTTCAACCCTTGTCTGCTTTTTGCTTCAGTTCAGGCTTTTGTGCTTAACTGAGCAACGATGTATTGAGTGGGTATGTAGCCTGTGATTATGTAGACTCTAGTAGCTATTTTTAATAAGATTTTCTTGCTGTTGGGGTGTTTGCTGGTTCATCGATTACTCAATCCAAGTTTCCAGTATTCATTTTTGTGCTCACTTTGAAATGCTCAAAGCCATTTTTATTGGTGACTGACAGCAGTTAGAGTATCCCATGTTGCAGTGGGATTGGCAGCGTGTTTCATCCATGGACCGAGCAAATTGCAGTTCTGTCTCCGTTTGTCACGGTTGGGTTGTGACAGCTTTATACCTGGAGCAGGAAGGTCCCCACAGTACACTAGCAGTCTTCTGCTCCTCTTCTGTTGTGTTTAAGAGTATCTTTGTGGAAGTCTGCTCCCTGTCCTGTTCTTTTTCCATGTGTTTTAGTCTTGCAGGAAGGCTGCTTTGTAAGGAAATGAGTGCTGTTCCTGTGGGCAGCCTAATGTCTAATCAACTTTCAAAAAGCCCCCACGTGGTTCTTGTCTATGATGCCACTGACAGATAAGCCTGAACTAGGGGAAAAGTTGTCAGCTTTTCTAGCTGTCCTCTTGCTGCTAGAGTATTGCTTCCAGAGCTTCGCTTGGTGTGAACTTTAACTCTTCATGTAATTCATTAACTTTAACACTTCATTTAACGACTCCCCTGGGAAAGTTTTACTAAAATTTCTTGCTGCAGGCAGTCTTTTCCTGATAGCCTTGCCAACGTTTTCCTTTAGTGCTGGTTCTGTTAGTCCTGGCTCCAGCTCCTGATGTATTATTGTTTTCTTAACGTTTGTGCCTTTCATTTGTTAAAAGATCCTGGAGCCTTATGATGGATGAGGCTGTAAATCATGATAGGGCCGGGGGTTCCCTCTTGTTTTACCACTGGGAGGTTAAGTAGGAAAGAAGTTCAGTCAAAATTGGGATATTTCTGGGTGTCATTTTCCTTCCAGGAGTAAAAACTTCTCAGGGAACTTGTTTCTTTTTTCAGCCATGGCACATCAATAAATAGAGCCATGAGGCTAAAAATGCTAAATTAAGTTAATTTAGGGAGTACTTCTTTGCATGGAGTTTAGGTCTCTTCCTGTATTTTTCTCACCCCTGCCATGTTAGTTTGAAGAGTGTTTGATGTAATAAAATCAAAAACACAGGGAGATATCAGGCACCTTGACATCCTGGAGAGAGCACTCCAAAGAGGAGTAGAAGTGGCAGTGTCCTGTTGGTCATATTTGGATGTGGCTGTGGATGAGTTTGATAGGCATGTTTGCAGGAAATAATTTGAAACACTTGAACTGTGATTTGTCAGAGGGGCAGCTGCACCTCTACTTTGGCAGGAAATGCTGAGGTCCTTGCTTGTGTCTATGTCCTGTGTCAGATACCTTCTGCTCTTGACCCATCAAAAATGGGCTTCTGCCTGTCCTTAAAGTATGTGCTGCCTCTGCCTGTATGGTGGTAAAAAGGAAGAGTTGTGTTTTTTTTTTTTTTTTTTTTTGCCTTCACCTGTAGAGGAGGTGATCATCAGTCCTTACACCTGAGGCTCAATTGCTTTTATTCAGGTCAGCTTCAGTGGCAGTAGCAAAAAAAAAGCCTCCAGCAGGCTGCAGCAGGAGCTGTGCTGAGCCTCGAGGTACCAAGGAATTGGAGCGTATCCCTAGGTTTTCTCATCTGTGGGTTCTCTCATTTGTGAACACAGACCAGAGGATGACTCTTCAGTTTTTCGGCAGTGAAGTATTTCAAGGGCATGAAAAGCTGGCTTTTGTCACTGCTTGCTTGATTTGTTATGGAAAGACAGTAATTTGCCTTGGATTTACTACAGGGCTTTCTGCTAAATCACCAGAACTTGAGAAGTTTGCTCTGTGTGAAGTTAACTTTGTTCTCTCCACTCAAACCCTAAATAATAGATATGACAGGTTTATTAAGCAAATAAGTAAAACTCCCAGGGCTGCGAATTCCATTTCCCGCAAGAAATATCTGAAGTCAGCCACTTGCCAAACCGAACAAGTCAGGTATTGCAATTCAAAGAAAAACAAATGATTACTTTGTTTACAGGCTTTCATATCAGGATGAGGGGGGGAAAAATATTATCATCTCTGTGAGGGGAAAAATGATTATTGAAATGTGTTTCTGCCCTGCCAGTAAGACAATTTTACTTGTTCTTATGTTTAGCTGCTTTTCTCAGATATCGCAGTAACAGGCAGGTAGAAAAGCAAAACCTTTAAATTCAGAAAGACTTTTTCTGTATCTGAAGGCTGTCTTGGATGGGATGTCTCATTTATACTTAAGTCAATCGCTGCATTTTTAATATTATTATGTGCTCCATAATGCATATTTAGTTCTTCTGGGAGAATTAACCTGGCATGAGATTGTAGAGCAGACAAGCCAGGTCGCGTCCACTTGTAAATCCTGCGTAGCATTTTGCTTTGAGTAGCTAACAAATCTGTGCTAAGATAGTGCCTTTCCTTTTTAAGTGGATGGCTGGGCCTAGTTCTGGGTTAAATGATAGCTTGTGGGAGGAGAAGGTCTTTATTTAAGACTTGATAGTTAAAAGATGAAGATTTTATCTCCTTCCTTCCTTATGCATGAGGCTTTTCCAGTAATATGAATATTTTACTGTTGAAGCATCGTGCTGATAAATGAAGTCTCAAGAAAAGAGCTTTGAAACCCAACAAATGACAAGTACTTAATAGAGCTAGCCTTTCAGGGAAGTTTTGATGTGTTGTAGAAACCAGTGAAATCCTGCCTAAAAACTCAGCAAACTGAGTGAAAGGAAGTAGAAAATGGAAACAGCTTTCTCCTTCAGTAAGGACCATGTTGTGTTACTGGTCATTAGATAATACCTTCCTGCACAACCTCCCTGAAAGTGTGAGTGAAGTTTTATTCAAAATGAGTAGGAAAGGTAATAATAACCTCTGTCCCTAAATGTTTTCCTTTCTTATTCACTTCTCAAGTGCTTATTATGGACTCTGTTTTGTCCTTGAAGCTCTGAGTCTGTGTCTTGGTTTTTGGTTTGGTTTTGTTGTTGTTGTTGTTTTTTAATTTTTTATTTTATTTTATTTTTCTTCTGAGACACCTTTTATTTTCTGAAGTTTTGCTCAGGTACAAAAGAAATCTGTCTGTGTGTCTAGGAACAGCTAGATTACTTTCCCTGTTTGTGAAAAACACGGTTTGGCAAGTCAAGAGCACTGGTTTCCTTAGTGATGCTAACGGTGGGTAGACTCGAACTGGGAGCATTTGTATGAGCTTCTTGATGTCTTTGGCACAAAAGAGGCTTGGATGTGAAATAGCCTCAGTTTTGTGAAAACAAAATGTCCTCTGTTGGTTTTTGTTTCTGGTTATCCACAGCTCCTTTAATATTTCAAAAAAGCCATAAAGGACTGACAGATTACAAGTTGCATGAAATATCAAAGTAATTATTTACACTTTCATGCTTCTTTGTGCAGACATGAAACAATAAATACCTGTAAAGTCTCAGAAGTGATGCTTATACAGCAGGGGATTCATGATTTCTTGCGTGCTAGGGTTTGCTTCTTCTGCTTGTAACTTTATGCTAACACATGATACTCCTGCATTTGGTTTTAAGTAAGCTCCAAGGGCTTAACTGTGTCTATAAACCAGGGTCTGCTGGAAGCCAAACTTGGGTGGGATGTTGGAGTTCGTGTGTCTGGAGTTGACTGTGGGGCAGGGGGGAACAGCCTTTTCTTGCAGGGCCTTTGATGATCACTGAATGTTGGTGGTGCACATGGCTGCCTTCTTAGGTGACTTGTGGAGAGCACAACTTCTACTCTGTAAACTCCTGGGCTAAGTCATTGTAGTGATGTGGCTTTCTTCCCTGACCTATCCCAAATAATTGGGACAATAGCTGCTTGTCACTCCAGGTAATTGTGTGTCAGGCACAAAATGGTTTGTTCCCTCCAGTTTGCATTCAGCAGAGAGATGAGTTTATTGTGCGATCATGAAACACTTGGGCTTAAATCCTGGAGTCCATATCACTCTTCAGATGAGATTCAAACACCTTGTTTCTTAAAATTTCCTAGAGAATTTTGTTGCTGTGTTAGAACAAATACAGTGTATTGTGGGTTTTTTCTTTTCAAATTTACTGTCCTAAATTACTGAAGGGTCAGAGTCTGATGGGATAAAATGCAGGACTACATGAATGCAAGAATTCATGTGTGGGCACCTGTGTCAGTTTTAAGTTTAGCAGGTTTGTGGCTGAACTGTGCCACAGTGTTTAAAACATGGTGCTTGAATCTAAATGACTGTAATTCACTGTCTTTAAACAGAGAGAACGTGAGCTTGAGGAAGGAGATACTGGAACGAGCTTGACTCACAAGAATGCTGGGAGGAAGGAGGAAGGTGAAAAGAGGGAGATGATAACCCCGGCTCTGAGAGATGCGCTCACAAAACAAGGTGAGGATCTGCAAAGACCAGATGGTGGGACCAGGCTTTGAGGTCTTGGTGGTAGACTTCTAATAGAGCAAGTGGAAGATGGTGTTCTTTGTTAAAAATATTGCTCTGTACCCTCAGTCATGCTAGGCTCTAACCAAAGGCAGGACAGAGATTAGGCAGGGGCTGTTTGTACCTAATTGTTTGCAGGGGAAGAATCTAAAGCTGGGTGATGCATCTCAGCATGATGCATGCTGTAATGTGTGGAGAGCGTATCAGAGTTCACAGGGTTTAATGTATCTGCTAAGGCAGCTTGAGAGAGATGATAGTCCCACATGCCTCTAGCTCCTAGAGTGTAGGTTTCTCAAAGAATATTTAAAGATCAGCTTTGCATCTCTGTTTTCCATCTTAGTCCCCTGCTTTTATTTCAGTTTCAAACTCTGATTTTGTTGCTGAAACTTTATTTCCAGAAATGGAAGTAGTTCAAACTAACTCTAACAATCCACTAGATGATTAGATCAGTAGAGCTCCTATGAGCTGTAGAGAACAGTTTTAATGAACTTAACGCCTTTTTTAAAACAAAGGACAAGCATGAGAAGAGCTGGACTGACAGCCCTGTGGTTCAGAAGCCTCAGTTCTGAGTGACAGAGCCAGAAGGGTGGTGTGAGCTTTCCTATGCTGCTCAGTTGGAGACTAAAGGGAGTTTAGTCTAATTTCTTTTATCTCTTAGGATGAGAGAATGCTCAGTTTTCTTGCTTGCTAAATAATAGTATCTCTCCTGATGCTTCTGAGAACGCACTTCTGGTTATTGCAGTGGAGGCACCTTGCTAAAGAGCTGGACTCTGAAGTTTTAACCATGTCGTGTGTGAATCCAGCAGCTGTGGGATCTCAGCCTGCTCTCCAGGATCTCAAGTGTTCTTCAGCCCAAGCTTTTGTAGGTGACTGGTTTTGCGTTCTGCCCATCAAGTATCTGACATGTTTGGTCATTGTTTTTTTTCATTAACCTTAGCACAGTTATAAAGTAAAAAGCCAGTCTTTAAATTCATAGTCTGAAGGAATAAAGCAAAGGCTTAGCAAGGAGTGGCAGTGACTTTGCCTTCTCTTCATGTCCATAGTGGTGCTGCTGCTGGATTGTAGGAGACTGGTTCAATACATCTTTTCAGCTTAAATTCTGAAGGCTGTAATGTGGTGGCAGTTACACTGCAGCATGCTGCAAAGCAGCTGAAGCACTGTTACAGCCTTTTATTTTTATTTATTCATTTAATTAGTTACTACTGTCTGTGTGTGATCCAGAAGTCTAATTGTTCTATCTGCTTGCAAGGAGGTTTAGGGGACAGGTGGATTTGGCTAGCAGGCCTGTGGGAGTGAGCTGCTGGAGACATGGCTGTCTAGAAATGGACAGCAGGGAGGTAAGCACGCTTGTCTGCTGCAAGTCCCCTGTTTTGAGAGGTTAAAGGGGCTACTCACTCCGTGGAAGGGTGTACCAAGTCCCCCAGACATCTCAGTTTTTGCTTTGGGACACAGGAACCCTAGATGGGCTGTGGAGACTGCTTGTGGTACTGACTTCTGAGAGGGGAGTAGTGGGTGGGTTTTAGCACACTGCCCTCTCTTTTCTGTAGTGCAGGGCTCTGCTGGCTCTGCGTTGTGCTGTGGTAGCCACAGGAGTGTTTCACACTGACTCACTTTCTGACCCAGTCTGTATTTCTTCAGTTTTGGGGAGTGAATGAAACTGTGCTTTTCTAATGGTATATAAAAAGTGGTCATTTGGAAAATGAAAACAGTGCTGGAGGGAAGGCCATCTTTCTACCGTAATTTTTTTGACACAAAGACAAGCTCCACAGAGAACTTGGACTTCCTTGCGATGTTCTAGGGGCAGGAATTCATTATCCAGATAAGTAGGTATGTATTTCTCCCTTCCTTTGACATTCAGGATAGTGCCAGCGTTGGATCAACTGGTAACATCTACTTACATAAATCTGCAGTTCCAAAGACTTAAAACTATTGTGTCTGTATCCTGACAGTTTACAACTGCTTCTCCCTGTCACAACCCTCCTCTCCTTTCCTCTGCTGCTCACCTAATTCTTCAATGGTCACTCAATAGTGAAGAGAAGCTGCCTTTCTTTTTTCACATGTCATATAATGTTGTTTTTTTCTGCAAATAACACATCAAGACGGGCTTATGTGGTTATAAAAATGAAACAACTCTCTCCTTCCCTCAGCACCATTCCCCCCAAAATAACAAGTGCAATGTAGTCAAAAGATAATCTAATTTAGCAACAACTGGTTGCTTTGGGTGTAGGTTTAGTGTCTTTTCAAGATTATCCTTGAGGGCATAATTAGCTCAAGAGAAGGAAGAACCAGTACTAGAGATTCAGGAGAAAGCTGTTCCTTTAAACTGTAGTTGCATAACAGAAGTTTGCGTTTGAATAGCATCTCTTCAGACTATTGTAATGTTCACTTTTTTTATTTTGATTCACCTTCAGACAAATTTACTTTACTGTAGGCAAACTGAATATTGCTTAAACAATGGTTTTATTTGGGCACTGGTGTTGAATTTCAGCTAAATATAGCCTCACTTATTGGGTTCTATAGGTGTTAGTCCTTGTAGTTGCCTGGTTGCAAATAACTTTATAAAAGATGCTCTGTAATAGTTGCTTTTTAAAGTCGTAGCCAATCTTGTGTGGTGAGAAAACGCTGATTCCCTTTCCATCAGTGTTCAGTCTTGCATAAAATACAAATACAGTGCAAACTATTTAGTGCCTCCAAGTGACAAATATTGTAGGAGAGAGGCTGACAGTTGAAGTATCTGGCTGTGTTCTATTTGCAGTGGTACCATTTTGCTGTGTTAATGCTTTAGTAATTTCACCTGTTTAGGTAGAAATAAACTGAAAATAGAAGCAAACTTTTCATATTAATGTTTCCTGTGGTGATTAGTAGACACAGCCTAACATGTTTGCGTTTGCTTTCTGCAGTTGCTTGTAGATTCTTGAAACAATCCCTGCTGGGCTTAAAGGTTTTTTGCTTGGCCTGGGTACCAGGAGAATTTTGTATATGGTGAAGTTTGCCTTTCCAGAGCTCCCGATTTTTCAGGAAGTACAGTTAAATCCTTCTTTAGCTTTTGAGGGAGTCTCAAGCTGCTGTTTTAATAGGAAAGGTGACTGTAAAAAAACCCATTGTGAATCCATGGTGGTTCCTTCAGTGTCCCCTGTATCAGCTGTGCTTATTTTATGAGTACAAAATATTGACTATCATTTTCCTGCTGCTGTAAAATCAGTACAGCAATAGTGCAAAGACCTGTGCTCTGTTTGGGTTGCTAACCATTGTTAGTCTTAACCGCTCTTTGATTTGCCAAATGTTTTATTGACGGTGATGGTTGGACTGAAAGCCAAAGAAATTGTCATGCTGAATATGAAAGCAAAGGCTGGCAGTTTGGGGTATCATGGTTTTACTGCAGCTGACTTCTTGAAATATTTGGAGGTCAAACATGATGTCACACAGTGACAGCCAGTTTCATCATCCCTATCAAGTTACGGTTGTATTTAGCAGTGCTTCAGGTCCTCTTTGATGTGCTTCTCTTAAATGTGGAGGAATAAAACAGAGGAAAAAACAAACTCAAAATCCTGAAGAGCTGATTGTTTGCTTAGGAGATTCCAAGGACCTGGATTTCTTAAGCTGCTCATACCCTGTATTTCCGACACGCTCTTTGCTTTGTTGTTTTCTACTGTAGCACTACTAAATAAAACTGCTTTTCATGGTAGGCAACGCAATGGGAATGGATTAATGACACCCAAAGACTAACCCCGCTGACATTGTATAAATTATTCTGTTGTGTCTCTGCTACCACAGGTACAGTTTTGCTGCAGTACAGTTGGATTGTTCTGTCTTTACTGGTTAAGTAAGCCTACAATTTAGCACCAGGGTGTTCAAGATACCTCTGTTTTACTTGTATCCAAAGGCAAGTGGTATTAGGAGACAGCTTGTATCTGAAATACTATGGGCTGTTTCAGTAACCACTTATTTTCATGCTTTGACTTCGTGGTTGATATAAAGATACAATTTGATCTATGTTTTTCAGTGTGTATGGGCAATCAAGAGGCTGACTTCAGAAAAAAAAATGAAGACTGGGCTTTTCAAGTGCTTATCAACCTTATCTGAGATTAGGTTTTTAAAAGTACTTGGTGGCTTTTGCTGTCCATTCTTGGACTGAGGTTTCCATTGTCTGCAGCTCTGAGCTCTTCTGACCGTCTTAGCTTGGTTCACTGTGCTGAGCTTTTTGAGTGTCCAGATTTTGGGAATGAGATCCACTGTGCAAAGATGTTGCACAGAGATTGGTGCTGCTGGATGTATATTTTTGCAGGCTGTATGCTAAAATTTTTGCATGCATCTTTGGGATTTGATGTGCTTTATGTATAGCTATTAAACTCCAGGTGGCACTAGCAGCTCACAGCTGGGTCAGGGATTAGTAACACTGGTGCAGTCCCTGAAATGTACCACAGAATTCAAATACTGGCCATGGGAAGATTAAAAATTAGCTTGCAAAATAGCAAATTATTCTTAGTAAGCAGAATAAATGCAATGACCAAAACCAGGCAAAGTTAAGCCTGGTAAACTTTCTTGCAGCTCCTTAGAAAATGTCTGTGTAAATAAACAGCAAATACACAGTTAAAGAGGAAGAATCCAGGAAGCAGAAGATGCTGAAGTCCCATAGTGTGGAAGCTGCCAAGAGCTGGTGGTGGTGAGCTGACTGCAATACTCATTTGCTGGCACAGATGTAGCAGCTTATCAGGAGCAGAGTAGATGGTGAAAGCTTTCTCTTGCAGGCCTGATTCTTTCCTTGTGTAGTTACTGGAGCTGGTACACTTACCCTGTGCATAATAGAGGAAAATAAGCATAAATGCATTTATACTTGAAGTGCATGCTTTTTTGGGGGGGGGGTGGTGGAAGGGCTTTGAAGAGTATTGGTCTTTGAAATTAAGTCTATTAAGCTGGAACAAAATATAAGATACATTCAGGCAAGGATTAAAATTTGCTGTCCTTTCATGAAAACATGACACTCTCCCCAAGCAAGGGGACAGCTTATACAAATGGAAATGTGGAGAAAGAAATGGGCCCAGAATGACTGAAAAAGAGCAACTCAATAAAACACAAACAATAAAAAGATCTTGTCTGTAGCAACTTGTAGTTCTGTCTCTGACTCTTTATGTATTTGTTCTGGGTACTTGAGGAGGAGAGTTGTGCAGGCTGGCTGCCGCCTTCTACTTAACTTTTCAGCCAAAGTTGATACTGATGTACAGTTCCTGAAGACATTAAGTTCCTGCAGATTTCTTGAATTTTACTATGAATAAAGAAGATACACTGAGGCTCTTTTCTTCCTCCCTGAACGTCATGACCTCTGAGTTATGACCCATTCTGTTTGGCCAGCTGGTTATTGCTACTTGGTAAGGATGAGATTTTAGGCTAGGTATGCATTTGCCGTCTCCTGCCGAGCCATCAGGCCAGCCAAAATAGGTAGAAGATGTGAGGGGAGCTGGAGATACGAGGCAGGGCTACAGAAGGCGCTGGAGGGACCCAAAGGTCCTCTGTGGGAGCGCAGGTGACTGTGAGAGGAGAGGCCAGGGTCCTGGCAATGGAGCTGTTGCTCTGGCCCCAGCAGGGAAGCTGAGGCAGTGCAGGGCATGTATTTGTGGGGAAACCGGCTCTTCTGTGAGACAGCCTGTTCAAGAGTCCCATCATGTTTTCTTTTGTTCTGCCTGTTTTGCAGCTGGAGAATGAATTGGATGTGCTTTCCTCCTCAGTGGAGCTTGTGTCTTCTCAACCTCCCAGACAGAGGTGTGGGGATTCTTTTGCTATGCAGAACGTTTGAGGGGCTTTTATATTACAGGTCTTTATCTTGAATGTGGTGTCTGAGAGCAGTTGGAAGGTGACTTCTGGAATGCCTGGTTAGTTCTGTTTTCTTAGGATTGTTCTGGTGGATGGTGATGGATATTTGTTTGCCAAGCCCCCAAAATCCCTTTTTGGGAGTAGGGGAGCAGCTGTTCTCCTCTTGGGATGGCAAAGCCAACACAGAAGTTGGTGAAACTACTGGGGCTGAGGGGTGGACATCCTTTCTCTATCTCGCTTTGGGTGAGAGGAGGTCTCAAGTACTTGCAGTTTATTTGGGAGATGGATTAAAATGGGATGGGCCGCCATGTTGTTGATGCCCATGACCTCACTTCTAGAAGACATGCTTTGCTGTCGTTGCTCCTGGTGGAGGTCACCAACACGACGTGTTCATGGCAAACATTTTGTAACAGCTCAGCAAATGGTCTGGCTTACCACATTGCTCTTTGTCAAAGGTGCCAGATACAGAAGGTTTTTCTTCTGGTTTTATCTTCAGTATTAGTTGATGTAGGTGAAAACATCAGTAGTCTCTGGCTGTTTTTGTCAAAGGCATAGTTTGACAAGAAATTATGCGTTTGAATATTGGAGGTTTTATATTCCTACTGCCTAGGCAGTTCTGTGCTGCAAAGGAAAAGGTGCTTTTGGATTAAAATGAACATCTGGGTTTAAGTGAAAAGCCAGATTTTAAGAATTTTTTAGCTCTTTTATGATCAGCTGTTGAGACTGGAATTTATTATAGCTACTGGCATTCCCACTCTTGAACTTTGCCAGTCTCATTTTCTTGATACTAGGTTAGGTTTGGTTTGCCTGCTGAAGCAGCTGTATTTCTTTCACTAACCTTAGCAGGCTTTTACTATGTGTTAAAAATGTTCAAGATATTCTCTGTTTTGAGTATGATAAGAAGGATCTGAAGCAGTATTTCAGCAGCTCTACTGAAAGACCAAACTTTCCATCCATTTTGGAATGACAGTATTTTTTTTGCATACAAGGTACAGTCCTGTAATCCTTTCTCATGTCCTCACTTCTGCTTTGAGTTCATGGAAGCAAGTCCTTCCACAAATCACAAGCCTTTTGTACTTCTGAAGAACACTTTCTTCTTTTTCAAAAAAAGAGAAACCTAAAGTAGATCTTGATGGGCTTGGCAAGGGTTTCTTGAAGATTGAGCAGTGCTAGGAATGAAACTGGAGGTTTCTCCTATCGTGCTTGGGCAACCTGAAAAATTCCATTGCCCAGATGCTGCCACTTTCTGTATTTGTACAAAATACTGTTACAATTTGAACAGGTTCCTTTCACCAATGGCATTTCTTGGTTTTTTATTTTTATTCATTTTCTAGCTTTAGTCTGAACATTGTCTTTTGGGCCATGGCTCAAGTGCAGCAATTGTGCTACAACTTTCAAAATGGTAAAGTGGTGGAGATGGATTACTGCTGTGTTGCTGACCTTCAGCTCTGGCCCCTTTAAACTGCAGTCTTGCAAAACAGCAGGGAATTGGAAACTTTTTTCCCTGTAAACATTCTTCTAGTGTGAAGTTCCCCTTTCTGCACTGAGTTTTAGCTTTAACGGATAATCATTGCTTCAAACCAGAGGGCTTTTATTTAAGGAGATTGCTTGATAGAACCACACTGATTTGTCAGCTGTATATTACTCTTCTCAGAAGAAAAGCCTTCTGAAACTCATTTGAGTTTGTGAAGCACAATGTGACATCAGATTGGCTTTTACCAAGCTTACAGTGACTGCACTCTTAGAGAAGGATGGCTAAGTCTTGTACCGTTTGGGGATTTTTCAGCCACTGATCTATTTCATTCTTTCATAATGAAATCTTTTCCTTTGTGCTTTCAAAGTCTTCTGTTGAAGCAAGCTTTTGGTGGTGTAGAAATCTGAGCTGGAAGGTGTCTTTGGCTTTTCTTATGGACAGTTTGCCATGTTGGGATAGTTGGCGATCTTTGAAAACTGTTCAGTATAGCTGTCCTACAGATGCATTTTTGTTAGACTGCAGATATCATGACACTGCTTGTGATATGGACAGTTGTAGAAATTTGGTTTATCATATCTGTTCTGCTTTCAAGATTAAAATAACTTAATTGCTCACATATACACATAATTCATGCACATTCAGGAGCTTAGAAAGTCTTGTTATGTGTACGGCACTGGGGAACTAGCAAAACCACAACCAGAATACCTTGATATCCTAGAACGTGACATGGGTATATAGATAGCAGTGTCCTGTCTCAGTGGCTGAGAGCTCAGTAGGCTCCCTTGATGAATTCTTTGAATTTCAGAGAATGGACTTTTAAAACTATTATTTACATGATGGAGTTGAAATGCTGCAATGTAGTTTTAAATGGTCACAGAACAGTTTTGCCCCAGACAATGGAGCAGTCACCATCTGTGATGCTGCCATCTCTTTGATTAAAAGTCTGTCTGTGGTCTATTAAAATCCAGTTGGATTATCAGGGCGAGCAGTCACCAAATGTTTATCAGCCTAGTGTTATTGCCTGATAACACTCACTTTACCCAAAAGCTTGTTTAAAAGCTTAATTCATGTCTTAATATAGTAAAAAATGACACTTAATTTCAGTGGAGTTTGGCAGGCTTCTAGGTCATTCAAAATTTATCATCTAGAGCAGCATCAACTAATACATAGACTTCAGATTAGATGTTCTTGTGCCTTTAGTCAGGAGTTGAGCTGATTACTATGAGCCTGCTTACAGTTTAAGGAATCCTTTCAATATGAGGCTGTAGGAATAATAAATGGATTGGTATTGTTGAGCCTTAGTATCTGAAGATACATATGGACTGTGAGCAGAGTCCCATCAAGACAGTACGCTGTATTGTTTGGAAGGTGGTGTATCCATATTCAGTTAGAGTTATTGCTCACAAGTAATATGCCTTAAAAGCAAAATAGTGAATGTGTTCAGTGAGTCCTGGCATACGTAGGTGCAGACTTCTGGGCCATCAGGAAGATTTCATTCAACCACCATTTGCCTTGGCAGAGCCGCAGTGAAGTTGTGGCAAAGCTGAGATGAGCTAGCCTGAGCTTTCAAAAGGGTTCAGCAGAAGCTGTGATGTGGAAACAGAACTGAGAAGACCCCTGGTTCTTAAACACATTTTCTCACGTTTGGTTTGAAACTTAGCACTGCTTGGTTCTTGCTTAACCCTTTGTACTTTCTTTTAGCCTGAACTGGTTTGCTGCCTGTGTTACTAGCCAGCAGTAAAGCAAGTGCTTGAAGAAACAGGCTTTACAGAGGCAGAAAGACTCTGATCACCTAGAGCAGATGTGTAAAAAGTGTTCAGCCTTCATCACTGATATATTATCTGATTTCCAAGTCTGAAAAAGCATGACGTGGCCAGTGTTCACTGTGATGGCTTAGCAGGGTAACCGCACATTCTACCAGAGTTACCTACGTGGTGAAGACCAGAGTTCAACAGCTTCATACAGTGGTTTTAAGACGTTCTGCAAGTATATGCTGTTTCTTCCTGTAACCATAGCTGTGACTCCTGGCAGCAGCAAACAAGATGAGTAAGCCCCTTCTCATCACTAAAGCTGGCTGAAGTTTGTAAGGCTCTGTTTTGATGTTGAACGTGTACAATTTTCTTGGCCTTTAAAGGAAGCTGTGGGCGCTCCACATGGTGGAAGTTGATTTAAGTAACTTAAGAGAAAATGCTGCAGCTTTGGGCTCTAGAGCTTGGCACCTTGCTCAGTTTAGCTGCTTCCTCTCTTCCCTCAAACAACTCAGTAGCAGATCTGGGCAAGCGTGTCCTAGTTCCAATTTTAATTTTAATCTAAAACCATTTTGAAGCAGCCATATTACTTCTACTAACAAGTGATCTGTGAGAGAATAATCTTACATGAATGCTGTTGCTGGATTCTGAAAAATGGAAAAAAATAAGGCTAGGGCTGTGCTGGTTGACATCAGCAAAGAGTCTGGCTTGGACAGCTGTATTACAGGGAGAAGGAATGCAGCACCCTCTTGGAATCATAGAATCATTTCGGTTGGAAAAGACCTTCAAGATCATCGAGTCCAACCATTAACCATGCCCCCTAAACCATGCCCTGGAGTACCCTGTCCACTTGCTTTTTGAATACCTCCAGGGATGGTGACTCAACCACTTCCCTGGGCAGCCCATTCCAATGTTTGACAACCCTCTCAGTAAAAAAATTTTTCCTAATATCTAACCTAAATCTCCCTTGCCTCAACTTGAGGCCATTTCCTCTTGTCCTATCTCCAGACACCTGACAGAAGAGACCAGCACCCACCTCCCTACAACCCCCTTTCAGGTAGTTGTAGAGAGCGATAAGGTCTCCCCTCAGCCTCCTCTTTTCTAGACTGAACAACCCCAGCTCCCTCAGCCGCTCCTCATAAGACTTGTGCTCAAGGTCCCTCACCAACTTGGTTGCCCTTCTCTGGACATGCTCTAGCAGCTCAACAACGCTCGTCAAGAAATCCTGTAAGGACACAAATTTTAGCAGCACAGGGAGGTCTCAGTTGAGATTAGACCTTGCTGGACAAGCCTGTTTGCAAAGAAATGCTGAAGAAATACGCAGGACAGACCCAGGATGGGAGAGGTGATGTGATGCAGCTGAATGCAGTTGTGCATACTTGGCTGTGCCTCTGACAAGTGTCAGTCAGAAGTTGCCACAAGGTCTTCTGGGTCTCATCCAGTCCTAGTTAAAGGTGTCCCCAGTATTGCATGTGGCTTTGCAGGCGATCAGTTCTATGTTAGAAGTGCTGATCAGGGTTACACTGATGTCTTTCTCCAGGAAAGGATTGGATGATCTGCCACGTGAAATACCAAGGCTTTTTGGCTTACAGCAGTTCTTTCTTCCTTGCTGTATTGGAGGTTGTTCATTTAGGGAGGAAAATGTTGAAATATTGTTCATTCCCACAGAGCTGGAGGGACAGAGGGAGCTCAGGACACAGGAGCAGCCTGACATTGAAGTCCCCAAAGCCTCACTTAATCTGGCAATTGGCCCCTTTGCCATCTAACAGGGTATCCCCACTGCCTGCTCCTGCCACCCACCTCCCCTGCGCTGGCCTGTGTTCGTACGGTCTCCTGGTGAGTCACCTCAGGGAACTGATGAGGCTAAAATTGCATATGTCCTAACCCCACAGCAAGGTTAGAGGCAGCACAAGGCGACAGGAGCAAACGTGAGGTCAAGAAGAAAGAGGAAACTGGGCAGATCTCTGCTGGGTTTAAGTGACAGTGTAACTACAGCATGATGCTGTGTGATTCCTCATTGGCCATGTGTGTCTCCACACAGTTTAACTTTTAGCTGGTGCAGCTGTTGTGACATCTGCTGTCACTGTAGTTCCTGGCTGGTTTGGTGTCCTTGGAGGTGTGGGGGACTCTGAGGTGCAGTTGCACTCCCCTGGGATCTTGCTGTGCAAAAGATGCATGGTGACAAATGAGCAGGGCAGGGTAATTGTGCTACTTTTTGTTGTAGGAGGTGAAGGCCAGTTCTTCTGCTGAGCAGAAGGCTTTTTTCCCTGTTAAGTTCATGCTGGTTGGCAGGAAAGAGACTTGATACCTAAAATTTCAGGGTTTTTCCCTTGAAAGTGTTAATATAAACATCAGCCTAAAGCAGCTAGTTGAGACGTGCTGGGTTTGGGGACAACCAGGCCATTGACGTATAAATGTTACCGTATGAATGACACAGTGAGGCTTCTCAAATCCCTCTTATTTTTATGCTGGTTTTGAAGTGACTTTTAATCCTTCAGATATTGGTCTTTAAGTACTTTTTTCAAAGAGGAAAATAACCCAACTCAAGCAGTTTAGGTAATAATAGTACTTAGTGCTTAACAAACGTTGTGGAATTAATCCTCCTGGACCAATAAATTTAAATGAAATTGTGTTGATCTTGGCTGGGGAGCGGGGAAGTGATGTGAAATCAGCTTTGCTCTGGGTACGGAGGAGCAGCTCCCTCACTGTGGCTCCACCACAGCTAGTGGAGATGGAACTGGTGAACCTGTGAAGTTTGGGTTCAAGCTGAGCCCTGCATTTCAGTTCTCTTCCTCTGCCCTTGCAGCTGCACTGTGAATCAAATGTTGTCCTCCAGGCTGGGTCAGACCTGCTAAGGAGCAGTGGGAATTAGGTCTCCTTGGTTTTGGGGAAGAGTCTGTTCTACGTTGATGGCTTAGGGCCAGGGAGATGCTTCTGGGTCCCTGTCCTGCTCCCACCCAAGTGCTGTCCCTTGGGGTCAGTGAGATGTCCCACATCGCTGGGCTAGACCTGTTAGTCTGCCATCCTGTTATATGAAGTCTTCTGGCCACCCCCTGTTGTTTCAAACAAGACTGAGCAATATAAATAAATCTCCCATTAAGAGAAACTGTTTCAAGTTGGCTGAAGTCCCTTGGGTGGCCATGGCCTTTGCGCTGATGTGCAGGCTCCCAGAATCAAATGGAGGGTGCTGTGGGTGGGCACTGACATCATCTTGGTAGTGTCACCTTTGGGCCAATGGGTAAGAGCAGCATTGAGACTGTGATGCTTAATAATTTTGTGTACCAATTGGTATGTTTTGTGTATCAATTACTGCAGGTTAAAATGAATTGTTAGATTTTTTGTTTGTTTGTTTATTTTCAGGTTACAAACTGATTGGAAGCCATTCCGGGGTGAAGCTCTGCCGATGGACAAAGGTATGCTCTCTTTTCTTTTCTCATTTTATAAACAACAACAACAACAACAAAAAGCTAGAGACTTATTCAGGTATTATAATTTCCAGATGAAATATCCTTTAAAAATGTGATATTACTTGAATGAAAACAAATTTCATCTTCCAAGCTGTAGTTCTGCATTTCAAGCTATTAAAATCCCACTGCAAGAAGTGAGAATGCGACCATGGCAAAGAGCTGCGAACATCACTTTCTGTTGTTTTTCCTGTTATTCTGCTGTCTGCTAAAATATCTCCTGCCTGCTGAAATATATGGCAGGAACAGAACACCGCAGAGAAAAGTGGGAAAGTTACTTCACCAGTGTGAGGTCTTCTGAAACAAAGATAACACAGTCTGTCATTACACTCGAATGGGCATACAAGGGCATTTGAGCCTGTTGTTCTGTGACTGATATACCTGGTTTGTGACAGACAGTGCTCTTCCACTGGTTTTCAGCATTTGTCAAGTAAGATTCAGATAGTGAGGTAACTGTCACTTGTGAATGCTAGGACTTTTTAAAAATTACTCTGTGGGAGTGTGTGTGTGTATGTATATAGTTGTGTGTAATATGTCTCTGTGTGTGTATGTACACATCCATATGAAAAAAGTAATCCTCCAAGCTCTGCAGTTGTGTATTGTAGGCTATGTAAGCTAGTAGCTTTTCAAGTAGTTCACAGACGTAAAAAAGTTCCCAGCAGGGGCACAGAGCCCTGTAGAACAAACTTCAGCCACTTCAGTATGTTTGTTGTTTCATCTGTCCTTTGCAGGTGCCTGAGAAGCCCAGAAGTTGAAAGCTGGTCAATAGTGTTATGCATTTGGGGAGTAACACTGATATAACATACTAAAGCCTTCAGCATTCATGGGGTGATAAACTATGGGAATCATCACCTCATTAAAATGCCAGCACATCTGTAATTCTTGCGCTGTCGCAGTGATCAGTTCCTTGGTCTCTCAGCTCTCTTTTGCTGCATGATTAACTTTGTTTATTTTTGAAATGAGCTCTTTGAATGGCAATCACCAAAGTGGGTGGCTGCAGCGAGGTTTTCTTATTGAAATGCCTGGTATCAATGAAGTGTTTCATCAAAAGACTTGTTCTCGTGAATGGTTTAAAGAGCCCACTGCTGTATTGTCATGAATATTTGTGAGATATACTGATGCCACTGATGCTTCTGCTGTTTACTCTTACAAATATTTCTCTCTCCTGTCATTTTTAGTGTCAGAGAAGGCCATGAAACCTTTAAAGAAAAACTTGTCAAACTTCATCAATGCTGTGACTGAGAGAGAAGACCAGAGAACCTATTTTTATTAAAGAACCAGAATTTAATGCAGCACTGTAAAGCCATTTCACAAAATAAATAGCAGCCCTGTGTGCTTAGATAGGACCATCTATTTTTAGCTTAAGCAGGAATTGAATGTAAAGTGTTTTAATAAATTGAGCTGGAATTGGTTACAGGCAGTGGCTTTGACTCAGATTCACACCAATATGTGAATATCTTTGGGAGGCTTGTTTGAGATTTGTATCAGTGGAAAGCAGGAGGAGGGCTAGAAGGACTAGTATTAAGTAGAATTTCATAGTGATATCTCAGATTTAAATGACTGTGTTCTGTCATATTCTGGAAAAGAGCATAAAACCTGCAAATTTTAGGAAGAGTCTGTTGAGTTGCCTGTCTTATGAAATCCAAAATATAACTTGCTCTCCTAGAATTTGTGAATCTCCTGACATCTCTATTGTTTTGAGGAATGGGTAGAATAAATAGTATTTTCCAATTTGTTTAATCTTCCAACTGTATAACAAGGCTGTGCATATGTTAGGGGTTACCTGTATATTCTTTCCCCGCTACTCTGTGGAGACTTTCTTGTGGATCACCAGGACTTTTCAGGTAGAGGAAGGTAGATTAAAAGTTACTATGTCATATTTCAAATTTTCTCTTGAGAGTAGTAAAGATTCATTCTCATTTATTATTATTTAACTGAGATAATGAAAGACAGTCTTTGCTCCAAGCAACTTGCATGCTAAATAGGAGTTAAAACCCAATGGGAAGGCTGCTGTGGTTCTGCTGTGAAGGGAAGTGCAGTGTCCCACTGGAGCTGCTGACTGGTGTGAATGAGGGTTTATAAGGTCAGGGTATTTATTTAATTTAGTGCTAAAAGAAATACTCTACTAGACAAATGAAAAGAATTGAGTGTTCAGTAGGGTAGCCTTGAAATTGATCCTTGTTAGTCTTTAGTGAGCTTTTACAATAATATTTCTTGCAGCTTAAGTGGCTTCACCTGCTTTCTTTTGTGGGCTGATTCAGTTAAAAGCTTCAGTAAAGCACATTGTTATGCTGTGGTGTTGCAACTGAGAAGTTATCGATTATGTTAAAGTCTCTCTCCTCTACAACAGTTGTAAATTTGACATCATAAATGCCTTTTTTCTGTAAGGGTGTATATAAACAGTCACACTATACCCTGATCTATGTGCTATGAATTTCTTAAAACAGACTGCTTCTGTCATCATTATTTTGATCTGCTCTGCAGCTGTGACCTCACTTTCAATGTCTGTCACAGGTGACTTTGAACACCGAAGTTACTAGTGACTGAAAACTGCAAATATGCCCAGGGAGCAGATTTTAAACCTTTGCACCCAGTTTGGTTACAGATGGTGTGTTTTAACTTTCTTGGTGTTTGTATGTCTTTCTCTGCTGTTAGTCGATGCTTCGAGGCCGAGGAGGCTGCTATAAACACACGTTTTATGGAATTGAGAGCCACCGCTGCATGGAGGCCACGCCGAGCCTGGCTTGCGCAAACAAATGCGTCTTTTGCTGGAGGTAAAATACTGATGCAGTTTTACTTTGGGATAGGGACTCTGTTCTACTCTGTCCCTGTCCTGTTCCTCAAACCTAGGGCAGTGTTACTTGTGTGCCCTTTTCACTTGGAAATTGGGGGAGGAAGTGTTTGGAAGGGAGCAGTGTTCCTCTACTCCTCCCCTTCTGAGAGCTGCAGAGTCTGTAGGTCAGGGATGGTAGGTGAGCTGGGTGGGTGGGCTTCACATCTCAGAGGCTGAAGAGGATCTGAGGGCTCCCCAGTGCCGCCTCCTTTAAAGCTGAGTCCTGTGCAGCCAGGTCTTGGGCCCCAGCGAGTTCAGACTAGCTGGGGACAGGTGAAATGAGGAATCAGGGAGGCAGGAGACGGACACCTCTCCATCTACTGCCGTGCAATTCCCACTGCTGCTTGTGCCGAGCACTTGGTAGAGGTTTGGTTCCTTCTGGAGATCACTGTCTGGGACTCCCCATGGCTCCTGGTGCTCTGGAGAGCATGGGCTGGCTCTTGTTGTGCAAAGCCACCAAGGCACTAAGCGATGTGAGTATCTTTGTTTTGAAATTGGACCATTTTTTCTTATTTAAAGTACCTTCACCCCCACCAATTCAGTTGCGTTCTCAATGAGTGAAAAAGTGATGACTTAGTAACTGTTGCCTTTCTAAAACAGTAGCTAATAAATGACTTTCCATTTTAGTCAGTAAAGTGACCCCTTATCTGAGCGGAATTACTTTGTTGTTAATTCTCTAAAGGAAATGAGCTTTGCCTGGATCTGAACCGTGAGCTGCTCTAGCACTGCTTACTCACCGAAATGCCTGGGTTTCCAAGGGAGGTTTTTGCTAGGCTGGGGGAGTGCAGAATGAGAGAAAATGAGAGGCTCAGCAGAAATAAAAGCAGTGATATGAAAGTGTACTGGGTGGGAGGATGTGGAGGTTATTCTTTGAGCTCTTGTCTTCTACCTTGCTAGCTAATTCAAACCATGGGGGTAGTGCTTCCTTTGGTATTTATGGCTATCCCAGGGGGCTGGCTGCCAATAACACCCATTCCATCCCTAAGCCTGGGTGTTCAGCATCCCAATATTTCCATGCAAAACCAGCCAAATTCCTCTGAGTACCACTTTCAGTCTTTCATAGTCTTCAAGTTTTAATAATGCAAATATTTCATGAGAATATTTAAATGACAGCATCAGTGCAAAAGGACTGCTATAATTTTGAAGGCACTTTGAAGCTGTCTCCCATGTTAGTGTTAAGTATAAGCGTTAGACACTGGTCATCCTGTTAAGTTTGCAATTGGGAGTCTGTTCAAGAATGTTAATTGGTGCTCTTGATGGGCTTTCATTGAGTGATGTTCCTCGGAGGTCGGTATTGGGACCAGCACTGTTTAACATCTTTGTTGGCAACGTGGACAGTGGGATTGAGTGCACCCTCAGTAAGTTTGCCAACAACACCAAGCTATGTGGTGCAGTCAACACGCTGGAGGGAAGGGATGCCATGCAGAGGGACCTTGACAGGCTTGAGAGGGGGGCCTGTGCAAACCTCATGAAGTTCATCAAGGCCAAGTGCAAGGTCCTACACATGGGTTGGGGCAGTCCCAAGTGCAAATACAGGCTGGGTGGAAAATGGATTGAGAGCAGCCCTGAGGAGGAGGACTTTCGGGTGTTGGTTGACAGGAAGTTCAACATGACCTGGCAGTGTGTGCTTGCAGCCCAGAAAGCCAACCCTATCCTGGGCCGCATCAAAAGAAGCGTGGCCAGCAGGTCGAGGGAGGTGATTCTGCCCCTCTACTCTGCTCTCATGAGACTCCACGTGGAGTACTGCATTCAGCTCTGGGGCCCCCAACATAAGAAGG
The DNA here is from genome assembly GCF_026419915.1 of Harpia harpyja. Taxonomy (NCBI): domain Eukaryota; kingdom Metazoa; phylum Chordata; class Aves; order Accipitriformes; family Accipitridae; genus Harpia; species Harpia harpyja. Next base: position 12,340,261 of record NC_068951.1, on the reverse strand, counting down.
ACATGGACCTGTTGGAGTGAGGCCAGAGGAGGGCCATGAAGATGATCAGAGGGCTGGAACACCTCTCTTATGAAGGCAGGCTGAGAGAATTGGGGTTGGTCAGCCTGGAGAAGAGAAGGCTCTGGGGACACCTTGTAGCAGCCTTCTAGTACCTAAAGGGGGCCTACAGGAAAGCTGGAGAGGGACTTTTTCCAAGTGCATGTAGTGATAGGACAAGGGATAATGGCTTTAAACTGAAAGAGGGTGGATTTAGATTAGGTATAAGGAAGAAATTCTTCACTATGAGGGTGGTGAGGCACTGGAACAGGTTGCCCAGAGAAGCTGTGGATGCCCCCTCCCTGGAAGTGTTCAGTGCCAGGTTAGATGGGGTTTTGAGCAACCTGGTCTAGTGGAAGGTGTCCCTGCTTATGGGAGGGGAGTTGGAACTAGACATCTTTGAAGTCTCTTCCAGCCCAAACCATTCAATGATTCTATGATATCCTGGCTTGAAAGGACCCAGCAAATGGCATGTTCAATGTGCAAGTTTTGCCGCTTTTTGTCAGAGCAATAATAATGACTGGGAAGAAAAATGTACTGCTTGTCTTTTTTTTTTTTTTTTTTTTATGTATCAGCTAGCATTGGTGCATTTAGTTCTGCAGTGGTGATTGTACTGGTAGGAAGACGATTAGCATGCCTGTTATTGTCCTTCTGTCCCTACGCAGAAGGTACATCATAAACAGCAAATAGAAAGCAATAACATCGTCAGAATGAGGCATTTTGTTCCTAGTATTGCATGGCAGACCATTTAACACTGTTCCCCTTCCAAATGACCCAACTCAGTATTTCTTAGCAGCAGCAGCCTGTGTCCTGAGTATCGGACTGAGTCAGGGAAATCAAGTGTAAATTGAAAAGTGCAGTAATTGGGATAAATCGCCATGTGTGATACATTCCACATGCCTCTAACTCATCACCCTGTAGATGTCATTTGTCACTTTTAAGAGGAATCCTGGAAACAGTAGCCCTAATGATAATGAGTGCTAGAATGCTTATTTTACTAATGTTAACAACCTGAATGCAAGGAAACAGCTTTCCATGGGACTGTGCTGAAAAATGTTCTCATTTATTTACCTTCGGTGGTTGAAATGGGTTGCAGTTGTTTGACTCTTCCATACGGACTGCAGCTGTCTGTCTTAGACCTCTATCGAGTTGGAGGACTTAAGGCTCAGTTTGAGACACATCCCAAGGCTCACTTTATGTACACCTTAAGCTTGACATAAACCAGAACTGCTGCTGAAAGAAGCTTTCTTCACTTTGGTTGCTTTTTCAGACCCTGTGCTTGGGTTGCTACAGCCTTTGTGTGGCTGTGAGCTGTGCTGGTCAGGTTAATTTGGTGTAGGAAGAAGGGATTTCTGTACACACTCTCCTCCTTACTGATTGCACGTCAGCACAATTCACAAACCCTGCAGCCAGGGCTATCTATATACTTTTTATTTTAAACTCACCATGCCTTGCAGATTCTTAATCATGTGAGATTAAATGTAGAATTGCAGTCACCAAGTGGCTGCGTAGGATAAACGTGTTACCTTCTTAGTAGTAGTTACCATCTTGATCTACTGTTGGCAAAATGTTTTTAATACAGGTTTTATGCCTTGCTGGTCTTGTCATGCAGCTCTGCCCACTAAGTTGCAGATAAGACTGCTGTGATTCTTTTTTTTCTTGATCTCTTCTTTCAGGATTCTGGCATTTGTAGAGTCTGCCAATGTTTCCAACTGTATAACCACCACAGCTTTCCCCGGATCACTGAGGAAAAGGCCAAGGAACCTGTTAGTTCTCTCTTCCTCACTTCGGCAAGAAATGCTGTAGTTTAGCCACTTTCCCTGGGAACTGGATGTCATTGTAGTTGGCTGGTTGTGACTGACACATTTTGGCCCTGAACCAGGAATCATGGGTGGAGCCAGCAGCCAAACACACTCAAAGTTAGGGGTTTTTGTAAAAGATGGAGCTTGACTGCACTGGAGACCTTCCTTCTCCTCGTCCATGGAAGCGGTATGTCCCTGGTAGATATCAAGCCTGCCAGGACGCCTTACTGATGTGACAGCTGGCTCGTACTTCCCTGCCTCTCCCCTTCAGAGAGCTGGCTTAGAGTTTGGTGATGCAGGTTTATAATGTGGCAGCTTCTTGGGAGGACAGGAAGAGCAGATTGTTCATTTGTACGGTGTTCCCCCTGCAAGGAAGCAATCATGCTGTGTTGAACTCCTGAGGCTGTTGCATCAAGAGCATGGAGGGGGGGAACCAACACCTTAATTACTGCAACATCCCTAAGTCATAATTCTCCCTACAAAAATAGTCTGTCACTATCCATTATTGCTCTCAGCTGGTCTTGCTGTGTTTGTAGTGTCTCTTTAGCTTAATTGTCTAAATGGAAATGTGTAAGTGACCGAATCTTTTAATCAATTAAAGCAAGTATGGGGACTGAGGCTTTCTGACACTGTATCGTGGCACCAGGCAAACCTGATTTGATTATGTTTTCTGGCTGAGTATCTAAAGCCCAATGAATTATTGTGGAGAGATGGAACAGCTAAATAAGATTTAAATTAATAGGGTTTATTATTTTTGCATCTGAGGAGGCGGCAAACCAGAGTGAAATATCCTGTAAAGAAATTGGTTCATGTTTCTTCTTCTGTAACTTTATGATATTTATACCTGTACTTGAACGCTTCAGCTTTAGCTTGTACAGTAGGCAACAGCGGAAGTTCTGTTCACACAATCTAAATACGTGTGTGGCCAAAAGCCAGTGATCACAGTAAGCCCTGCAAAATGAAGAGATTAAAAATTCAAAATCTCTCATAGGAGAGGTACTTAATAAGGTCATTAAAAAATTAAGAAGAAAACATAGATTAAAACAAAAGCTTCTTCTCATTAAGTAACTTGACTCCAGAGGCTAAATTCTTCAGGGAAATGTGAAATATTATGATATCAAAGGAGTTGACACTGCAGGTTTGTAAAACTTGGAACCTGAGCCTGAAAGCTCAGAGTCTCCTTGCATCTACAGCCACCAGTCCTTGTTCCGCTAAGTTAATACTCTCTTCTCTCAGTATTTCAAGTTGGTTATTTTTTGTTTACAGAATTAATATATTGTGACCCATGTTCATTGTTTCCTTCAGATTTAATTCTTCACCGGTTTGTTGACCTTTGGGCCTGTCTGTCTTCCAGGAGCTCTTGAAATAACCATATAAATGGGGTGGGGGGCAGGACATCATAAAATATACCTAGTTCATGCCCTGTCAATGTTTTAAAAAAAAAAAAAAAAAAAAAAAAAAAAAGTCGCGGTGCCTTTATCTGCTGCTCTGCCAGCACTGTAATAATGTGAGGCATTTCTAGGAGAAAATGTTGATGTGGTCCATCAGGTGAGATGGGAGTAGACCCTGGGGACTGTCTTGGCTGGGTGCATATGTGCCAGCTCGCAGAACCATTGGCACTTTGCTGAGGTGCTGGCAGTGCTGTTGGTGCTTGATGTTTACGCAGGATGGGGTTGCATCAGTTGCTCAGTACTGTGCAAAAGGGTGTGGTGCTCAGGGTGGCTCTCAGTATTAGTTAGACACTATTTTGCCAAGTCAGGCACAGAAGTGTCGGGGTAAGGTTGCTGTAAATGCACTTAGTCCCCAAAGTAGTATCTGCCATGTGAGGATTCCCAGCGTACGCTGTGCAGTGGGCAGTGTTTTCGTTCCTGTTATGCAAAAGGCTTATGATAGGAAGAAGTACTGTGCCAGCAACTTACTGGGATTGAAATCTGTGCTTTTCATCTTATAGCAGTGTGCATTTTCCTGGTCTTGGACTTGCTGAATGCTTCTGTAGTTGTCATTATTAGTTTACATATTTATGGCATCAGTAGTGAAAATAAGCAGATTATTGGCTATGAAATGCTCACACGTGTCTTGATAGTTACTGCAGGTGGTTGGTGACTTGGTACCCACTTACAGTAAGGAGTAACGTGATGGAATGATTATCGGCTTTGAAAGCGAATTTGTACATCTTGACATTCAGGTTAGTTTTGAAATAGTCTTTGAGGCTGCTGAGTGTGGTTCTGCTGGGAAGGAATGAAATATGTTGACACAAGCACAGGGCAGACTTCTGGGAGGTGCTCAGCATTGCCTGCCTTTCTAGAAACTGTGCTTTTAAAGAAAGTGAGCATTTCTTAGAGTTGGGATGTAGTTTTTCAGCATGGAGCATCCTCCATCCTTAAGATTTCAGAAGTGTGAGTTAGAAAAGAATAATAGAATCATTTAGGTTGGAGAAGACCTTTAAGATCATTGAGTCCAACGGTAAACCTAATGCTGCCAAGTCCACCACTAACCATGTCCCTAAGTGCCGCATCTATGTGTCTTTTAAATACTTCCAGGGATGGTGACTGCACCACTTCCCTGGCTAGCCTGACAACCCTTTCAGTGAAGAAATTTTTCCTATTTTCCTAATATCCAATTTAAGCCTCTCCTGGCACAACTTGAGGCCATTTCCACTTGTCCTGTCACTTGTTACCTGGGAAAAGGGACCAACACCCACCTTGCTACAACCTCTTTTCAGGTAGTTGTAGAGAGCGATAAGGTTTCCCCTCAGCCTCCTTTTCTCCAGGCTAAACAACCCCAGTTCCCTCAGCCGGTCCTCATAGGTCTTGCTCTCTAGACCCTTCACTAGCTTTGCCCTTCTTTGGACGTGCTCCAGCACCTCAATGTCTGTCTTGTAGTGAGGGGCCCAAAACTGAACACAGTATTTGACGTGTGGCCTCACCAGGGCCGAGTACTAGTGCCAGTACCAGAAGTGGGTTCTTCTAAAAATCTTCTGAAGTTCAGTCCCCTCTCTGTTCAGAGGAACTGGCAAAACTAACCTAAAGTCCTCACTATTGGTACTATCATGAGTTGCTGCCAGGTGTGGTAATAGGACCAAATAATCTTACAAGGAGAAGACTAAATTTATTCTGATGGAACAGCTGATTTGAAAAACCTTAGGAAGTTAGTGAGCTGCAATGCACTCCTAGTGAAAATGTAGAAGTTACAGGTTGATTTATTTTGTTTAATCTAAAATTCATCAATTCATTTTGGGCTTTTTCACATGTTTCTGAAAAATCTTTTTATTTAAGTTGATTTTAAAACATGAAAAAAGTCCAAATTTTCTTTTGAAAATACTGAATATTTTGTCATTTTAAAACTGAGAGTTTTCTTCGGATGTTAAGATAGCCAAACATTTGACTTCAGCCTTATTCCCCTGATTTTTTTTCTTCATTAAAATGGTTTAAATATATCAGCATTTAGGAATAATTCCATGCCTTTTGAAAAGCTTTTTTCTCTTCCTGAATTTATTCGTAACAAAACATTATTTTTCTCATTGCTACAGCTAACAAAAGATTGCTTAGAGCAACGTGAGAAATAGTTGTCTGTTATTTAACAGGAAATTTGTATAGAAACATTGTGTTCCTCCTCAGACAGCAGTCTAGATAGGGATTTTTTAATTGTTGTTCCTATCAAAACTTCTCTTTCTTTTTCTTTTTGAAGTGAGTGTCATCTGATTTTGTAGAAAGTAAATCTGAGATACTTGAAGTCTTTACTTTGTCCCCGCCACAAGGCATTTTGCAGTCAAATGCGAGTTATGACTATGTAATACCATTGACGTGGTGATCTTTTTAATTGCACTTTGTCCTCCCTGAGTTTGCATCTCCAGCCAGGTTGGTTCTACCTCAGATGTGGTAAGCCTGCCTCTTGAGCCATCATTCAACTCTTGGGAGCTGCTAAATAGGACCAGTTCAGGACACAACCCTGCAGATGCCTTTTGGATAGATCTAGTGTCCTACTGAACCAGTGATAACTAATCTTTGATTCAAGTTTTCTACCCTGATTTGTGCTGTCTTACAAAACAGTGCTGCTTACGGAGCATTTCTTTGGGCAGATTATGAGAATATTGGGTAAGATGGTGTCAAAAGCTCAACCTCTTCTCCTTTCCCTTTGCCTACAAGGACCACCTACAAGATGGTCTTGGCATGGAAGGTTCTCAGCGGGTTCATGTTGGCTGTTACCTATCTCAGTGCTGTGTTCTGGGGCTCACAAACACTTATTTAATCCAGTATGTCCTGAGGAACTGGAAGTTAAGAGGGGCTGGTATAGAAATCTTTGGCTCCTGCTAAAGTGGCCATTGCATTTGCGCTTTTCTGTTATGTTTTAAATCACTTTTACATGCTACTCACAAACTTTCAGCTTATTACTAGTGACTGATACTGTCAGCCAATTCATCCAACATGTTCTATGGTGAGTTTAACCATCCTAGTGAAAAAGTTTTGTTTAGATTAAGTATCTCTAACCTGTCCTCTTTCTCGTCCAATTTGTGCTCTTCCCATTGCCATCAGGAGATGGCAGAAGAAAAGGTGCAAACAGGTTTCTTGTCATCATGGAGAAACATTAAACGTTGTTTGTTTGTGCATTGGACAAGCTTTTTTCTTGGTCTTCCCCTTACTCCTCACATTGTTATAGGGAAAGTTGTTCTTGTTAGCCCTTTTGTATGTCCTTTGCTAGTTGCATCTGATTTTTTTTTTTTTTTTTTTTGCCTTGACCTTTCCCATTATGACCCTGTATTCTTGTGCTCTTCCTTTTATTTTCAGCTGGAGGATCACAAGGTTGCAGAAGTGCCTGTGATTCTGCCAGACTGGTTTCTTGTTACACTTCATATCTTTGCTTTTTATTGCTGCAGTTCGCACTTCTGCCTTAATAAGGTTTAAAAAACCTGCCAGTTCTCCTGAACATCTTTGCCCTTAAACTCTTCTCCTCTGGGCTCTCACCTGCTGGTTCTCAGGATTCACTGAAGTGTGCTTCTTGAACTCTCTTGTTTTTATTCTGCTCTTTCCTTCCTGTCCCTTCCTGGGAACCATGTGCTCTGTCCTTTCATGATCACTGCCACCAGTGTTTCCTCACCTTCATGTTCCCCACCAGGCATCAACATCAATCAGTTGATCACTGGAGTAAATGATACTTTACACCTGTGCTGCGTTTTCCCTCAAAGTTTCTTGAAAGACTTCATAATACTAAGCATTGTTCACAGAAGAGTGACCATTTTAAGACGGTATAAATCAAAAGCTGATTTATTAAAATAATACATAAGGGATCAGGGAGGGAGATGCACTGCCCCACTGAAGCATACACCTTCTTCACAGAGGTTTGATTGACTGCCAGGGACACTTTGGTAATGCTGGCAAGTAATACTGGTAGATCAAAGGTCTGATGAGAATGCAAATAAGGCTGGATTGGAGGCAGTCTTGTTAGTCAGGGGAGAGTGGGAGTGAACTGGGACCTCCCCATCATGTTTTGTGCAGTCTTGCATTGCTCTGTGGTGGTGGGGTGCTGTGGCAGTGATGGCTTGTCTCTGAAGTATCAAATCAAACCTGTTTCACACCTGGAATCTCTAATAAAATAAGGGTTTTCTGGTGTGTGTGGCTTTGGGTGAGATTTTTTTTTTGCTTGTGTTATTTTGGGAAGGGAAGGAATACTATGCACAATTACCTGCTCAAGACTTGAGTAGCTGGTGAGGTGGATGATGTGGAGTGTCGCAGAGCCTGCAGGAGAATGGGAAGGTGATAGTGAAATTCTGTCTGTGCCAGGGACTGTGAAAAAATCTCATCAGCCACAAGACATTACTTTTTTCCCCTGTATTTGAAGAGAAACTGCTTTTTGCCAAATAAGCTGCTTTGTAGGCATGACCTGGTATGTTTATTAAACAGTTAGAATGTGTTAAAAATTCAAGCACTGTTAGACACTAATAGCTGTCCAGCATGCATCAAGAGCCTATTGATTTTCTGCCAACTTGCCTTATTAAATATACAAGCTACAAGTTATGTAGATAAACATGTAAGAGTTTTATAAATGCCTTTTATAGTTGGCATTCAGAAAACTTTCCATGTTGGCAGACAGAAGAAAAAAAAAAAGGGAAATTCAAAAAGCAAAGCTGTTTTAGCTTAAAGGATCTTTGAGATGGTAAAGTAGTTTGAGAAGAGCATTTGAATCTTTGCTCTTGAAGTGGATGAAGAAATGTTTGGGCCAAAGGGCTGTTTTTATTGATGCCGGGTCTAGAATTTGTGTGTGTTAGCACTGTCAAAGTGTGGAGCTGCAGGTCTTTCTCACTTGGAGAAGTCAGTGGGAGTCTTTCAATTGTCTTCAGTAAGCACTGGGCCAGTCGCTTCACTCTGAGAAAGTGCTTCCCTCTGTCTTTTCTCCTTTAGTTAAATACTGGGCATCAAGTCCTAATGCCCATGTAGCTGGGAGGCAGAATACAGCAGGTAACTTCACAGCATCTCCGTGGCTGACTTCCAGGTATGATGGAGAGTGGTAGAGGAAACAGAGATCAGCTGGTCAGAAAACAGAGTTTCAGGAGTATATATTGCTTGATCTTGTTTTCTTGTCCAGAGCTATGTTAATACAGTAGTGCTATTTTGAAAGACACTGCAAAATATGCTACTCTTCTATTAATAAATTATTCTATCAACTGCAGTAGAGTTGGTAGGGGAAAAGTGGAGGAACTTTTGTAACATATTTTGGAAAAAAGCAGGAGAAGATGGAGAGAGAACAAGGAGGTGAAAACACAGAAATTTGTTGATTTTCTTAGGATGATACTTAAAGGCTGAATTATCCCTGTTTGATACCAGTCTAAGTGCAGTAATGTTAGTGGGAAATTCCTCTCACCAGGGAGAGGTCTGTGCCCCTGTACAGGTTCTCTCCGGGTTGTGTTTGTCCAGGTGCAAGCATGGTGGGTGCCATGCCAGTTGCTTGTAATATTTCATTTGCTAGTCAGGATGCATTTTTTTCCAGGTGACTTACAATGGCTTTGTAACATCCTCTCATGCTAGTGAAATAGGGAATGGAGAGAAACTCCATATGTATTCCAGGTGCTTGGGTGGATTTGTCTGGGTAGGCTTTTTCCATTTTTGGAGAAAATGATATATGGGTACAGTGGTCCTTTCCGGGTAGGCAAGGTTGGGTTCCTAACCCAATGTGACACCAGCTGTCCCTCAGATGGAAGATCAGTGGTTTTTATCCTGCAATCTGCTTGACTTGGAGAAATTAACTTTTTATTTTTATTTTTTGCATTTGGGTTTCAGTAATGCAGTAGCTAGCAGATCTCAGAAGTGATGAGAAGCCCCTATTGAGTAAATCTGGGAGATTAACCAGATCCACCAGCAATGCATCTCCGGCATACTGCAGACTTCCTAGTCTCTTCATATAGTTTGAAGTAGTCTGCCCTCAGCTGTCTTGTTACTACAGCATTACACAAAGATTGGGTTAGAAGCAAATCCTGTCCTTCTCAGGGTACCAGTTGGTACCTTCTCAGTGGAACTAAAAATGTCTTGGGGCCCTCCTTTTCTAACGCTTTGTGCAGCTGTGGTCAGAAGAGGAGGTAGAACCAGATTTCCTTTCTTTAGAGGTCTTTCTGGCTGCAGAACATCATTTTAGCTTATAAACCTTTTACCCGTGACTCAAAATAGGTATGTTAAGTTGAATATAAACTGCAAGGTCCATTGTTCCTTCTGGGGAGACCAGAGCCTGGAAGCAGAGGGGTATGAGAACGGTGTTCAAAGATGACATCTGAAAGTTGTGTCAGAAGCAGGATATCACTGAGAATTTCTTGTTGCTTTTAATATTATTAAACAATGCCAAAGTCCCCAGGGCGACAGATGGGTTATTCTGTGTATGTTACAAACAATAGTGAATAACTGTCTCTTTTTCCTTCAGACATCATACAAATCCAGTGGGCACAGAGTGGCGATGGAAGATGGACCAACCTGAAATGATCTTGCAGGAGGCTATTGAGAACCATCAGAATATGATCAAGCAGTTCAAAGGTAACTTCTCCCACTTCTTCCCCATTAATGATGCTTTTGGAAGATAACCAACAGTAGCATCTTCAAAGCATAGATGAAAACGTTCTGGTCATCTGTGAAATGCTGGGAAGGAGGCATGAGATTTATAATATCAGAAAGATGGATAAGTGAGAAGAAACTTTTGTGGTACACACTGTTTTCTGAGATGTTCTGCCTTGTTTTTGACATTAGAACATGAGTCAGCCATTGGGCATCTACTACTGCCGTGAGGGAGTAGAGTGGAGTTTCCTGTTGTGCATCTTGGTAGTTGTCATCCTTTTCTTCGTTTTGCACAGAGGCTTCCGCAGTGGTTAAAGCTGGCCTGGATGATGAGGAATCTTGATTCTCATGTAAAAATGAGGGCAGGTAGAAGGCAAAAGGAAACAACCTCTAACCTGACAGGAAATACACTGCCCAGCCTTAATCCCCTGGGAGCTTTTATGTTAGCTCTGAAACTTCTAGATTGCATTTTTCTCATTAACGAGTGAGCAGTAGCATTCAGGGGATTATTATTTTCAGGAATTATTCAGTACATCTGTTTGTGACTGAAGCTGCAGTTACACAGCACCTCTGAAAAGTACTGTATTTTGCTTCCTATAGGAACTCTTTATGAGTTCGTTATTTATTCATTATGTATCTATATCTATCTCTATATATAGATGGTTGGGTTTTTTTCCCAAATGTGATAAACTTAGTTACTCTGCCAAGGTCAGCTTTGTGTGCTGGGAGGGCTGGCCAGCTTGGCAGGACAGGTCTAGGACTCTGCTCTTCCTAACTGACAGCGGAGGCTCTGTGAGCAGCAGGAGTGGAACGAAGCATCCATAAAATGTGCAAGATGAGCCTTAGTCTTGGCTGTCATTTTGAGAGCCCGTTTGTTTATGTTGGCCGTGCACAGAAGGAACCCGATGGATTAAAAATGTGACAGGCAAAAACCCCTTCTGTCAGCAGAGCAGAGTTGCTCTGTCTCATTCACTGGAGTTATATAATAGGCAGAAAAATAACTCAAGTTATGGCCTCATGAGCTTCATTTTCATCAAGTGGCTGGTTTGAATCATCTTGCACTCTCAGACTAGCAGCTCCAGGGAAGCCAGTTCCCTAGGAGCTCCTGTGCTGAACTGGATAGGGAGCAGCCAGACTAACCAGACCTGGCTGCACTCTGCCTGTTGCACACGTGTGGTCCGGTGGACTGGATCACAGCTCTAGAGCTCGTCCAGGGGAAAGCAGTGAAGGTGCTGTAGTGGCATAGGGAAAAATGATGTTAATTTGGTAGAGGAAGCTTTCCTTGGGGAAGTAGTAGTGAGATGAGAGGAGTCAGTGGAGGAGGTAGTTGGTGTCATTAGTGCGCCTTCCTTCAGATAAGCAAAGCACAGCTGTCAGTGCTTGAGGCAGGGCAGTCTGTAAGGAAGTGCAGGTCTCATTCCCTAGCCTTGGTGTTTCTTTTGCACTGCAGCCATGTGGGCAGTGTGGGGAGAGTGCTGAGTTAAGGCAGGATGCCTGCAGCAGTGCTGCCTGCCTGGCTGGGCCAGAGCTGGTGCAGGGTTTCATGTCTGCCTGTTAACACAGCTGGTGGGATGCAGTACCAGCACAGCAGGAGTTTGGGTACAGGTGGTTTGCATAAGTGAAGAGCATGTAGGGTGTCAAATATTGTCTGGAAGGTTGTAACAGCCATAGAAGACTGTTACAGCTATAAACAAGAGTATGCATGTTTAATGCTTAAGGCACTGAGCACTTTTCAACCTCTGCTCTTTTATTCAGTCTATTCTGGATAGCCAGACTCTTAGATGAGTTGAAATGTGGCTGGGCATGCTGAAAGGATTGTGATCAGTAGCTTGAGGTCAGTTTGGTGGCTGATAACAAGCAGGGTACTTCAGGGATTGATCCAGGAACCTATGTTGTACAACATCTCCATCAACAGATGATGGGGGTGATGATACTGAATACACCCTCAGCAGCTTTGCAGGTGATACTAATTTAGGGAGGGTAGCAGGTACACTTGGTGGCATAGCTTTACTTCAGTGGGACCTTGAGAAACATGATTATTGGGCCAATAGATGCGTGTGGAGTTCAGCAAGAAGGGGAACGTTCTCTGTGAGAGTGTTATAACCCCACGTTGGTCCATGCTGGGAGACCCACCTGCCATGGTAGAACAAGGGACAAAAGACTTGGGTTTCTGCTTGGGAGTTCAAGTTAGACACCAGAATAAGCTTGTTCAGCCAAGGTGGTGCCCAGAGAGGTAGGGGACACTTCAACCTTGGAGGCTTTCAAGTCTTTTAAGTAAAGTCATTATCACCCTGGTCCAGTGTTGGCAATTGTCCTCTCTGAGCAGGAGGCTGGACTAGAGACCTGCAGGAGCCCCTTGTAACCAGTAGTTCTGTGACCTTTGTTATGATTGTGAAAATTGAAAGTCTTAAACAATAACAACCCTCCTTCTTTTTATGAGGCAGGACTTGACTCAAAATAGTCATTTATGTTTGCTTAGGAAGAAGCCACATGTCGTTTAAAGTGATGACTATATTTGCATGCAGTTGCTGATGGTATTGAGGGTATACTTGTGACGGCAGGAATTGCCCTCAAGCTGTGCAGTACTGGTGCAGTGTGATGGAAATGTTGCCCCTGTGTGGCAGAAATGTGTGGTGTTTGCACTAAAGAAAGGTGAAAAGCAAAAGTTATTTTGCAGATGCGCGAAAGCCCTACCTTCTTCTGAATGCTGAGTGCAGGAATCTGTTCAAACCCAACTTCAGACTAAGGAATAACCCTCTTCCCTCACTACTCCCTGGTGTCTACCCAAAAAGGGTTGGAGAGAGGGAGAGATTATAGATGGACTTGGCAGCATCTGAAGATATTCCCAAAGTGTCGAGGCGCCTGTAAGGACATCCCAATTGTCTCTTTGGAGCTTATTTTCCATTAAACAAATTCATAAATATTCCCTGAAACTTGCATGTGCATCCTCAGCACAGTTACCCTTGACCTGGAACTGGGAAAGGAGAAAGACCACAAAAAAAAAGGCTCTGGACTAGAACTGTGCTGCAAAGTGGAAAGAACAGATGTGTTACTTTTTCGGAGTGATAGATGGCAACATGCTTCCTGTCTTGGGAGTCTAAAAGCAAAAGGATTATTAAGGAGAAGAAAAATCAGTAAGAAAAACCCAGTAGCTCGTTGTTACATTTTGTGAATTTTACATTGTTGCTTCCCTGAGGTGCATATGAAAATATTGTTAGAGTAGAATCAGTGAAAGCAAAATTGATTTGAAACACTGTGCAGTAAGCTGAAGCCAGGGAGAGTTAAAAGATGTGCAGTGTCTTACAGGAGGAAAGTCCCATGTGTGCCTTGTCAGAGCTGTCCTCTGTCCAGGTTGGAAGTGCCTCAGGCAGAAAACATGCCTGTCTACTTCCAGCAAACTTAGCAGCACTCCACAAATGGTAGGTCAGATTTTGTTATGATTGATTTTAAAAGAAAAAAACCACCAAAACCCCACAAACCACCCCAAGGCTTGAGCAGTGAGGTGGACTAGATTGCTGTGTTGAAGAGGGAGGACAGGTTGCAGCTGGGCTCTGCAGCACTGGCTGGGCAGCCACAGGGACTCCAGAGGAGTTCCCAGCAGGGTCCTGTGCACGTCTGCCGAGACGTTTGAACACCAAGCCCCAACGTATAGCAGACCAGACTATTTGGGCTACTGGAGGAAAAAAGCATGGGGAAAATGTCTTAGCTAGAGAGCCTTCAAAGGTCTTGAATGTCTGGTAATGCTGCTAAGATAATACCTGAAGCTATTTGAATAAATTGGTGCTCTTTCCAGTACCAGTACCACAGCTTTGCATTCAGGTACACACATACAGACATCTCCATGCACCAAAGGAAATGGTGAGCTAACCTGATGCTTTAACAACTCCACACATTGCAGTAAAAATGAGATCTTTGAAGGAACAGAAAAATTCTTGGGGACCCTCTATCCTGTAGGATATCATAGAGGATAGCCCTCTATCCTGTAAGAGTCCCTATGCATGCTTTTAGAGATATGTCACCTTCTCTTTTATTGTTGCCATAGTTTGTACTGTTTTTGAAGACCGTAGATGTTGGTTAATGTCACATAATTCTCTCTTAGAGTAACTGATGGAGAGACATCTTACTGAGAGGGAGCTAAGGTGGGAAGGTGTGAAGTAGTTTATTTGATGGATACATTTTTGAGGTAGTGACTAGTAAATCTCTGTGCCCTTGCGAAGGGCACACACAAAATGGAAACATAATTCAAAACCAGGAAAGTGGGAGTCTCGGCTAATACAGCTCTGGTTCAACTTGGTGGAAAAATGAAAAAACAAATGAAAATGTATGACCTGAGCTAGGAAATCCTAAGACTACCTGTGTGTCTTGCTGTAAGAGTGGATAAAACAGGTTCCTTGTCTCCCCAGTGACCCAGGCATTTGTGATGACTGGTGTACAGGTACTTGCAGAGGGGTACCCAAAGTCAACAACCAGCCTCTCTAGGGTGATGTGCCAGATGATGCTTTTCTTTCCCAAATTGCACCAGTAGGAGAGCAGCTGGAATCAGTTTTTCAAAGGAGATTTGCTGATCAAAGGAGGCTTTGAGATCTGAGCTCAGCAGGAGCCAAAAGCTGTATGCCACTGCCTCTTGCAGAGGCTTCTCAACTTCCTACGGGTCCAAGCTCCTGCACCTGTATTGGACCGTATTGCTATACGAAATCTGCCCAGGCTCTGACTTTGCTGGAGTTTGACTGAAGACAGAAGGAGGCTAATCTACAGGAGCAGAGGTTGAGTGCTGTAGCAGTATGGCAGCCAAAAGTGCAGGAGAGTTCATGTGCTCCCTGGAATACCCACTAATCCTGTTTAGTTTATCCCTGTCTAGCTTGTGATTTATATGGTCAAATGATTGCATACAAAACCTCTACCCTGCTCTGGAGTGTATTTACTATATGCCAGATTTGCTGTAAACTGTTTTGAGAAAGTTACTCTCAAACTTTACGTGATGTTGGAATTTTTTTCTGTCTGCTTTTAAAGCTGGCACGGTAATTATCATAGTCCAATTGGAAGATGCTGAGAGAGAGAAATTAATTAATTCCAAAAATGACTTACAGTAGCTTTAGGAATATGAAAGTTAGTCCTTTAATCTCAGTGTGTGGTTGAGATGCTTCTTTCTTTTCAAATAAAGTTCTCATTTAGTACTGTCAAGTTTCTGCAGAATAACCGTGAGTCCTGTCACTTATTCAGGACTGAGCCTGGCTGGTTTAAAATGCACTAAGCTTTGCTCTGATCGCAAACCAGCTTTTCTATGTGAGGCTGAAGTAATATCCATGAACACTTTTTATCTTGGCTTTGCAGCATAGCATGTTATTTTCTGTACTGCTTGAGCTCCAGCATCTAGGCAACGAGAGGTGAGCTGAGGACCTGGTTTCAAATTCAAGTCTTTGTTTTTTTGAAAACAGACCAACCCCCAATCTAAAACTGCAGATATTATTTGAGTACATCAAGGCACGTCAAGGAAATGTGAAGTGACATATTTGGAACAAAAGCTTGTTTGTAGTCAGATGATTCCATATGGGGTCCTGAGCACTTGGTCGGATGTGGATGGGCTGGAGGAGTATTTGCCTCTCCTCTGCCCTCCCGTGGGTATAATAGATATGACTCAGATTGGTTAAACCTGCAGCTAGCATTTTCAGTTGAGCTCCTTGTGTTTTCCTCTTCGTTCTCAAATGTCTTGCTTTTCAGGACTGTGTCATGTGTTGGGTTTTCTTTTTGAACGCATCATCTGTGGAGTTGCATTTCATGTGGTTTCCAATGTGGATTCAGACCTGGTTGTTGGTGCTCTGCTTGGTGAAGTGTGCCCAGCTCCTCTGGGGAGCTGGTCTTCATGGGGCTGGGAGACCACAGGGGGTCAGCAGCAGAGACAGACATAACCTGGTTTTCTTTTTTAAGATGCCTACTTGAAGTGGCATTAAACTAGCTCTTGTGTTTCTGTCTCAGCATTTGGGCAGCATCACTGAGGTCTTAACATTTGAGTCAAACTTTCCATTGCTACTAGAAAACTACTTGCAGTAGTGAACAGGGCACACAAAGCCCCAAGCTCCGTGTGTCTGGGCATACGCTGTTTTGTGGATTCCTGCAGAGTTGGCTCAATGGGTACTGGCTGTGTCCTGGTGTCCCCTCTGGTTCAGGAGGGCTGCAGCTGGTTTTGCTCAGTCTTCCTTGTGCCAGGGTGTATTTTAGATATGGATGCATGGTTTGGGAGGGGGTTGCGTTGATTTAAGCCTGTCTTCCCTCTTTTTGCAGGCGTGTCAGGAGTAAAAGCAGATCGCTTTGAGGAAGCAATGACAGCAAAGCACTGTGCACTGTCACTAGTGGGAGAGCCCATCATGTACCCGGAGATCAACCAATTTGTGAAGCTCCTGCACCAGCACAGCATCTCTAGTTTCCTGGTTACAAATGCACAGTTCCCAGATGAGATTAGGTAAGAGTTGGACAAAATATCTCCCTACTAAAACATTTGAGTGCTGACCTGTGTTTTAATTCCATTTTATCGCTCATCAGAGTCAGGTCTGCATGAGCACTGACAATGAAGAAGCCTACTCAGCATCTATTTGATTTTAACTTTAATCTCCCCATGCTCTTTCTCATCTCTTTTTCTGCCCCAGTTTGATTTTCTTTTCTATATCTCTTAAAGCGTGATTACTTCTGAAAGTGAAGAGAATGTAATATAGTACTTCCTGGAGGTGTGAGGGAAGGAGAACAGTGGGTGAGCTGCGTTTTGTGCTTGGGGACATGTATAACTGTTGTGAGTGTTTCCGACAGCTAGAGCAGGAGACCCAACTCATAAATTGCCTTTTTGGTCTGTGTGCTTCTCTTGCACTCTGATCTTTGTTCTAACTCCATAAGACAAGCCATAATGGCTCAAACCACAGATCTATACAGCTCAGCATCTCCAGCAGGACCTGGAGTGCAGGATAAGAAAAGGTGAAAAGCATATACTCATCTGCAAAAGTGGGATCAGTAGTTTTTAACCTCCCTCTCAGAGGGACTTGAGCTAAATGTTCAAAACTTTTTAATGAACTCTGATGAAAGAGTCTTTACAAGTGCAAAGAATCCCTGTTTCTGATGTTCCTGAGCATCCAGGCTGCCTTTAACGAAATCCGAAGCCATGTAGCAAGGAAATGCAGCATGTGGTGTGAGCTTCAAGGTGGTTGGGAACTCGTCAGAATACCGTCAGCTAATAATGCTGATGAAGTCCAACCCTGGAGTTACGTGAGCACGTTAGCGGAGCTGTATGCGGGGTGGTTTTGGTATGTCAGCTTGTCATTTCAGCTCAGTGCCTCTCCGTGTTAGCACTCTGTGGTAGAGCTTCCTTTTCACTTCCTTCTCATGGTCTGAATATGGCAGCGAGGGAGGAGGGCATGCAATTTTTGAGTGAGTAATTATATATTACAGAGGCATTCCAAATGATTGAAAAATTGTGTAATCAAGTTACTTTGTCATGTATTATGTGCCTGATAGACAGAAATTGCTCTTTCCTAAAGATAGCATTTTAACAAGAGAGCAGACACTATATTTTGAAGCTGCATTTCTTATGATCTGCTGAATGTTTTTTAAAAAGAAACAAAAAAGAAAGTGATAAAATGCTAGTCTTGCTGTCTTAAAATTTGCAACTGATCTTTGGCTCATCAAAGCAAATGATTTGCTTAATGTGGGAACTGAAGTATGCACCAAGCTCACTTTTCTGTGAGCTGACAGCAGAGGGGAGCTATAGTCTAAAAGTTAGTCCTAAAATAGGCTGCATGACCTCTGGCATCCAGCACACAAATGGGGAGTGTGGCCTGGGGTGTTCGCTGGGTTTAGGATAGGGGCCTGCTGGCTCTGCAGACCCCCTGGCTAGGTCTCCAGCATGGTGCTGCCTGTGCCTTCCTCTCTCCTCTCCTCTCCACCTCTCTTGTATTTGGACTGCAGCTTCATCTGCCTACAGGTGCACACGTTTTCATAAAGTGAAGGAGGTTTTATAGCATGTGAGCTCCTGTTGAACAGTGACCTGGCTCTCGTCCTCATCCTCCTCTTGTTTCTGATAAGTGACTGTGAACATGAACCATTTGTGTATGTGTTTGCATTTATGAGCATCAATAATAATAATAATAATAATAATATGCTTATTATTGCTCATAAGCAAATGCTTATTTTTGTTATATTGTTGTTACTGTTCTTTGAATTGTTGACTAGGCTGTGTCCTGTTGGGCTTGTGAAACCACCTGATGGCTGGTGGCCTGAAGTCAATTTATTGCTCTTGAGTTCAGCTATGCTACTTGGTTGTGATTTCTGCCCAAGTTCATATGTGGTAGATGCTGTGAATTTGATCTCCTGGATGCGATCTCAGCTGTCTAAGCTAGCTTGGAAATTACAACCAAAAATTAAGGAAGAACGTTGGAAAATCTATTCTAGTACCACGCAACTAAATTTCCTGTTAGTTATGAAATGTAGCTGTGTTCTGGGAACATTAGTTTGTGCTCTGCTTCTCCCTGGTCCTGGCTGGACCCATCACTGCCCTTTCTTCTTGTTCCCCTTCATCAGAGCACATGCACGAGGTTGTCCTGGCTCCAGTCCCAGCCATGGCAGAGCCCTGTGGACCGCTGTTTTGGAACAACATGGGGCAGCAATCCCACCCCGAGATCTCTTCTAATTCCTTAATTTTCTCCACTATAACAGTGAGTCTGGCTCTTGCCTGTCCTTAGGATTGATATCCTCAGAGAAGAGAAGATTTTTTTTCTCAGCTCACGTTTTGAAAAACACTCGCTCCATTTTCAGTGGGGCCTCTTTTAATTAGGCAAATCTGGCATTAAGTAAAGAAAAGAGTATTTTGGCTATGTTCTTTGAAACTGAATACTTCAATCCACTTATGCCTAGAACATTTGGTCATTTTTGGAGATTGTGGCTTTGGGCTGCCAGTCCAGACAAGCTTGTTTACAAAACAGTTTTTTGGGGGTTTGTTTTTTTTTTTTTTTAACCTAAAATGTTAAATTTGTTCTGGGCTGTTTCATTCTTCTGTCTAAATATATACAGAGAGAATATGGTTAGATAGGTCGTTTGAGTGTCCATGTTAAGTGGATTTTTCTGCATGCTAAGAGCTCTGTTTGGTCTCATTCTGGACAGTTCTTGTCACTCTGTCACCTTTTGGGGAAGGCAGGGGTTTGGTGTACTTTTAGGTGGCACTGTTTGGCAACCGAACAGTAGTTTCTAATTTCTTCTCATCTTCTATAAAGAACTAAATCAAGCTGGGACTATAGCCTGCTCATTATAGAATCATAGAATCATTTCGGTTGGAAAAGACCTTCAAGATCATCGAGTCCAACCATTAACCATGCCCCCTAAACCATGCCCTGGAGTACCCTGTCCACTCGCTTTTTGAATACCTCCAGGGATGGTGACTCAACCACTTCCCTGGGCAGCCCATTCCAATGTTTGACAACCCTCTCAGTAAAAAAATTTTTCCTAATATCTAACCTAAATCTCCCTTGCCTCAACTTGAGGCCATTTCCTCTTGTCCTATCTCCAGACACCTGACAGAAGAGACCAGCACCCACCTCACTACAACCCCCTTTCAGGTAGTTGTAGAGAGCGATAAGATCTCCCCTCAGCCTCCTCTTTTCTAGACTGAACAACCCCAGATCCCTCAGCTGCTCCTCATAAGACTTGTGCTCAAGGTCCCTCACCAACTTGGTTGCCCTTCTCTGGACACGCTCAAGCACCTCAATGTCTTTCCTGTAGTGAGGGGCCCAAAACTGAACACAGTACTCGAGGTGCGGCCTCACCAGTGCCGAGTACAGGGGAACAACCACCTCCCTGTTCCTGCTGGCCACACTGTTCCTGATACAGGCCAGGATGCTGTTGGCCTTCTTGGCCACCCGGGCACACTGCTGGCTCATATTCAGCCGGCTGTCAACCAGCACCCCCAGGTCTTTCTCTGCCCGGCAGCTTTCCAGCCACTCTTCCCCAAGCCGGTAGCGCTGCATGGGGTTGCTGTGACCGAAGTGCAGGACCCGGCACTTGGCCGTGTTAAACTTCATACAATTGGCCTCAGCCCATCGATCCAGCCTGTCCAGATCTCTTTGTAGAGCCTCCCTACCCTCAAGCAGATCGACCCTGCCTCCCAACTTGGTGTCATCTGCAAACTTGCTGGGGGTGCACTCAATCCCCTCATCCAAATCATCAATAAAGATATTAAACAGAACAGGGCCCAACACCGAGCCCTGGGGAACACCACTTGTGACCCGCCGCCAACTGGATTTCACCCCATTCACCACTACCCTCTGGGCTCGGCCATCCAGCCAGTTTTTCACCCAGTGAATAGTGCACTTATCCAGGCCACGAGACGCCAGCTTCTCAAGGAGTATGCCATGAGAGACAGTGTCAAAGGCCTTGTTGAAGTCTAGGAAAATAACATCGACAGCCTTTCCCTCATCCACTAGGTGGGTCACCTGGTCATAGAAGGAGATCAGGTTGGTCAAGCAGGACCTGCCTTTCGTAAGCCCATGCTGACTGGGCCTGATCCCCCTCTTATCCTGGACTTGCCATGTGAGTGCTCTCAAGACAAACCGTTCCATAATCTTTCCCGGTACCGAGGTCAGGCTGACAGGCCTGTAGTTCCCCGGATCCTCCCTCCGACCCTTCTTATAAATGGGAGTCACACTGGCAAGCCTCCAGTCCTCTGGGACCTCCCCTGTTGACCAGGAACGCTGATAGATGATAGAGAGTGGCTTGGCAAGGACCTCTGCCAGTTCCCTCAGTACTCTTGGATGGATCCCATCAGGTCCCATAGATTTGTGAGTGTCCAGATGGCGTAGCAGGTCCCTAACTAATTCCTCCTGGATTAAGGGGGGTATGTTATGCTCTTCATCCTTACCTTCCAGCTCATGGGGTGCAGTACCCTGAGGATGACTGGACTCACTATTAAAGACTGAGGCAAAGAAGGCATTAAGTACCTCGGCCTTTTCCTCATCACTGGTTGCTACATTCCCTTCTGTATCCATTAAAGGATAGATATTCTCCTTGGGATTCTTTTTACTGTTAACATATTTGTAAAAACATTTTTTGTTGTCCCTTACGATAGTGGCCAGATTTAGTTCTAGCTGAGCTTTTGCCTTTCTAATTTTCTCTCTGTATGATCTAACAAGATCCCTGTACTCCTCCCAAGTTGCCCGCCCTTTCCTCCAGAGATTATAAACTCTCCTTTTTTTCTTAAGTCCTAGCAAAAGCTCCCCATTCAGCCAGGCCGGTCGTTTTCCTCGGCGGTTTGACTTGCGGCACATGGGAATAGCCTGGTCCTGAGCCATTAAGATTTCCTTTTTAAAGAATGTCCATCCCTCCTGGACCCCTTTGCCCTTCAGGACCGTCTCCCAAGGGACTCTCTCAACCAGTGCCTTGAAGAGGCCAAAGTTAGCCCTCCAGAAGTCCATTAACAGACTTCACAAAAAATGCTTGCAAAACGTTGTCCTAAAACTGTTAAGAGCTGAAGAGTATTGTGGTGCAATTGGGATGCTGTCATTTCATCTTGGAGACACTGGGGTAGAAGATGCCATGAGGGGTGGATGTGTGTTATACTCACTGGCTTTATCAGTTTTGTCTGTGACAAGGGAGCTCATTTTAGGTTGTTCCTCTTAATGCTCTTCATTATCCCTTTGCTAAGGGACTGCAGGTTGCTGCTTCTCCTTTATACCCTTGGGGTTTATGGAAGGGATTAGACTCAACCCAGGCTCTTCACACAGCAGAGGAGGTTTAATCTTTTTAGAAGTTACTGCTGTTGGGCTCACAGATGCTGTGCTCCCTGGCATTATGTGACCAGAAAGACTATACTGCAGGATTTATACGAAATAAGAGCCTTGGAAGTGGAAGGAGAACATGTTGGAGGATTGTGCTTGGTTTTATTTTCTAAACAGCTTTGATTTCCCTTCAAAAAATTATTTGATTGTTGATGCCAGCTGCAGGTCAGGTAAGTTCAACATGTCCAGCAGTAGAAACTGGGTGAATTATGGCTGTATTTCTATTGAATGGGATTATTTTTCCATGGGCCAGGACAAATAGAACTTTGAGAAGGGGCTGAGCTTTATGGTTTTTAACCATAGGGGCTGTGGTGAGAAGCAGAGCCTTTCAGTGCCTCGCATGAACCCCTGGAAGCCTGCTTTGGGAAGCCTTTCTGAATGTTGTACGCTGGAGTAAAATATGTTCCAGTTCAGTGAGGAAAAGATAATTAAAATGTCAGCCAAGGCCTCTGTATGTGACGTTCTTAGCTTTGGGGTGTATTATTTGTTGAAAGTAGGTTGTAACATCTTGCTATTAAGATAATGGTCACTTGGCAGAGATGAACTGCTAGACTTTGATAGTTTTCCCTGTAAATACTGTATAGTTAAAGTCGCTACTGGACCAGCAGAGCAGCTTGTTCGGAGATACTGTGTTTTATGTGTGCTTTGGTAGGAAAACACAAATTCAGCTAGCAGTAATGTCTGAAAACAATTCCCTTTTATTTCCAAGGAACCTTGGGCCAGTAACGCAGCTGTATGTCAGCGTGGATGCCAGCACCAAAGAGAGCCTGAAGAGAATTGATCGACCCCTCTTCAAGGATTTCTGGCAGAGGTTTCTAGACAGTTTAAAAGCCTTGTCTGAAAAGGTACCCAGTTAAGAATGTTTTTTTAAATATTTTTTTCTTCTTTCTGCACCTTACCTACTCAGGACAAAAGCAGAAGATTTGAGAGGCTTAAGATGGACTGTGGAGTGGCTTCTGGATGTGTTGGGAGCCATATTTACCTGTTTTGTACATTAAGGTGTATAAAGTCCTGCAAGTTTGATCAGTTTTCTATGTGGGGAGAAATTTAATGACAAAAGGAGAGCAGAAATGTGTGTCAAATGGGACAGTAAACTCTGCTGTGAATGTTAAGAGACACATGAGAGATGAAGAGATTACAAAATAATAGGCGATTTCCTAATGAGGCGTTTACACTGAAGGCAGGCTGTGGAAGGAAAACTGGAAATTCAGGGAAGCCTAGGAAGAGTCATAAATTCCCATGTGGCTCTTAGCACTGGTTCTCAAAGGTTCTCTTGAAGCTACAGAACATAAAGGACATTATGTGTGTGCTGGAGTTTACTAGCTCTAGTTGCCCTCCTGCTACATAGAAATCTGCTTATTTCTGGAAGATTTACCCAAAACAGTAGATCTGAGCATAATAGCAAGGGTGATCCTTTATACCGTCAGTGGTTTGTAGTAGTTTGTGTGTGTCTGAGACAGCTGAACAGTGACCTGAAGGCCCGTGGGATCATGTCTGCTGCTGCCAGCTCAGAACTTAGTCTACCATGTAAGTTTTTGTTGTAATTAATGAAGCACTCGTGGTCCCAGCATCACATGAATTAATAAGAATAGTGCTTCATGAGCACGTCTTCCCTCTCTTGTTTACTGATACTGTGCTCTGATGGAAGCAAGTACTTCTGTTTACTGATTTGGCAGAAGTTGATGTGTTACCTGCTGAGATAAACAGACAAGAGAGGGTGTTTTATTTGAATAATGAGTTTTTCTGCCTTCTGAGATGACAATGTTGGACCATTTTCTGCCAATGTACTTACATTAGTAGATCTGGGAGACTCTGTGTAATTGAGCAACACTTTCTTCTGCAAAGGTATGTAAGTAGCTTGATCAAGCTGTTTGCGTGCAAGTGTGCAGGCTGATCTTGTTAAGCAAAATCTCAGGCCAAACTCTGAGCTTACTGGAATGAGGTACAAACTTACTAAGTTCTCTGTGTGAGTAGAGGAGGCTGTGGAAAGAAGGGGAGCTAAAATATTGAAGGCAAAAATATTGAAAAAGTCTTTTGGGAACTTGCTTTTGCCCATCATTTCTTCCATTCTGCCTCTCCTGACCCTGGATAGATAGGGTTCATTCATTGCTGTGTGTTGTCAGAAATTTCCTTGCAAAGAATTGAAGGTGAAAGTATTGGCAAGTTTGTCCATACAGCTAAAAATACTCTGGTCAAGGTGAAGAGGAGAGGAAAAAGAAGCTCAACTAGCAGGTGCATTTTCTCCTCAAAGCAACTGCACTTTGAAGGGTCCTTGAAACACTGATAACACAAGAGCCAATTAATAGTTGCTCCAGTTGGTAATACACTGTTCTGCCAGCCGCTGCTCAGCTGCATATTGCATCATTGCACATGGGGGACAGCAAGAAGTCTTGGGAATCTGCTGTTTGTTAGGTTTTTCTTAATGTTATACATGGTTCTGGTACCCCAAAATTATCTTGAACTGCTGCTAGGCAGAAGGACCTTTCTGTTTTCCTCCTGAGCGCATCGCTTGGTGTTCATGTGTGATGTTAAGCACTGTTCTGTAGGACTGTGATGAATGAAAGACGGTGAAAGCTAACGTATCTGCTGATCATTGAGAAATACAGCTCCTATTTCAGAATAGGTGGGGAAGTGCTGATGCATTGTGTTGGGTAAGTGATGCTAATATATCTGGAAACAAAATAAAAGTCCCATATTTTCACATGGCCTGACAAACCATCCAGGCTTATTCAATTCTCCTGAGACTGACACAAGCTGGCATTGCAGCTGATATGAGTCACTGCTAATAAGAATCACGGATAGGTTTGATTTATGCACATTTAAAACACAAGTTGTACCTTGCTGTGCTTGCCATTGTGTTGTTTGGCAAGTGCTGTTCCTGCACAGTTATCCTGCTGGCTGTTCCCGGGGCTCTGTGCTTGATACTGCAGGGATGGGTAGTTAGAGACAGATCCTGCTGCAAAGTGTTGATAATCCAGACAGACCAGTGGGAGAAACGAGGAGGAGAGGACACAGTCCTAGGTGAGAAAAGAGTGAAGATGTCCTCCGTGGTTGTTCTCTTTCCTGCCACCAAAAAACAGGCTGATTCTTGTTAAAATGGAAATGGAAGGGCCTGGGCAAAGAGTTGGGTTTCAAATCTGTTGCCTTAATGAGGTAGTTATACTGATAATGGATTTCATTATTTTAACTGAAGTTCTGCACAAAGTTCCTGAGCCCTTAATAAAGGAGTGAATTTAATAATGAATACTTCCCAGTATGATTTGACAGCATCATACAGCATGTTGGTGATTAGTTGCTACAGTATTTTCAAAGGAAGTTCGGGAATAAAAGATAAAAATCTTTTGTGATACTTCTTTCTGCAGCAAACAGCAAGAAACTCCCTCTTTGTCCACTACTATTTGGAGCAAGTTTTATTCTTTCTAGAGTGATTCTCATTGAGATGATTTTCGTGTTAAATTTTCTATGCTGAGAATGTTTTTTGAGAGAGAAGTTTATGTTAAACAGCAGGTAGGTCCCAGAAGGCTCCATTTGTTTCTTGTCATGTGTCTTCTGCCCTCCAAATTAAATTGAGAGGAAAAAGAAAGATGTTAACATGTGCAATTTAGAATGTGCCCTTTCCAAACGTCGCGTTTGAAAAGTCTTGGAGTCTTGTTCTCTGACAGCCTTGAGTTCATAACGGTTGAGAGGTGACTTGACTTGATAGACAAGCGCTTGGAGCAAGTGCTAAGGATGCGAATCCTTATTCTTGTTTTAAGGATGAGAAATCTCTGTTCTAGTGGTTGAAAGGTATTTCTTCCAGCCACCGCTGCTTCATAGTGCTATATCCAAATGAGAAATGAGGTACAAATTAATAACAAGGGTCCAGAAGCTCAGGAGGGAGGAGGTAGATTTTCCATCTCTTAAAGTTTTATGATCAAGTTGATGCTTTTTTCAAAAATACCATTAACTAAACGTGTGCTGTCTGAGCAAGAAAATAAGAAACCGATGTTCTCTGAGCTCTCATCCGCCAGCAGTCAGACTTGTGATCTATTTGTGTTTTGACTTTGTGCTCCGTTTCCCTCTGTTATTAGACCAGATTCTGTAGGTTGAGAAACTTTGAAAACTGTTGTTCTTGGTGTTGTCATCCATAAATCACCAAGTGTTTTCCCAGGTGACAGGGATGTTGACTGAGACAAATGGGAATCCCCCACAGAGTTGCTGATAAATGAAGTGGGGATGCAGTGACCCAGTATGGCAAAAGTGCTTACAGATTTCTACCCAAGCACTTTGAAAATAACTGGAGAAAAGAAGGTGATGGACATACCAGCAGAACATGCCCTGTTTGTGGTTTTAACATTACATTGCAACATCTCTGAGCATGTTTTTTCCACCTGTTGAGAGAGTAAGACAACTCTTGAAAGCAAGTGGCTGCTGGTCCATGGATGTTCATGGGCTTGATGAGCACTGGGAAAAAGGTCCCTGGTGTTGCTCATGTGCTCTGAGGAGCACTCTTCCAACCTTGACGTGGTGTCACCTCTTCTGTCTGTATCTTCTTGACTTAATCATGATAAATCCTGTCCAATCTGCTCGATACGCTGTACCTTATAATACTTGCTGTGCTGCCAGACACCAAGTAGGCATTGCTGAACTGCTTTAACTTTCAGAGGACAGGTGCCAATGTTCTCTTAAACAGATTGGAGTCATGCACAAAGCAAACGGGGGGAAAAAACCCTTTAGGTTAATAGATGTTATGGCACTGCAGGAACTGATGATGAAGCAGAACCTTATCCTTCCTGTCCTTCCAGGAGGGTCACAAAAAGCAAAAGAAACAGCTTGTTGGCACTTTCTGGAGTTCAGTTGGACTTGTGTCTTTAGAAATCATACATGACTCTTGCTTTAGATCTCAGGTAAAACATTGCCCTCAATCTTTTTCTGCTTCAAGAGAATTAAGATTTTGTAGAGAAACAGGGTCATGGCTCTGTGGGCAAGGTGTAGCAAATGTCCTCCCCCCCCCCCCCCCCCCTTTTATTAAGAAAGGATGAAAAAGGGAAATTCTTAGCCCTACTTGTCCTAGGATATCATATTTGACAGTGCATGGATTTGGTGCCTGTGGCTATGTACTCCTTGCTGGAAAGTGCTAGAGATGGTTTGTCCAGAGAAAGGCATGAAATACAAAAATGTCTCCTATTACCATTTTCCAGGTCTGCATTTGCACGCTGCTTACAGGTAGTTTCTTTCATATTTCTGGATGATGAAGATGCCAGCTTGCATATTTAAATGTTTTCAGGCTTGCATCTGGTGCTGTTTACTTTAGTGTTTTTTTTCCAATGTGATCCTTTCTTCAAAGTTACCCTTGGCTTCTATGTGATTACAAACGTAGTGTAAATACATTGAGTTACATCTTAAGCACGTTTTAGTGCTTATTATATAATATATGACAGTAACAATTGCTTTTATGAAAAGAGCACACTTGATTTGCATGGAGATTATTTATGTGGTTACTGGGGGAGGGGAACTGGTTTGTAGAGCATAGTCTGATGTTTCTGAGCTAAGTGACTTTTTAAGGAGAATTTAAATGTAAAATTTGCAACAGATGTTAGAATCAGCAATCAATTTTGCTGCTATAAATTTAGAAAAATTTGACTCTTCTGCACAGTAAATGCTTTCCACCAGCTGTGTGCTTGTTTTAATGGTTTTGCTAATGAGACTTCTGGTGTAAGCCTTTTGAAATGCAATATGAGTGTTACAAAGGTATGATGTTTAATACTAAGTTATTGTCTCTGAAATACATCATCTCCTTTCAGTTTAGCTTACAGCAAGCAGCAATCCAAATGAGGCTTTAGTGAGATTCTTGGCTGCAGAGGGAGTGAAATCTTATTTCTTCTGCCTGTTCCAGTACCTCTTCGTTTGCTTGCAGGCAAGAAAAGGGGAAAAATGTTCATAAACACACTTCATAATCAAAATGACCTGTTATTCCAAGCCGCTGGTTGTTAATGTGTGTCTTACGAAGACAGGATAGTGAGGCTAGGGGGGAAGGCACAGTGCCTCTGGCCACCCAGTGAGCCTGAGGCAGAGGTGGGGGTAAAATCCATGTTGTCTTAGTCCTTGTCCAATGCTTTGTCTGTTATCCCACATCAATCCCCTCCTCCTCATTACTGCCTGGTGCTTTGGAGTAGCCAGGTCTGTGGGCTATTTGCTTGCTACTTGTTCTTGCCAGGGGAGTAGTTATGGCTGCAGAGAGGCTGCCCGGCTGCCACCCTCATTGTTGGTAGAAGGCACTTCTCCCCCTTCCCATGTCTTTGGGAAATGGGCTCTGACCTATGAAGTGTAAATGGGAGAAACAGAGGGCCCTCCTCCTCCCCTTCCAAGTTCACTCTTCTCTTTCGCTCCTTAACTAGCACACATGATGTAGCTTGCCTAGCTTTTCTCCTACTTAACATTTAAGAAGCATTTGCTGTTCTTACCATTTATTAATCATGATCTTTCTTTTGCCTTGAGCTCTTCCTAGAGGCTGCGTGAGAGATGCCAGACTTGGCTTTTAGAGAACTTGGTTCAAACCATTTTCTATTCCCCCTTCCTGCCCTTCTGTTATTTATTAACCCAATCACTATCAAAGGGCTGCTCTGTTGCCTGGGGCTTGGCTCTGGGAGCCAGAACTCCCAACTACCCCAACAGGCTCTGTGGTCTTGGGGATGTCTTCTCACATTTTCATTCTCTAGTTGTGAAATAGAGCAGTAGTCTTCATGTAAAAGCACCCTGAGAAGACAGAGCACGTGTGTGTTTTTATGTGAACTCTTAAAAAGGAAAGAGCGAGCCTAAAATTCTGCTTGTGGCAACTAGGCAAAGGAAACTTGTATCTGCACTTTATTTTAAAACATGTTTTTATTTAAGCCTATAAAGTTGAAGTAACTGGGCCAAATGCCATAGATTGGGATTGTGCAGAGCATTGCATAATATTGCATTCTGCTAAATGCATTAGCTGTTGGATTTTTCTACTTGCTGACCGATTAGCAATGGCTCTAGCATGATGATTCAGATAAGAAGCATTTATTGGGTTCATTGAATCCATTCATTTGACATTTGGGGAAAGATGAGTTGACAAAGCATCTGCAAGAGTGATCTATTTTCTCATTTTGGATGGTGAGTGTATAATTGAGGCAAAAACACTGCAAACAAGAAAATGGATTTTATGGGAGTGTGGTAACGGGTGTGTTTGTGCTCTTCCGAAGCAGAGGGAACATACTTATGGACTTGTGCAAGGCAAATAAAATCAGGAAGACTTACTGCTTTGGAGGGGGCGAGAAATCCTTTTGTAAGTGCTTAGCTATGATGGACTGAGTAGTGCAGGTGTGTTCGGATGACAGAGGCTGGGCTGCTGGGTCCAGGCTTGCAGAATAGCTGGAGTGACACATGGACTTGGTGCCCCAGGGCTGTTCAGTGCTGCATGTCATCTGGTGGCGTGGGCTCTGGGAAGGCTCTCCTGTTTCAGGGTGAGATC
Organism: Harpia harpyja; assembly: GCF_026419915.1. Lineage (NCBI taxonomy): Eukaryota > Metazoa > Chordata > Aves > Accipitriformes > Accipitridae > Harpia > Harpia harpyja. The sequence continues at coordinate 12,311,112 of NC_068951.1, read as the reverse complement.
AGTGTGCTTGGCTCAAACTGCTGCTGAAGGTGATTTGACCAAATTTAGTTGGTTTGGGACTGAAACAGCTGAGGAGCACTTGGTCTCTTCCCCTGGTTCTCCTTTAGGGCAGGATCCTGCAGCAGGTAGGTGGCAATAGAGCTCAGGGAATGGTCGTGTCTTCAGTGCTCTGCTTGTCAGTAATCTTCTTCCTCAGCTCCCATTTCAGCTTCTTTGGGTTACCTGAGTGCCAGCAAGAGCTGAATCTGACCCTATACTTCCTTTGTCAGATCAACTTTTAGCAATAAACCAGCTCATGCAAAGAAGTGCTTTTTTCCTTGTTGCATGTAGATGTTTGTGCCTTGGCCCTGTTCCTTTGTATGGCTCCTGCCCCTAAAAATCCAAAAGGAGCTGGTGGTGTGAGTTGGGTAACTGTAACTTTGGACACTTGCTAGTGGCTGTAAATGATAGCTGTGATCGATGGGGTGGTCTGTGACCTCCCAAACCACGTGCCCCATCCATCATTTCCATAGCTGCTGAAGTAACCCATCTGGAGCCTCGTTGACTTGCAAGTTGTGTGCTTGAGAGCCAAGTCCTGTGTTTTCTCCTTGGATGAAACTGCTGTTAGATTTGCCAATGTAAGAAATGCAGGAACTACAACACATGGATTCAGTCTCCTCTGAAGCTGCTAAATTGCTGGAGCATCTCTCACATAAATTTGTGGAGTTTATTGTCTTGTACATACTTGAATACGGAAAGCTGGTAATTAGTAACAGTGACAAAAGGTCAAAGCAGACTGGCAAATCAAAGGTGATGTATTTTTCATTTTTTACACAATTAAGGCCTTTGTGACGGGTGAGCTCGGCTTCTGTCAAATTTGTTCAGCCATTTCTAAGTGCAATAGTTGGGCGCAATTACTGTGCTGACTAATTTGGGGATCTCCCTTTCTTGTTATCCCAGAAGAGCACTTGGCTGCTCATAAATCTGTTTGGTGGAGGAACTGATATTAGATGCACTGTAAATGATCTCCTCTAACTACTTAGTTCTAAAAACAGAGGAGCATAGTATAGGTGGTGGTGAGCCCTGAAACTGGAGAGTTGATGATCCGTAGTGCTAATGCAGCAGTTTACAGACCTATAAAAATGTGTGTCTGCCTCATTGCATTTATTTCATTCTGGTTTTGTGTTGATATTTGCTTAACAATCCTGAGGAGCCTTATCTCCCTGTAGGGCTCTTCAGAAGAGTCCAACTTTCTGTGAAAGTAGGAGGATCTGAAGGCTTTTCATAGAGACTGGGTCTCTAAAAGAATGCTTTAATTCCAGATATCGGGGTTTCAGGTAGTGTCAAACATGTACCCCCCCCAAGGCAGGCTCCTCAAGCAGGAGTAGAAGTTGCACTGTGCATCCAGAGACACTTAGGACTTTGTTAAACCCTTTGTTGCCATTTTTTTTTTTCTTTTTTAAGAAGCAACATAATTTTTAAATCCATATATCAGGCTCATGGATACCTTTGAAATGTGCAAGATTTGATTACTGTGTTACAGATTGGACTCACTCCTTTACAGAACGTAAAGACTGCATAGCATAGCTATCTTCTTCGTCCAGCATTTGCTAGGCAGCCTTCCCGCCAAAGGCTCTGGCCATGCCGGCAGTTGACCAAACAGAAAGTTGCCATTTTTGTTCAGGCTGCCAGAGAGGTAGATACCCACCTTCCACAACTGTAATGTAATTTGACAGTTGAACATATGCCTCAGTGAAACTAGGTGAGGAGATGATGCTCATCAGTAGCAATGCATGGTGCCTCACACCTGATGTTTGCATTCAGGAAGGTTTGTGAAGCTGGCTGCTTCCCAGGTGCTCTGTAGGAAAGAGGCTTGGCATTTAGACCCTGACACTAGCCCTGGTTTTTGCCATGACTTTGGATTATTTCTACAATTTGTGTTAAGAGGTTAATTCTCTTTCCTGCTTCACTCAGCCTCTGTTGCATTGAGCAAATCCCTCTGATTCTGCTCTAAAGACTCCATTTTCATGCATTGCTTCTGTTGCAGTTGTCTGTGGGGAACCGACTTATGAATCTGATGGAGCAATACCACACTTTGAGTGATGTGGGGACAGCAGGATGTTCTGTGTGATGCTTCAAGAGCATCCCATCTGGTAGCTTTTGGAGATGCCCAGTTACTTCATGCTCATGTTTCTGCACTTGAGAGCACATCACACACAGGAGTGGGACTGCAAAGAGATTGACTTTGCCTGTGACTGTCCCCCTTGGAGCTGGCGTACACAGGGATGTCCTCCCTAGTAGGTATAAGCAGTCTGGATCAGGCATGCAGTCTGTGATGGTCACCTAGTGGTCCTGGGACATGTGAAAGAACTTGTAGTGGTTTTCATCATGTCGAGATAGGAGAGATTGCAGTGGATTGCTGGATGTATCTTTGCACGGCTGCAAGGGGACTGGAGTGCTGCACAGAAAGGTAGTGGCAGTTCCTTTACAAGCAGAAGTGATTCTTGCCTTGGGGGCTGCCAGGCTGCAGGCCACAGTCCCTCCAGATGGTGCTCCGTGATGCTGACCTGGCTGTGAGACTGGGGTAGCCAGGAGAAGAAACTTTCTCAGCAGATGGAAGTGATGGGGCAAGGGCTGAGGACTTCAAGTACCGCTGCCTGCTCTGAAGTGGTGATGCTCTACAAATTTTCCTAGAGTGTATCTGTAGGGAGTAATCCTGTAAACCAGTGGGAACTGAAAGGAGTCCAGCTCCTCAAGGCTAAAGCTCAGAGGGTAACTGCTCAAAATGAAGAGCGAGATACAGAGCCTGCGGGAGCTGCTGAAAGACTCCCAGTGCTGCATCTGAACACTTAGGTAGTGCTAGTGAGAAGTGTTTAGAGGGGGGTTAACAGCAGCTGCTGCCTGGCAAAGAGCTATTTTGCAGCAGGATTGATCTCCAGACCCCAAGTGCATTGCAGAGCATCATCCAGGTGCTGCTTTTACAAGCCTGCCTGTGTGGAGCATTGTTCCTGTGCATGCTCAGGTGGAGAACGTCCCCTCTCCACGTGTCACCTCCTGGCATGTCTTGCTGCGCCCCCGCACTATGCAGGAGTGCTCTCAGTCCCCAGCTCAAGCTGAAGCTCAACTATTTAATAGGATGGGCAGTTAAAATGTTTAAAGCTTATTTACCTTTCCATAATGTTCATTACTTTAGAGCCTAACTCCTGAGTTAGGGCTTTACAAGAGCAGTAGGCTTGCAAGGATTGCTTAATCAATAAGAAAGAAATTTATTTCAGACTCCTTGTTTATGTTGTTCTTTGTTAAATAAAACGGCAGGATTTTCAGCAAATCGTGGTGGGGCTTTCAGTTCTATTTTTAGATGATTTGGACAAAACCCAGAAGAAAAATATTATAAATCCTTTGCTTCGCAGACTGCAAGAGTGATTTTTAATGAGGTAATTATATTTTTATAGCAGATCAATCTCTGCTTTCATCATTTGACTCTTGAAGTTGCATTGCTGGTTTGTTGTTTCCCAAGATAATGAGTGTCAGTTTATTCTCTTAAGTACAATATCCCCTTCCCAGGCTTCAGTTGAGCTTGCGTGCCGTGCCATTAGTCACGCATCCGTTGTGTCTGCATCGCTGGCTGCTGCTGTCTGTGAGTTATACCCATGAAGGTGTTGACATGTTGTCAAATCATGGATTGTCTTTTTACCTTACAGACGTGTTGCCTCTTCATTTTTCATTAAACTGCAATTGCTCACTTAAACCACCGTTATTACAGGATTATTTTAAAATGCGGTTTATTCTTCTGTCCTGTTTCCCCCATTGCTGAGCAAAAAGCACTGATTTTGAGGAATATTCTTTTAGAGCCCTGCAAAATTTCAGTGGGATGTTGTTTTCCTGGCTGAGATTACCAACTACAGAGGTCTGTACGGAAGCATCCAAGTCTTTGGCTGTATGTATAAATAACTGCTGGGATGGCATAAAAATAGTGAACACCTGGCAGCTGACGTGGGGGAGACTGGGTTCCTCTGTTGGATCCAAAGTGACTTTGGTGAACATTCAGTTCATTCTTTAGCCAGAAGCATTTGGCTAAAGCTGGGCTCTGTTTTTAAACTGCTCTTATCCCTCACTTTCTTCTTCTGCACATAAGAATGCTGTTCAAGTTTTTTCTTTAAGTTTCCCAATCTGTGTGTTGAGATACTTTGCACGTTATTGTTTGAGGCAAACTTTCCTCCTTGTTGCCCTCTTTGGGGCTTCCCTCCTTTTCTGTAGTTTGTTCTTAACATTGTCCTTTTCTTGACTTCCTTGCACTGCTGGGGTTACAACTGTGTGCTATTAAGTGATATGTTTGAAATGGAGCCTCTCCAGGAACACCGCACCAGGTACCACAGGTTACCCTCACCTTTGGCCAAGCAGCCAAGCTGGAGACATCAGGTCATGGAGCTAGAGGGATGTAACAGTGTGGAGCTGGGACATTTTGGGGAATGTGAAACAAAAGAAGGTTGTGGGAAGTCCCAGAGTGTGGTTTCAGCTCTTCTTCATCACAAGACTGGCTCTGAATGCCTCTTCTCTTTCCCACATGTGACCAGACACAAGTACATCTACCCCATCCTGTGACCTTGTAAGCAAAGTGCTGGCCCAGACGAAAGTAGAGGTGCCTATTCAGCTTAAAGAGAAATTGTTTTTATGGTCAGATCAAAGCAAGTCAGTGATTCTCCTGGATTTTGCACCCCTTTGGCAAAGGGGCAGTTTTGCAGATGGGATGGAGCCAAGGTGGCCGAGCAGGTCAGCTGCTGGCCAAGCTCCTGGGTTTGTCCTCACTTTGTGCTAAAGAGCAGCAGCTGGAGCTGGACAAAGTGCTTGTCAGTTGGTGCCTGTGTGGCAGGTCCCTGCTGCTGCGGCAGCTGCTGCTCCAACCCACGGGACTGCTGCCATGCTTAATTGGAAGATGCCTGTGTGGAAAAGGTCCTGATCTCACCTATATTTGGGAGTCTTCACAAGAGCATCCCCTGTCAAGCTTCTGGTTTAAGTCCCTTCAAAGTCAGTGGGACCTGGACACAAACTTGGAGTGTTGCTGAAGGCTTTTATCGTGGTGAAAGGGCTTTTTAGTTTCACAAGTTCACTTTCTCCTCAGATTTGAGCCTGTCTTTGGTTGTGATGATTCTTTGGCACAGGGCTCAGTGGGAGTGCTACTCAGGCTTGTGCTAATGCTTTTTTTCTGGCTGTTTGGTGTTAAACATACTCTATTTCCCCAGGAAATGAAATATTGTCAGACTGTGTGGTCTGTTTAACAGCAAACTTGAAGTGTTTTTTTTCTGATGATTTGATATGATTTGTTTTAATGCTATTCTTCTATTTTAAGTTACCTTGCATTGGACTTTTTTTCCCTTGGCATAAATTTTACATGATAATTCTGTGAAACTGCCCTAGAAATATTGAAAGGAAATAAATAATCACTGGAATATTGTTGGTGCTGATTTGCAACAGTAAGTGTATTGAAAACAAGTCCACGGAAAATGGATAAGGAGCAGCCATGGTTCTGGATTTACTTAACATTTTTAGGTCTCAGAACAAAGCTGTTGCTATGCTTTGTTTTATTTCTAGAGATTTTTAACTAAAACTTTTAATTTCTACTGAAGTGTGAAGCAATAAAGTAGATTACAAGCAATAGGTGGCGAGTACAGAAAGAATGATTGTGGAGGGGAATGTGACTTAGGATGCTGGTTTAGGAAGGTAAGATAATGATAATTTGATTTATTTTCTCCTTGGTTTCCAGTCTGGATCACTTATGCTTTGTACATCAACAGGACTGCTCACAGGCTGAGAGGCTTTTTTGGTTTAAAATTCTGGCTTGAGGATTAGTGTTGATGTGCTTGTCTCACTCCAGGATTTTCTTTTTATTTTGAGGCAGAATTTCAAAGCTGGTCTATACACACTGATTTTTGTATGATACAAGAACAGTTATGTTGACTGATTTCTGTCTTTTAAAAAAACTGGTGCAAACCAAAAGTCCAACTTTCCTGGTTTTGTAATTATTATTCATGAGAGTTTTTCATCTTATTTTCAAGGCTCTAGAAGAATAAGAAGTTTTGTAGGGCGTTCAGACTTGGCACCTCATAATAATAATATTTGATAGAGACACTTTTGTTTCTTACAGAAGTATATTAAAACTGAAAGAATTACTAGTCTGCTTTGCTCGTTGGCCTTTGTCTAAGGGGACTGACTTGGGGTCCAGATGCCAAGATGAGATGTGGGATCAGTCCCTCATCATTTGGATGTGTGCACCTTACAATTGGTTTTGTTACCCGATTCTCTCTCAAAGAGCAGGAATTGGTTTTGCATGAAAAGATAGTACCAGGTTTGTGGTTTGGTTTTTTTGAAGTTTGGGTTTGTTTTTTTAAAAACATCCTAATTTCTTTGGCATTAGAACTTGAATGTTGTGCTGGAGCTGGTGCAGGGCCCAAAAAGAGGGTGGTGGTGACAAGGTTGGTTTTCTCCTGCGTCCTGGGGATGACATGGGGACAACTGTCATGCTGTAAGATCCTGGGCGAAGACCAAGGGCTTTGGTGCTGATGTGCAGGTAAATGCTGGGGTTGAGCGCTCTCGCTTCCCTAGCAGTAAAATCAAAGTTCTGAGCTTTGCTCTGGTTTTACAGCAGAGTAGCTAATGTGTTAATTATCCTATGGTAATATGCACCTTTTTTAGCAATGAAGACAAAGCTTTAGCTTGCTTTAAACTGGTGTATTAATAGCAAATGCTTGAACAATGTATGTTTTTAGTAGATACCTACGCAGCATAACCTATTCAGGTTTTTTGCTTTAATGACTGTATTAGCCTGAAGAAAGGAAGCTGAAAACTTTTGTGCTCTGTGCCGAGTTAATCTTTGAAGGGAAGAAACCTCTTCTGCTGTGCAAGTCCGGCTCAGCAGAATGCTCCAGGTGTTTGCAATGTGACTTTTAGGAGGATGTCATCTCTCCAGTGCCTGTTTTCAGGGCTGGTCATGTAGTGGTAGATGAGCCCAGATGAAGTGATGAGCCCTTTATTTAAGGGGAGGGTTCTGGTTGCCAAAAGACTAGATTAATCTGCCATCCTTTCAAGGCCACTGAGTCTTTCCCTGATGATGTTCTCCTGATGGGTGCCACAGCTCATCTGCAGAGCTTCTTGGGAGCTTGGAGGCTCAGCAGTGCTGGATTCAGGAGAGGCAGAAGTGATCTCCAGTCCTCTTACAGACACTCTGTCTCCAGGCTGAACCGGAAGGGTTTGGAAAGCTGTGAAATTTGGCGTGTGTTGGCATCTGGGATTTCCTTTTACTGTGTTTTGGGTCTTTTATACTTTGTGGGGTTTTATGCATAAAGATGCATGTTATTGAATATAGTGAATAGATACTTGGCTGCAGGGGTTTTCTTCTGATCGCATCCCTGTGACAAGTAATTTCCAAGTGTGAAAATTGCTTTGATATCTTTATTCAGGACTTGCTTACTTAGTAAGGCATTGCATAACCCGAGCAAGGGAGCCAAATCGAGTCTTTGGAGAGGACGGCTTCTCCCTTCGCAGGGACTGTCGCTCGGAAAGGGCAGCTCACCTACTGCTGCTGTGTGAGAGCAAGGAGCCTACTAAGAGTGCCAGCGCTGTGCTGGGCTGCGGGATTGCACATGCATTTCAGTTTTTTGGCTGTTTGGATCATGATCGGAGTGGGTCTTTGCCAGCTAGGAAACTCTGAAAATGTGTCATGAAATCAGTCTGCAAGTTGAGCCTTTCCTTGAAGGGAATAAGAAATATTAATGAAACTAAGAAGCCGACTTTTGAAGTGGCTTCCTGCTTGTCGTGGTTTACCAGGACACTGCTCATCATCCAACACCTGCGAAGGATCCATGAAGTTGTGTGAAAGAACAATTTTTGTTTAGATTCTGCGCCATAATTTCTTCTCCCCCAAGAGTGCTTTTTCCATTTAAGCAATGCAGTGTTTCTATTGACAATGTTGGTTTTGTTACTTGAGATTAATTAGCTGCAAAAATATGGATTTATGTTGAGGAGTCTGTGAATGAAATGTCATTTTTCAAACAATAAAATTATTTTATCTAAGGGAAGTTTATGAGTGTTCAGAATATCTGACTTTAAGCTAGCAAGTTGAAATAAAAATCTGGGTTTTGCTATGTTTACTTCCAAACAGTAGGGTGCTGTTACTCTGCTTTATCAAAAGAGCAAGTTCAAGTGACGCAATCCAAGGTAAGGGTCTTGTAGGACCTCAGTGCATGGTTTGGAGGAGGAGGAGGTTTGTCTAGTCTTTGCCCTTTGTCCCAGTCTTCTCCAGTCCTGCTCCCACTGCTCCACTGCCCCAGCTGGAGAAGGGAGGTGCTCCCCTGCCCCAGCCAAACTCATATCAATCCAGCAACCTGCTCTTTGCAGCACAGTTGATGTGTTCACCCTTCCCTCTTCCTCCCAAGATTAGACCTGGGATGTTTTATGAAGAATAATTATATTTGATCTACAAAAAGATGAATGTTGAGGAGGAGGGAATTAAAAAGAAATGATAAAAAAAAAGCAGCCCCAATCCCTCTTGGTTAGTGAAGCGACAAGGGAGCACTTTGTCAAACTGACATGCAAATCCTTTATTAACATCTTCTGGGCCAGCGGATGCTGGGAGAGCAGTTGTCACCTTGTGGGCTGGGTCTTGGTCTGAGGTGTGTTCAGCGGTTTGGCTTTGAGATTTGGCCATCGGCAAAATATGTGCATACAGAAAATGTTCATTTGCAACTGTTATAGGACTAGCAAAATTTTAGGATGGTTTCAGGGGAAAATGTAACCACCTTGGAAACAGGCAGAAACATCAGTGCTGCTGCATGCTGCTCCGAGGGCTGGGCTTTGTGCCGGACTTGGCATAGCCGGGGCAGCTGAGGGTGTCACCCTGCTGCTCTCTGAGCTGGGCTGCAGAGCTGTCACAGTGCCTGGGGTTGTATTTCAATGTGAGCTGCTGGAGGGGTGCAAGGATGCAGCAGCCTGGTGACTCATCTGTGGGTTCACCTGAGTCTTGGCCAACCTGCAGAGGACAGAGGAAGAGCCACATCCCTGTCTGCTGGCCCTGATGATGACTTTGAGCTCTGGCCGTGGGGCATTGCTGTTGCTGGGACCAGGGCATGAGGCACTCTTTGAGACAAAGATTTTGTTCTTTTTGTCTGTCGAATGAGAGACTAGGATCTCAGATCCACTTAATGAAAGGCTTTTTTTATTGTAAGTATCCTTCCCTAGCCCTGTTCAGGTTGATTTTGTTTTGGGGGTTTTTTTTGTTTGTTTGTTTGTTTTTTCCTTGTGCCCTGTTCTGGAATTCAAGGGATGCAATGGTTTTTGGGGTAGCTTGGAAAGATTTTAGCAGGAGTTGCCCAAAGGGCAAATACTGCTTTTCCCCAGGTTGGTTCTTCATTCCTTAGTCTTCAAGTCTACTTTGTCCTCAGGTGTTTGGGGAACAGAAGGCTGAACTGGCCACTGTTGATTTGTATTTTTGGGACCTCATTATTAAAAGGGTGACAGTTGCTACATAGTTTTCAGAATGCAATGAGAGACAAAGCACAATATCTCTGTTTCTTGAGGCCTGTTGCCAACACTGATGTGGTTTAGGTGTCCTCCAAAGAGTAAAATTGAAAGACTTGGGGGAACAAGTCATAGTGTGGTATGTGCCAAGGTGGTTCTCAGTGGTTTTCCTTCTTTTAAGATATTTCTTGAACAATATTCTGTATTAAGGTGCCTTTAATGGACCAGCTACCACATACAATCCCATACAAACCACGTGTGCTATATTTTAGAGAAGGCTGCTATGATAACCTGAGCAAGGGTTTGGGAAGGCAAAGGGTATTTGTATCAAATTGCTCAGTTTCTACCCGTATGCTTAGTTTCCTGTGTGGTCAAAAGCACCTCATTAACTGCTTTTTATACCTGAGGTTGTGTGTTGAGAGTTGGAGAAGTTCATCAGAACTGCACAGGATCACAGAAACACGTTGTCCCTTTGTTCCTTGAGTGCTGTGCACTGGCCTGAAGGAACATCTCTTAATGTGAAGGACTCACAGTACTCGATGGTAATTGTCCTTAAGCAGCAGCATGGGCCCTTCCTAGTGCTATTCTGGCAGCTCTTAAGGGTGGGCTTTGTGCTTCTGGCATATGTTGTGACCTGTGCTTATTGCAGGTCTGATGATGTGCTCTGTCAGAGTAGCATCTCCTCCTGAGTCAACTGATTTACCAAGGGCAAGAGTAAAAGCACTGCTGACCTCTAAGCTTCGGAACAGAGAGGGGCTTTCCTGGCAGAGAAGGGTGGTCCTGTAGGGATGCTGCTTTCTGGGGCATGGAGCATGTGTTGGGTGCCTGGAGGAACTCAACAAAGATGCTACTTAACCTCTTGGGAGGCTGCTGAGATTTTGAGCAGCACCAGACTCCTCCATCCTTAGCCCTCCCAGCTGCATGGCGAATGTGATGTGACCTGCAGCCATGCAACAGTTTTGTTGTGTGCCTTGCGGAGACAGAAAGTGAGATGACTCCTCCTCCACTGCTCAGCTGCAGACAGGAGCAGAAGCATCAAGAAGTCCAATGCAATGTTCTGCAGCCCTGTGAGGAGACCAGTTGGGCCTGGAGTGCAGCCAAAGAGGCTTCACTTGGCTTTCAAGTGTTCACAACTGGAAAAATAACCCTTTAATAGTCAGTTATTCTGTTTCTGCTATCAACTCTTTGTAAAGCATGCTCTTCAGCCATGGTCTCAATCAGGAAAAGGCTGAAGATTACTGCTGAGTGCTGTCCTATTGCCTGGGCTGGATGAGCGTACTCAGTGCTCAGAGCAGAGGGTTGTGTTGGAGCAAGGATGCATCCTGCTTTCCATGCAGCTGTGCAGGCATTGTGCCATATAACTGCTCTAATGAACTCCATGTTTTTCATAGTATTACTTTAAAAGTTATTCTGACTTCCCCAGCCTTGAATAGATTTGCTTCAGCGTGCTCAACTGCTCTTCTGTCTGCTCCCAGTTCTTCATGGAGGTCTGAATTGCTGGTTATTCAGTCTCCTTTGATGGGTGGTAGGGCTCCCACTCTGGCTGTAATTAGGCTGCTTGAGTGCAGCGTGCACTGTCTGTTGCCCTCTCAAATTGTTGGTTTGTGCTGATGCTCGCCTGATCTAAGGGGACCTTCTCTAACATCTGCAGCTTGTAATCCTTCCTCATGGAGATGGTCTGCATACTGCTCTCAGTTCTCCTTCTGAAAGGCACTTGACGAAAATCTGCAACTCTTAGATGGGCAGGATGGGAGCTGTCGAGGAGATTGTCTAGTCCAACCTTCCTGCTCAAAGCAGGATCAGCTTGGTGGGTTGAGTGCTGAATATCTCCAAGCATGGAGTCTCCTCAACCTCTCCAGGCAACCCCTTCTGGTGTTCAGTCACCTTCCCTGTAGAAGTTTCATTTAAAAATGCAATTTGCTGTGCTTCAGCCTGTGCCCATTGTGTCTTGTCCTTTCCCCTGGGCATTACTGGGAAGAGTCTGGCTCCATCCGCTTTACTCTCCCTGCCAGGTATTTATTTACAAGGGCACAGTCTCTTGTTTTCTTTTCCATTTCTTATTTTCCTTTGCCACCCAATAGGCATGCATGGTCCTGCAGGGCCCTAGAGCTGCCCCTTCCTGGAAGGCTGATTGTCTACATAAAGAGCTTTTTGGGGTAAAATAGATGTGATTCCACACCCTTGACTTTCACCCATTCAAAAGGCTTGTTATGATATTAACTTTTCCGTTAATGGTATTCTGATGACTGTCTGAAGTGAAATAATGGTTGCTTTTCCTGGAGACGTGGGGAGTAAAGCATTGCAGTCTGGTTTTATATCCTGATGGTTTAGATCATCAAGTTCTCAGGGCTTAAGCTCTTATTTCTTGTTTTTCAGTGCTTATAAGAGGATCTCCTGGGGCCCTATTGTACAACCAAATACAAATAATACATTAATAAAACAGGATTGTGTATTTGTACTGCTGGCAGTCTGTAAGGATTACTTGTATATAACATTTTGTGGTATTAGGCCCTTAGTCATTTTGATCTGTACCCTCTACCACTTTTTTAAAAGTGGCTTTTCTCTCTGCTCAGATAACACTTGAGAGATGTTGCCTTCTGGAAAGAAGTTTCTTCAGTTGTAATATTAATTTCTGATTTTTCTGCCTTTTTTCTGTATCCCTTTGGCAGTGTTTTAGTTTCTTTACCTACTTCTTTCACCACCGGTTGTGAGAAGCTAATATAGTTTTTGTGATAGTTCAGTTATTGAAGTGATAGATAATACACACAGACTGGTTATTACTTGTCAGTTAGTGCTGCCCTATGGGCAGAAAAGCCCTTTTAGTGCACTTGTAGCAGTTTTAGTTTTATGAAGTACTTGAACTTTAAACTTGGACTTCTGAAATGATCTAGGATGTATATTGGACAGTATTAAAAAGGAGATTTAAATGGGAGGAGAAAAAAGTACCTCCCTTCATGCAAGCCTTCATTGCTGTAAGAAGAAACACTCGCTGAAGCATTGTACTTAATGTACGCTAGAAAATATTGTAATAAAAGTAAACTGGTAACGTGTCATCCTCTCCACAAAACTGTTCTTGCAATATCGCATTTACTTGTCTCTGACAGCATTCCTCCTGCGTTCAACCTGTTGGCCTGAGCTTCGAACTGTTTTTTGGCATTCATGTTTAGTCCCTCTGCAGAATGAGTGTAAAATGAATAAATGAATTTTTTTTTTTTTTCCCCCCAGAAGAAGTGTTTGCATGCTTCAGCCCAGTTTCAAAGTAGGAGAGAGAGCAAACTGTTAGAGTTATAAGAACAAAGCATGGAGAGTGGTTAGGAATTAGCCCCTAAAAAACACTTTTTAGATTATAGGGGGAAGAAGTGAGATGGTCCCAGTAGTTGCAGGCACCAAGATGTTGGGCAGAGGGTGTCTCCACTCACCCTGGCCTGTAAGATGACAAGTGACTGGACTTCAGACACCAGAGGAAAGGGGAGGGAAGGCTGGCAGGCTGCTTGATGGTTATCATTGCACATGGATGTCCTCTGCCAACATAAGATTTTTTTTGCAAATGTTTGTATTTTTGCCAGTCCAGTTGGGTTTTGGTCAAGTCTGCCTGAGTGCATGTCCTGCTGTTCCAAGCTAGAAGCAGCTGTTGGTGGGCTATGTGCCTTCACACCAGCTTTCATGTCACACCCTCCCTTTGTATTGGTGGCAGCCACTGGGAAGAAGGGCAGCTCTTCCAGTTGCTGTCAGTGTTTTGTGGCCTTCCCTGAACCTGCCCCATCTGCTCTGGCAATTGCAGGGACCACTTGGGAAACAACCAAGCATGTATAAAAGAAGTTGACAAGTGCTGGAGGCTGTACCTGTGATCCCAGGAGGAGGCAGGGCTCCGTAGTTGTCAGTCCCATGTTTATGAACCCCAGGGGACTCCCATCTTCTGCGTCAGCAGAGGATTGAGCCACATGTATAAGAGCAAGCAAGAAACCTTCCTCTGTGCTGCCTCCTGGGGAGCCGTCCCAGGGAGAGAAGTCCCGGTGGTGGCTGTAAGTGCAGTCCTGAGGACTGGCAAATAAGAACCAAGCATGTATTTGTTTCTGCATTAATAATGGTTTGTGTTAATCTTTGCAATCTGATTTCATGCATTTTTAATAGACTAGACTTGGTGGTTTTTAAAAAACATATTGCTTCCACTATATTTTGGCCAGAAACATGAGGTGTGGGCAGTCCCCTCGAGCATGGTCTCCTATGGGAGTTGTCCTTTCAGCCTCTAGAAAACAATTTTCTGTCCTTTTGAAGATCTCATAAAGGAATTGAACCTTGGGAGAACACTTGGTATCATTTTCTAAGCTTGTTTCAAGCATTGTGGCAGTACTGTAAATGACACTTATCACACATATGTTCTTCAGGGTAGCAAATGCCCTCCTGAACTGCCAGCACTTCACTTACCTAAAGGTTTTGCCCTTGCTGCTCAGTAGAGGTGACATGTAAAGCTCTAGTTGATCCATTTCATATTTGGGCTAGGTTTAAATATTTTTCATTAGTCTATAGGAGCTTTCCATATGTCTGTTGATATTATTCATTATCCTTAATTCCAGCACTTGAGACCAGTTTCTGCCTGGTCCAGCCTCCCATTATCTGTATGTTATGTTCAAATTCCCCAAATAACAAGTATCTGCTGTCTGAAGATCAAGTAGATTTTCTAAGACTTTCATCCCACAAATGGATTTCCTGTGTTTTATTTCTCTGTGTTAAGGCTGAGATTTTCTTTTCTTTTTTTCCTTTTTTATATCCTCCACTGCTGCAGACTATTCAGCCAGCAGTGGCGATGGTGCTGGATTTAACAGGATGCACTGTCCCACTTGCTGTGTGCTTATTGCCAAACTACATTTTCTATGCATGACAGAGGTGTCCAGAAATTTACTCTTAATTTTAGCATGAAACCATCCTGCCAAAAAAAAAAAAAAAAAAAAGAAATGCCCCTAAAGGCTTCACTTCATGAGGGGCTCCCCACTCTGATGATTGCACCGGGGACCCAACCTCCCAGTCTCAGGACTGAGTCTGCATCAGCAGTCTTTGGTAGGGACTGGTATTAAAATACTATTTTTATTTATTGTTGCCTTGAAGCTGCCTGCATTTGTTTACCACTGTGAGCTGACCTTTGGGGAGACATTTCTTGATTAATTGGGTATCTAATCACTTCAGACGATTGACAGGCGTGTGTGTATTGGAGTTTTTCCTCTTGTTAGATGTTTTCTCTCTGGTTTCTTCTTTCCCTGTTATATGGCAAATGATGCGTTTATTTTATGTATTAGTTCCTTCATTGTTTTTCTCTTTAGTAATGAACTGTTGATTTCATACTTTCCTGTTGTCTCTTGGCCTGAACCTTTCTTTTGCCAATCCATTCAAATCATAAGAGTCTCTTGTTCTTAAATATGTGCTTATATGCTATGGGTAAAATAGAGGCCAGCTATTTTAATTCTTGTAATAATTGGCCTTCAATAATCATTCTCTCAATAATTCTTTAAAGTTACTCTCCACAGACTTTGTCAAAAAGCAGCTGTGCCTTTATTTTCTCAAGACACTGACTCCTTGTAGGTATCAAACCCTTGCTCACGTTTGTCCCCTGGAGAATTTTGGGAGGTTTGCCTGGTGCTTTAGGTTCCCAAGATGACAGGTAGTGAGTGAGTGAGTGTGTTGGGACACTTCTGCCTGCATTGGGTTTAGTTCTCTGTATGTATCTACCCTAAAGACCTACCCCTGCCTGTGTTCAGATGTTAGTGGGAGGAAGAAGATGCTCCTGTTTTTTATTTGTTTGTCCTCTAGTTATTTGTTAGTAAATAATCTGGAATGTGTCCATAGCAAACTGGTGTAGAAAATACTCCCCCCCACACCCCGTGGAAAACATAGCAATGTGTTTTAGGTAAGTGATGTTTTGATTTTTATACAGAGGACAAAATTTACTTCATAGCATGTAGGTCAGAGGCTCTGAAGAACTAAAACATGGCTAGATTGGGGATTGGTAGTGGGAAGTATTGGTTTTATCTGGGGAGGGATAATAGCATGAACTTTTTAATAGCCTTGGACTGGGACTCAGGGTCCTGGGATCTGTCCCTGCTTTGCCCCTGGTCAGTGGATGCTGTCAGAGGTATCACAGTGGGAAACTGTCTGAGGTTTAGTGATGGAAAGTTCAGTTCGGTAGCAGATCTCCTTACTAGCTTATCCTGAGTTGAAAAAAATGTAATAAAACAAATAGTGTGCATGCTTCCCACATGTGGCACTGAAGTTCAGGTAACCTCGTGCCACAGGCATGTCATGGGTAGTAGGTAGGGGAGAATCTCTTAACCTGAGTCTAAGCCTGGACTTTCTGGAGCAGGAGAATTTGATTCCCACCTTTGCTGTGCCATGAAGTCCCAGGCCTGGGATACAGTCTGGCCCCAGCTGTGGAGTCTTGGGCTGCCATGGATTTGTTACGGTGCTCTTTTTCTCTGGCTAAACTGGTACTTTTGTCATGTTTTACAGTCTACAGTGTGCCAAGGCAGGAAAATGGGTTAATTCAAAAAACAATTTTGCTGGAAGATTGCTCTATAAATAAATTCCAGAGATAAGTGAAATAAAACATTAGTGGAAGATGAAAGGAAGGATAGGGGAAAGATGGAAACAAGCAGATGTAAGCAGTGAGACTGGATTTGTTCCATGGCTAAGTGCATATAGTGATAGTAGAAGTCCTTTTGTCACCAGTAACTTCTTTGGTGAGCAGCCCTTAGGAAAATCAGAATAACTCCAAGGAAAGAAGTTCTTAGAGTGCTGTCTGCCACTGTGCACAGAAATAAGTCAGGTCTGTGCATCTTGGAGAGGCACTGGTGTGATGAGGCGCTGTGGCGCTCAGCAGCGGGATGGAGAGGACAGATCCATGCAGGGATGCTGCCAGGCAGAAATCCAGCTGCCCTGCTGCAGAGGGTAATGAGGGGTGGATGCCGCTCTTGTAGTCATTAGCGCTGCAGCTACTGTGTTTGTTCCTAATGGTTTGCACCACACTTTTTATAAGGCTAGGTCATAAGCAGGGTATTTTCAGTGTTGCCCGGTTGTGATTTTAATTGTCACTTTGTGCTTCCAATAAAATGTTCTGCGTAACTGATCACAGGCAAGCCTTTTCTCTGCGATATTGTACCTGACATGCTGGAAATGTTCACGGATGGGGCAGACAATGGTCTCTATTCTTGTTTGTCCTGTCCAAAAGTCACCAATGCCACACGATCCAGCTGGAGGAAATAAAATATCCGTATAGCAACAAATGGTGAGATTTTATGCCTGGGGAAGCAAATCAAAGAGAGAGAAACTTCCTGATTATTTTCCCATTAAGTTAAAGCTCCTGTAAAAACAAAGTGCCTGGGATACATAGAGGGAAGGTAAGTCTTTGTACAGAAAAAGGTGGCTCAGTTCACAGATGATGTGTAGTACCTTTCTTGAAAGAACAAGTGAGGTGGCTCCTGGTTTGGGTCTGGTTTGTTTTAGCCCCTGGGTTCTTGGAATAAATGAATGAATTTCCCCCCCTGTTTGAAGCTGTGTGCAAGGGTGGAACATCCTCCCTGTGTCAGAATGTGTTGCTAATGTAATTTTTCCTTTATTTCAGCAACAGCGTACTGTTTATAGGCTAACACTGGTGAAAGCTTGGAATGTGGATGAACTCAAAGCCTATGCTGATCTGATATCCCTCGGTAAACCAGACTTCATCGAGGTCAAGGTGAGCTGCACGGAGCTATTTTATTTTTTTCTGTCAGTATTTTACTTTTTTCCCCTCCCCATTCCCCCCAGTCTTAAACTTATATGAGTAAATGCAATTCTTCCAAAGATTTCAGTGATGCGTAAGGAACCAAGGACCTTAGCTCTTATTTCTAATGTTAGGCAGCCAGGTTTCTAATATGTTATGTGTGAATTTGGAGCAGTCTTCAGTGTTATGCAAGACAAGCTTTGTACAAGCCAGCATCAATTTCTGCCCAACAGAATCATAACCCTCTGGTCTTTTTTATATTTCTCGTGAAAACAGAGACTGATAAATAGATATTCTTTCTTTATGTCAACCAACATTTTAAACAAAATATTCTGGGACAAGCCAGTAGTTTGTGGTATTATTCTTCCCATCCTGGTCTCAAATTCTGCCAGGGGAAAAGGTGATAATGTCTGGTTTACTGATGTGGTATTTGTTTGGTGGTGCAAAACAGGGAAATACTACCCTCTGGGACTGGAAGACCTGCTAACAGAAACATGTGAGATACAGCAGGACAGGAGGTGCTTTTTCTTGGGGTTAATCAATTTAGTATATAGAGAATGTAAAAAAAGACACATTACAAAGTATTCTGTAAAGAATCACTATCAGCATTTTCATCCAGCAACTCCCCTGCAGACCAGCACATTTACCTCAGGTCTGTATTTTTGCAACTCTATTACTCCTGGACTTTCCCTTTCCTTTCTCTTTTCTTTCTCTCTTTCTGTTTTTTTAACCTTTATTTACTGCTGCTTTGAAGAAAAAGCCTGGAGTTTGCTGCAATTTCCTTATGAAATAAAACCCAAAGGTTTTGATATCATCAGTATTGAGAGGTCTCTTTCTCTCTGAATGTGCTGCTGACGTTGATAGCTTAATACAAAATAAGATTTTGAGTATGGTTTGGGGAAAAAGCCTCAGTTTTACAATGTGTATCAGACTGCTTTATATTCTTCAGGTAAAACCTAGAAGGAGGAGTGTTCCTATGGGGCCCTTCCCATCTTGCATCTCCTGACTCCGTTACTGTAGCCTGGTTGTACAAGATCCTTTCTTCCAGCATGCGAGGAGGGCAGAGATGAGTGTGCACGCCAGCGTGGAGTATGAGGCTGTTGGTGTACATGCTACTTAGACTGCTCTCTCATGTGTTTCTGAGTGTTCTCCAAGGCAAACATCTGTCTCCTCCAAGGTGGAGGGCTGCTGTTCGCTTTGCCTGGGGAAGGATTCAGCCTTGCAGTCATGGTTTCCCAGCAGTGTGGAGCTCAGCTCTCTCAGTGGCTTTTCCCTGGCAAAATCATGCCTTGAACTGCCAGGGAAATAAGCGAGAAGAGGTGGTCAGAGGTATTCTCAAGGTGGTCATAGATGTACTCCCGACACTATTCCAGCTGGGACAGGCTCCTGCCCGCACTGCTTCAATCAAAAATGTCACCTTTGCACTCCAAGTGCTTCACAGTGCTTGTCACATCTCAACCAGCAAGGACTTTCTCCGAGGAGGGGATATGTATTAAGCCCTTCACCATGTTTGCCAAAGTATGAACTGAGGCAGAGAGGCACTGCATGACATTCCCAAAAACCACATAGCATGGTAGTGTCTCTGGGGGTTCAGCATCACTCGTGTACCTGCCAACACCAGCTGCAAAGGGTGTTCAAAGGGGTTGCAGGACAAGGAAGGCAGAGGGGTGCACCTGGCACCTGATGGCCACCTGATTGGGTGGGTTTGGGTCTTTTCATGGACTGATATGAGTATAATTTTGCAGGTTGTTTTTGGTTTTGATTTTTTTTAAAGGTGTATGCTGTTTAATGTTACTTAATTAAATTTGCAAGTGGGATGCTTTGATCTAAATGTAATTTTTTCAGAAATATTCCAGCAGATAAGTGAAGTTCTGCAAGTACTGGAGGACAGAAGTGACTACCAGGGTGCTGATCCTTGTCAGATCATGGTGCCTTCAAGCTAAGGGACAAAACATCTTATGCCTCAGTTTCTTCTTCTGTGAATGGTTTAGCATTGTGCCTATACTGTGACCACAAAAGCAGTCTGTAGTTGGCATGTGGAAAGCCTCTTGTCTTTCCAATCCCAAGAGCAGTACTCAGGGACACAGGGAGACTCAGGTTTAAGCCTTTTCAAAGGATGCAGCATGTCTCTCCCTTGTCTCTGCTAGTTGCTGTACTTAGGCTGGGAGCAATGAGGAAGGTCTTCCCTCCCCTGGTTACAGCTGTCATTAAAAACCACAGTACAGCACTTCACAACTTCATTGTGATCTGTATACTCTAAGTCCAAAAAAGTCTTATGCAGTTTGCTCTTTTTTTCCGGTCTAGTGGAGGAAGGACGATTTTCCAAAGCTCTCAAAACCATAGAGCAAGTCTGACAGCAGCTAAGCCCCACAAGACAGAAGCGAGGAGCTGAGTACAAGAAAACACACTAATTCCTTTTCAGCTTCAGCAGCAGAAATGAATTGCCAGGGTGCTGCTCCACCTCGTTCACCAGCAGGCTCTGAAATAGTCTCAATTTTTTTCCATTTAATTGAGCTTTTAAATAGAGCTGTGCTGTCCTGTTATCTTAATTTTGAGGACAGGAAAGTAGGGATCATATATTTGAAGTATGAAGCATGCCATCATGAGTAGTGTTGCTGGCAGTACCCATTTGCACTGGGAGCTGAACTGGTATCACTGTCTGAAACAAATGGTGCAACTCTGTCCTGGCACAACATTTGGGGTTTAAATGGCATCTCCATCCCTTTTAAAAGTCACAAAATTTTGTGATGGCTTCCCTGGAGTGGGGGGTTTTCTTGACACTGGGTTGTGTTTAAATAGACCCCAAGTTGGATGAAAGGTCTTGCTTGCAGATTTTTATATGGGAAGTTATGTGAGAGCAAGGATTTTTTTAACACAGTTGCCTTTCTTCCTTGCCTCTTTGGAGCAAGAGTAATGTTCCAAAAGGTGGGCACTTGGCGCTCTGCAGAGGGGAAGTAGCTCACACTAAATATAGTATTAGCCCAAGTCAGTGGCCTTATTTGTTTCACATAGTTTCTTCTGCCAGTTCCCGCTAAACAACAGCGTTTCTAAAGCGCGGAAGATTTGGCTCAGTAGGGAGGTGCAATGGCTTTCTCTTCTTGCTGCGCAGTCTCTGTGACTTTGAAATGGGAGGGGATTACATAGTTTCTCACCTCAAGCATGGAACCAATTTTTCCCTTTTCTTGACCAGAGGGAGTAAGCGACACGTTTTGGAGTAGCTGATGAACAATGAGTTGCGTTGCTGCGGGGTAGTGAGAGAGTCCGGCCAAGTACCAACCGGAGAGGCTGACAGAGGGGATGTCATCTTAAGGATGGCTTCTTTACTTGGCTGTCCTTCTCTGAAGTGTTGATTGATTGCTGGTGGGGTGGTGTGCCCCCTGCCCTGCTGGAGATGTTCGTGTTGCTGCTGTGCCTGCACTCAGACCCTTACCCTGTGGTCTGGCCTAACTATAAATTAGTAGGTTATCCTCCTTTGCATTTAGCTGTGTGCTCTGCAGGCAACTTGTTTTCATCTGATCATCTTTAATCCTGGCTTGCAAAGTTCTTGTCCAATGCCCTACCCATGCGATCTGCCTTCTCTTATGGCAGGATCGCTGGTGCAGATGGCTGCTGCAGTGGTTTCAGAGGCATCTTAGCTGTGCTGTTGAGCAAACTGGGGTTGAGAATGCTTCAAGGTGCTTTGTTGCTTCTGCCTGTACACCTGTGGGGTGAAGCAAAAAGCCGGGGTCTCTGTCCCTGCGATGTTTGACTGCTCTGGAATAAAAGGTGAGCAGATCTCCCTCTCAGCAAAGGAGAAGAGCAGAAGAGGGGTACCCCCGCAAAGCCTGTGAGTTTGCAATTGTGCAGGCAAAGTGTATGTAAGCAGAGTGATCACATAGGTATAATCCCACAGCACTCAAAGTGATGCTTGATGCAATAGTGCATAAAGTCAGGAGTTAAATTCTGACCCAAAGGAAGACAGGTAGGGTTGAGGTGTGTTCAAATTTAGCACTCATTATTGCTGTCGGTATTCCCTTTCATGTGTTCTATGTATTGATCTGCACTTGGACAAAAACTCCTGCCAGTGTGTAACTGGCCTTTAGTCTAGCCCCAGCAGTTGTGGTGTCCACACAGTGTTTGTGACCTGGGAATTTTCCCCAAAAGGCTTCATATTTTTTATTAAAAGTAATTTCTTGTGTTCCTTTGAGGATGAAGCGTATTGAAGAACCTATTTGGCGTGTGGATAGGACTTAGCATTTTTTTTTTTTTCCAAAACCCCAGTGTGATAGGTTAAAAAGGCAAAGGCCAGGTCCTGCTCAAAGAAAATAAACAAAAAAATATTACAAGATACTGCAAAGCATCTGCCAGAAAATAAGGCTCATCTCAGTGGGATTTCCTGCTTAAATACTTGAGATAAATGACGTTCATTTAAAATGAATGTAGCTAATCCACTGTTGCTCCGGAGAGGCTCGTGGAGTGGATAGAGATTTAGATTCTTGCAGGGCTTAATACTTGTTCTCATTTACATGAGTATCTTACAGCGGTGTAACTCTGTGGGACCCTATTCTCTTCTTTAAGCCAATAGAAATTAGCCTTGATTACCCTTGTGTAAAACCCAAGTAAAGGAAGAACAGTCATGTGGTTATTAAATACGCATCAATTTTATTTATTGCCTTAGTCTGTTTTAATGCCATAATGTCACTGTCATAGCTGTGCAAAGTTGATTGTTATATTTAAGATCTAGAACGTGCAACTCATCTTTTTGCAATGTTACCCTTTTTTTGTTTAAACAGCCAGAGGCTTGTGTTGACATGCAGTATTTTGCCATTTATATTCCTTCTTAAAGTAAAGAGGCAAAAGGATTTTCATATGAAATGAAAATGGGTCGTAAAGAACTCATTCAGATGTGTGAGCGGAGTGTGCTGCAGGGTCATGTTAGCGTAAGGCCAAATAAGCGCACAGAAACCCAGTCTGGACCTTCGGTCGTTGCAGACAGATCATGGAGCAGCTGGGCACACTTGCATGTTTAATTGTGGCTGTGTCCACGCATCCTCTCTGCACTGTCAATAGCTTTAAGGTTGTGCGTATGCAAGCGTGTACATCAGGTGCTCAAGCATGCATGTCAAGTGCTCAACCTTGCAAACATGGCTTTTGATTTCAGAGCTACTTCTGCAATGGTGTGGGAGATCCGGTTGCTCTGGTCAGAGCTGCAGGTGAAATGACATCCCTAGGGAAGCAGTCTGTATTTGCTAAAGTGAAGCTTCATCTTGCAGCCTTTGCTGCCTGCCTGAGCAGAGCCTTGCTGCTTCTCTCCATCTGTTTTAATTTAAGGGGAAAAGAAAAAAAAAAAAAAAAAAAAAGCCTGGCTTGTCCTTTGTTTGAGGGCAGTTCATATCATGGTGTTGTCTGAGGGCAGGGCTTGGGCAGAGCAGAGATGAGAGTCTCACCGCACAGAATTTCCTCAGGCCTTCATGAAATCAGTTTTCAGCTACTTGAAGGCACTTGTCCCTGATGATTTTTCTGCAGCTCCAGTGCAGCACGCTTGCGCTGAGCTCGTATTGGTGGATGGACTTGGTGTCTGGTGGAGCTAAGGTTGATGTTCTGGGACTGCAGCTCCTGCTCTTGGTATCTGAGGCTTTGGTACGGAATTAAAATGACCAAGTAAATGTCTGAAAAGAAAGACCAGAGGGAAGTATCTGTCCCAGTCTACTCAGTCTTGTCATTTTAACAGTAAAGATTATATAAGTGCTTAAAATAATGAGGAAAATGAGCTCTGCTTTAATGAGTTTTTAATTGCATGCAGCAGAGGCAATTGCCCCCACTTGTCAAAAAGCTATTCAGAGTCTTGCTACCATTCCAGTCTACATTTAGATGAAGAGAAGGTGAAGGTAAAAAAAAATCTCCTGTCCTAGTGCCTGCTATGAAATAAATCCAAACAATGTATAATTTCCACACCTGAAAAAAAAGCACTGACCACTTAATGTCCTCTCAACTGTGAGTCATGGGTCCAAGGACAAGACACGAGGCATGGATGGTCCAAGGTGGCCGGGTAGGCAGTGGCAGGGCTGCCCGGGGCTGTGCCTAGGGCTGTACCACCTCACTGTCATGCTGGAGAGCTGCGGGGTGGTTGGGCACCTGAGGTGTGTGACTCTGCTGGATAAATCCCAGTTGCCCTGGACTGCTGTGGAAAGCTACCTCCAGGCAGGTCCTGAGCAGCCTCTGCTGTGAAAGCTGCTCCTTTCCTTATTAGCATCTGTGGGTGACAGAGGCAGGGACCCAGCTTGTTATTTCTGTTGATCCAGCTAAAGGTTACAAGTTACTAATAGATGTGTCTGAGGAGTTCGCCTTGACATCAGTGGTTTTTTTCATGCTGTGAGTACATAGTAAGACTCGATAACAAGTTTCACTGCCAACATAGGTGAATGACTGAATTTTGAATTTTCAGGTGACACTGCCACACAGTTTCATTGAAAAGTCCGTCTTTAGTCCAAGCCTGTGGTTTGATACAAATACATTTCTGAAATTGAGGAGGAATTTTTGCAGTCCAGCACTGGGCTTGGGTGCAAATGTAAGCCTGATGAAAATCCAAGCTAAAATGGGTTGTTCTCAGCTATTTTCTGTGTTTCAATAAAGGTTAGTATCCAAAATAAGTAAGAAGCACAGGGCTTGGAAATTGCATTAGGCTTGTGAGAGTTTTAGATATGACCAAGGGAAGCTGAAGAAAATAAAGAGCATATAGAGACTGGTTGTGTGTGATGGCCCAGTGCTGCTGTGCTCAACTAACAGTCTGTAATAATAAATTTCTGTCCATGGCTCTGAGTGCTTGCTTGCAGGAGAAGAAGGGCTAGCACTATGTACTGTGTTTTGCAGCTGGGGAAACAGAGGCAGGGTAGGAGTGGGTCATAGCAAAGCAGGTCACTGGCTGAAAATTCACCTCCTGCCTTCCAGTCTGAGTCTTTCTACTCCTTCTGCCTTCCTCTGTGCAATCTCTCTTTAACAGGGCCTAAGGAGCAGAGGAGTGAGTGATTTAACAGTGGCTATTTCTCTCTCAATATCTATATGGTTCATTTTGAAGAGCTGGAATGAAAGGCTGCATCCAGCATTTCAGAATCTGGCTTTTACAGGAGAAGTTCCTTTGACTTCAGGGGAGTTGCTGAAGATTTATGGACCACTGTAGCCCCGATCTGCATATAGCCATACGTGTGGTGCATCTGGAGAGCTGGTGTTAAATATTGGGGTTGTGCTGCGTAACTAACTATTTCCATTCCTGCTTTTCAAATTTAACTGACACAAATAAACCAATGTCCTTCGTTAAATCAACTTGAAAGCGATTATTAAAAACAACCAATGAGCCTGAATGCACTCCACCAAGGAGCAGACGTGCATGAGAGCTTGTGTATATAATTTGGACAATGCCGATGCTCGGATCATAAGCATTTTTATTGCAGAGAGTGCAATCTATCAACATGTCATTTGAGGCTTTTTATATTTGTCTTGGGTCAGGGCTGCCCCAGTTTTTAAACAGTGGCTCTGTCGCTCAGCAGCTTGGGTGACACTTTGTTCTTCTGTTAATTCACACGAGCCTCAATTAAACAAATTTCTAATTTGTGGGCTAGGAGTTAAGAAAATTCTCTTGTTCAGTAATTAAGTCGGGAAGCCTGGAGTTTCAAAGTTGAGAAACAAAGCGCTGTCATATTTAGTTCCCTCGTGATCTTTCCTTCATAGCTGCGTGGATTAAAATGATTGCTGGCTGTTGAGATCTCCGGCAAGGAGCCAGATCGCAGTGGAAGAAATGTGCTGCTTGTGCTTCTTGCTGCAGCAATAATCATCTTAGCACAAGGCGTTGCTTAAATACAATTGTGCACCCTCGGCTCCGTTACAGCAGCACAGAAATCCAGAGCACGCCCAGCACAGTTGCTCTGGATTTGTACTGGCATAATGAAGAATAGCTGAGATGCTTTTCAAAAGGCTTCTGCATTTCAAGGTATTTGGCCAAAGCTATGTGGCATGATTAGGATGCTAAAAGCACCCTTATTAAAGACTAATTAAGAGGCAGCATCGTTGATGTTGCTGCTGCAGGGAAGTTGGTGTAAGAGCTTAGGGTGTACAATAGAATGGTTTCCTTTTTTAATACTTGATGTCTTAATAACTGTCTTCATGTATTACTGAAAAATATAACATGACCTCCCTAATCAACTGTTCACACTTTTTAAGTGGTATCAGCACTGTTAATTAACTCAAGTTTTAAGAAGTTGGGGAAGTTGAAAGCTGATGTGCTTTCATTCGGTGTGCTGCTAAGCTGATTTTCATTGATTTGTGCTTGTGAATTAATCAGCCATCCGAGCACTTAGTTATGCCATTTGCCTCTGCACTCTCTTTGCTTGTAAATGATATCTTTGAAGTTTATTAAAAGAATGAGTCATGTTGTAGCTTCCTAAGAATTTTACCCTTCTGTAGTTATACATTTTTCATGCTGCTCAAATCATAATCTGTATAATGAGCGCAGGGAAAATATTGCTATATGGAGCTGCGTCTATACAGCTGAACTTTGGAGATACATATCCTATTATTTGTGTGGCTGGCTGCTGTAATATAAGAACGTTTAAAGTCTTTTTCAGACTTTCAGAGCCGGGCTAAAAAATTAATGTACTTCCCTTTTTAACACTCCCCTGACTTGTCTGTGGTTGTGCACAGTCAACCTGTTTCCATGCTGGCTCTGAGTTATGGTGCATGGCTCTAATATCCTTTGCTTGGGCAGATTAATAGAGGAGGTCCCTCATAAATTTACCAGTGAGAAAGTAATTGCTTCCAAAACTTGTACAGTTTCTAATTAGTAGGAGTCTGTTTCTTTTGTAGCCCTATTTAAGCACTGTGTGGTTCACCTTGCTCTAATTTTAAGTGTTTGCAAAGGATCTGTCTCTGTTTATTGCTGAACATGACATGTTCAACTTTAATGTATGTGAATTAGGTCTTGGGAGTGCAGTGTCAGCTGGGACCAGGTGCTGTAAATATAGCGT
Organism: Harpia harpyja; assembly: GCF_026419915.1. Lineage (NCBI taxonomy): Eukaryota > Metazoa > Chordata > Aves > Accipitriformes > Accipitridae > Harpia > Harpia harpyja. The sequence continues at coordinate 12,284,880 of NC_068951.1, read as the reverse complement.
GGATGCAAATGCCACTTAAAAGAAGTAGAAGTGTTCTTCATAGAGGAAAAACATGAGAATGCATAACATAATCATCCATAAAATTGTGTGTGCTCTGTTTTAAAGACCGGTACTTGATGGGATTTTGTGATTGGAATAAAATAGCTCAGCCAAAGAGCAAAGGTGATGAAACCACCTACAGAGGTACAGAGGAGTTGGGCTTTTGTCTAGAAGAAAAGCTATTTCTTGTGTGAGTTTGCCCTTTTGGGTGGGGTGGGCTTGTGACTTGTGTTGTGGTACCACAGGTTAAACCAGTTGCATGAGGCTTTAATTAATTTTATCTGGAAAGAAAGAAATAAGCAAAAATACATCTCAGCAAGCCACATACTGCTGGCTAATTTATGAGAATTTTACTAAATTAAAGATGGAGCAAGGCAGTAGTGAATAAGACTAAATCAGTAATTCAGGAGGTTCAAGTGATCAAATCTCCACATTAAGAGCAGCTGATCTTAAAATGATGAGGCTGAAGGTGGGTAGAGTGGGGTATAGGAGAACTTGAGGGGTTGCATTCGCTGACCAGTGATTGTTGCAGGGCATGGAGCTGGCTGCTGCAGGGGGTGGGTATTGCAGTGACCCAGAGGACCTCAGCTTCTGTTGCAAGTAAATCACCCAAATGAGCAGTGCTTGTGTCTTGGCTTTGTGTAGGGCACAGCAGGAACACATCCCACTCCAATGTGCCCTCCTTCAGTTCGTTTGCTGTATCGGGTGGTTGGGAAGGGAGCTGGAGCAAGAACCCACTATCTCTGCTGACTTAATACAATTAAATCTGAGATGAAGGTGTCTTTTGAACAATACCACTTCTAAATTAGTGACTAGTTTTGAGTGTGCTTCCAGAAAATTATCAGAAAAGCTGTTTCCCCAAAGATCACGCTCCTGCCTGTTCACACTAGTGAGCTGCAGAGCTTTGCAGACCAATGTGTGGTGGGAAACTTATCTGTGCTCTGCCCAAGAGATGCTCATAGTGCTCATCACATCAGCCTGCATGTGCTGGGTACTTCCCACCCCATGGACTTTTTTTTTTTTTTTTTTTGGGTGCAGGTACAATGTGCCAGCACTGCATGACCTTTACTTCTGCCAAGTCAGGGGAGATCAGGAGCGATGGGGCCTTTGGGGGTGCATGAGTGATGCTGCTGGCCTTTTGGCTGGCAGACAGCAACAGGTGGGAGATCTGCAATCAGTGCAAATCAGTCTTATAAAAAGTCCCTCAATGTCTCCTGTGGACATTCGCTCTGGGGCAATTACTTCAGCTCTCAGCATTTCACAAAGCAGCACGGACTCTTTGTGGAGTGGTAGGGTTATAGAAATTCCTCAATTGTTCAGGTGGCCTTTGACCAAAACAACACAAGCTGCTTTTTAATGTCATCGAGTCAGTTCTACTCATCAGTAAACAATAAGAATTTCTCTACAGCACCAGCTCAAGCCTGGATTTTCACCATCCCTCTATGTGTGCAGGAGGCGCAGGCAGAGATGGACTTTTTTCCAAACAGTTCTCATTATTTATTGAATTAATTTAAGCAAAAGATAGTAAGAGTAAGATGAGCTGGAGGGAATTTTTACAAATGCCTTTATATTTTTGGGTGTTTGCTTGTGTACTCAGTCCTGAAAAATAATCTGTGTGTTTACTGACTGTGTTTGCATTGGCTTTACTGTGCTGATGTTATTTTTGTATCTAGCTCATGGCCCTCGATATCCAGGGAGGATATTGAGCAGTTTGGACAAGTGCCCCCGGTCTCTATTTTTTTTTTTAATTTATTTTTATTTTAAACAAGGGTCTGGAGCACTGAGTACCTGGCAGTCACTGTAGCTGTCTTTCCTGTAGGTGAGGTCTGGGGGGAAAAGCAGTGAGGAACACGCTCAATATCTTCCTTAAAATTCTACCACCACCACACCACCCCCAGCAGGCACTTGTTGAGCAGCCTGCAGACCTCCATGCGAACAGAGCTGCTGATACCAAGCCAGGGAATTAAAGAATAATCTTGGAAACTGGTGACTTGTGTTTCTTCAGCTAGATAGAGGAGTTTGAGCAGAGTTCTCCATCTGGTTTCTGGAAGCACTTGGCCACATGAGGCTTTGCATTCATCCTTTCATGCTGGTGCTGAGGGTCTTGGTGGAACCTTGAATCGCTGGAGGTAGCAGCAGAGCCAGTAGCAAATCAGCTCTCGTGGTCTGTGCTGTGGTCGCCTCAAAACAGTGAGCTCATTGCTGAGCGACTGGGGTACTTCTGCCTCCCAAGGAGTGAATGAACAACAAAGAGCAGCACATTCCCCTAGCCTTGAAATTTTCTTATGGTTTTGTAAGTCTTGTCCTAACTGGAAGTTGGAGGAGCAGTGCTGCCATGGAGAGGAGCAGACCAGAGGCAAAGCAGGCTAGATTAGGAAGATGAGGTTTCAGCAGTGCCATGGTGCTGTCCAGGGCAGCCATCATTCCTCCCTGATGGCTTACCCCATGTCCCCGTGCAAAACTTTTACAGCCTGGAAAAAAGTGAGACAAATGAGAGTAAGAGCATGTCCCTCCCAGAGGTGTTGACTTGTTGGCTTCATTAAGGATCATTAGGTGCTTGGCTACTGCAGAAAACCAGCTTAGTTGAGCAGAGGGGAAGAAGGAAAGCCCTGTTTTTTTTCTGGGGGAACTCTGTTTTTGCCCCCAATGAAGAAGCTTTCATCCCCATGGAGTTTCTTCCAGTTCAGCAAAGGTCTTAGAGAAGGGAATGGGTGATATGGCACTGGACTATGCAAATTCACCATTTCTCCACCTTTAAAGCCCAATTCCATCCCTCTGGTTTGAACCCAAAATTAGCACTTGTCTTCGGAAGACCTCAAGGTTCACAGACATCCTCTGCTTTGTTCTACTTTTGCACTATTTAATTTGTTATAGTGTTTTTGCTCTTTGTGCTCTGAAGAATCATACACTTAGTGCATGCACAGAAGAGAAGGATGATTTGCACTCTTGCAGATATTCCACCCCCCCCTTTTCTTTGGAAGAAAAGGCGTTTAAAAGAAATCTGCTGTTTCTCTGGGCTCAAGCTGCTGCTACCCTGCTAGCATCTGCATCTACACCTTTCAGCCACATCTCTGTCTGGGCACCACTGCCTGGTGGGACTCTGCCCAGCCCATCGGTGCATGGATGCATAATGCTTTATGAATGCCCATTTCTTACACCAAAACTGGGATTATCTTGATTTTTTTCTATAAAATGACTAGTGGTGGGGAAGAACCTTGAGATCTCAAGATCCAAACAATCATGTGAACACAACTGAGTGTTTTACTCAAAATCTCCAATGTAGGTATTCGTAGAGCCCCAGGTTGTGGTTACCAGGGTCTCGTTGCATGGGCACCACCGGGAAGAGAGAAAATGGGTTTCAGAGTGCAGGCAGTGTCTTTTCATCTTGATTGCCAAAATGGTCTTGATCTGGGGCAGTTACAGCAATTGTCTACATCTAAAATAGGCGGGTTTAATTCTCTTGTAATTAAATTGAACAGCTGGAAGCAGGGAGAGCCAGCACTGTACAGCTGGGGGAGCTTCCCTAGGCACGATTAGGGAGGATGGCTTTACAAGGGGCTGGAACGAGATTTGCATGGATACTAGAGGACAGTGGTAGAAACCACAGCCTTGGCTTGGAAGGGGAGAGGTCCTTACCTCTGTGGCACATAGGACAGTTATCTCTAGTAGTGTCACACTGACTTGTTGCATTGGTTGTTTGCGAGACTTTCTTCCAGACATGTTGTGTTTCAAAACCAAGTGACCTTCTCGAAGTGACCTTGGTAACTGAGGAGCATGAGCGTCCTTCATTTGAATGCTTTTAAAGCTACTTTCTGGGATAAAGACTAACCTGTGTTTTACTGCTGGGGAAGCTTGGGCACACAGCAGTTTGGTGATGTGCCACTGAGAGAGAGACTGATTTCTGATGCCATCTCCAAATTTGTTACCTTTCCATGAGATACGGTGTGAAGTGGGGACAAAACAGACTGTTTTCAGGGTTTGCTGCAGCTGATGTGCTGGCACTGCCCTGAACTTGTGAAGAGTTAAGCTGACAGTGACAGTTTCCATGTTTCTTCTCAGGGTGTGACGTACTGCGGTGAAAGCTCAGCCAGCAACCTCACCATGGCCAACGTCCCCTGGCACGAGGAGGTGGTGCGCTTCGTCCAGGAGCTGGCAGACCTCATCCCTGATTATGAAATCGCGTGCGAGCATGAACACTCAAACTGTCTCCTAATAGCTCACAAAAAGGTGAGACTGCCAGAGTGTAATACCAAGCACTGTATCTTTTCCTTGGAAGTGTTGCACAATTAACCTTGTTCCAACACATTTTCTCTCTAGAGTTAGCTGGATACTTTTGGCCGGGGGGGGGGGGGGGCACGAAATGCATAGCATATATTGCAGAGAGGGCTGTGGAATAGTTACTGAAGCCACTGCAGGTTGCAGCCAGTTGTGATAACTCAGAGCAGTACCGTGGCAATCCAGGGAAGAAGCATTTAACGACTCCAGGAGGAGTGCAGTGCGATATGTTGTGTGCTTTGTCACACTCTGCATTTTGAGAAAGGCAAGAACAAATCTTGTTGATGTGGGTCAGCTGGTTTGTCTTGTTTCTGTTTTGTCATGATGGTTTTCAGTGGTATATACAGCTCAGTAAGGAAGCTACACCAGAATAGGTTAGGGCTGTGTTTTTTCTCTCTTGGATCTTTGTGATACCTACCAGAATTGTAGACCTCCTTCATTTCATCCAGAGTTGAAATAATGTATTTTTCTTCCTTTGGAGAAATAATTTTTGTAAAAGACATTATGTGAATGTTAACAGAGAATGCTTTCCTTTTAAGACTGGAGCTGCCTTTCTGCAAAACTGTTTTGCAGGGCAAATGAAGCAGCTAGAACAATTATACGTGTTCTCCATCCTAATGATGGAGAAGAGGTAGTGGTGCTGCTTTCTGACACCAGTCCAGCATCCCTTATGCTACTGGAGTACTTTCGCAGGCCAAGCATGTCTTAGCAGCCTGTGTGTGTATAAAATGGTTTGTTTGAAACTTGGGTCCCTTCATAAATAGCATCAACATGATTTGAAATAGAAGTGAAATGCCAAAAAAAAAAAAATTCATTTTAAAGGATGCAGGATATGAAAGATACCAAGTACAATTTGGCTTTCTGAGCTCCAGAAATGCTTAATAGAAAGATAGTAAAAATGTATAATAATGTGCTAGCTAGGCAACTGATGGAGCAGCTACTTATGCTAATTATGATGATCTTACTCTTTGTATATTCTTCAGTTGTTTGCTGAAGTCACGGATGCTCTCTCATCCCTCACTTAAATGGGAGCTGCTTTTAGTGAGTGGTTGTGTAGGGCTTTCCATGCGAGCTTATCCACAGTATACAAAGGAAATAACTGGTTAAAATCACCACTTGCAAAAGATCCAAATTATTTTAAATTAGTGTTTTAAAAGGATTAGAGTCTCATTGTTGAAAACAGCATAGTTACAAAACTGTTGCTTGCTTTTGCGATGTGCTGTTTTATGGGAACAGCTGTAAAGAAGCAGAGAAAAATGGGATACCTGGCATTATTTTTGTTTTAACTCACCTTAAAGTTGCTTTATTTACAGTCTCAGTCTTGGTTGTTGCCACTAGTAACGGTGTGTGAGCAAATCCTTGAATGAAAAGTATTCTTTTCTGTTCTAAGGTGAAGGGCCCAGAGAAAGAAAGGAAACAGATTGCCACCTAACTTATTGATGCATAATGTAAGTAACACCATTAGTAACAAGAATAGATTGATACTGGCCCAGGAGGAATTCAACAGCTGCTTTGCTTTCTAAAGCCGTTAGAAGAGGGCGTCTTTTGGAAACAATCTATACTCAGTACTAAAAGAACTAATAAAAAATAAATTTATTTCTATTATGTTTAATTCTGAATTTCAGGCACCAGTGGAGAATAAAATTTGTCAGTGTATATTATTTCAAGAAAACCTCTACTCTGGGAACAATCAAACTGTAGTGAGTAATTGCAAAATCAAAGGTATCTTTAAAAAGTTACAGAGTTGCAGGAAGATGGTAATAAAAATCATTAGGAAATGTGATTTATTTCACTGTGTCCTGCTAGGTCTGAGTTTTGAGGTGTTCAAACAATGCTCACATTAATAATTTTAAATGCCAAAATTGTAATACCAGCCTGTATGAAAGAGTCTGGAAATGTCAGAGAAATAATGCATCTTGCTTGTAGCCTCTGCTCCTTGATTTATGGAGAATCATTGATTGGCACCTGCTTACTTGATGAATAATAGTTTAGGATTTAGGCTCTTAAGGCCAGGGATTTAGGTAGAAAAAGGGATTTTAGGTAGAGGAAATTGCAGTATGTATGTCTGGTATTATTTTCTTTTCTTGGGAAATCAAGAGGCAATACAGAGATAGGAGCTGTTGCATTTTGGGGGTACCTCAGTGTCTTAAAAATCTTTGGCTTTTAGGTCTTTTCCCACACACATGCACCTTTTTTTTTTTTTCCTGCTGACCAGAAGTGCGTTGCAGGTGTCTGAGTGGCTTTCTGCAGTTACAGGTGAGGCGCTTGTAAAAGCCTTCAGGACTCAATAGGTCTCGGGAAGTGAGATGTATCCCACTTAAACTCGGAGAGCTTTGAATATGGCACTCCTGCACTATCCAAGGACAGCTTAAGTCTCATAAACTTAAGCCTTACAGCAAAATGTTTGTTTCCCAGTTAGCCCACACAGAGCCCTAAAAAAATAACACAGAGAACACCTGCACTCTGCTCACAGTGACCTGAAAAACCATTAGTTACTGGTATTTCCACTGTTTGGGGGCCAACTGGGTATCAGCTGCTTAAGCCTGAAGGACAAGCAAAGACAACCAGAGTTGAGTGCAGCCCTCCCTTGGCTTGGTCTGGGCTCCCACAGGTGGGAGAGCTCTTCTTCCCTGTCTTTTCTGCATCCTTCTCCCAGCTTTTCGCTCCCCCCCACGTGCTGGTTTCCATCTCTCCTTGAGAGGTGCCTGGTGTGTTTTGGCTCCATCTTCTTTGATTCTTTTCTTTAGCAGTAGTGCTAAATTCTTGAGTAATTACATTTGCTTTGTAGCAAATCCTATAAACACCATGGTACGAAAAAATCTAATTTATTACTGCGCTTTTGAACTAATTGGCTCAGATATTGAGACAGCAGCAACTTTATAATTTAACAGTTAATTCAAGTAACCTTTTCCAGAGAGAGACCTTAGGCAGCTGCTTTGCCTGGGTTGTAACAAGAAACGTATCCTTGAGACTACCATAACAAGTGCCTAAGAAGGGGGAATGTGCTGCAGCTGTCTTGCAGAAAAGATTTTTTTGAATGAAAGTTAGCATCTTGGTAATTTCTAGAATAAAACCCTCTGCCCCGCTTTGTCGAATTTGCTTTATGCCTGTGTTTACCACCCACTCCATTGTGTCAAAATACTTGCCTGCCAGTTATGTCCTATTATGTTCATTTAAATATCTACCTCGCTTTTGCAAGTGGGTTGTTTTCCAGCCACGTTCTCCCTGTTGCTTTACAGCTGCGAGTTTCTCGTTAGTGCAATTTGTATCGTATGCTGCTGCTCGGTCTGGTCCTTAGATCTGCTAGTAGGTGTGAGCATCCCTGCCTCTTTCCTGTGATGCTGGGATTGATTTCTGTGTCAATTAGCCATGCATGGCACAGGGAATAGTCCTGAAATCCTGTCCCTTTTTGCTCTCTTTGGAGGTCTCAGTTAACAAGGTGAAATGAATGGCTGGTGAGCTCAGAAGAGTGGCTGTCGTCATCCATTTTTGCCTTAATAAATGGATACGCCTGACTTCCACAAGCAGATCTGAGTCCATACCCTGGATCCAGATGTTCCCTCATGGTGCGAATGCAGTCCTGTGCCCCGGACCTCCCTTGGCTCACCAGTTGGATTATTTCCCTGGTGGACGTGGTCTGGGTTAGCATTGCATTCTCCAGTGCGGCAGGGTGAGCCTGCCATCCACAAAATAACCCAAGGCAGGTGCTTTTAGGAAGGTCCCTGTAATCATTTCATTTCCCATAACCAAAATGCAGTGCTGAGGGTACACAGGGTACCTCCAAGGCAGGTGTTGTGCGTAGTTTCAACTGAAATGAGTTGAGGGGAGATAGTAGCCTGGCCAAAGGTGCTCATTACTCTCCATCAACCAAGAAATCTTCCCAGCAAAGAGGGAATCGGCCTTTTCCTTCCCACTGGATTTTCCAGCACCACCCGTGTCTGTACCGTGGGGGGCTTGGATGGGATGTGAAGGCTTCACGTGTGTCCTGGCTGCACTTGCAGAAGGCTCAAGAGGTTGGGTGAAAGGCTCTGAAGTTGTTCCATGCTGAGCATTTCATCTATATTTAGGGAGGAAAAGGAAGCACTTAACTACCAGCTGCAAATCAACTAAACAAGGGTTATATTAGAGAAAAATAGTCCATCACATTTTGTTTCCTTCCTGCCTTGCAAATCATTTGGAGAGTGTAAGCTGTCCTTGCAATCCAGCATCCCAGATCCAGAATTTAGATCACGTTCTCTGCCTGCTCACCCATCAGTTACCCCATACCTGTGACAGCGTTACAGTGAAAGGGAAAAAACAAACTTGGGTTGCTGCTTCGTGTCAGAAGGTCACCAAATGGGTGCAACATCCCAGTGTCTGCAGCAGATGCAGGGAATGGGGTTCCTCCCCAGCTGAAGACAAGGTACCTCAGTAGCCAAAGAACAGCATTAGTGCAGGCGTGAGTATGAAATGTTATGTTTCCGGACGGTTTTTTCTTTCTGTTGTCTCCTTCCAAATAGGAAGGTGGCTCTGCTGTGCTTGATCTGTTAGTTATTAAAAGAAGATCACAGTTGTGCTAAAGTAATCCATTTTTCACCCATCAGAATTAAAACTGTCTGGATGTAGCGCTGGTTTTATTGACAGATGAGATGTTCTGCTCTGCAGCGAGTAGGGATTAAGAGAAAAAAAATCTGCAATAATGAATCTTTTCTTTAGAATAACTCACACAAGATTAGATGTAATAAATAGAAGCTAATGAGTTGCAGAGGAATGGTCCCACGGGTGTAGGGCCATACAGCGCTGGCGAGGGATGGTGCCCACCCAGCAGTGCACAGGTCGGGTCAGCGAGCGATGGTTTGGTGTCACCTTTTTGTTTCACTCTCTTGGAAAACACAATAGCAAATCCCATTTCCAGGCATTCTAGTTGCCAGTATTGGAAGGCGTTTCATCTACTTTAATGTGTCTGATTGCTAATAAGCACTTAAGTCACCGAATGTATAACTACAAGGCTACATTTTGTTTCCATCTGAAATTTATGCTGTTAACTGTTCATAGATACTGTCTGCAAAGTTGCTGAGGGGTTTAAAGCTCAGTTATTCCCGGGGCTTGGTGTCACTGTGCAGATTTTCATTTAGCCCCATGGGCATGGGATGTAGTTTGACTTTTGCCTCTGCATGCTTGGTGCCCTGTTGGATTGGTTATTACCTTCTATTGCACGCATTTCTAACTTAATAACCAGCTTAATCTTAATTTCTTCCCCCTAAAGCCTGAGGTTACAACTGGTAATTAAAAAGAAAAGGTTTTTAGCTCTTTAAGAAGCAATTTGACCCCGTTAAGATTAATTTATCTACAATATTTTTTCTTTTTTTCCTGAGTGACTCCAATTCAGTCACTCCCACTGTCGAACAAAGGGAGCCTTAAATGATGGTGAGCCTTAATTAGGTGAGAAACTGTGTGTAATAATTCATTGAATTATTTGTTTGACTTGGAGAGCTTTGTACTGGCAGGTGACAAAAATAGTCATAGCGGTTGTGTAATGTGAGTGCTTTGCACTCACATTATATATGATCTGTTTAATAATAGCCTGTGTGAAAATGTAAAAGCTCTTTTGTTTATTGCAATGATGGGCTGTCTTAAAATTTAAATTAAGGAGCTCAGGATTGGAGCCATCAAGATCACTTTTCCAGCTGCCTTTTTGATGTTGGCCCAGAGAAGTGGCTGATGGTGGAGACCACAATAGAAAACTAGTGACTGAAAGCTGCTGCATTGCAAATCTGGAGTGGTAGCTAATTCCCAAGTAACACATTTGACATGGCATTACTCTCTACTCAGACATCACCTGTTTCAGGTACCAGCTGTCTTAAATGCTTCTAAGCCAAGCGACCTGGGGAGGTGAAGTGAGCAGGAAGATGTGATTTTTTTTTTTTTTTTTTTTTTTTTTTTTCATAAAGGTAAAGACTGGCAAGTCAGCCATGGTGAGAGTGGGATGAACCTGCCCATCCCGGCTTCACACACAGCCTTGGTGGCTGTGGTATTTAAATTCCTGGAGCCTGCAAGAGCCCTGCTGCACCATCGAGACAGTTCATGAGACTTCTGTCTGTCCATTATAGAAAATCCAGATGTGTACATTACCCCACCAAATGTGTGGATGTGGTTCACAGAGCAATTGTCTGCAAGCTTTGTGCTGTTTCTTTAGGACCGATATGCTGCAGCAGGCCTGGGGTCTGTAAGTGTCCCCTGGTCTTTTTGGTGACAATGAAAACATAAGAGGAAATAAAAGGGATGATGGGTGTTAACTTCTGCCCTGCCATATGGCCAGTGTGGCCAGCATAAAAAGTAGCTGGGATGGACTTTTTCTTCTTATTCAAATATTCACATATATCACTGCAGATTGATGAAACTTGCAGTGTTTTGATGCTGCTGAGTTCTTCCAGCTGCTGCCAGGGGCTCTAAGGAGAGGAGCATTTCTACTACGTTTTTTTTTCTCAAAATACTCTTAATATAAGCTCTGTAGTGTGCCTGTGCGGGATGAGGGGTCCTCAGTGACCCTGTGGGCTGTGAGCTCACCCGACCTGAGATACACAGTCTGCACAGCTGGCAGGAGACTGCATGGTACTTGAAAACAAGTTTTTGAGTTTCAGGACCATAGATATGCAAGCATGGAATTAAAAATAAATCTGCTTAAGACCTGTGTGCAAAGCCACACTCCTTCTCCCCAGAACAATGCTTTTCCTTAATAGCAAAAGAATATATTTAAGCTCAGCAAAGAAAGTGTTTCAAGGAAAGCCAATGAAAAAGAGACTGAGGATATCCTGACTGCTTCTGCAAAGATAATTCAAAGATAAGTTTTCTTCTCAGGAAAGACTATAAATGGAGCGTAGTAGTGGTTGGGTTTTTTTTAAATCCCTCTGTGTGTTTAAATGCTCAGGCAGTGCAGGGACTGTAATGTTTGCAGGTTCTGAATGCATTACTTCCCTTAAAAAAAAGTCTTTGCACACAAAATTATTTTGTTGTTCTTTTGGGGTTTTGGTTTTGGGGGGTTTCTTTGTGGGGTTTTGGGGTTTTTGTTTGTTTGTTTTTTTAAAGCAACTTCCTGCCTGCAACACTGAATGCATCTTGCAGCCCTGGGTCTCCAAAGCCACAGGCAGCAGTGTTGCCGTTGGCACTTGGGAGTTGGTTTGCGGGTGGCAGCCGGGAAGGGGCAGACGGTGCTGCATCCAGCCGCTCCGTGGGGAGAGGAGAGAGGGAGTGAGGCACCCCGGCAGCACAGAGCCCCTGCATGAGCTGTCAACTTTTGTTGCTTGGCTGGGATTTTAACACTCAGGCAGGGAGAAGGCTTAATAATTTCTGAATGTCTAAGAGCAGAACTGGCAGTTGGGTTTAATTTGTTTTTTGGGATGGGACATAAAAGTGTGGACTGGGAAGCATTGGACCTGCTGGCCTTATAAAAGCTGAGTTGCTGAGACTTGCTTTTGCAAAATGCTCCTTTAAAGTCTCATGCTATGTGCAAACCAAAATAAGTGTCTACTGAAACATTTGCAAAGCCAGGTCTTAAAATGCTGGAAATCATAACTAGAAAAGCCATCAGAGGAGCAGTGGGCTCTCCTTGCCCTCATGTCTGATGCTACCCCAGTTTCTGTGCCTCCCTGCAACTGAAGCACCTGCTGTTTTTTCCTGCTTACCCCGATTGATTTTTTTTGTGTGTGTGGTCTTTAAAACTACGCATAAAACTGCTGTATCTAACCATTAAACCCTGTGCATCTGTCTGGGGAAGAATCCATTTGTTGGACTACTAAATCTCTGTGTCCTCAAGTAATTCAAGAGTAGCTGTTGCAAGACCCAAAGCTCGGCATTATCTTTCTAGTCTTCCCCTGCTCTTCAGGGATGCTGCGTTGCAACACAGCTCATCAGAGAAAGGTTTCCCATGGGTCTTCTCCCCATTGGGGACGGACTCTGTCCTTCCAACCCAGGGTTTGCTCTGTGAGGATGAGGACTGCAAGGAGCCGCAGCAGGCTTTGACCCACTGCTCTGCTTTATTCTCTTATGTGGCCCATACTATTTAGTCCTTTCCTGAAATTTTATTTTTTTTTTTTTTTTTTTTTTTTTAGAGAAAGACCAGAATGAATGGATGAAGAGGAGCCTCCTCTTTTCAGTGTGTTTTTCTGTGAAGAAAATATAACATTATCCTTGTTAGGACAAACTAACTGATTTTTGGCTGACTTCCATTTTTCAGTGTTAGCGTTTCATGTGTCACCATCTCTGCCTCTCTTCTCTATTTTATCCCTTCGTATAAACCCTGTGTTTATTTCTTGGCAATTATGCATGTCTGGAGGAATGTAGTAAATTGTACTACTATATTGTCCTCAATATATGCATACATTTTTACCCCCCCAAAATTGCTTATGCAAATATGTTGATAAGAAAAGAAATAAGTAGTGTAGCTCTTCTCCTTCATGAATGTTGATGGGTTTCTGTGGCAAGAAGCTTCTCTCTCTGCAGCCAGAGTAGCTGTAAACCTACTGCAGAAGACAATTTAAAGAAATTTCCTGTTCATATCCACTCTTGTGAGTTATAAGAGAAAAGGGAGATGTTAGCCATGCTCTCTTGATGCTCCCAGGTAACTTGGCTCTCCATTTCAGTCCTGGCTCCTGATGGTCTTTGCAGTATATATATTAGTTTTGCTATAGGCTGTTTGAGGGACTGGCCATGTCCATGGACAAAACAACCCCAGCCAGGTAGCTCTGTCCTCTTGCACCATTGTCCTGTGGCTCCCCTGGGTCCAGCCATGCCATTCCTGGCAGAGGTATGTAACTCCTTGACACACATCCCCAGTGGTGTCCAGCATCATGCCTAGATCTGCTTTTCTGGGCTTAAAGGTCATTATGAGTTTCCCCTCATTTCCTTTGCCTCTCATTTTCCCAACATTAATGTCAGCTCAGGCCAGTACTCCTTGCCCTGGCTGTACAATCTGCAGAAATCAGGCAGGTTTTGCATTGCTGTGCATTGGTGCCATGTCTGTAGGAAGCAATCGGTGGTGGGACCATGGGACTGGAGCTTGGGGACCAGAGCTGGGGGACCCCGGGAGCACAAATTCTGAGGGGCAGGTGTGCACTGGCTCCCATGTCATCTTGCTGGTCGAGCAAAGGCCTCAGGGAGGAGAGTGAGTTTGCCTTTCCAGACAACACAGCCTGGCTTCAGAGCCAACTGAAGGAGCTTTATTACTTTTTTTTTTTATGACGCTAGCTTAAAAAAAACCACGAGGGAAGAGTTTCAGCCATTTGTCTTTTGTCGATATATTTATCACCTTAAAAGACTTAACCAGGTAGTGAAAAATTCAATAAAAAACCTGACCGCATTAGTCTGAAATAACACCAATGTTTAGCATTGGCTCACCTGTTATATGGATGTTGTGAAACTATTTTGAGTCTTAAATCTTTTGTTATCTATGGAATAATCACAAAATTGTTAAAATCCAATCTGTAAATCTTGTAGGCAATTGAGGCTGTTCTCCACCACCCCACGTTTGTCTGTTTTTTATTCCTCAGCAGAAGTAATTGCTTTCCATGACACATTTAAAGGATTGCTCCCATTTCTTCATGTTTTATAGCCATGCTATTGCAGCACTAAAAATACTTAATATTATTTAATCTGCTTTTGTAATGAATCCCAGGCAGCCTTCAGTTAGTTGTTCTAGTGGGAATGTTATTGTCACCTTAGTCTGCAGCAGGTGGCTCCCAGCCTTAATAGCTCTGTTGTGTCAGGAGCTGCATGTTCAGATGGAGTCAAAATTAAATAGCTTAAAATCTCACTTTGGTGACGTAGCCAAAGTTCAGGATGCAGAGCAATGCACGTGGTTTATGCAGGCCTGGAGTGTTTTATCCCTCAAGGAAGCAGTTTTATCCCCAGGACAGTAGTGCTTTATGCTAAGGGGAGTGAGCAATGAGGGGAGGAGAGGGGAGAGGGCAGAGGTCCCTTCCTGCCACTCACCAACCCAGCTCGCAGCATCCCACCTTGCTCAGGAGCACAGCCCAAAAGCCGGCGGGTCTGCGCACGCTGCCTTCGGGCCAGCTGCGTCCTTGCTCGCTCCACTGCACACTTCCTCCGGTAGCCTCTGAAAGCTTTGCTGCCCAACTCTGAGTGATGGGGACTTTTGGGGTCTGGTGTTGGGAGATCTTCAGTTTTATTTCCTTCTGCCACTAGCCTCATCAAAGGTCACTAACTCCATGGAACAGCAGCTGATGTGGTGAGATACAGCCATGGCATGATATGGGGGTGGGGGGAATAGTTTGCCTCTAAAAAGAGAGAAACCATCTGACTGTCCCAGAAAGTCACGTCAAACTCTTATCCTTGTATGAGACCGCTTCTGCCCTTGGCTGGGCAGTGACAGTGTTATACTGATATTGAAGCTGCTGTGGATGATGAAAGCACCAGCACTGATGCCAGCCCATTCATAGGATGGTGGTTTTTTACCTACCCATTGCCAATTAAACTGGTTGTGAGTGCGGCTGCATCACCATTGACTGCCTTGACACAGCAGTGGTCTGAGTGGGGCTTCTTCTAGAAATAGTTCTCAATATCTCCTACAGGTAATAGTACACTGTTTTCATGCAGTTTCTAGCTTTGCGATTCTGGAAAGGCAAATATCTACACCAGTGTTTGGGTCGGGGTTGGTGGCTGTAGTCCATACCCTCATTTCAGCTGGTCTGGGTGGCACCAGTATATCCTGTGGCTTTGGTGCTCTTGCTGAGCCACTCTTGACCACAGGGTTAACGGCTTGTTGCAAGCTCCCTCTTCCATACTGACATTAGAGCATCCCTGTTGATTTTCAAGGAAACGGACTTTACCAAATTACCTATTCAGTTGAGTTCAAGTCATGTCAGCTTTTTTGTTCTTTGTGCTAGGTTTCTCTTAGTTGGCCTTAAGGCTATCTAGGGACGCATCTGACGTGTTAGGAGAGCTGCATACCCATATCCATCGTGGGAACAAGCTCAACAGCTCATGTGCTAAACAAGTCTCCCATGTGCCATGTGTGTTAAAGGGTTTGCTGGATCCTGTGGGTTGGGGGGTTTTTTCCCCTTAATTTGTATGAGAATTTGCTGAGTGTTAGTGAATCAAATTTGGGGGGAGCAGAGAGTCTTATGCATGGTGTGAACTTGTCACCTAGCACCTCCACACACATTGGGAGGGAAGCCTGGATCCTGTTTGGGACCTGCTGCTTTACAGGTGATACGTTATCTCCTCTGCTATTGCTTTACTTGGAGACGTGCACACTGGAAAGGACGTGTCGCCTTGGTGAAACATGGCCTCCATCTTAGTGTATGAAGAGTGAGCAGTGGGCGAGTTTACTTACGGTGAGACTCGTTCGCTGCTGTTATGACTCTGCAGTCTCACATCTCCGCTCTGTGTGGAGGATGACTCCTGCAAGAATTCACTGTAATTAAGCAGGCAGCAATAGATTAGTGCCAGCAATGTTTGATTGCAGAATTTTGCGTGTCAGCAGTTTTTCCAACCAAAAAAGCTTTTAGCTCTTGGGCAGAAAGTCAAGTGCCATTTTAAATGCATAGCCATCAGGTTTTTGAAAAAAACAGGGAGTCAGTCTGTTTTGCCTCCTTTGGGGTTTTTTTTGTGGGTGGTTTTTTGGTTTGTTTTTTTTTTTTGATGAAGTGCATAATAAGCTCTTAGTTCAGATAAATCCTAATTGAGGATTCAGTCAAGGCTGTTGCTAAATTAGCAGAGCAGGTCTGCTAAACAAATGCAGCTTCAGCTTGTCAAAATAAGTAATTCTTAAAATTCTCACATGGAAGGAGGATTCATGTCATTAAACCTTTTTATCTTCCCCTGTTCCCAAACACAGCCCTCTTGTCCCTTTCAAGAATCACCCAAATCCATCCCAATCACCACAGCACATGGCTTTGGTGTTGCTCCCGTACCATTTTGCCAGGCTGTGGCTGCCCTGCAGTCAGTGTCACATGCTCTGAACAGGCGCTTTGGTTGACCTTGGAAAGGTCCCTTCATCAAGGGGTACCTGGGCATTGCTTTCCAATTTACACATTTCCTCCTGCACTCTTACAGTTCCCCAAACCAAGGTCTTTCAGGTATAAGTGACACCTGGGAAGTGCAGACATGCCTGGAAATGATTTGAGATGTACCGTGGAAGTGTTCCTCCTGGCAAAGTGGGGCTGAAGTGGTGATAGGATCTGGTTCACTATTCTCCTATTTAAATACAAGCTGTTTAAGTGACCCTAAATGTAAGAGTTTGCTACTGCTATCCAGTAAGAACATGGTATGATAGCCAGGCTATGCATTATTAAGAAGAATAATGAACAATGATAATAATCCTTAATAAGTCATAAGAAATAATAAAGTAGGTAATGAGGTACCAGTTTTCACAATTAGCTGTGAAATGTTTCTCATGTTGATTTGAGAAAAAACATATAAGGGGATGAAAATGACCATTTCTGTTGATTTACTCTCACTTTCCATGTTTCTTCCTAACATCAAATTTGTGAACTGGAATGATGGAGCTTAACCATGTTCTGATACATGTTTGGTGCAGAGAAATCTTTTGGAAAATGCAGAATCAACTGAAGAACAAGGAACAGTAAGATATCAGCTAGTTTCTGGCTGATTTCCCATCTGACATTGTAAAAGCATCCAAGACTATTTGTTTAATTTGAAATATTTGAAGGGTCCAGCAAAGTACCCAACAGTCAAACCCTCATGGAGATTATCTGCTGGTAGACAGCACTAAATGACTACAGCTGTAAGAAAAACAAGCCATCCTGTATCTGTGTGTGTTGTCAAACTCTATGGATGAAATATGGCTCAGAAACAGTAAGTTCTGGGTATTTGTTCACCTGAATTTCTTTTTTTCTATTAAAGCAGTTACTCTACATTAGCTTCTGGACATCTTTACCCTTGAACCTTAATGTGGCTACAAAATTAAAAAAGACTACAGCTGGGTAACCAATTTAATATGCATTCAGCTTTTCTTGGCATAAATGTGGTATTTGGTACTCCTCGTTGCTCCCTGGCTCAGCAACATGTTTCTTTTCCTAACAGTTCAAGATCAATGGCGAGTGGTGGACATGGATCAACTATGACCGCTTCCAGGAGCTGGTGCAAGAGCACGAGAGGAGCAGCGGGTCCAAGACTTTCACAGCGGCCGATTATGCAGCGAGAACTCCTTGCTGGGCACTGTTTGGGTCCAGAGAAAGGGGATTCGATCCCTTGGATGTAAGATACCAGCGGAAGAACAAAGCGAGAGACATCTCTGGGTGCTGAGGTTAGGTTGGGGCTCGCCTAACTCTGGGCTGGCTGGCTGCTGAGTTTTGGTCTCCATTTCTAGTCTAACACCGATTTTTTGAATCTATTCACCTAGATTTTTCTGATGTTTTATATTGAGAAGGAGGGTAAAGCCTTCGTTTAACCCTTTCCTCCTCTTCTTAGGGCTTCTTGGGTGAAAATATTTATAATGCTCTCCAGCTCAAGATAAATCATAAATGGTGCATGCTAGCAATTTATCGTCTCTGGCAGCATGATGAGAGAGGCAGTGGCTGCGGTCTCCATAGCAGAGAGTGTTTGGAGTTGGATGTGGAGGAGTAGCATTCATTTGAATTCTGTGCCCTGCTGCGAGGAGAGCCTGGCACATGCATCCATAAGTGCCAAGGGGATTTCAACGCCACAGGCTGGTTGGATCTGTGCAGGTGGGACTGCAGATGGATCTGGATCTAAAAGCCTGAGCCCTGCTGGAAGTATCATTGTACAGACAGTAACAAAGATTTATGTATTTTAAACACTGGTGCCAATTCCTATAAAGACCCTGTCCCATCCCCAAGAAGCTGAAGCTTGGGAATGGTGTAAGTAACAGCACCCCTATTAATATCATCTGGTATATGCAACTTCTAGTATCTCTCCAAATATCTTCCAGCTTCATGCGTTTGGCAATGAATATTTTCTGAGTAGTTTTATCCCACTCCCCCAGCAGCCCAAAACAACATACATTATTCTTCAAAGTCCTGTTAGGCTCCCACTGTGTGTGTCCAGTGTCCTGCTGATGGTGAGGATGTGCTGTGGGGAGCCAGCAGGCTTGGGTGTCAGTGGATGGCTTCCTTCGCTCCACCCAGGCAAGTCAACAGTGGTGCTGCTGGTTTGGCTGGAGGCGGTAATCCGATGTAAATGAAAACTGAATCTGGTTGAGATCTCTTGTGTCAAGAAACCAACTCTTTTAGTTTGGAGAGGTGACATCTAGGAGCGAGGCCCAGTGATGTGTCCCTGGGTGTTGCTCTCGGAGACCCTGGGCTATGCCTGGCACTCTGTTTGGATGTACTGCAGTCTGGCTGGAAAACTGCATTTAAAGGAGAGGATGGTGGGTTGTTTTCTGTTGGGGAAAATCCCCACTTTCACATGCCAACGACCTTTCCCTTTCTGTTTATGCAACATCTGTGTTGGCTGCAGTCCCCGATGACTTGCAAAGGATCAGTCTGCAAAGACCCAGGGCAGACCCCTGATGTCTGGCTGTGCCTTCAGTTGCTGAATGGCTGAACTAGGCTACAATGCTACCGCTACCCAGCTAGCCTCCCATGCGTCTGCTGATGGCTTCCACCCTTTGGCAGCCCCCAAGGCACAGGGCAGCGCTGGCCGCTCTCCTCCCTCTTCCCTCCATGTTCCCAGCCAGCCTTTTGGCGTGAATGGGCTGTGGTGTTGGAGGGCAGTGGGGCTCCTCAGTTTCCTCCATCTGCTGCATTGTGGCTTGACCTGCTCCAGCTCAAGCCATTCAGCAGAGGAGCCCGATTGAACCAGCTGCAGAAATAGCTTTAATTTAGACCTAGAGGTGTCAGCTGGTGGAGAGAAGAAAACTCAATCATGCTCAAGTGGTTTTGTTTTCCTGTTGAACTCCAGGAGCACAGATCAGAGGTGTTCACAGTGCTCCCACCTTAAAGGTGAGGTCCGTAAGCCTGCGATTCCCAGCACCCACGGCGCTGTAGATGGTGAGCGTTCCTGAGATTGTGATTTTATTTCTTTTTAAAAGAACCTAATTTCTTAAGCTGTAAAAAGTGTTTTTAAAGAAGAAAGAAAATAAAGTCATTTTCCCTAGAGCACCTTTGGTGTGTCACTGCTGTACAAGACTTTGTAAGAGAGGATGCTAAAGGGATTTTAAGGAGATAGAAAGCGCAAATGTTGCAGAATATCTTCTCTCTTTCTTAATAGCATGTGGAGTGGAAGGGAGGGCATCTGTGTGTCTATGGATGATGGAGAGGGTGTGGCTGATGGGAGGCTGCTCTAATGGGTCAGTCACCCGGCTCCCCTCCCCAAAGTGCTGAATGGAGATTGGAGGTGGTGAGAAGTTACCATGCTTCCTCAGGCCAATGCCAAGCAGGACACAGGTGGCACCAGCAAGCCCTGGGGAGGGACAGCACATTTTCAAGTCATCTGGCCATCTTCCTACAACAGAAACCTGGCACGGTAACGTTACTGCTTTGTGTGCATTGCATCACCGAAGTCCAGCTGTGGGACTCTCAACCCCAAGGTGTCCACACTGTGTGATTGCATCTGGCTGGAGGCTGAGCTCAGTGTACCAAGTGTCCCAGCCAGTCTGGTGAGACCCTGTGCCTAGGCCTCATGTGTCATGGCCCATCTCAAAAGCTGTGGTTGGGATGAGCCAGGCCATGGTCATGGTGAGATCTGATCTGGGCTGCTAGTGCTGCTTCCTAGCTAAGATGTCTCCATGTGCTTCATCCTTTACAGCCCATTCATGGGAGCTGGCGAGTACCCAGCTCAGCTGGGAGGGCTCCTGTTTGTTGCCTTCTTCCACCAGAAAATGGTTTTTTATGTTCTTAGTGATACTTTTTGTTGTTCAGTGAACGGTGGAGGAAAGACATGGATTCATTAAGGGCATTGAAAGCTCTGGGTGAGGATCTTCTTGTGTTTGGTTCAGCAGTGGGCACCTGTCTTCAACCAAGGTCTCCAAAATGACTTTTTTCTTCCTTTCCTGACCATATTTTCAAAATAGGGATTTGGTTTCCTTAAGTACCTGGCTAGAGAAAAGATGCTGTCCTTTTCCCTTGTGGAGAAGGATTTGTTGTGTTCCCACCGTGGCTTCACCAGGGGCAATCCCATCCTCTGCTCAGTTGCTCCCCTGTTCTCTCAGTCATGTTTGACACCATTTAACTCTCATCTGGGCTTTGGGGTGAAGGTTAGCAGCAGAGGAAAGCCCAGGTGCTACATGCCAAAAGATTTGAAGCTGTTAACAGGAAAAAAAATACATTTACTAGTGACACCTGTTCTCTGACTCCTGTTTCTGATGGGAGGGATGCTGTGTGGAAAAGGTGACTTCTCAGAAATTCCCAGTGTTGGACCACATTTTAGTTAAAAACTGTTGCGTTCTGGGCTTATTTTGCAGAACTAATGCAGTTTCAGTAAAAATATCGGGGGTGAGATGCAGCTACGTGAACACAGATGTTTAGTAGGTGCAGAGACCTCTCCAGGCACCAGTTCTGCTCTGCAAAACTCTTGGAAGATCTGGCTCACGTCTGCCAGCCCTGGCAGTTGTCCCAGGGCATGTCCCAAACCACCAGATGTGTGTTTAGGTAGTGGTCTTCACTGTTTCCTGATCAGCTGTGGGATTACTGTCTTCCTTGTTCTTCTGTGTGACCTTTTGTAAATGTAGAGGATGGGGGCACCTTCCTGTAGCTAAGTCCTAGGGAAGGGAAGTTCTTCATGCCATAAGAAATAAAGGTCTGTAAGTGTTTCACTGCCTCCTCATTATCAACCTCCTGTGGGTCAGGTTAACTGAGGTCATTAGCTGCTCAGGCAAGACATGAGGCATTTTTGTGGGACTCTCTTGTTAACCCTGGAGCATCAGTTGCATGTGGGTGCAGCTGGAGTTTTGGGCTGGCGTGTTTGGTGTCCACCATAACCCACCATATTCCCCTCGATTCCCCTCTGCACCTATTCTTCTTTCCTGGGCCAGACACCTCCATCCTGCACCCACCTCCCTGGCAGACAAAGCAGCCATAAATCACCAGTGTTCACCCCAGTCCCTTGCTCATCCATGGTGAGCCCTGGTAGCAGCCGGTGCTGCCCTGGGAGATGTGGCCCCCATGCCGGAGGAGCCCTGGGGCTGCTGCCTTCAATGGCTGCCATGGTGATTAGCACTTCATGTAAAATGCTCCATAAAACCCTGACAATGCCTTTGCTTAGAAATCCTAGGGGAGCCCTAAAGAAGACTTTGTCTGTGTGTTTTCTTTGTGCTGTGGCACTAGCACTATTTCTTCTCCCAGCCCCCCTTGGGACACACAAATTGCTGCTGAACCCATTACACAGTGCTTCTCCGTGGACCATTTGGCTCAGTTGAAATAATTTGTTGGTGCTGTAAGAGGCCTTTCCCTGATCCTCCCTGTGTCCCCATGGTCCCTCCATCCTTCTCCCTGATCCTCCCTGTCCCCCTGTGCTCCCTCCATCCTTCTCCCTGATCCCCCCCACTGTAGTCCAGGGCTCTGGGGCAAGTCTGTCATGAGTGGGTGCTGGTGGCTGGTTTGCAGCCCTGAAGATGGGGCTGACTGGGCCACCACCGCTGGGACTTGGTGGACAGGTCAGTGGAGAGGGACAAGGTGGGTGACCTGCACTGAGGCCAGTGCTGTGGCATCCCCATGGGGATTGGCAGCTGAGATGTCTTAGAAAAATCATGCTTTCCCCTGCTTGGCAGCTAGAGGGAAAACACAGCCCCTGAATACCAGGCGGGATGGTAACCAGGGCTGCATTCTGCCTGCTTGTCCCTCCTGGGGTCCATCTGACATCTAGAAGCTGCTTCGAGAGCAATTTGGGCAGGATTCACTTCTGCAATTACACTTGGATTTGCCTTGTGCTTAAAGCAAATCTTTCAGCGCATGTATCCAAAAGCAATCCTCTTACACAAGTAGCTTTCAATTGTACAACTTAATACAAATCACCATCTATAGCTATTTCGGGGACATCCTAAATTGAAGACCCAGCCAGCCAGCATGGGTTGCTGCTATAGCTCCAGCTGTCTGCAGGCAGTCTCAGGGATCATGCTCCGGGTGTGCTGGGGCCAGGGAGCTTTGCTTCTGCTGGGAGGGTTTTTTTACCTGCTCTCCAACAGCAGCATTTCATGCCTCACCTGAAATTGCTTCTTCTAGATTTGAAATAGATTGCTACTCACCGGGATGCTTGTGCAGGCTGGAGGTTGTGGTTTTTGCACAGGGAAACTTTAATGATATGGGATGCACCCTGAAAAAAAAAATCATCTTCAGTTAAATGAAGTCTTTTCTATTCTTCCAGAGATTGGTAAAAGATACAGTCCAGGAAAACCTCTCCAAATTCATGATTTCAGGATCAGCCCATGCTCTTGCGATGGTGATGCTCTGTCGGTCTAAATATATTTAACTGGGTAATGCCAACCTATTTTCCATAGGTTTCAATCTGGACCAGAGCCACCCTCCAGCAGCACATGCCTATGGTGCTGCTGGGGTGCAGGAGGGGTCTCCATCCTCCTCGCTGCCCCCAGGACCCTCCCAAAGGACTGATCTCCCTCTGGTTTGGGAAGTTTTGCCCAAAGCCCGGTCACGATGTGCGTCCTGGACGCTGTTCCCAGCGAAGAGGAACCTGTTGCTTCAATAGCCGACCTGGAGGCTCAGGAGGTTTCGTCCTAAAGGCAAACTGGGCAAAAATTATTTTAATAATTCAAAGCCAGGGAGCATTTGAGGAGCCCTGTGCCCCGGCTCCTCCACCTGGTCCAGCTTGTCCTTCCATGGCACAGGCTGGCGTCCCTCCTCGCCGCGCTGCGGGCTCTGTCTGACTGCGCTGCTGTTGTGCCCTGACTCACGGGGTGAGTCATTTGGGATGGGGGTTGTGTTTCGTTTTTGAATGAGGATAAATGTATTTGTTTCCAAAAATCTCCAGCAGGAAAACATCCCTCAAAGAGAGAATTGTCATCCATCAGCTTTGTCTTCATCTAGCTCTGCTCCTAAATCATTTATGATGTTAGAGCCACTATTGTGCCTCGAGGGTAAAGGTAGAAGTTATCTGAATTAATTGAAGGAAGGGCATCTTTTTTATTTCATCAACTGCAAACTAAGCCAGGAGTTGGCAAAGGCTGTGGGCCCCGTGGGAGGGGACCCAACCCAGCAGCGAGAACATGTGCTGCTCTAGCATCTCGCTGTGATGAAGGGGAGGCAATTAATCTTGGGGAAATATTTCAAGGGAAGCCCTTGCTTTTCTGGAGCTGAGCTTTCCCAGAGGTAGGAGCTCACTGGTTCGTTCCCCTCCTTCTCCTCAGCTCCGTCTCTGTCTCCTCCCTTCCCCGGCCAAGTGAGACCAACCAGCAACCGCTCACTGCAGCAGGGGTGGAGGTGCCAGGAGCTCCTGGGTCTCATTTCCAGCAGTGGTGGGATATTTAGGAGGAGGCAGGGAACCTACACCAGGCATCACCTGGCTCCTTCAGCCAGTCTGAATCTTTGCTCCCAAAATCCAGGGAGCAGCGGCACAATTGAAGCCAGTGAGAGCACGAAGCAGGGGTGATTTTATGGCTGTCACTGTCCACTGCCCCATCCCTGATGCCTACGTCCAACCTCCGGTGTGCGGCACAAGCCCATGTGGCTGCATCCTTCAGCTTCCCAGAGCAGGGCCACCGTGCTTGGGTTGTCCCCCCGGTTCTTAGACAAATCCTGGCCTCTCGCTTCATCCCAAAGCCTTCCTCTGTTATTATTTGGAAAGACTGAGGAAGAAAAGGTCTTTCTGCCATTTGCACAGCCCTGGTGACACCGTGTCATGAGCAATCCTCCAGAAGGTGATGCTGGGAAATGCTCGCAGAAAGATGGCAGAGGTGCCGATAACCACCTCCAAGAGCAAATCGCTGGTTTTAATTAATTATCAGCATCTTCTGCAAGTGGGGAAGCCCCAGGTGAAGAAAGGCTGCAGGAGTGAGAGGGCTGGGGGTGCCTGGGGTGGGGAGAGCCTGGGCTGGCCCAGGCAGGGTACAGGGAATGGCTCCTGAAGTCCTGCAGCCGGTGGTGCTGAGGGTGGCTGGAGACACAGCAGGGCCCTGGAGATGCAGAGGCAGATGCTGGGAACAGTTATATTTAGTCTGGTGATTTACAGCATTTCCCCCAGAAGCTGCTGTTCATGTCAGACTGGAAATAATTTACTGTCGCAGCAGGCTTTCTATTAGTTTTACTATTTATTCTTCTTTTTTTAACAAATACCTGCCCTATGTTCCCAGCATTATCCCTCAGGTTTTGTACCTCAGCTGTGACTTTCCCTGGTTCCTGGCTGACCCTCTGCCCTCTCCCCAGGGACCCATGTAGCCAGAGCTCCCTGGGCTGCCTTTCACAGCCAAGGGGGACCTGCCATGTGCATCCCTGATGTGATATTGCTGTGCCTGACCTGGCCTTTTCCTTTTATACCTCTAAAAACCCAATGCAGTGGCTTGGAAATGCCACTCGATGCTGCCTCCCTGGGGGATGCTTGCCTGGCTGCAGTGCCCAGCCCTAGGGACACCCCAGCCCAGGGCTGGAGCATCCTCCCTGTTTCTGTCTCCCAGCCTCTCTGTCTTCAGGCTGCCAAGGCCACAGCTCCACGCGTTTATTAAGTGTCCAAAATGGTTATTGCCAGTGACAGATCTCCCAGGACGGCTGTTGGCTCCTCTGAAGAATGTTACAGGGGTAGTGAAGATGCAGCCCTGCACTGGGGACGGCATTCCTGCATAGGGCTCCCCACTTCCACTGGGAAATCTGGGGGGGATGCAACACAGAAGATGCCAGAAATTGGTGGATCTCCAGTACAAGAGGGTTTGTTACAGCAGGAACAAGCTACAGCAGCTAATCCCTCATCTCAGCTATGCCGGTGTGGTCCAGGTCAGAGAGGAGTCGGCAGCAATCGCACTGGCCTGGGGGGTCCAAGCTTTCCAATAAATGGTAAAAAACTCAGTTCTGGTTTTCCATGACATTTAGATTAAATCGCTTGGGAGATTTAATTAGATTTTTTTTTTCTTTTATCTTCTCCTACACTTCTCTACTGTCATGTATTTGAAACCTTTTTTTAAGGAATAAAGTGACTAAAGGTTTTTTTTTTTTTACATAAACTGTTCTTTTGAATGAAGAAGGAAACTTCAACGGTTTCATAACCTAAAAATGAATGTTTGAACTGGAAGATGAGCTGGGAAGGGTCTTTCCTTGTGGACAGTTTCTGCCTCACTGCTTTGGTATTTTCACATTCTTCCCCATCTCATTTCAGGGTGGGCTCAAGCCTGTCGGGCAGCTGCCAGGATGGGTGGGTGCTTGCTGCCAGGACATCCTGGCCACAGGAAGCCAGACCGCGGGACAGCTCTGGCTCCCCCATTCCATGGTGACTGCTGGCATCTTTGGAATTAAACTTTCTAAACCAAAAAAATCTTTTCAGGGTAGGTCAAAATCGATGAGAAGGCTTGCAAGAAATCATTCCAGCCAAAAAAACCCTTGAAAAAATTCACAACAGCAGCAATCACTTGGAAAAAAATTGTGGTTAAATGCTGATGGGGAAAATCCTCCAAAATGTGGTGTCATTTTTTTTGCTCTGATGGAGCCTGGCTTGCATAAGCATGAGGTGGTTCAGCTCCCTAAACCAGCGGAGGACTAGTCCCTTGTCTGCAGGGTGAGTTAGAAGCCCTTGGCCATCCCGTCTGGGTGGCCACAGGGGACAAGGGACGTGTCCATTCGCATCCTACGAACACCTGCACCTGTGCCAGGGCCAGCTCCATCACCTCTGTCCCGCCACCGCATTGCTGTATGCCTTTCCTATTGCCGGGATTTTTTAGGGATGCTGATAATAACATAATCCTCACCTCTGGGGCAGCCATCTGGGAGCTTAAATTGCCACTGCCTTGCTAAATTTTATCCTCTCTGCCAGGGACTCAGATTAGATCAGCTGTTTAAATCATCTTAGCACTAAATACATGTTATTTGGAAAACAGAGAGAAAGCATCAAAGACATGAATAATTAGCTGTTAAATGCTGCAGCCACGTGTGGTGGCTTGCCCCAGGAAATGTGAAGCCACTTGTCAAATTATCCGCAGCCCCCGGAGCTGCTGAGCTGTCCGCAGCAACTGGTAATTTCTCCTCCAGCTGGGACTGGGGGAGGACAGCAGGTGAAACCCTGCTGGCAGGTTGATTTCCCCTGTAATCACAAAGACGGGACCTGGCTGTGAAGTTTTGCAGCAAAACGGGCTTGTTGCAGCCTTTGCTGTTGCTACATCCCTGGCCATGAAGTTCTATAAGGGGGGAATGATGCCTTTAGGCAGCTGGTGTATCACCTGTAGCATCTCACACCCTTGTTGGAGCTGGCAGAGGGGCAGTGCTGCCTCGCTCCCCTGGCCTTAGCATTGATATTTCCACTTCTTAGTCCAAACCCCCAAAAGCCAGTGGTGCTGGGGGGATGGAGAGCCCACAGGGAGGTTTGCATAGAGCTGCTGACACCCTGTGCTGGGTCACCAGTTCCTGCCTTCCCTGCTTAAATATGTGATATAAACCACATGCACTTGCTTTTAAATGTTTGCTTAATCAGAGTTTTACTCATTCCCATCCCACAGCTGTTATATTCCTCTCTGGCTTTATTTGGCTCTGATGTTCTTGCAGCCCAGGAGGGACAGGGTGTCCCAGACATCCAGGAGGTTGCAGGACTTGGAGGTGCAAAACTTTCAGCCTTTTTGGGGGGTCAGGTCCTGAGGTCCTGCATGAAACCCTGCTGGTGCAGCTGCCCAGCAAGAAGATGATGCTAAAATATTGCTCTTTTCCCCATCTCCCCACCCTGCCACCACTGCTGTGTCCCACACACCCCCCCTTTCCTGGGGGGAGCAGCTTTAGAGTTTTCGGAAATATGTTCATTTGGGGTTTATTTTCAATAAAAGGCAAGATCTGTAGGAATCTAGCCCAGAAACACAGAAACAGACCCACCAGCACTTCATTTCATTGAGACACACATATGCTCAGCACGAGCAAAGATGCCTCCAGTAATTCCATGTTTATTCCATCCCTCAAATCATGCTTATGAACAGTGTGATTCAACTCAAAAAAACTGATTTAAGATGACATTTGCTAATTGACCGCTTGCTTTGAAGCAAACCGCATCAGAAGAGGCATTTCATCCTGACCTGGGGGGTCTGGCTCCATCGGCAGGCGATGCCTCCCATCGTGCCGTGCCCCTCACTGCAGTTTGGGCGCCTCTGCTCCCCTGCGAGGTGACTGTGGCACCCGCTGCCAGGGCAAAGTCACGTCAGGCTGCAATGGGTAAGGGTATAATTTACACGTGGTGTTAAGGCTGCCACAAATGAAAGTGAAATAACTCTCCTTGACTTTTTTTTAAAATAAAACGCACAGGTTATGTATTATTTAATGAGATCCTGCAAGTCGTTTTTTATGTGAAAATAGGCTAATTAATCACAATAATACAGTAAGACAATAAATAATAAAACAATAATCATAAAGAGAATTAGTTGTGCCTTACAGTTTCTATTTGCCACTTTGGGACAAGTCTTTGGCTTGATTCTGCTTTCCCTTCCCGTCAGTGGATGGGCACTGACAGCACTTCAAGGAGCCTTTTGAGTTTCACCCATCCTTGCTCCAGCCCCTCTGGACTGGGGACGGCTCTTCCCAGCCATCCGTCACTGGCTCCGATCTCTCTATGGTTGCAAGCCAGAGAAGTGCAGACACATTTTTTTCAGCCTGGGGGTTTAACTTGGACTTTTCTCCTTTTTTTTTTTTTTTCTTCTTGCCCAGGTGCAGGCTGGGCATGTAAAGAAAGCCTTAACCCATCTTTTCTATTTCTGATTAACAACCAGCCCTCTGCCTGTGAACCGCTGCATACCAAGGTCTGTTTTCCCCCTGGCCATGGTCAAACCTTACCAGGGGCTGGTGGGGCATCTGCCAGCATGGGCTGTGCTTGCAGCATCAGGGTGATATAGGTTATAACAGAGTTGTCCTCTCCAGCATGTTGTGACAGTGGATTTTGTTGCACTGAGGCTGCATGGTCCTTGCAAGGGAGCTAATAAATAAAAGTCCACCTCAGTACCTTTGCATAGGATTGATGTTGTGTGGCATATTTCAGCACAATGTGGGGTTCCTGGAGCGATTTCTAGCATGCTTTGGTCTCCTCCAGCAGACCACCCCATGAATGATATGATATATCGTCCACGTATTATTGAAATCTACTCTCCAGATTAATGCAGAAGGAAAACCAGCGGTGAGCTCTGCAGGCAGGAGCTGAGGCTGCGAAACGCTGGATCGTGGCATTAGCATGCTAATAATAAAATATTGTTCTTTGGCGGCAGGCTTACAGCATTACAAGAAAAGCTGCTCTGAGCTCTGCTCAGCTTATGTGGGTAGTGCCGAAATATCTGCGCCGCTGCTCTCCCAACGTCTGCTCAGAACAAAGCTTTTTGGTTCCTTTAAACAAATAAGATACAAAAGCTGCTAAACACCATGGAGAAACAGCAGTGAGAAAGCAAGGCCACAGAAATTGAAGTTGTTATCCAGCTTTTTTGACTCGAGCCTCACTCAGAGGGATGGGATCTCCATTCCTGGTGAGGTCTCTGAGCCCGTGCACACTCATGACATCTCAGGGTGGTGGCATGCAGCTACATGCATGGTCCCATGCAGTGGCCAAGTGGAGCCCTTGGGGACATGGGGGCACAAAAGCCCCCATCCCGTGGGAGCCGTCTCCGATGCCAAGCTGCCCACTGTCCTTGTACCCTGGGGAGCACATGGTTTCTAGAAGGTCTGCAGATGCCCACTTGGAAAAGGAGCAAACGTGTGGAGTGTGTGGCTGGCTGCCAGGTGCCCACCCAGCCGCTCGTTCACCCTCCCTCCTCGGCAACATGGGGAGAAAATGAGATGAAAAAGCTCATGGGTTGAGAGAACAGCATCAAAGCTGCTCAAAATGAAGCACCAAATCATGCCTTCTGGTTTGAGGAAGCAATGATGAATGTATCCTGACCACAACGAATACTGCTGGAGCGGAGAGCATCCTAGGAGCAGCGTAGCCTCAGCGTGCAGTTGTGTAATGCACAGTATTAAGACAACGGAGCTAAAATCAATGTTGTCGCTTCCTTTGCTGCGGGCACCATGCATCACTGGGAGAGGTGTGCCAAGGTAATCGCCACCTTCCTTGAACACATTCGTGGCTACTTTTAAAATGTCAGCGACAAAGCTGGTTGCTCAAATTCCCTGTAACTAAACCAACTTGTTCATCTCATGGAGGTGGCCCCTCCATGATGAAGTCTGCAGCAGTTTTGGGGCTCACCTTGCTTGGGGCAAAGCCCTCTTTGGGGATGGGGCATCACCTTGTCCCTGGGTTTTGTCTGGTCCTGGAGCTCTCTGCAAAGAGGGTTACGGGTGGAGAGTGGATGGGGACACCATGTTTTTCCCCTTCACTCCCTCTGGGTCTGCTGCTGCCCTTGGGAAGAGGATGGGACAGGTTCCATCAGCCTCAGTGGGGTGGTTAATGTGAGCTTAAAGACAAGGAGTGGACACGATGTGGTTTTTCAACAGGCCCATAAGAAAGCAGCAAGTTTCACTTAACAAAATGAGGGATGATATCTTGCTGGGGTCTCAGTGGGGATGGAGCACCCTCCCTGCCCTGGCTTTGCTGCAGGCTGTCTGTGCCTGCTGTCAGGCTGCCAGCCCATGATGCTGTGCTCGTCCTGGGCTTATCTAAAGGGAGTGAGATCTGCTGCCTATTATTTTAAAAGGGAAAATGTGAAAATGGCAAATGGGAGTTAGGTCCTGTGGTCCTCCCTGCTGGGATTGCTGGCTCTGATTGCCCTGCTGCAGGCAGGACCTTCTCAGGCGAGCAGGGCTTGCCAGCGCTCTGTTGCATGCTGTGGTGGGGCTTAAGAATATGTTATTCCCCAATTTTCCCTTTTTACATGTTTTTCCTTCTTTATATTTTCTTAAATATTTTGGGAAGACTGACAGCAAGGGTGGTGTGCATGGCTGGAAGCATTATGCTTGGTGCTCCCACAGTGCTTGCCGGGTATGGGAGACCCATGCTTAACCCAAACTCCAGGGATACACACTCCCATAGCAGTCAGTAATATCAAATCTATGGGAAGGAGATGTGTTTATCTCTGGTGTCAAGGTGTTTACTGCTTCCCCAGAAGCCCACCATGGCTCCTTGAGAGCTCTTCTGGAGAGCAGCAGCGAGCATCCATCTCCACCTGCATCCTGATGCACCGCTGTAAAGGTGGACATGGCCAACAGCAAAACCCATTTGGTCCCTGTAATTATTTTCATAAAACCTCCACTTTCTGCAATTTGTGGTCTCTCAGGTCAGTGTTACAGGGTATTTCCCATGCCCGTGAGGGCCATACTGCTGTGTGGAAGCAGCTGGCAAAGGGCTCTGGAGGAGGACAACCAGCAGCACACGATTTCTCTACAGGTGGATCTGGTTTGCTGTAAGGACAGCAGGGGGGGGGGACTCGGGCAGGGCACTGGGAAGGTTATAAAAGCCACTGGGGCTGCCCAAATGAAAGGAGGTTGGTTTTAAGCTTCAAAGGCAGATCTTTCAGCATGGGGCAGTTGATGCTGAAAGAGGTCTCTGCTCATGGATGTTGCTTGAGGTGAGTTTTGCAGCCTGGTGTGACCAGGGATGGGGATGTGCTGTCTGTGGTGCCACATCAGACAAACTGTGCTGGTGGGGTTAATGGTGACTGTGGCTTTGAGGTCCCTTGGCCACGTTTCTTGGGGACCCATGGGGTGAGGGCTGCTGGCAGCTCTGCCCTGCCAGACCAGGCTCTGCTGCAGGCAGATGAGGAGGGTGCACCCCACTCCTGGTATTGGGGTTAGAGGTGGCAAATGAATCCTGGCAGGCGGTGGGTGGGAAACCTGCTAGGAAATGGCCATGAAATAGAGCAACAATTGCTCCGGTGCTTTACAGTGTTACCAAAATCAATCTTATAATTTCAAGAACAAAGAAAAAAAGGGACTGCTAGGATTCTTTTGAGGTCTGCTCTGGCCTCTCAGAGGCTGAAAAATCATCTCCACTGGGAGCCCTGGCATGGACCAGTTTCCTGGGGGCTGTGGTGCTGCCCGGAACCCCATGGGCTGAGAGGAACAGTGTGTAACTCATCCTGCATCTCTGTTTGCCTGAATCCTTCATTTTCCTTCATTAAAGCTTGGCACAATGGGAGATGTGTTGTGGGGGGCCGGATGACCTCGGCACTCTGGGGTGGGTTGGGCAGGAGCTGCCAGAAGCACACTATGACTTCCCAGAAAAGGCAAAATATGTATATATATTACTGTATTTAAGCTCTCGTTTATCCCTCCCATCTCTGGCATGGCTTCATCTCATCCTGCTGGTCCTCCCTCTGCCCCATCTGAGTGCTTGTGCTCCTCTCCTTTGTTGTAGAAAAACGATTGCAAGGTTGGGCTCTGGGTGTTTCTTTCCTGCCTCTAAGTGCTTGCCCCAAAGGGTGCTGAGGGCCCCCCAGCGATGCTTCCACCTCCCCTGTGGCAGTGGGGGCTTCATCCCCCTTATTGTGGGCAGCAGCCAGGCTCTCAGGCTGGGGCTCCCTGCCTGCACTTGCATGTCCAACCTGATGCACCACCAGCAGATGCAGGTTTAAGGAACCCTCTGACCTCAGACCAGGCACAGGAAAGCCCAGCCGTGCCAAACTGCCTGTTTATCCAGAACCTGGCCCAAATTCTGGGTCTGGCAACACATTGGCACTGGCAATACTTTCAGTGGAAAAAAAATAAGGCAAAACTGCCAGTGTTTATATTGAAAGCTTGAGTTTCAGGCTGTAATTTGTAGGTGAGTGTTTCTTTCCTGCCTTTGTTCTGGCCAGCCGGTCTCAGGTATGTATTTCCTGCTGATATTCTAATAACCAAGTGCATCAAACTGAGGACTGTTCGTAAGTGTAATCCCGTGAAGCTTCCATAAAAAACCAAATGAGCCCTGTACAACCGGCTGTCTTTCTGAAGTGGTCTTGGGTATTTTTTTTTTAAACCAGATTTTCAAATTATTTTATAGTCGGTCTCTTCAGAGTGAGGAAGGGTCAGTAGATTTTCTGTCTGTGTTGGCAGCCTTTCCTGTGCACCCAATCTGACTCTGTGATGTGCTGATCTGCCTTTGGAAGAGGCTTTGTCAGCACATACTGAGGTGACTGTAGCAGAGAGCAAGGAGTGATGGGGTAGGGGTTTCCCCAATTGCAGCTGATGCAGAGGGTTAATTTGGGTATTAGTTTTGTTGCAAGGGGATGGGATGTGTTTGCTTACCAGATGCCAGATGGGCCGAGGCTGGTGCCCTACCCCAGCTGCCTGTATTCACCCATGCAGCAGATATTTCTTGGTTTTGCATTTCTCCTCCTCCCTGTTTTCTATCTCCTTCTCCCAAGATTAAACAGAGAACACTGGGAGCACCCAGGCCCTTTTGAACAATCCTTGTAAAGTTCTGATCTCTTCAAAGGCCCTGTTTGATGTCTGCTGTAAACAATGCTGTGCAGGTTTTCCTTATGGGGCTCGTCGTGGCTGTGGGTGGGATGTTGCTGGTGCAGTGCTGCAGCTGCCTCTGCTGCTGGAAGAGGAGCAGAGGGTCCTGGGTTACCAGGGAGCTGAGCCATCGCTTCGTGGCAAGACTTTTAATGTGAACCTGGTGCCAAATCTCCCCAAATCACTTGAGTCTTGGGAGTCTTGTCTCTGTAAGAGATCTGGATGTCTGCAGAGTGGACTGGGAGCCCTGGGAATGCTGGGGAGATGATGCTCTGGGGACCACCACCCTAGAGGGCCACCAGGGAAAGGTGCCAAGCGCTCGTCACCACTCATTGCCCCATCCTGGTCCCCTGCTGCCAAGCATGGCTGTCCCTGATGCCTCTTTGGTGGCCATCGATGCCACCTGGTTTGCAGGAGGAGGGAAGGGGCTTTGTGGGGATCACCTGTGTGAGGGCTGCTGGCATCGCGGCAGCAGAGAAGGCAGCTCTGGGGCTGGGGCTCGATGACTCTGGGGAAATCTTCTAGGATGTCCTTGCAGCTGGCTTCCTCCACAGAGCACTTAGAGTTGTCCTGATGCTCAGCTGTCCCTGTCACAGGTGATGCCCATGCTGCAGTGTGGGCTTGCAGCTGAAACACATCTGCATGCTCCTTTCTCAGGTGCAATGTGTAATGGCCCAGTGTATTCATTATCATTAAATACTCAATAGTAATATTGCAAATATTGCTATTTTTATAACCTTTTGTGGTCTCAGAGTAGTATAAAAAGCAGCTACCAGTGGTGTAAGTTTTATTCTCACTATTCTAACAACTTTGTAGACAGAGTTTCTAAATTTTAATCAATGGATGGAGGATCAGTTCTGTAGGAGCACTGGCAGTAGTCAACTGCTCCACATCTGAAACAGATTTCAAACCCATGTAAGCTGCTTCCTTTGTATATATGTGCTGAAATCACATTAAATATAAGTAGCGTTGAGTAACCTCAGAAAGATGCATAGAAAAATCAGGAGAGTCAGATAGAAAATGAGACTTACTGTTATTTAGGTATTCAATAATATTTTATTTTAATAGTATTTAATATTTTCTAGGCTGTTTCCAGATTTGCTTCACTGTTGCTTTGATAACATAATGTGGGGTTTTTTTGATATTTCCTATCTTCCATCTAAAGTCTTCAAAGCACTTTGTTGCCTTCAGTGAAACACACTTTCCCACATGGCTGTGCTGGGTGGCCTTTGTGGTCCTCATTCTCTGTGTTTCTATGTGCCTGGAGGCCCTGGTGATCAAAGCATCAGGCTTTGCACGCATACCCAGAGTAGTCACAGCTACTCCATCCCCCAGCAGCCCTGGCTTTAGCAAATGTGGGAAGTGGGAGTGTTGCAGCCTCCTGTGTTTGGGTGGAGGTGAAGCTCTGGCCCTGTGCGCCTGTGCTGCCTCCATCCTTGGAGGGTTTTATGACCCACCTGGATAAAGCCCTGAGCAACCTGGTGTGACCCCATAGCTGACCATGTATAAGAAGGCTGGCCTGGTGGTGGTCTTTTTCATCTAACAGCTGAACTTTGCCATGGGTCATCCAAAATAACAGCCCCCCCTGTTCCCACCACAGCCAGCCAGGGTTTGGGGGTGGTTTAGCTCCTTGCCACATTGGACCATAACGGGAGTCATTGTGAGTCCTTCCTCCATCCTCCTGCAGCAAAGGCAAAACATGCTCTGCTGCTTGCACCACAAAGCCACCAGAAGACAACCCATTCTTTTCCTCAGCCTCTTCATTGGCTCTTCCTATGGTTTTGGGGTTTTTTTTTTAGGGAGTATATTTTTTTTCTTAAAGATCTTTAAATTGTTATAAAAAAAAATCAAACTTTCCCCAAGGCTTTCTGTATTTAATCAGCAAATATCATCTAATTATATGGGGATAAAGTAATTATGTCTCCCTCAGCAAACCTACTTCTCTTTCTTTCCCCAAGGGGAGAAGAGGTCTTCCCTCAGGATTATGTGATTAAATAGAGGTTTAAAAGAGAAATCTTGCTTTGTTACTTAAAGAGCTTAATTTGAAATCCTCTCAGAAGTGAACTGCACTTTGCAAATGCTGAGTAAGGGAATCGTGAACTGATCACCCCACCCAGGGTCCCACTTGGTTGTGCATCCCATGCCTGGATGCAGAAGGGAGCTCCAGGTGGGATCAGCCCTCAGCCAGGGTCACAGAGCAATCCCGGTGTCCTTCATTATGCCTGGTCACCCCTTCTGTTCTCCTGAGATGTGCCTTGAAACAGTTGGGTGGGTCCCCCTCCCCTTCAGTGGGATGTCAAGCCTCGGGTGGAGCCTGGCAGGGTTGCCTTGGGACGAGCCCAAGCATTTCTGATCCACTAAGAGCATGGGAATTGCAATTGGATATGGCCAAATCGCCTCCAGAGGCATCTCGCCTGTGTCTCTCCCCACCCTCATGAAGGTCCATCACTCCCAGAAGGCCTCCAGTGGTGGTTTGGCATTAGGCTGCCCCATGTCCAGATACGACTTCACTGATGGTTTTCCCTGGTTCAGCCCTGCTTCTGCTGCGCAGCACCCATGACCCTGGCACTGAGAAGGTGGTTTCCTGCTGACTTTGCTTTGGCAGGTCAATGGTCAAACATCTTACCCTAAAGAAAGGTTGAAAGCCATGTCATGCTTATGTATACCTGCCTGTATATCTATTTATCAGCTCTACAAGGCATTAGAGCTATGGACTTGCTTGGAAAAGGTCTCTGAGCTACTGGTAAGCAGAGGAGCTTACTGGAGGGAAGGACCTGCTGTGTTAATTCATTCAGTACAGGCAAAAAGCATCTGAAAAGCTGTTATGTCTTCTCAGCAATAGTTTGCCATGTTCTGCCTCTAAAATTTTATGTGCCTTTATGACCCAATAGCAAAGTGCTGGCCATGTGCTAGTCCCATGCACTTGGCAGGTGTGAGCACTTTGGAGAATAACACCTGGCATGGTCACAGGGGCCAGTACCTGATGAAAGGAGATGGATATGGCTCTGTCTTGTTCTCTCTCACCAGCAAGAGGCCAAATACCCAGCTGTAAGCTCTCCTAACAGCCCTGAGGTATAGGTGGTAATTTCTCAGAAGCTTTTACCTTTTTAACTAGTGTCAGAAACAAGAGATGGGACATTTACAGGCTTCTGTAGCTGATAGAAATCTGAGAGGCTTTACAAAAGGACTGGAAAGCGCTTCCCAAGCTTTTACTTCTGTGCTTGCATTTGTCTTTCAGTTCATGTTACCCAGGACTGTCATTTTTGTTCAGAAGAAAGCACATTCGGGGAATTTGAGGGAGTTTCCTGGTGTGTTGAGCTGTCAGCTGTAATGTCACAAGTGTGGCAGGTGCCACCAAAGGAGGACTTGGGTTTTCTGGCAAATCTGCACTGTGGTTTTGAATGGGAGCACAGGGAAAGGGTGAGAGGAGAGGAGGGACTGAGCTATCCCACAGCTGTGCTGGTACATTGGCTGGTCCCTAGCTGAGAACTGGCAAACAACAGAGAAATGCAATAGAAATATCCAGGGTGGAAATATTAGCACCTGCTGGGATGGACACTGCTGTGGTGGGCGTGCCAAGGACACCATGGTGGCCTTTGGGTGCTTGAACCACGGTTAAAAATCCAGCTGGCAGGTTCAGGGATGGCATCTGTAGGGGCTGTTCCCAAAGATGCTGCTCAGAGAAAGACCAGCTATGGGGTTTAGAAGCGAGCATCACCCTGCAGCGTGCTGGTGGGGAGACATGGTGTCCTCACCAGTGCTGCTGTGAAGCTGCTACAGCATCCTCCTTAGCATTGGAGCATACCCAAAGCCTGGTGAAACCTGCCTGGCAGGTCTCCTGCTAATTTAGCCTTGTGTTTTACCACATTTAACACCATTATGTTGCTCTGTCACCTTCCATTGTCCATGTGTTAATGCCAGTAGACACTGCTAAGCAGCGGCTTCTCCCTCTGGATAACCTGGGGCCAGGCTCTGGTTGTTAAAACGGCATGGATATTTTCCAAGGTTTGGTGAAAGGTGCGTTGAGGCTGCTCTCCTTCCCTCTGCTCTTCCATGGAGGTAGTGTTCCCAGCAAGACTGCAGACAGTAGAGATGGGAAAGTGAGTGTGTGAGTGCAAATCAGGGCAAGGCAGAAGGAGAAAAAGGAATTCAAGGAGATATGCATCTCCCAGAAGCCTGTATTAAAAGAAGACAGTAAGCTGGGATGAATGATGCATAAGATAAAAAGTCTAGGGACAGCAGGGAGGGGAAAGAAAGAGTTGCATAAATGGGGAAAATATGAGAGAGACAAGGGCAAGAGCCATAAAAGCAGGGATGTAATTTATCAAGACATGTTTCAAGTTTGCAATTTAAAAAAAAAAAAAATCCACAAACTAAACTAAAAGCCTTGTGGCAAAAACTCAAGTGAGCCTCAGGGAACATCTTGGAGGGTGGGTGGTATGAGGGTTCAGTAAGCTGGGTTAAATGATTTTATTTGCAGTTGTTTTGTGTATACCAGATGAGCAACGGCTCTGATGAGCCCTGCTTGGGGCTTCCCGGCACCCCGCATGTGCCAGGTCCCCCCAGCCAGGCCAGCAATGCATGGACCTCCTTAAAATGGGCTTCTTTGGGCTGTGAGGGTGGGAAGGGAGAAGGAAAATAAAAGGAACTGATAGCCCTCAGGCTCTTGAAAATTGCTAAATTGAAAACGCTTAATCTCATCGGTATTAATGATCTAATTATATATATGTGTGTGTGTGTATAGTGCAGAAGAAGGGGTTCAGGGAAGGGCTCACAGAGTCACTTCTCCTTAAAGAACATGCACAAGGAGGATGCAGATGGACATCTGTGGGCACAGACACAGGCAGAAGAGGTTTGCAAGGCAGAGCAGTGAGCTGGTGCGTCGAGGAGTGAGAGGTGAACATCTGAAGATAAGATAGAGGGGAGCATGGGCTGGGGGTGATGGGGTGCTGGTCCCCTGCAAGAGCAAAGAGTGCAGCTGGTGTGGCTTATGGCTGGTTTTGCTCTGGAGCTATGGGCTGTTGGAGGTATCTGGTCTAACTAAAAGCTGAGCTGGAGGGAAGGTGGGATAAGAGCTTGGGCTGTGACTGTGTTAATGGTGTCTTCGTGCCGAGGAGGAGAGGCAGTGGCTGTCCTCCCATAAGACACAGAGCTGGTCTCCTTGGAGGGATGTCTGGAGATGAGGCTGTAAATCCGGTGTGCGTTGCAAGTAGAAATAGCTACAGGGTATTCATCACATCCCTTACCATGGTGCAGGAGCTGCTCTGTCATCATAAACATCTGTGTTACTGTTGTTCCAGGTTATCAGATGTTTCACACACTTTACATACTGATATCACCCATCTCCAGAGGGCTACAGCTGCTCCTGCAGTATGGTTTGCAATCATGCCAGGGTTGGAGGGTGGGTGTTTTTCCTGACAACCCTGCCTCTGACTCCTGCCACCTGCGAGACACGGGGGAGTGTGTGGCTGGATCACTCTGCCCTGGTTTGCATGGGGAGTCACATCCCCAGTGTGCTACAGCCAAGGGAATGTATCCAAAAAAACATTGCTGTGAAATTTTAAAACCCTTAGACTGGATTAATTCAGCTGACCTTAGCACTCTCTGGTAGTCTAATGGCCATTGATTTATTCTGCTGACGTTAAACCTTTAACACTAAAACCAGGCTCTGGGATAAAGGTCTTTGCTTCCAATGACAATGTGCGAGCTGGGTAGTGAGAAAACAGCTACGATAACTGTGTCTGCTTTATTCCCCCTTCCTGACCACCCTGTTAAGCTTTTCCAAACCCCTCTGATACTGAAGTCCCTTTGCCAATGGATGGTGCACAGTGGCTCCCTGATCTGGGAGATGTGCTTTGGGGCATGGTCTCTTGGATCCATGGGTCTTGTTCCTCCAGGACCTTTACACCCGGGTCTGTGTTTTGGTGATGGGCTGACCGCAGGTTGTGTTTGCTGAGCACTCGTCTCCTGGTTCGTGCATCCCAGCATGGCACCAGGAAAGCATCCCTGGCCCAGGTTGTCTGGTCTCTGCATGGCTCCGCCCCACAACCTGTCTTTTCTTGGCTGTAAATATTAACGATATGAGTTAAGTGGAGTTAAGAGACTGCATTAATTATTAAGTAGTGCCTCAGCAGCCTTTTCCTCTAGGAAAGGATGGTGGCATAGCACATCTTTACCTTTTTTTTGCAAATGCTAGCTGAGTGCATTGAGCAGTCCAGGGGCACAGTTTGCTCTTGTAGTCTTTGCAAAACGGGTGAGTTCTGGTGCTTTTGCTGGGTGTGAGTTTGAGCTCCACCGCTCCAGAACAGCAAGTACAGCATGTTCTGCAGAAATTAATGATGATAAAATTAAGCTCACCTCCAAAACCCAGGTCCCAAAGGCGGGCAGGCTGCACTTGTGGCTTGGCCAGAGCTTCCCCTTCAGTATGAGCTCTGTTCCTTCATTAAAAATGCAAAGCCCCTGGTGATACCGCTCATCACTCCTCTGACATGCATTTTGCAGTGGTCTCAAAGCCCAGCATCGCAGAAAGTTTTGGAAGCTATGTTAGCTAGTGAAGTAGCACTAGTCACAGGAAAATATCAGCAACAAAAAAATCACAGCTACAGAAAGAGAATGGTGAGAAAACAGTAGTGATTTGTTTGTAATTGTA
Source organism: Harpia harpyja (assembly GCF_026419915.1). Taxonomy (NCBI): domain Eukaryota; kingdom Metazoa; phylum Chordata; class Aves; order Accipitriformes; family Accipitridae; genus Harpia; species Harpia harpyja. Next base: position 12,245,460 of record NC_068951.1, on the reverse strand, counting down.
ATGCTGGAGGAAGGAGTCAGACTTAGTCCCTGCACACCATTCTTCCCACTGCAATTTAGCAAATGCCAGCAGCTTTGGGAAGTTCACATTTTTCTGTTTTTTTGCTTGAAACAAAACCATTTTCTGACTGCTCTTTTTGTCCTCTGCTTCATTTCTTTGTGAAAAACCCATTAAACCCAGAAAGCTCAGATTTTCAAAACCACATGGCGCACATACTGCACATTGAACATCCAGCTGTGAGCCTCCCATCAGAGGTTGGTGGGTGTTGTTTGAAATACTGAGGCTTATTTTGGTGCCTGGCTGGGACATGAATTCTCCAGGAATCCTGCCCGTACGTGCCTGCTGCCATCTTCACTGCACCAAGAGGCAAAATGCCTACAGCCCTTCACAGCACAGCCCTGTGTTCTTCTGTGTAGAGACTGCCTGCAGCTCCTGAGAAATCCAGGTGTTTCAGAAATAACTTGCTCTTCTGGGAAACTAATGCAGCTGAGCCCATAATCTGCCCAAGCCTGTGTTTTCGTGTGCAGACAGCAGCAGCGACTGAGCCAATGAGCAAAGATCTACCTAGAGGTTCCAAGGTCCAGAAACTAACTTTGTGGAGTCCTCTGCCTTGCTGTTAGACCAGCCAACATGGAAGGGCTGAAATGATAACCTCACATTGACCTGTTCCTCAGCATCCTATCAATAAGCTTAGAAAAGCTTTGCTGATAACCTCATGCTGGCAAGTTCCCTGAAATCCAACCAACAAAACCAAGGAGAAGTGGAAAAAAATCTGATGTAGTTTAAGATTTAAAAATAAAAAAGTCTTGCTGGTACATGGTAGTGAAGGGAGGAACTATCTTCCCAGCTAAGAAGCTGCTGTAAACATCTTACACTGGACAGCTGGGCCTCCACAGCACCATGTGAGGATGCATTTCTGAAATCAGAGGAGGATTTAGGGACTGCTTGATGTTAACTTCATCTCCTACCAAACACAGTCCTCCTATATGCATCAGAAAGAACATTTATGCAAAAGCAAATGTGAGTCTTTCCTGCTTTGAAAGAGGTACTTAATGTCATGCTTGAACTCAGCTAGGAGGACAATGTGTTTTGCTGTGAACTCAGCAGTCTTAAGCCTGCATTGCAAAGGCTGTGACTAAAACACAGCTTGCCTTTTCCAGGTATAACCAGGTGGGATTGCTGTGCCTGCTCTTGATGAGGTCCAAGGGAGCCACCTGAACCCCAGGAAGAAGCAAGACCACCTCCTCCAGCCCCACAGCACCCTGCTGGTCCTTACAGGTAGGTGAGAGTTGGAGGGCTGCTGTGAGAAGTACAGCTTAAAACAGGACCAAACCCTTCCAGTACCATCTAGAGGGGTGTAAAGAAGCTGGAAAGAACAAAACCCAACCATAAATAGCCTCCCACCTCCTTGCAGCTGCTCTTTGCATGGTAGCTTGTTATCTTCCACGAATGCCACTGATGGAGGTAGAGGAGATGACAGCTGTCATTAGTGCCCTGGGGAAAAGGTGTCCAACATCTGCATCTGTTTCTGATTTCTTGTGGCAGTTGTAAAACCCATAAGCATAACCCTGACACACAGACCGCTGTGATTGCTGCTGCTTGGAAACAGGAGGAGAAGAACAAATCCCCCAGGAGAACAAGAAATTGCTCTGCATGATCCTTAAAATATCACAAGGTGCTCTTGTCCCATCATTTGAAGTGCCACACCATTACTAGTAAACAGATTAGTGGGAATGGCAGTAATTCTTCAGAGAGACATTCACTGTGAAGAGAAAATTGTGCCTTTCTCCACCTGGGACTCCCACAGCTCTTGGCCAATACTTCATTTACTCTCCTTTTAGCACGTTGCTCTATAGACACCTTGTACCTATAACCACTGCAAAATTTGTGCTGCAGGCATGACAAGTCCCAGCCCTTTAGTCTTTCATCTCTGCTGTGAGCATTTCTCCTTTTCTGAGCCATTGGGACCTTGTGTTGAGCATGCTGCAGCCTGGGATCTGCTGAGGCCACATGCTTCAGGTGGAATGAAAAGCTGGAGCAAGGTAAAGGTGCTGTGGTGACCTTTCCTCTGTGCATGTGTAGGTGTCACCACTGTTTGGGTTGGCATTGCAAAGCCCGCAGCTGTTTTGCAGCATCTGCTCAGGCCACAGGGATGCGCTTTAATGATGCAGGCTAAGCTGCTGCTTCAGGAGGCTCAATGGGAGAACTTCACTCAAGCCCCAACCATGCTGGTTAATCAGCAAAATCTGGACGCAAGGGGGGTAAGATCACCATGGTGCCTGGACCGAGCAGGAGCCCAGCAAACTTGGAGAGCATCAAAGTGCAGAAAACAGAGGTAAGACTCATGTAGATGTTTTCATTGCAGCTGTTGAAATAAGGACTCCTCAGGCAGCTCCCCTTGCTATAACTGGGACCCCAGTGGAAACCCTGAATTTGGGGGAGGTTGGAGGGGCAGGTTGGCATTGCTTGTGGCTCTGCCCTGAGGCTGAGTGATTCCGCCTGCAGCTGGCTGCTTCTAGCCCAGGCTCTTGTCTCCAGCAGAAGCTGAGAGATGATGCCTCCTTGCCTGTGATCCCCCAGTCTTGGCATTTTTCCCCAGCTCTCCCCCAAAATCAACTGTGCAGGCAGAATTGCTTTCTGCTGTGTGCTTTAAAGCTCACAGAAACACTTCAGCATTATGGAGGCTCTCCTAAATGGATGCTCCTTGGTTTTCCTCTTATGGGAGTCTTCCAGTTTTTACAGCACTGAAAGTCATTGTTGGGTTACAGTATTTTCTTGTGCATTATGTATTTTCACTTATTACTTCAATTATTTTACTTTCCTCTGCAATTTACTTTCATATTTTATTCTATAATGGTCTTGCTGTGCCTAAGGATTTTTTCAGCTCTAATAGTAATTGTAGGAGTAATAATATAAATCATCCTGGTGCTACCTGCATGCATCTGGTTACTTTCTTTGCATTTCTAATAATAGAACTAGATGGGATCAAATGGGGTGTTTTGATGTTTTTCTTTTACCTCTCAAAGGAGAATTGCCAGGTATATCTGCCATTCCCAAACACATGGCAACCCAGGTAATTCAGCATGTCACCGATGGCTACTGGCTATTATAAGTCTGTTTACAAGTTGTTGGGGGTTGTCACTGAGGCTTTTTTTTTATAGTGGTACGTTAAATCCAAGAGCTTTGGTATAAGTCGTGACTGTTCAAAGATGCCAAATTGTAACATTCATTCACTTAAGGCATTGTTATTGATGTTGTGTCAGCGTTATTGAGCTTTTGATTACCATAGTCATAATGGAAGTATTTATTTGCATTAAGGAAAAGCCTAGAGGTGGTGTGATTCCGAACCATCTCTGGCCACGGCAGTTTACAATTTTGATACAGAAAAATAGCAAAGACTTGGAGAAAACCAGTCCTTAACTGTCCTGCTTTTGCAGGTGGCAGACCGAGACAGAAGGGTTTTTAGACACGTCCAGCTTCACAGCAGAAGTTGTGGCTGAGTCATGAACATCATTCTTAGAGTAACAGTTTAGGGCTGCAGCCACATAATCTCTGTCTCTGATGGGAATTATGTACTTGAGATGTATATTCTCACGTGATGGCAAAAAATTACTAAGTTTTGTAGAGGAGGGGGAAGAGAGGCTGGTTGGTTTTCTGATGAGCTCGATGCCTGTGGGACTGACCTTTACCCAGCACATCCCTGGAAGTCTAGGCTCTGTAACCACGGGCTGGGAGTTGCTTAGATGAAGGTCATAGTTTCTCATGTGTGTGTGGAGAGCCTGGCACATCAAGACCTCACCCCAGATACCCAATGAATTTCCCAACAGAACAACAACTGCAAAAGTGTGAAGATAAAACCTTCAAGTGTCAACATGGTTTGGTTGGTGTCTGGTTGAGAAAATGTCAGGAGAAGGCATATTTCTCATTTTGCCCTAGATCTGGCTCCTCAGTATCCCAAAGAAAGGAGGAGGCAACAAAGCCTTAAGGCTGCACAGAAAGTTGTTTTGAGATCCGCTGAATAAGGATGGAATATACCATCATTCAATTCCTTCCTCTAGCTTCAAACATCTCAGCCACACAAGGATTTATGAAGCAACATATTTGTGGTGTGTGCAAGTGCCTTAGTCCTCTAGAGCTTCTCTGTTCATTTTGTATTTTTGGTATGAGAAAATAAAGCTTTGGCAGGGACCAGGACAAGGTGGAGAAGAGCACTGAGCCAGCTCCAAGTAAGAGCCAGCCAAAATTCTGAAGACCCTGAGCTGAGTCATATCTGACTCTTCTTCTCTGCTTATTTTTGCCCTCTATGCCCCTCCTTATGTTGCACTGCTGCTGTCTCCGGGTGACGAAGACTCCTGAGGAAATCCACAATCAAGGGCTTTGATGAGCTTCAAAATGCAGTTTTACCTATTGGCAGCACTCCCAGCTGCATGCTCCGAGGGCAATGCTGGAGCCTCTCTGGTAGATTTTTGGAGAGGGTCTTAACCCACCAGGGTGTGACATTCAAGAGTGAATGTTTGGAAACATGGGTGTTATAGCCAGCAGCATCCCATTAGGATCTTGGTGTGGAGTTCCCAGGGATGCTGGCACTGGGCTGAGCTAGCTCTAGGTGGCTTCGGAAGAGACGAGCGATGTGGGACTGTCACTGATGGACGTGGCTGGAGGAAACACCCTGTGGGTGCCCTGTGCATTTGCTGGCTGATGGCCCAGTGGATCATTTGGAGGAGAAAACCTCTGGACAAATGGAAATGCAAATTTGAGTGAAATGTAGAGCCTGTACTTCCAGAGCTGCCCGTCTCCTGGGCTGGATGACTAAGAAGAGATCAAATGGATCAGAATAAGCTTCCTTGACAGCAGGAATACTAATGAAAAAAAAAAAAAAGGCACTGGAGGGGTTTATCTGTACCTCCTTGCTGGCAATTAGGCAGCATTATCAGACAGCCTCTCCTACAAGGCTGATTTACTGACGGAGAAATAACAGATGCATCTCCAAAGCAAGGAGCTGTGCTTGGATCACACCCTGGGCACCCATTTTGTGAATCACGGTAACGAAGTGGCTATCTCCAGCAATCCCTCCCTTTTGTGCTCACTAAATATCTTCTCTACTGTTATTAATGTGCTGGTCAGCATTGATCTTGCTTTGTCCCATAGCACATATCTGTGTCCCTGATAAACACGGTTCCTGCATGTCCTCTGGGCAGGACCTGGGTCCTCCCTGCCATCACTTTATTCTCCTTTTTTATGTTATATGAGCTCATGCCTGCAGCCTCCTACCTTTAAGTCCTTTTTGGATTTCTGTTCGTTGTTCCTGGACTCTGTTGACAAGCTGGAAGTGCAGCCACTGCCCAGACTGCGCTGGGCTTTTGTTAGTGGCTTGGAGCCCTTGGAGGGATTTTTCAAAATTACACTTTAGCCAAACTCACGGTGACATTTGCTTGTAGAAATGGGGTTTTGGGCAAAGTTTTCAGGCTGTCCCAAATCCCATTTCTGAAATGGTTGATGGTCCTGAGAGATAGAATCAATCTGCACGAGTCTGGCCAGAGGCTTTTAAAGATGCTGGTCAAACCAAAGGACTTCATAGTGAATAAATTGCAGCCCCAGACTCAGGACTGCATTTTAGGTGTTTTAAATATCCTTCAAGTGAGGTCCCCTGTAGCTCAGACCTCATTGGAAGCCCATGGAAATTAAAGCCCTGCATAAAATGAAATTTAGGCCTCCTAAACCACTTTTGAAAATGTCACTACTTGCACCTTTATTTCTGTTTACCTGGACCCTCCATGGCAAGTTTTCTTTTCTAATTCTCCTGGCATCTTCAGATTCTGGTCCCTTTTCATTTTAGGTGCTAATTATTTTCCTCACAGCATTAAGTGCTTCAGCAGGCTGAGCAGCCTGGTCGTTCACTCTTCTTTTATATCTCCATCCCACCAAATAGTCATGCTCACTTTGGCTCATTACGCTTTATATCCTGGACTCTAACTGACAGTCTGCTGCCAAGCCCAAGCATCCCTGGAGCTTCTTGCTGCTAACTCCAGAAATCAGAGAAGATTTCTAGAGTTGGGCAAGAAATGCTGTGGTTTTTTCCCCACTCCCCTGAGGTTTTTCCAGGGGAGGTTTTTCAGCCAGATGTGGGTGTTGAGAAGGTCTGGGGGTGCTGGGGCAGACCCCAGAGAGCAATGGGGCACAGCTCCCCACTGACCTCTGCTCCTGGAGGGATGCTATTGGCTGAACAACAGCCCCAGCTGATAAGCTGTTGCCGTCTCTGTTACTGCTAGATAATGTCAATCTGAATTTTGACACTGCATCTTTCTCCAGTCCTAACATAATGGGAAAGGAAATTATACATATTTGAAAAAATCACATCGCTTTGACAGAAGTAAAGAGCAATTTTACTGAAGCCAGATTTGCTACCCTGTCTCGTATTGCTGAATGAGCAGGCAGGACTGTTAATTTTAACCTGACTTTGTCCCTTAAAATAATAGAAATGTGTGATGTCATGTCTAATGCTCTATCAGAGCCTGTAATACCATCATTCATATGAGAAATATTATGACATAGATATTTTTTTAATGGTGAATAGCTTCTATTATTTTGGAAAAGATCCCATCTTAAATAGATTGAGCTCCTGCAAAAAACCCAACCATTTGGATTAGTTTGGGGGTTTTTTTTTCTTTCAATTTAAGTGAAGTGAGGGTTGCATTGGCTTTGAAATTGTGTTTGAAGTGGGAGACTCTGTTGCAAACCCCAAACCTCCCTTGCTTGACCGTGCACCAGAGGGCACTGCACGATGCACTGGGAAACGCAGCCAAACCCAACCACCGCTCAGCCAGGATTTGGGGGTTTTTTTGCATGTAGGCAGCATTTGCGCTCACAAATGGAGATGTGTATCTCCTTTTGGGGAGAGGTGGTACAGGGCTTCATCCCCCTGGGGCTGATGCTACCATCACAGTAGGTTTAGCTCAGCCACCGGCCCCGGTGTGACCGCAGGGTCTGTCCCATGGCGAGGGCACAAACTGCAGCCCCCAACCTGTGACAGCTCCTGCTCTGACCTAACTCGTGATGGGGATGATGGCATGGTGTCAGCAGCTCTTCACTGGCAGGAGGCATCTCGCCACCTTGGATAACACCCCAGCTTGCTCACGGCGTGCTGGGGTTGGGCAAGGGTGTGTGCTGTCCTGGGCTGGGTTAACCAAATCCCTTGGGGTTTGTGAGGTCTCTTCCCACACTATGCCTTTATGTGCCATCTCCCTTCCACTGAGCCAGCTGCCTGCAATTGCTGCCTGCTCCAGCAAAAGCTTTTCAGGAGGGACATGTCTGCTCTGAAACCAAGCTGTGGTGCCATGTCTGCAGGAGACTTGATAGGAAGGGTGTCGTGGAGGGACAGTCCATGGGAGACATCACCCCCCACACACCCTGAGGGCACGTCTGGGTGCTCAGCTTTGCACAAAAAGCATGAGAGAGGAACAGAGGGCAGGGGTGAGGAAACATCCCAAAATTAGCAAGAAAAGCAGGCAGCACTGATGGGCAGAGGCAAAACAGGGTGTCCTCAGCAGCCTTCCCTGAGCACTGTCCCACCAGCTTGGGCCCACTACTGGCATTTGCACCATCCTTCTCTGCACCTGCTGCCCTCAGTCTGGTTTCATTAGATGCCTGTGCATCACTTGGGGTGCCCATCACTGCAACAACCCTGGTCTTGGGATTTGTTTTCCCTTCATTTCTTCTAAAGTTTGGTTGTTTTTTTTAACTGCTGAGCTCTTGTGCAATATGCCACCGCTTCAATCCTTTCCCCTTAAACTGGAGAAACTGGTGCGCTCCACCTTTGCTAGTTGTGCACCAGTGTGAATCCCAGGTGGAGATGGGGGTAGAGCTGTCTTTCTGGCAAAGGTGTTTTTGTGGTCAGTAATGCTGAAGACATGGCTGGGAGGACTTCCCTGGCTCGTGTTAGCAAGATGACAAAGCTGGAGAGTCTGAGCAGCCTTTCTTGACCCTTAATTATGCCATGGAAGTTGTGCAGGTAACAGTCCTGCAGTGCTGCCAGCTTGTGCCTCAAACAGTGGTCACTGTGTTACGGTGATATCAGTAACCGATTAATACCAAGCACGAATATAAAAATAATACTGTGATCACGACTATGAGTGAGTACATATGGGAAACTGGAGCAGGACTACTGCCCAGAAATTTCCACTGTCAGTTCAATCTGGGAAATGTGTTTCCCATAGATCAAGGGGTTACTGTTCAAGTTAGTGTTTCTGCTGTGCAGGACTGTGCTGGTGTGATGGTCTGGTGGCAGGTAACATGGCAGAGGTGCATGCTGCCTCTTTTCCTTTGAACTCAAGGATTCCTGCAATCTGAATAAACCCAGTAGGACCGGGTTTGCATTATTAGTGTGCCACAGTCCTGCACTGTGCAAAGCCAGTCTGCTTCTGGAACGGCCAGGAACTATAAAGGAGTAATGGAGCTAGCAACTCGCTCTTACTCCTGCACCTGTTTTATATTATTTGTGGACAAAATCCTGAGGCCTTTAGTCACTTGCTGAACAACCATGGGAGAAAGAATGCTTCTGGGGGAGGAGGTGTTTGCAAGGGTTTACTTGCAGACGTCTCCTCAAATAATCCTTCGGAGAGGGGAGTGTGGTGGGACCCCCCACCTCTCCTTATGGAGATGGCCAGGGAATTATACCTAAGCGCACTCTTAGCTGGGGGATTTCCTGTATGGAAAGATGTGCTCATACACTGGGGCTGCTCATGCATGCGCCTGTAAATCCATCTGGAAAAAAGCCCGCAGGCCCTTGCCCAGCTCCTGCACGATGGCCCCATGGACGTAGTTCAGGTGAGCCTGGCTCGAGTGTTTTGGCTCAGCCTGTGCCATGGGAGCAGGCTGGAAAGGAACAGCTATGACTGACCACGTACCCAGGAACAAGGCCATCATGTGGATTTCCCACCCCTGCCTTATTGCCACCATGCTGTTCCCTGTGCCCTCTCACCCCCATTGCCTCCAGCATCCCTTTTGTCCTTAGCATCCTTTCAGATCTTTCCTCAGGGTCCCACTCCCGGCTAAAGACAGTCCCTCTGGCAGTCTGGGACCAGGCTGAAGGGGCTTCATGGTGAAGGTCCCTTCTCCAAGCCTCTGCCCAGCCAACCCACCTGGCTTCCACAGCAAGGGCTGTCCATGCTTAGATGGTCTTAGATGGTCCTCTACCAAAACCATGAGTCAACGTGTGTTTGAAGGCTTTTGTCTTGCAGAACAGGCCCTTTTACATCCTCCATCCCCGAGGACCTCCCAGGTGGCTGCAGTGTGACCAGAAGGTCAGTGGCCAAGCAAAAGGTGGCGCTGGGGCATTGTGTCACCTGCTTGTTCTTCCCAGGTCATTTAAGTTTATTCCCATCCTATCGCTCCGTCTGCTCATGTTCAAGATCCATCAGCACCCTTTGGCCCCTTCCCCACCCCAAAAAGGAGGGCTGGGTGGGTCCATGGGCTGCTCTCCTTGTGCCTCTCCTCCAGCATGGGGGATGGCTGGTGAGGGGCAGTCAGCTGAGAGGTTTCCCAGATGCCTGATGAGGAGGTAAGGGCCACACAAAGGGTTAATCTTTGCTCTCCAGGACTGAATTGAATTGATGTAATCCCACATATGCTAATGAGAAGCTCTGTATGATGATATTAGTTGTTGTAGTGTCCTAGTCCTTCAATTATTTGATTCATTCACATTTAGTATAAATACAGGATTAACCCAAAATGAGGGTTTAGGAGGGAGAATCTCTTACTCTTTAATTTTAATCTAAAATATGTTAAAAAAAAAAATCATCTTTTTCCTGAGCAAATACTCAGGACACCTCCTCTCCTCTGGGGCCTGCATTAACATATAAGTTGAGGCAGATAAACACAGATGCCACATCTGCTGTGTGCCAGGTACAAAATGAGGGAGCATTGTCCCACCCCTGTTGCTGCCCCGCACTTTCCCTCTGTACCTGCCGGTGGGTGCCAGAGCAGGAGGGATGCAGCCCTGCCCGGAGCAGCCCCAGGCAGAGCTGCAGGGAAGGGGCAGCGTGAACATCAAGAGGTTGTGGCATGGCACAGCCCATCAGACAGCCTCTGGACTTTCTCTGGTGTGCAAGTCAGGCAGGTGTTTTGCCTTTGCATTTGAGGGTTTCTTTGCATGTGGTAGAGGGAACACCAGTAGTAATGGTATTTTTGGTCAGCCGTCCTCTCTGTGGGATTCAGATCTACAGGGCCCAAAGAACTGAAAAGCAGCCCGAAACGCCAGCCCAGATGCCACTGGCAGGGAGGGCCAGGCGCTGTTCTTGCAGGGGATGAGGCGGCAGGGTGACAAAACTCCTCCTCAGTTTGGCTCACCCACTGTGCTGTGGGGTGAAGGTAGGTGATGCTGGAGGCGACTTTGAAGCCCCTCCACTGGGCACTGCAGACCCCCTTGAGCAGCGAGCTTTGTCCATCCCTCCCTTGCATGAGTGCTGGATGTGGACAGGCAGCTCAGCGTCGTGCACCTGACGTGATGGCCATCCCAGCGGGACAGCACGTTCCACCCAGCATGCGGCAGTGAGGATAACTTGCTTGCACTTGTTTCCACCCTGGGATCCCAAAACGAGGCCAGATTTTGCATAGGTTGAGGTTGCTGTGCTAAAAGGATGACGCAGAGCCATTGCCATGGAGACAGAAAGCCAAGGTAAGGAGCCGTGCTGCTCCTGGCAGCATCCTGAGAGCAAGGACCTCACCCTGAGTCCTGCAGCATCTGCTAGGGGAGAGCGGGGAAAGAAGCATTCCCCCAGCTGCAACGACGCAGTTTGGCATCACTGGCAGGATCCTTCACTGGTGCTTTTATGTTAAGCAAATGCCTCAGCTCTGTATGGGATGTAAATATTCAAGAACACGTTGAAACCTTCCCTCCTCCTGCACGCACTCGTGTGCCAGCTGCACATAAATGAGCAAACACAGGTTGCGTAGCATGCAGCCAGATGCAGGTTACACAACTCAGTGGCATTAAACTGTGCTTAGCATTTTAGGTAATAATAGCTACACTTCAAAGAATTGCTTAATGATTCTTTGGCTGAGCCCTCTGAGTTGCTCACAGGAGAGCAGTACAGGAGCTCATAAAAACCCAATTAGCAGCTGTGAGTGCGCTGTGGCTCTTGAAACACCGAGCGGGGTTTTGCGGGGCAGGCCACAGCCTGTGGGCATGGCATTGCCTGCCACAGCACCCAGCATGCCAGTATCCATCCAAACTCACAGTGGAGAGCAAGCACGGAGGGGCTGGAAATTGCTTGAAAGACACCCTGGTTGTCAGGACATGTTTTTCTTCTCTTAGGAAGAGGGGACTCAAACTTTCTCATCCTCTTGGGGAACACTTTCACATAGGCAGGGTAGGATGCTGAGACCTAGTCTCTGTGCTGGCAAGGGACCCCAGTTCCTGAGCAGGTGCTACTGCCTTGTGCAGACATCTGAACACTCCTTTACTGCTCATGTCCTCTCCCACCATGTTACCAGCCCCTTTTCTTGGCTCTCAGTGGGCTGGAATGCAGGGAGCTGCCATTAAAATATGGAAACTGCTGTTTCCCATGTCCTTCTCATATGTGATTTAGCTTGGGTGGAGATGGCAGTAGCTGGACTCCCAAGGGCTGAGCTCGATACACATAATGCTGAAGGTTTGCATTGTCCATGCCAGGGTTGGGTCCATCTGGCACCCCCAGGGCCACCCAGCAGGACTAGTGGCTAAGGACAGGGTTCCTGGAGCTGGGCATGAACTGCTCGAGAGCTGGGTTTGGCTGTGCTGGATGGAGAGCTGGTGAAACAGCACATGGTAAAACCCCACAGATGGGGAGGTGGCTGTTGAGGTCTTGTAACAAAACCAGCATCTTGGCTTGCTCCACTGTACGTGTATGTGCAGGCTGCTCTGTGTCCTCCTGAAAGAGCAAAAGAGAACAAAACGACCACAAAAGTATGAAACACATTGGGGATAAGGCCTTGTTGGCCCTTTGCAAAGGCGCTCTCTCAGCTTTCCCCTCCTGTAGGCAAAGCCTAGCTTTGGGCGATAAAGGGATGGTGATCACGTTATAGCCACAGCACAGGCTGGCAAGTGGGAATTGCCGTGATGGATGAGCCCTGCAAATCCATCCAGTCCTGCAGGTGTTGCGGAGAGAGGTCATGCTCAGAAGCAGAACAGATTGCATGGACCAAGCCTTGGTGGGTTTTATTTGAATTGTTCTCCCCATTCGAGGCAACTTGAAATTTTCCAACTGTGTCTCTAAGTCGAAAGGGAAAAAAGCAGTCAAATAACTCTGTGAATGGCAGAATCAACAGGATCTGCTTTCCTATGGATTTATGACTTTAAACTCTTTACCTAGTACTCCCAGCTTTTCCCCTTATCCCCTGCCAGTTTGGCAGGGCAGGTGGCACCGTGTACTGCTGCTGGTTTGGAGCTATGTGTTTGCTGATGGGCTGGACAGTAGATGTCCTGTCTTGGACAGTAAGTACATGGCAGAGTTGAATTTGCCTCTTCCTCTTGCCGACATTATTTTTGGATTTCTCTTCTATCTAGCCAGTTGTCATGAAACCTGCTGGAAGAGCAGATCTTTGAGATCTCTGCTCCAGTATGAAATGGAGTTTGAGTTGGCCAATATATGCAAAATGATTTTTAGTGAAGAAGGATGGATAGTTAAATGAGTGTATGTGCTGGCTCTGTGACCTTGGCTTTTCCTTAGACTAAAGCTAGGAACAGCCATAAAATGAGAAGCTGTTATTAAAACTGCCAGCGAACAGTTTCCTAATTCTTCTTTTACATTTTCAAAACTTAAACCAGCCCATCAATAAGGTATCTTCTGTTTCCACTGTTAGCTAGAGGCTGATATATGTACTGAAGCAGGATGATTTAGGTCTCCTTCACATTTTTCTTTCAAACTGTTTGCCAGTAGAAGTAGGGATTCCCAACATTTGCCTGTAAGCAGTCCTTCCCTGGGTTCTGCTAAGCCCTTGCTTTCAGAGTGTCTTGCTCAAAATATCACCCACTAACTGTGCAAACAAAAAATCTGGTTTTTAGTTTCCAACTCTGAACAGCCATTATCTGGAGCCCAGATACTGTTATTTTATGTGTCTTCATCCTATCCCCTTGCACTAGACCTAGTAAAACTTAGTGTCCTGCTGATTTCTGTCTTAAGAGCCCAGGTGAAGGGGTTTTTTTGCCAGATTTCAACCTTTCGAAGGGCTCTCTCCTCAGGGGACAGCCTGGCATCTATCAGGGTCGGCTGAAGCCTTTCATCAGCTGGACATGTCCCTGCCAAATATAGCTAAATTGCTTCCAGGGATGCAGAAGCCATTGAGACAGATGGACACATGCACATCCACGTGGCATGAATTTATTTTCATTTGCAAATCTGGGTAAAAAGAATAATTTGTGATTAAATTAGTTAAGTACCCCTTTATTCTGAGAGATGGATGAGAACATCCTCCATGGCCTGAGCTTGGACACCGATGTCCAGGAGGGATTTGGAAAGTCAGCAGAAGGAGAGACTGGGGGCAGATATACAGAAGTGGATTAAGCATCAGCTCCCCCCATGTTTAACTAGTTTTTTTGTTTGTTTCCAAATTCCTTTTGAAGTTCTAAATAATCCCCTGTGATACTTGGTGAAAGCAAACAAGGTTTTCAAAGCTTTGCATTTGAATTCAGGAGAGTAAAACTCTGCCTATAGGTTTCCAGCATGTTTTATTCTCTTTGCTTTTTATCTTTATTAAAGGGCTGTAATTTGTGTGATTAATTGCAAATGCATATGGCTATTTTCTTGGCCTAACACAGTATTGTACTTTGAGAATCCATCATCTGCCCAGAGCAGATACACCTAATCCTACTTCTATGTCAGCAGAAAGAGGGTTATCATACAGACTCCTCCTTGGATTATGAATTAATTAAATCAGATTTAGGGTCTCCAGCCAGCATGGCTGTCCTGTAGCAATATGTTATATCAATGAAACTCTCTAGTCTGTGTTGTGGGAAACTGAATGACAGAAGCAGCGCTGGGGTCTTCCAGCCTCAAAATCTATGCAAGTGAGAAGATGGTTTGCCCTCCAGAAAACGTGATGTAGAGAGACAAGATGCATCCTGATGCCTCAAAAACATGCAGTAATGACAAAAGTTAACACTATTTGGCTTGAGAGTGGAAGAGCCAGCTCACCTGTGTGCTTGGACATCCCTGGCTTTCCAGGCAGCCTCACCATTTGGGTCAGAGGAGGAATCTAGCAGCAACATGATGTGATTTTTGGACAAGATCTTGTACAGCTCTGCATCTGGCTGATGGGGTTTCTGCCGCCTTGCTTCTTGGATTGCATGTGATCTCCCTGCCTCTGTGGCCTTCCCATCCTGCCTAACTGCAGTCAGACCCACAGATTTGGGGAAGGATGGTTAAGCTGGTGTAAATAAGAGAGGTGCCTCAGGCAAGGGCAAGCAGTGTCTCTGCTTGCTGCAGAGTCTGGGTGCTCTGGGCAAGGTAAACAGACCCAGGGTCTGATCCAGTCTAGCTGCTCCTCTCACCTGAAATGCCTTTGCCTTGGTGCTTTTTACATGTTGCTATAATATCCAGCTCTATCTTTTAATCTCATCCTCAGAAACCTGCTATTTACCCCGGCGTCACGAGAAGCTATCCTCTAACATCCTCATAGGCAATAAAGTCATCTTTTCCATTAAGAAAGCAGCAACCCACCAGAAGTAAAACAAGCTGCCAGCTGCTACAATACTGACCGAGCAATGCTGCAACCTCACAAGCTCAGCTGGGTCTAGCACTGCCAGCACCTTGGTAATGCAAATACCTGCAAACACTGATTTCTGCCTGAGATTAAATATCTCCCTAGCTGCAAGCTTTCCAGGAGACTTGCTGCCTGCAGAGACAGGACCAAATTAGGTCAAGTGCAAGATTTAGGTTGCTGGAGAAAAGACGACATGAGAAAACCTTCAATGAACCAAACTTCATGCTTAATGGTGTTCAATGAACCCAACACTGAAATCGTGGCAAATGAGCGGTTTTGAGCTCATTGCAGAAGGATGACCTCCTGTGTCATGGCCATGGCTCGGCCTATTATAAAGAAAAGGGAAGAGATGAATATTTCACAGTCAAAAGCCAAAAAATCCAAGAATCCAGGGTGGCATCATGCTGAGGGTTTTTTTGCCCCTCACCGGGGACTTACAGGTTGACCAAACTGCATAGAGTAAATGCAAGGTTTGTTTCAGAAACACCTGTCAGTGGCTGAGAATACAAACAGGCTGAGGATCTTCCAAAAGCTGAACAGCTTGGTGCTGCCACTTGAGCCTGGCCAAGCCAGCCAGCGTGCAAGCCCGTGCCTGATCGCCAAGGCGTTTGATCTGGAAATCAGCTATAGCACACACCATCCCAATGAAAAATATCACACGTGGTCTATACTTCAGGCTACTTTCCAGTATCTCAAGGAAGGGATCTTTTAATTGAAAGCCTTAATGTTTCTTGTTATATTTAAAATTAGAGCAGAACAGCAATAAAATTGGTCATGGGATTGAGACAAGTTTTGAGGGAGAGAAGGAAATTTATTCTTCATTTCTTATATCAGAGCATCCTTTAGAAGCCTGTGCACATTTGAATACGTCAATGCAAGGATTAATAATTAAAGGAACAACAACCACTTGTCTCCAAGATACACACAAGAAAGCAACAGCTCAAGCTAGAGGCTGGAGTCTCTGGGGACACACTGTTTTTGCTGACATTTCACCTCTGCCTGGTATACCTCATTATTTAGAAAAGCACTTTCCCACCAGCCTCTGCCAAGGAACGTCTTACCTAGCAATTTGCAACTGATGGCTAACCTCAGCGGTAGCCTGGGAAATTGTATCTATGCTTGTTACCAGATTGATTTAGAAAGAAGATGCGGAGATGTTCACATAGATTATAAGCAATTCAAATAGATGTGTTTTGGGGTGAAACCCTCCAGCTGCCAGCAGAAACCCTTGCAGAGTGGTGCTGATGCTCCAGCAAACCTGATAGCCCCAGGTCGATGCAACTCACAGCTGCGGTTGCCCAAGACTTGCGAAAAAGCAGGCTCCAAAACTGCTTCCTCTCCACTCCCCAGAGACAGATGGATGTCAACAGGCTATGGTGACAAGAAAGAGCCATTTCACTCCCTGGCATGGCCCCCAGCCAAGCAGACATCTCGATGTGCTGCTCTGCAGAGCCATCCAGCAGCCCTGCGGGCAGGAGCATCTCACCGGACACTGAAGGTGGTCCAATGTGTTGGCTTGAAGAAGGGAGTCTCCGACTTGAATGTGGTTTCCCTAACCAGGCCCAAACTGCGCTTCCCCTCCCTCCCTATCCTTCCTTCCTCCATGTTGGTAGTCTTCTCATTCATTAAAAACCTGCTAATTATCTCAGCAGCTTGGAACTGGGTTGCAGCATGGAATTAAAACCAGCTTTTCATTTTGGCATCCACCGCCTCGTGTAATTAATAAGACAAGAGAAAGCCAGAACATGCGGGTCAGCCCTGAGCATGAGGAAGGGATTGATCGGACACAGCCAGTGCCACAGCTCACAGCCAGGGTGCTCTGAAGCCGACCTTGGTGAGGGTGGGTTGCATTTTGGGGCCAAAATGGGGAAAAGGAGAAGAGGTTCTTTCTTTCCTGGTTGTTCCCCTTCTTTTTTATCATTTCAACTCAAGATCTGGACCAAGTAGTGCTCAGTGAAAACCCTGCACTCAATCTTCAGCACCTCTTTGCTGGGAAGGAATGGGAAAGCAGTCTGGCAGGGCTTGACAGCATGTTTTGACCATCCCTGCCATGCTGAGCAGGCTGGGATACTCTGAGGGCCTGGCCTATTGCAGACGGGCATTTTGATGGACATCTGGAAAACGGCTGGAGGAACCTGAAACCGAAGGATAGACCAGCGCTGCTCATACGTCTGCCAGCGCCAGATCCTCTCCCTGCTGCCTTGGCACGAGCAAGCGGCCATCAAATCCAAATGGAAACGCTGCCATGCTTGCTGGCCACAGGCAGGAGAAGGCCGAGGACCCCGTCTTGCAGAGCTGAGCTGGGGTGATGCAACCCTTCCCCACAGCCCCCCTCCACCCAGAACCCCCATGGCCACCTGGCTCGAGCTGGTGGTGGGAGGGCAATGCCTTTGGGGACCACCGCAGAGTGGTGGCAGCACCAGGACAAAGGGGACATGACCCTCCTCCCGACTCACCAGAGCATTGGTAGCGCACAAAATTTCCTCCCTGCATCCACAGGAGCGCTCGGGCTCCCCTCGCCCACCCCACTACCAATAGCATCCCCACTCACCACCCGCTGTGCCTGCTCTCCAGAACATTGATTTACAATTTGTTGCTGCTGCCACTGAGTAACTACTGTTGCTGCTTACTACAGACTTGCTCAGCTGCCAGGATGCCCCTGACGGGCGGCAAGATGCTGCTGAAGCTGGCAGGCTGGGGCAGGAGACCATCGCTCCTGGGGGAGCAGCAACGCCAAATTGGGGTTCTAGCCCTTTAAATCCAATCCAGTACTGCAAAAAAAAGGGCGAGCGAGAAGGAGAGAGCCTTCAGACTCTTTTAATTAAAGCTTGTACCATATTCTGTCTTCCCAAGTCACGGCAGTCACTCTTGCTTCTTCAGGACATCTTGGGGCTCGCCGGCACCGCGGCATGGATGGGGGGAGTCGCTCACCTGGGACCAGCAGCAGTAGGTACGCGCAGAGGGACGGTGCTGCTTGCATGGCTTCTTCCCCTCTCCTGTCAGCTGGAAGCATCCCCCCCTTTTTTTTAAATGTATTTTCATTTGCTGGAGAGAAAGTCTAACACGTTTCTTCTGGCTTGCCGCCTTGCACAGGGACAGTGGCAGAGGGCATCCTCCCGCAGCACACCTGGGGGCAAGGGGCTCCCTGTCCTGCCATTGCTGCTCTCTTCCCTCCCCTCTCCCTCCCTTTTAAATAACTAAGTGCATGATCTAGAGTTGGGGTTTTTTTTTTCCCTCTCACTCCTTAAATCAAAGAGCTGCCATTCAGCAGAAGATAAGTTGGGATGCCTGTTTCATAAATCACCGGAGAAGTTGGTCCCTGTCATGCTCTCGCCGTTGACTGCCCCCACCGGCTCCACTCGTGGCTCCTCTCCCCTCTGCCTCCCCCTTGTAAGTGCACCAGGTTAAGAGAGTTTTGCCATATCCTTTCATGCGCATTGCACTCTCAATGCAGAGCATTTCTTAAGAGCCTCACAGACCGAATCCTGGGGTTATTAGGAAAGACGGTGTTGTATTCACACTGGAGTCTCATCTCTTCAGCAGTATAACCCATAGCAGCTTTAGCCAGGCTTATAAATTGCCCTTCAGCGGGAACATTGTGCACGGAGAACATTTAACTGCTAACTATCCCATTCACTGATCGATTTTTCTCTCCCCTTCTGCTCCTGAGTGATCTCTTCATTTGTATTTTCATGAACACTGCTATTTCTTTAAATTATGTATTGCAGTTCCTTCATCGCTGTCTCAGGTTGGTGCATCGTTAGGATGCCCTGACCTTAATGAGAGTCCGTTTTAATCTTTGCAGCCGGGTCCCAGGTGAGCGTGGTTCCCAAGGAGCCTCTCTCCCACATGGATCCCCGGAGGGGAGCAGAGGCTCTGCCAGGAAAACATTTATCCTGGTGCCTATCTGTGGTTAATAGCACTTTTGACAAATAGCAGACCTCCTCGAGGACTGAAATAGGGTTGAAAAAACAGCCACTAATCTCCTTGAGAAGTGCTAGATGGTGGCCACCGCTCTCAGTAAATCAGGAGACAAGCTGTTTATGTACAGCATGTTGAGACGTTAGCACAGCAAAAAAAAAAATAATCCTTCTGTTAATCCACCAGCAAAACCTCTGCCTTGCCATCATTCTGCAGGACAGCGGGCTTGTATAGGGAATACTGTGAACTCAGCATGGCCCAAAGAACTCAGGACTGCGGGGCTGCCCAACAGTGTTGGGGAAATGGGCTTTTTTCTCAGGACAGCATTTGCTGTAAGTGAGAGCGCAATGGGACAGGGAACTTGCAAGTGAGCAAGAGAAGTGGAATCGTATATCGGTGTATGAGCAGCTGAGCAAGAGCACCTGGAGGTATCAGGTGGTTTGTGGGCAGTGAGATGTTTCGACTTGAGCAGTCGAAGGAATGAAACCTAGAGAGGAGGAGGCACAGCGCCTGCAAGCAAAAGCAAAGATGCCAGGGCAGAGTGAAATCTGCAGTGCAGGCTCCACAGTTAACCCATAGGGATGCAGGGCTGCGGAGGAAAAGAAATGTTGTGTACCATGGGGTTTTGCATTTATCAGTTTTCCTGATAGGGTTTGCTTTCATCAGTGGCTCCCATCTCTTTGGTAGCAATTTAACCATTTGTGACTTTTGGTAACATCAGGAAGGAGCTTGGCCCTTGTGACCGAGACACAGGATAATAGCTCCCTTGTTTCCAGCTTGCAGAGGGAGCAAATGACCTGGCAAGGAATCCTGAAAGTAAAAAAACCTGTTCCTGTGGTCCGAGCAGGGCTGCAGACAAACTCTTCTTGGGTGAAGCCCCTGAAACCTGTTTCCTCTACCGTGCAGAGCTGGAAAACCCAGGGCAGGATTTGAAAACCGTCGACAAATATAAGTGGGGCAAGGAAAGACGAACAAAATGTACATCTTAGTTCAGCAAAGTGACTCAAGCCTCACAAGTATACGGAGGGTGGGGAGTAATTATTTATAGTGCCATCAGCAGAAATAACAGAATGAAATGAAGGGCTGAAAAGTTTTGCTGACTATCAGGGAACACATTCTGGCACCGATTGATATTTCCTGGGCACAGCCCTTTGCATCTCCAGCGCTACCAAGTGTGCAGGCTGGAGAACCAACAGAGCCTCACCAGGGTGGGACCCCACTGAAAACTGACAGGCAGAGTTGAGGAGCTGAACCTGCCTGGAGGATGGAGTTTAAGTGTCACCTATGACTTCAACCCTGAGCCACCTCTGATGCCCAAGCCTGGATTTATCTCCTGGCGGACACCTGAACTTTGAGGGAAGCAGCGCTCTGCAGCAGGGGAGGGGTGGGTGGCCAGGTTTGGCTTTTCCATTCTAATTCTATGAACATTGAGATTAAAAAGAGGAGGGGGGGAAGCCATTTTTGAGATCAGCAGTTAGTGTAATTCAGTGCTTTGTCCTCCATAATTAAGCTCTGCGTTCTGCGTTTCAATAACGCTCTTGAACCATGATGACAAAAGGAATTAGAGAGATTGGCAGGCAGAGAATCGCTCACCTGGCATCACTCAAATTAAAGGTGACCTGCATAAGGTTTTCTTTTCTAAATTGAGAAAATTGAGTTTGGACTCCTCTTCGCAGCTTTGTGGTGATGAAAAGGCCTCTTTTTCCTTCTTTTTTCCCCTCTCTTTTTCACTTATGAGTGACAAGTAGTATCAAGCTTGCCTCTCCCCATCTGGGTAGATGTGCTGGAGGGCTGAGGTGGCCACTGAGGTTGTTGCAGGTGGAAAGAGTGAATTTGAACCCCAATCGAGCAGCCAGCCCTCAGCAAGTTTGGCAGACAGTCACCAACATCCTGCCAAAATTATCCAGGCAACAAGTTTTCTGTAATCCCAGAGCCCTTTCCTCCCCTCCAGGCTACTTGATAACACCACAAGAGACCAGTCCCCAAGTGGGCACAAAGATCAGAACTTCATAGAAGTCCCAAAAGGCAATTTGCTCTGTCTTGCCCTGCTTGTCAATCTCCAAACATCTGAGATTTTCTTAGTACAAACAAGACCTGAATTTCTGATGAACAAGAAGAAAAATAATTCTTTTTTTATTGGTAATAATAGGTAATAACCTTTCCCGCTTCCTTTACTCCGTACACTAGAAAGAGCACAGACACAAAAGGCATAGCTCTCATTTTTGCTTTTTCTTTGCCAGCCACCTTTAAACAAAAGAAAAATAGCAGGGTATCTGGAGCAGGAAGAGACCAAAATGGTTCTGACTGAGATAAAACCTAAACTTACTCTTTCTAGCTGCTAGAGTCTAATATATTCTTCTATTCAGAGCAAGGGACGTATGTCAACCCCATTCTACATCTCTGGCAGGGTATTACAGTTTGAATTAGTATGATAAATTAAAAACAGTCATAAAATTCTGTAGAGGTCTTAAATCATAAAAATGTCATATGAATGAAATTGCACAGTTATTAAGTGAAATGTTTGAGATATAAACATCAGTGTGGCACGTCAGTCTAGAAGGATGAGAGCAGTCACGTCCAGGGGACTTGGCATGATCCAGATGTGGATCATGCTGATTGTCTGATCATCTTTGCTGATCATCTGGATGGTTTAGCTGGATTCAGGTAGCCTTTCAGAGCAGGCTAATCCACCATCTGCTGTGGTTTTTTCTTCTTTGATTTTTTATCTTTTTTTTCTTCCTTCAGGACACGTTTTTCCCCTTTGAACATAAGCTACTTTCAGTGTATTATTTAAAATCTACTTTTTAATGGAAGGAGGTAAGAGGCTACACAGACAATGTAAACCTTGTTTTCCATGACCACCCAGAGACTACCAAAAATCAATTGTCTGCTGGAGGCTGATTTTTAAATAAAGTTAAGCCAAATTGTATCAGAAACCCTGGGGATACTTGAAAGCAGGTTTTCAAGAAAGTAATGTACAGATTTTGCCCAGTTTGATATAGGTTTCACCCTTTAAATCCTTTTGTGCTATGACCTGGTCTGCTCAGGAACTGAATTACTCTGAATTACTTCTGGCTCTAACCAAAGCGTTGACACCAGTTTGAGAACTGCCCAGGTGCTTTGGGAGCCTGAGGCACTGTTTCAAAGTGGATTAATAAGCCC
Source organism: Harpia harpyja (assembly GCF_026419915.1). Classification (NCBI taxonomy): domain Eukaryota; kingdom Metazoa; phylum Chordata; class Aves; order Accipitriformes; family Accipitridae; genus Harpia; species Harpia harpyja. Next base: position 12,223,641 of record NC_068951.1, on the reverse strand, counting down.
TTAGGAGCAGCAGATGCTTTACTGGAGGCTGACAGGATGCCCCCAAGTGATTTTGCAGAGGTTTCTCTTGGAGGCTCTATTGCAAGAGTGAAGACAGGAATTGTCTGGCATACACAGACCTGTAAATGAAACAGAAATCTATTTAAAATGTATTTTTCTTTTTGCTCCCTCATAAATACACTGTGGCAAAACAGCCTATGAAGCTGGGAAAGGATTAGCTTGAGAAGAGTAAAGGTTTAAAAATGAGAAAGCTGCTGTGCTATGGGACAGGCACTGTCATGGAGGAGATACTGAGTTTGGCTGCCCCATGGATGTTTGATGTTCATAATGATGTGCAGCACTGCTGACACCACAGAACAACTCCAGATCTGCAGCCATGCCTGGGAGGAGAAAGCGGGAGCGTGTCAGCACAGGGAGAGATCAATTGCCAGCTGGTGGCTCCTGGGAAGGGCAGAACTTCTGCTGTGGCAAGTGGGCTGGTGATGGAGATCATGTTGTTATAACACGTGAGTGTTATACATGTTAACAAGCTGTAACGTGCGAGTTGTGATGGTGCCAAGAAGCTTTTTGGGTGGCATTGCCCCTTACACATGCGGTCCATGCAAAACTCTGTTATTTCTGTAAGTTCCTTTCAATGAGCTTGCATGCAAAACCCCATATTCTGGAACAAAACCTGGAGATCCAAGATCTGTTATTAATCCTAACTGATACTGGCCTCAGAGAAGAATCCAGAGAAAAACCTGATGGGGCAGGACCCCACGCAGCTGGGGGGCACACACTGCACCCTTGGGACAGCACTCCGGGCCGTGGTGGGGCAGCTGGGGTGTCAGACAGAACCAGGAGACCCACTGCTCCCACCCGATGGCGCCCAACCCCACAGCCGTTTGCTTTCTGAGTTTCTGATGACCGTACAGAGTGGGAAAGAAGATTCAGGCATTTTAGATAATCCTCACTCATGAAAAACAAGCCCAAAGAGTAGTTGATTCTTTTCTCCATCAGATTGGACCATGTACTGAAGGTGCAATTTTGTCCTGTGACCTGCTGATTGAAGAAATGAAATCGTACAGTGCTGTCATTGGGAAGTTTGATAAATATTTTATTCCCTCCTGAAATGTCATTTATAAGAGATATGGGCTTTCTCTGGGGTATGAGAAGAAGATGGATCTGTGGAAAATACTGTCATTGCTCTTTATGACCTAGCTGAACTGTGCGACTTCAACAAGAGGTTTTATGATGAAGTGATACGGGCTTATATCGTTTGTGGCACAAAAGACAACAGGGGCTCCACCTCGGGTCTCATTTAATGCTTGAGAAAACAGTTACAGCTCTAGAGAGGCTGAGAGCAGCCAGAGGCACCAGGAAACCTTGAATGGTCCTGATGATCCCTTTGGTAACACTGACTCTACTTTGACCTCATGTCAGCTATTAAAAACGTAGCAGACATCATTCTGGGTCAGAGATGGACCTCCCAAACTGCTCGAGGGTGGTCCAGGGTCAGCTGCAAATTGTCAAAACCACTGGTGCGGACAAGCCTTGGCAATCATATGATGAGTGTCCAGATGAGAATGTCCCAGTACAAGACGAGCATGAGAGCAGCTGCTATGTGTCCATGAATATCCATGAACAGGATGGTGTAGGAGTGCCTGGGAGCATAATTGGGGCTGCAGACCTTGGTCTCCATGTGCTTTAGTCTGTTGTCACATTGGCATTGTCATCTTGAGCGCTGGTACACCTCTGGTTTGGCCTGGCTGACATGAGGAACACCTGGATCTCCAAAAGCCACATTTGATTTCTTTTGATCGATGGTTTGGCTTTTTAGGAGAGGGAAGCAGATAGTGTAGTGATTCACAGGCACTGCTGTCAGAAAGTACAGGAATGGAAGGAGAGGGGAAGGCTGAGGAGGTTGCTCTGGGCTTTTCCAGAAATACTTGGTTTTGAAATGAAATCAAACCCCATTTCAGAGAACAGAGCTTTGCAGTGGGCTTTTTGTCTATGGCTCTATCCTTGTCATACAGATTATCCCCAGTAGGTATCCCATTCATGCAGTCTCACGTGCTGCTACAGAAAAAAACTTCAAGAAAATAGGATTTGTTTATAAAAATAATGGCAGGGCAGGTGAGAGGAAGATGTGAAGGAAATATAAAGCTGGAGGCACATGCTGGTATTGCCCTGATCCTGAGATAGGTCCCCAAGCAGGGGTGGAGAACAGAGTGCTATGATGTAAACCACATGTTGTACAGCACAGCAGGCTCTTGGTCTCACAGTAGGACACCAAGACTTCTTCTGGGACCTGGAGAAACCAGAGTTGGCCACAGTGGCTTCCCTCTTCCCCTTCCTGCCACCTCCTCCAGTCACTACCACATGTCTGCAATAGCTGTGGCTGTAGCGGGTCAGAGCAGGCAGGAGGGACTCAGGAGCAACCAGGGCTTGGTGAGGACAGCTGGTGGAACAAGGGCATTCTCTGGGTCCTCGAGGTCCTCTACAGTTTCTGGGGCCTGCCAGGGGCACCTGGTTGTATTGGGAATATGAATCAATAAGGACAATGCTATCAAAGTACATGACAAAGCAGAATAGCCATCCTTGCTGTGCACTTTCTTGAAGACAAGCCCATCAAAGTCCCTGAAAAAAGATATTTATTTTTTGTGATAATGTGCCTAAGTCATATTCACCATAGAGGATTTTAAAGAACAGGTTAGCTGAGTTTAATAGTGTGAATTATGAAAAAAACCTGCTCTGTGCAAAGCATAGGGTCACATCTGATGATTCACTAGGCTTTTACTTGACCACTAGTTGAACACTTTATTTCAAAAATATGATCCACATAAAATTGCTGCAGTCTGATGGAGAATGTCTTCCAGCTCTCAGTGTCCAGCAGCTACAGGAGGAAACATTTTCTTCTCTGCCAGCAGAAAAAAACCCACATAGACTCAGAGCAATGGTATGGGATCTCCATGCCTTGACATAACCTCTATAAATAGTGAGGACAAGTTCCCCTCTCACCTAATATCCTGGAGGAGGGCAAGTGCAGCACATACCTTCTCGTGCAAATTCCTGGCTTCTCTCAATCACTCATGGAAACTTCCTGAGCTGAAGGCTGTGTCTGTCTCTGTTTCAATGAATTATTTTATTCCTCCTTGAACCTGTTTCTGCTTTTGAGCACCATGATGTCTTCCAGGAAAAATTCAACAACATAATTGTGCACTATTTGCAAAAATACTTCCTCTGGCTTTTTTTTAATTTATTTTCTCTTGGTAATTTCATTGGATACATCCTAGGTCTGGTGCTGTGAGAAACAGCAAGTATTTGTTCTCTATTCACTTTCTCCACGATGTTGAGAATATGATAAAACTTTGCTTTAATAGGTGTCTCCTACATCCCTTTCAACCACCTCTTTGCCAGACTGAAGGGCCCTAATGTGTCAGTCTATTTTCGTGCAGAAGCTGCTCTCTGTCTCTGCCCAAACTCACTTCCTTCCTCTCACCCTTCCTCGTCCTGTTATCTCTTTTCTCGAATGCACTGAGCAGAAGTGTATTCATCATGAATGTGCACAATGGATCCAGACAACAGCATAGTTTCAATTTTGTTCTCTATTTCTTTGCCAGAAGTCTCTCACATTACATTTACCCATAGCTATGCTGACCCTGAAGCAGACGTTTTCAAAGAAGCATCTGTATTCCTCCCAGTAACTCGTTCCTGAATGGTAATGGCTAGTTCAGAGCTCACCGTTTGGCAGGGAGACTGCAGGCTATTCTTCTCATGTGCATTATTTTGCACTGATTGGCACTGAAATTCAGCTCTTACTTTGTTCTTCAGATACTGGATTTTGTGAGATTTTTTTGCAACTGTTGCAACCAGTTCAGGATTCGATTATCCCGATTTATTTTGTATCATTAATAAATGTTGTCATCTCACTCCTTACACACCTCCAGTCCCCAGATAATTTCTGAATAAATGAGTAGATCTATTTTACACGTCTGTCTGGGATTGCAACAGGAAGTTGTTTTCATTATGAAAACAGGTTGTTTACCTTTGCTTCCTGCCTTCTTTTCATACCTCCTTCATAATGAAAAACAATGCAAACAATTCACTTAACCTTTCTGCTATGACCTGTCTCTCCTGAGTATGCTTTTTATTCAGTGAACATCTATCAGCCACACCACCTCCCTGGAAAACTTCCTTCCCCTAATGTTTCTGAAGAGCTTTTATTGTTACCTCTTACGTCTCTAGCAAGTTGTTGTTCAAAACCCTTTTTGGCCTGCCATATTTTTCTTCTCCATGCAATCTGTCACATTCACAGATCTATTTCCTCCTTGAACATGGCTTGTGCTTTTTGAGAAATGCCTTTTAACTCTTCCACTCGGCTGTGTTAACTGCACAAACTTTTTTCCTTTTAACTCTGGTTGGTTTGGCAGTGTATGATTATTCCAGGCTTGCAATACAGAGTTTTAAAACAGTTATTTTACTCTTTTAACTTCAGCTTTTTTATTTTTTTTTCAAGCAGCTTCTTAATTTTTAATATACCTTATATATAGTGTATATATATACACACATACTATACTATATATATAGCATGTGTGTGTGTATATATAGTGTATATATATATTTAAGGTCATATGAGCAATGCTTGCATCTTTAATAGGTCCTGGGCATCTCAGAGCCAAACTGAGAGTTGTTTTTCTGCTTCTCGAGTCAATGATTCTAGCTCCAATAGTTGTTTATTATGTCCAAAACTTATTTTAGAGGTGATGCCTCAAGTGAGGTATGCTAGATGTAGTCTACCTAGTGTGCGTCCTGGCGTCACAGAGCCCCACCAGCCAGCCTCTTTCCAACAAAATCTGAGTGACAGCTGTACTGATATCCCCACCCAAATGGGTATCTCCATGCTTTGACTTCCAGCAGCAGCAAAAATACTGAAGGCAACTGCTCTGAACTGTGCTCTATGCTCCTGCCTGCTTTGGATGGTACTGATAAATCAGCAACAAGTGTAGGTGGTTTCCACTTCTCAAAATGCAGCAACACCCGTTGGAGATTGCCTGTAGTGTCTCTTCAGCCACTGGCCAGCAGAAGGCAGGGCCATGGGGGGGGACCTGGATTCCAGCCCTTTGCACCACCTCTCTACACCACTTTGACCCAAGGCAGGCTCTATTATTTTCCTACGTGTCTAAGCTACATCTCCAGAAAGCAATAAAATTATTTAGAGGTAGAATCCACCATATTGAATGAAGTCATAGTGTTAACATCAATGGTTCTACGGACAATTTAAAAACCATTTCAGAGGTGGCAGGACTATTCAAGCGGGCCTAAATTAAGCAATAATTGAAATGTTTGAAGGAAAATGAGTATGGTTGTCAGGGCCAGCCTTAAATATGTTTTGCTAACATCTTGCAGAAAAATTTTGGTAAAAATTGCAGTGCTGTGTGAGAGATGACTGGCTTTTATTTCAAAGTAAATAAGTCAAACAGGAGAGAGAGGGGGAGGACACACAAGAGCACAGTTAATAAGATGTATAATCAAATGAAAATTTTTGCACAGTGATATTGCATGAGGTAAAACTTCGGAGTTTAAAAACAGAACGTGTTTTGTTTACCAAAAAGCCAAGAATGTTTGAAAGCATATTTGACTATAATATACATCCCATGCTTTATGGAGTATTTATTTAACATATGTAAGTTGGGAAATGAAGCACCTTTGGATAAGTAATGTCTCAAAGTGCTGCTGAAAAACAACATAAGCATAGAAAAAGTTGTTTTACAGAACTCAAGAGCTGCTAGCAAAGTCCTGTTTTAGAAAAACATCTAACTTCAAATGCAGTAACCTAAATAAATGGCACATGAGCACATGCTGAGATTAAGCAAGTGCATTGGTGGTTTTATAAATACTCACATTTGCTTTCTTGAGCCAGGGCAAAGCTGTATGCACGGATCTAGCAGACCAGGACAGTTCTCACCGCCTTGCAACTGATTTCAACAGGAACACCAATTGCTTCGCTCTGTAACATCCACCAGCTTAATCTCACCATAGCATAGAGCAACTTTCAGAGGAGCACTATTTAAGATGCCAGGACAGGTGACAAGGTTTTTGGTATTCAACATCTGAATCCCAGTCCCATCATGTTTCTGAATGCTGGGATCAAGCCTTAATGCTATCAGAGCCCTGAGGGCACTAATTGCCCTAAACATCCTCACCTGGGTCCCACCCACACCCCTGTCTGTGGTCCAGGAGCCCATTTAAGCCCAGCCCTGGATGTTTAGACCCAGTTTGTGCCATGCTGTAGGTGTGCTTATGTCCAGCTGGTCTTTGCCTTCTGGAAGGATCTCAGAGCTATATTGTAGGTAGCTTTTCTCCCACCCTGTCTCCTGGATGGATGTGGACTCTGGCTTTGTTTTCAGCCCCATCTGCTCCTGACTGAGCTTCTTGGGTGGACCTTGGGCCTAATCTCTCACTTTATCTGGGACTGTTGCTGTACCCTGTTACCAGCACTCAGCTCTGCTCACCAAGTTCAGATTCTGTAGGACCTCTGTTAGTGAGGCCACTGCCTACACTAGGGCTACCCTCGGCTCCTGCTTCTGTTTTTCCCACCGTGGAGCAGATCCATCTTTGCCACTTCCTGGCAAACCTGTTCTTGACCAGACATTTCATCTCTGAATCTCTCCTGCTGAGTAGGTACCAGCATAAGTAATAGTGGTGTGGGTTGGAGTTGAGTTTGGTTTTGTAGCCTGCATAACTGGGTTCTAATGCTATGGAGGTCAGAAGGCTGTGAAAATGTGATTGAAGAGGGCTCCTTAGCTGGATAGATGAGCACATCTGTGTGCTCAAATAACTACCGAGCATGATCTGATTAAGCCTGGACATCTCTTCTATGTCAAGGTCTTGATTTGTGCAACCCTTGGTTGACAGAGGCAGCAGCTCTGAGTTCAAAATAACTCTTTGCTGTTCTACATTTATTTCATTGGCCTTCCAGTCCAGCCATACTTATAAATACCTGCTGAAGACTAGCTTAGATCCAGACCTGCCAGATTTTGACATAAACCCTATTCCTCTTTGGTTCCTTCACTGCTGCCTGCACTCCTGGTTGGGTCTTTGAGGGCAGGAGCCTCTTGCTCTGTGCAAAGTCATAAACTGGTGGTTCCACCTTTGCAGTAGAAGCATCTCTGGTGAATTAGCTGCAGCACACAGCAATTATGTTACGGAAGTTGGGTGAAAGGGAGCAGTAATAATTTGCAAGTTCTGCCAACAAAATCCCTTTCATTTTTGTTGGTTTTTTTCCTCCCCATACCTTGGCAAGACTCTTTCCTGTTTTTCTTTCGTTACATGGCAAATGCACAATAGCAACAGGAGGTCATTTACTCCAAATCCTCAATTTATAATTTTTCTGATGTTGCCAGTTGCTTTTTCTAAAGATAGTGAACAATGTGCAAAGTCCTTGTTGGGTAACAGTTGTAGTTAGAAGCTTTATAAATTTCCAAGGGCTTTTGAGTACTCAGCACGCTCCTTCCCTAATGTCTTGTGGCTCCATATTTACACCAATAAATTGAGTTGCATCCAATTGACCCCAGAACTGCTGCCCTGCAGGTTTGGAGAATAGTATATGAAGGCAAAAAAGAAACAGCCAGAATGGAAGATCCCATGCAAGAATCCCATGATGTCTGGATTTATAGAGAAATAAAATTTTTGACAAACTTCTCCCAGAAAAGCTTAGAGGATCACCCCAGGTACAGAGGAAGGAATAAGAAATGATTGTTGCAGACCCATGTGGTCAGATAAGCATGGCTGGATGGAGAGGAAAAATATGAAGTGCTGCCTATGAAAGTAAAAATGAGCGAACTTTCAGCTGGGTGGGGTTGAAAAAGGCAGCTACAGGGAGGAAAAAAAAAAAAAATCTCAGTCATATTGTGATGAAGCTGACAGCTTTTTTTCCTCCGCCAGAATGGTACCTTCTGATTTTGGTCTGAAAGCATAGTTTTGGATCAACTGAAGCAGTTTTTTAATTTGGTGAATTCGCATTTAGAGGAATGGTTTACTTAATAATTTTTTTTGCAGAATATCATTTTAGTTTGCATGGGAAATTCTCCCGGGGGTAGAGTGGAGACCTGAGTAACCCACATCTCTTGGCTGGGAGCAAACAAGCCAGCAAGGTCTGCTGGAGATGCCTGGACAGACCACAAACCCAACTGAGCTTCAGGCTGCAGTGTGGGTCCTGTCTATGACACCTTTCCGCCAGATCTCCTGGGGCATAGTAGATATCTTGTGGTTCTTGACCACATGAAGATTGTGATTTGCAGTCTCTAGGGTCGGGGAAGCATGCCAGTCTTTGATCCAGCAGTGGGTCGGAAGGTGGGATGTGTTGGTTGACAGCATCTCTCTACTCAGCTTGAAAGAAGGTCTTGAGCCAAGGACTTTTGCCTCCTTAGTGGAGTTGCCTCCAAGATTGTATCATGTCTTTGCGTGGATTTCCCTTATGTTTTCCTGCTGCTGCTTTGCACTGTATAAATAATTGGATATTCACTAGACATGAAGAAATAACAACCTACTGTCTGTTTTTTTCCTGGTAGGATGAGATGTATGAGCTCTGCTCTCTGTCCTAGTGAGCATTTGCTATAACTGGAACCAAACCAAACTTCTGAGAGCCTGAAGTTTAGGCCATGTACTTTGCTGTTCTGAACCCAGCCAACTGAGCTCTTGGGCTTGGGTCACCTGCCTCTCACTTGAGTGTCTGAAACTGGTGGGGCTCAGAGCTGAACAGAGCATCACAGCCACCTCCTTCCCTGCAGCGACCAGTGGTGTCTGGTGAACTTAGCCTTTCTTGTCAAATGTTCTTGGCCTTTATTAAGTGCCAGAAAATGGCATTAGTCACCATTTTTTGGTAGGCTTGCTTTTTCCTCATTGGCTTAAAGCCACACGTGAATTTGGGATTGGATCAAGCTGAACTTCAGGTTCTTCTTGAAAAGATCAAGAGAGTGAGAAGATCATTTGCATGACCCTATATAGTCATTCATGCTTAGATGGGCTGGAGATGGCAAGGGCTGGGGGCTTTACCATTGCCTGATATGACTTATGACCTGCAGGTTGTGCGTTTTGGGAACAGCCATGTACACACTTGTTTGTCTTAGCCACAGCCTCACCATTGCCAAGACTATTGCCCAGCCTGAATCCTACCTGAAAATATTGTCAGAGAGCATTTAAGGCATTTATTACTGAGTGGAGAGGTATGCCCATGGTGGTGTACTTCCATCCCCCCCAGGAACAGAGCAGCCCAAGCTACAAACAACCTTCTCACTACTCCAGGTGCCAACTGCATTTCTTCAGCCTGTTCTCCAACTTAGAGGGCAACATATGCATTAAGAAAAAAATCCTTACATCAAAGCGCCTGTAAGCTGTGTTAGTCATTTTGGACGTTACTGAGCGCCCTATGAATGAAAGTGCTTTGTGATGCACTATCTCCATCCCCTCCTGTCTGCACTCTTCTAGCCCAATCTCATATTTGTGATCTTCTCCCCTCTCTTCTGCCTCCACTGGAAAGAAAAATGAGAAGTGAAAGGAAAAAAGTACTGAGGAAAATCTGGAAATCCAGATGTCTCAGCATCAGTCCAAGCTGTGTCCTTTATGGCTTGTAATGAGGAGCATTGAAGTGACTGAAAGCCCTGACCCTCAGCCAGCCATTGTACCTGCTCTCACCTACTTCTCTGAGAGGTGAAGTCTGGAGCAGCTGCTGAATTTCATTTTAAGTCTTAGGGTTTGAGCTATTAATAAGCCTGGAAAATAACCACACATTCTCTGAATTATGTAACAGATGTTAAATTCCCCAAGATGAAGAGGTGTCAGCCTGATGGAAGAAGTGATATGAAGGCCTTTCTTTTTACTTTGAACTGGGTTTCTCCTCTTAATAGCAAAATTGGTTATCTGCTGGTGGAGGTAAAAAGGAAGTTAGTATCACCCCACCAGTTTTGACCCAACCCCCCTGCTCCCCCCCTCTTCACTTTGTGCCCATGTTTATGCATTTCTTGCCTTTCTCCGGCATCAGATTTTGAAGACAAGTGCCATCCAAAACGAAGTCCCATTGAAAGAATGTGTTGTGATGAAGAGCTGTTGAATGAGTCACTGTGCTCGTGCTGGCATAGCGGGCTGAGGAGCGGGCCAGATCCTTACGGTTGGCACGAGAGAGCGAGAAGCAAAAGAGGAAAGTAAACTTAGGGCCAGGAGTGCTGCAGTGCTTGGCCAGCCAAGGGGGCTGGGTTGCAAATGCTTCCCCACTTAACCATTTCAGTGACACAGCTGCCATCAAGGTGGAGACATGTTCACAGCCTCATTGGGGTAGTGGGAGATGGGCTGAAGGTGAATACAGAGGGATTCTAGGCAGGGGATTAAAAAGGGCTTCACTTCTGTCTTCTTTTTGACCATTTTTTTTTAAGGTTGTCTTCCTGATCCTCCTCTGCCCCAGAGTGAGCATACATGGCTCCACATGGGGAAAGGTCCTCGGCAACTCAGGATGGCATTTAACCATGATGGCTCTCTTCCTAGGATCCCTGTCGTCTACATCTTGCTACCTTGTGTAAAGGTGGAGGGAAGCTGTCATCAGCTGTGTGTAACACAGCTGAGCAGTCCCTTGGGAGAGACGTTTATAAATGTGGATTGAAGACACTGGGCCCCAAGGGTACCACATTTTCTGTGGGTGTAGATACACAGCGAGATTAATAAATCAGCCTCTGTGCTAATAGAGATGCCTGCACTCTTGACTGTGACCCCACTGGCTGGTCTCTCCGAGGGGTGACTTCGCTCACACATTTATTTGAGATCTGCTTTAGCATCTCCTGTTACACACCCGCTGGCATGACAACTGCAAGCGCTTGTTCCAACACAATGTGCCCTTTCCTCCTGGGGATGCTTCTGGGGAAACGTAGCTCACGTCAGAACAAGCTCACAGAGGAAAGTCCTGCTGGAGGTGTGAGCTGTGTTCTACCACCACCACCGTTCATGCGATTGTGGAGAGGGACCCTCCTGGATTCCTCCCTCTTTTTTCATGTCCTGCACCAGGGAGTAGAAGAAATTGCAGAAAGTGAGTTCCTGCTGAGTGTGAAATTCAGCTGGGTTGTGAATGTAATGGGGATCTTCCACCTACTGGGGTCTAATCTGGACAGCAGACTACCTGGCACAAGTCCGGGTCCCCCACGAGAAGAATTGATTGTTGGCCACTTTAAGGTAGTAAAAAAGAAAGATGTGGAGACCAGGGGACCAGATTTTGAGTGGTTTCACCATTTGCCCACAGTTCCCCTTAGCTTGTCCTTCAGGAGCAGTTGACAGTCTTGCACTGTATGTTATTTGCTGCTCGCTACTGATTAATGGGCTTCTAATGTCATTACTTATTTCATTATCCAACCAATCTGGATGATCAGCCGTTATCTAGAAAAAAAAAAAGACAATTTCTTACTGGCATTAAGTGGTCGGCTAGCAGGGTAAAGTGCAAGGTTCACATTTAAGAATAAGAGCAAGACACTATTAGCAAGAAAATTTGCAGTGAAAGTCATCTGTAAATTTGCATTATCCAGAAAAAGAGTGGAATCCAGCTATTGGAGGATGTGTTGCAAAACACAGAGATAAGTCAGATAGTCCAAAAAATGTAAGGACTCTATCAAGAGCCCAAGCGGAACCTCAGAGAGTTGGTAATAACAGTGCTAGTAGTAGTAATAATAATAATAATACACCTTGGAGGTCTGGTCCTGGGTCAGGCCTCAAGTGCGCTAGGTGCTGTGCAATTGCAGATGAAATGGCAAATAAGTTCTTGCTTCAAAGCGCTTAAAAACCACTTAGAAGGAGAGCAAGGCCAGACGGCTAGTGACAGATGGGCAGGGGAGAAGAGAGAGGTAACGGTGACTGGCACGGGGAAGGTACATCTCGGCACCAACAGGCTCACGGCTGTTATGGAGGTGGTTTCAGGAAGGATAACAAGGTACATATATAGCTCATTTGGGGGCACTTGCCCAGGCATAAGGGCCAACACAGGGGAAGGAATAAAGTGCTGGTTCAAAGTGTAACAAGAGCCTGATAATGGCTGACATTGTGGGGTGGTTGAAGGCATGGATTGATGTCCTAACGGGAATTGGGGATGGTGGGTCAAGCAGGTACAAGCTATGAATGGTCCTGGTAGTAGAGACACTGGCTTGTCTTGGATGCAGAAGAGAAGTGGGAGTGTGGAGAGGTATGTCCACAGAGGTGGGGAATGAGTTTTGCAGGTGTCTTTCGAATAGCAGTGATGCAGCAGGTGGCGTGTGGTGATGGACAGGAGCTTAGTGACACAGTGCAGAAGATGTTGGTCAGACCTGGAGATCTTGTGTTTCATGACTGGAGAAGAGATGCTTGCTGAAGGCGATACCCTGCCTGGGGGCTGGGGGGTTGGGTGTACCTGTGGTGGGTGCCCTGCAGATATCTGTGTGGCTCTTGGCAAGTGCATGGGTGGCCCTGGCTCCTCCTCCTGTGCAAGGGTGCTTGCACCCACATCCTTGCAACATGGGAGCATCGGCTGGACCCAGCTCACTCCTAGAAACAGCAGCAATATCTCCATGGGAGGGAGGTGGGCACACTCTTGACTGTGTGCAGGGACCCCATGCTAACATGCTCCAGGCTGGCGCTGGTGGGAGTGGACACGGAGCACAGCTCGCTGTTGGGAGGAGTCATGGCATTGCATGTTCACACTCAGAGGTGCCATGCTGGCATCTGCCCAGTGCTTCCAAGGAGACGCCTGCAGACGCTGCAGGTCTGCTCTCTTGCGACTACTGGGCTGTAGCTGAAGGCAGCCCTGGATGTTTCATTTGATCTGTGCCAACTCTGCATTGCAAAACATATGAGCAAATCGCTGTTGCCCCCTGGAAGGAGCAGGGCTGTGTCCCAGAGCACACTATTCCCATGGCACTTATAACATTCTCTGCAAAACCAGCTTTTATTTAGAACTGAACATCTGTTCCAGATGTGGTTATTCACTGCCTGCATCGCTGCGCTCCTGCCATTGTTGTCCTGCTACACAGTGAAAGGCTGGCATGAATTATTGAAAGATTGAGTTTAAATAAATGATAAACTGGTACTGTGCATGCAGTTAAGTTTCTGTCCACTCCTTACAGAGTCACGCTCCTGGCTTTGATGTCCCCATGATGAGCTCGCACATCTCCCAGAACCTGCCGTCTCATCTGCCTGATGGGGCTGATCGAAGAGCATGGAGAGGGGCAGCCCAAGCATGAAGGTGGCCGAGGGGATAAGTCTTCTGGGGAGAAGGAGGAGCTGCAGCAGAGAAGCAGGCAACCAGAGTTTCCCTCCTGGCAAGTGCCTTTCTCATCTCAAACCGTTCTGCGCAAGGGGCAAGCTGGCACGGGGGGCTGCTTGCCCAGGGCAATCAATGGGGTGGGAGGGCTGCTGCCAGGTCCCAAGGGTGGGCAGTGGGGACAGTGCTGGGGATCAGCAGTGGGTGCGCACATTGGGAATCTTACAGTGTAAAGGATCTTTAGTTAAAATCCTAGAGTAAAATCTCATCCCAGGGAAACATCTTGTGGGACTGGGCTGAACGCAAAGGTATCGAGACCATCTATGTGCACATGATGTGAGGGCAAGGGGCACGCTGGGTTTGAGCCCACTGTGGGTCTAAACCAGCCAGACCCTCCTTTTTTGTTAGCTCTTGGCTGGGAAGTCCGAATGGATTTTTGGAAGCCTGGTAGTCTTGGAAATTGATTTTTTTTTTTTTTTTTCACCATTTTGAAAAATGGCTTGACTCACAGTTGCATGAGGCTGTGGGGATTCACAGCAGACCATCTGTTTCAGCTGTTAGCAGTCATTAATTTTTTTCATATTTTTTGCTACTTTTGAGATACTTTGGGAAAAAAATATGTTCTTGATGGCATTGGAGGACTTCAAAGTCGCTTACATTTTTTGGTTTTTTTTCTCAGGGAAACAATATACAGTGGATGCAGTTGTAATAAAAGAATTACATTTTTATTGGGCTTTCTAAATGGGGAATTTGTCTCCTGTGGACAAACAGGAGGACACAGTATATTGTTTATCTCCTTTCCACCATGCATTTGGCTAATACCTGCCTTGCTACTGTACTGTGATGCATTTACTAAGGAGTTTTTTCTGGGTTAACTTTAATTCAGAAAAGCTTTCATTTAAAAAAATATAGTGAGATTTTCTTTTAAGCCACTATGTTTCTGGAACTAAGTACTTACTGATTAAATCAGCCTTATTGTCTCCAGTTATTCTACCCAGAAACTGGAAAATTACTCAACTCCTTGACAGGTGTTCACAGCTGATGGCTCAGATTTGTGGATCGAGTGCCGGGGCATATGGCATGATAAATAATAGAACAAACTAATCCTATTGACACTGTCCACCCTCCAGCCTGTGCACATTTATCCTTGTGCCTTGCTCTCACCGTGTGACAGCCCGTTCCCTGAGCGAGCTCCTCTCAGAAGTGCTGCTCCCGAGCCGCTGACCGATGAGTTTGGCTCGTCAGTGTTCGCGCAAAGTGTTGTAGTGCTGGTTTTGTGAGGACCTCAGCTCGATGGGCAGATGTCCACCATGGGTTTGTTCCCCATCTGCTTCATTAGTTTGTTCAGCCAGTGCTTGTGGTGGCACGTCATGCTGGGGTTTGCCCAAGAGCCTTGCTGGTGGTTTCTCTGTTGCTTGTGCAGGGTTTTAGATGCAGCAAAAAAAAGCTTCATTGAGTTTAAGGGGTGCTGGAAAATGGCAAAGGCTGGCAGCATGAGGGAGGGTGCAGTATGTTGCGTGGAAACGTGTGATTGGGAGATGGTGGCAGCTCTGCTAAAGGATGCTGAGTCCTGGCTTCTTGCAAACATGAAGCTGTCGCCTGATAATGGGCAGAGCAGAGAGCTGTGCACTGGACTCACGGCTGTGCTGGTTTGGGTCATGCATCTCTGAAAGAAAGAGCTGTGGACAGGACATAAAACATGAGCCACAAACCTCTGAACCTACTCTTGAGTCTTACGATGCTGGGAGACAGCAGAACAGAAAATCTTAGACCTGCCTGTGACACCGGGGTGAAGTGACAGCCAGAGAGCTGTGGAGTATTTCCAGCCATCCATTAGGACTGTGGCTTTCAGCAAAATTACAAATGTGTCCTGGAAAACACTCCTTTGAGCTGGCCAAAGAGCCATTATTGTTTCTGGGTGTGGGAGCTGCTTCTGCGCTTGGCAGCCGGCGCGGGGCCATGCCATGGCCGAACCCAGTGTGTGCCGCTGCAGAGCGAGGTGGCACCAAGGGAGACCATGGGGACAGTGGGTCCTCCTGTCCTGCTGCCTGCTTCAGGGTGCCACGTGCTGGTGAAAACCAAATATCTCTATAGTGGAAAGCAAAGAGTCCATAGGACATGCCCCAAGAGCTCAGCATCAGGTCTGTATGCTCCCTTGTGCATTTTCAGGTATGGCCTGGGTCTGCCTCTTGTCCTTTGCGTGTGGAGGAGCAGGATGTGTCCCATCCCTGCCCCTCTTTCTCTCATTTCTGAGCAAGGCGTGTGCCCTGAGTAATCTGGGGCAGCCAGCACACTGCGGTGACTGCTGCAAGCTCACCAGCAGAAGGTGGAAGAATGCACATCTGGAGGCTCGGAGACATTTGGTGCCTGTGTGGTTTTCATTTGGAGGCCTTTCCGTTGTTGATTGACTTAATTAAAATTTAAAACAAAATGAGAAGCAGGCAGGATTGGGCTTTTTTTTAAAGAAATGCCTAGCTTTGAGGGCTACAGAGCCAATTTTCATTTTGAGATTTCCTTTTATTTTTAAAGTTCCCCCCAAAAATTTTAGGCTGCAAACTGAAAGAAGGTGTTAGACTTTGTAAACGAAACCAAACCAAACCCAACCCCAAATCTATTAACTGTCTCAAAAAGCATCTTCTGTTTTGCAAAGTCAATTTTCTGGAAAAAAACCCTAAATATTTCGTTTATTTTCCAAACAAAAACATTGCTTTTTTAAAATTAACTGAATTCACCAAGGTACCTAAAATACCCCTCATATTTTTTGCCCCAACATGGAGAAATGTGGGTTGGCACTTGGTTGTGGGATGCTCTTCCCCCTTGCCCTACTTGCTGAAAGCCTACTCCATGGTGCAGAGGCTTTCTGGGGCATGGCTCAAGATCTGCAGATTTGGTGAAGAGGGAGGAAGATGATTAGCGATCCTGGGGCCCCCATTTGTTCTTCATGACCCAACATGTGTCTGCTTTTGCTTGCAGCCATCCTCCTCCTCCCTCCATCAGGTCAGACCTTGGTGCATCCCTGAGAGACCCCACTTGTGGCACAGGGCACAGCCCTTCTTGGCGTGCCGGAAAATCCCTGCCCAGATCCTGAGTGAAATGTAAAAGTAAGAAAAAGGAAGAAAATATCTCCCCGTCAGGAAATTTGCCTATTAACACCCCAGACACAAAAGTTTCAATGGAGCTTTTCCCCTCTGAACCAGCTAAAATGTCTCTCACTGATGGGAAGTCTAAAAATAAGCGCGTTCTCCACAAACAGCTTAAAGATGTTGAAAATGAAAAGCAACAAAGGATGTAGAACGTATGAGTCACTAAATTACAGGGCTATCTTTCTAAGAGCAAAACAAAACAAAACAAAAAAACCCCAAACCCTCCCTGCTGAAATTCATTGTGAGTTTTCTGGGTTTGGTTTGGGGCTGTTTGCCCCACGGTGCCTGCGCAGTCAGTCATCTTATTTTTGTGGGCTAGCGGAGGGCTGAAACCTTATCCATTTTTATTACATAGTGTGCCAGAGCTGCTCTGTATAAATAATAAGAGTAAAACCAGTCTGCTCAGCGGCATGAACAGGAGGTGCTTTTCTCTCGCACATGGGCATTTCTGTTCATTTTTTTGGAGATAAACCCCCTTGTACGAGCTCGCTGGATGTCAAGCTTTCTTGCAGGGAAGAGTGTAAGCATACATTTGTCTCGACAGCATGTTCTTCTGGCCCCAGCTAAGCCACAAGTGTTTGGACTCTCAGCTGGGAGCAAGCAGATTTTTGTGGGTGTAATCACATTTGTCTATAGCTTTAGTTTGTTGAGATAAGGTAATTAAAAGGAGTTCTTCTTTGTTGTTGGTTTTTTTTCCCTCCATGAAGGTCTCGTTTCATGATGAGCTCCACTTGGGTGGACTCTGTTGCAAAACTGAAGCTTCTTTAGCATTTGCAGATGAGCTTGAATCAAAATCTTGGTGTTTGAGGCAGCGGGAAAGGGGATGGACTGGTGCCAAACCTATGCCTACATCTGATGTTTGCAGCCAGCCCCAATCTCTCTAATAGGCTGAAATGAAACCTTGGATCCAAGCAGATGGTAGGGCTGGAGATGCGAATCTGCCAGTGCTGCCACATCCCAGACCTGCTGTTAGGGTGTGTAATACCCTTACTGGGGTTTGAAGGAGCTGGAGGATGCCCTTTCCTACCCAGCAGCTGCAGCACCTCCATCCATCCTCTTCCTCACTGTGGTGGGGGGAGGAAGGGCAGCAGCACCAGGCCAGGCTGCACGAGAGCCCTTCCCCGAGCCCATTGTGGTACCCAGCTGGCTCCCTACCGGTCCAAATAACCCATCGATCAGTAAATCAGTTGCCTGAGTCGGCAGGTACAATAAAGGCTGAGCACAACGATCATAAATCCTGGAGGGGAGCTCACTCAGCAATGATTTAATCTAGATATTTAGTTCTGAAATGCACTAATTAAACTTCAGAATAAAGCATCCAGTGCAAAAGTGAGATGAATAAAAAGTAAAAATAAAAGTTTCTCCTGAAATAATTAACCATCATTAAAACATGAAAATCCAGGCTAGGGAGCAATTGTACGCCTTCCACAAAGTGTTTCAGCAGAAATAATGGGATGAAATTAAGCAATACAAAAATGTAGGCTGAGAGTTGAAAAACTTATCCCACTCGTGAGACCCATTAGACTGTGTAATGTTACTGAGCCCTCTCCAGGGAGCGGTCAAATGTGTATTTCTCAGGACATTTAAAGTTGGACTGGACATAAACCCCCTCCCCAATACTGTGGGGAATAATTACAGACCTCCTGACTTCAATGGGCCTTACAGATCTTTCTGAGTTTTAATTTCAGTGGGTCATCCCTAACCGAGCAAAACTATTTAATTTCAATAGAGGACTTTCTTATCTGAGGGACCTCGAAGTTTGACCCTACAGGCCTTACATCTAGATATTATAAGGGATATTTTTACGACACCAGCCTCTTCTTAAATCATACACTGGCTTGCCCTGCCTCCCCTTGGATGCCCCATTTATTACTGCTATATTTATCGTGTGCTCACCTGATGCTTTGGCCACTGCTTTCCTTGGTCTCCAAAAAGGCACCCGAAATGAAATGGAGACCTCACCCTGCCTATGCAGCCGTGGGCTTGCTGAGCATCTCCTTATGAGCTGGGTGGTACCCAAATGTAATCAGTCTGACTGGTGTACAACAGCTTGATAGCAAATTACATCAAGCGATAACCCACTTGTTATTAGAGTGACAGCTCAGCGCTGACAGTGACAACTATCACGGGTCCCTAACAGGCAGCCAGGCAGGCCTCTGACAACAACCTTCCCTGCCTTGCGTAATTTTTCAGTGCATTACTTTGTCACATTAGTATTATATTGTCTCTCACCATATCATTTTCAGGACCATAATGCAAATGTCACAGTGCTGATTTCCAAGGTAGCCCTCTCTTTCCAGAAAGCGTGCCCTCCCATCACCAGATCCTGGCCACAGGGAGCTGCCGGCCCCGGGAGCTGCCTTGCTACTAAGGACATCTTCTTAAAAACAGAGGGTTTGACACGATCAGCTCTGTATTTTAACAAAGAAAAAGCAAAAAGGGCTACTGGCTGGTCCTATTTATGCAGACATAAGTTTGGAGATATTCTGGATATACTTAGGGATTAATGAGAACTTGGTCCTTTAACAATTTTTAATAGTAAATATGTAAGCCTAATGGATTTTCCAGCTACTGTTTTCAGCCATGAAGGTTGGAACCTTTTTGGCTAATGTCTTCCAGAGCTGAAGGAAAGGAAATTAGCTAAAGGCAGGGAATAATGTTCTGCAAAGGAGGGGCTTTGCCCCCACTTTACTCACATAAGCAGCCCAGATGAAGCTGAGGGAGTTGCAGGTGAAAGTTTCCTTATGGATCAAGACAAAAAGAAATGAAAATTAAAAGGACATGAAGAGATGGATCTGAGTCTCACCCTGATGAAACAGCATTTGGTCCCATCATTCTCCTTCCACTGATAGTGCTGAGGGCCACATTGCTGGAGCAGGAATTATCTTCTCGCTGGATATAGGAATGCCAGTAACTCCTGCACAGCCCTGATGGTTTATAAGGCTCTTGGACCATGGCTAAATTCCTCCATCTCCATCCAGGGCCAGGGCCTAGCGAGCAGGCAGCGTGCAGGCACTGGGTGAGGGGCAGTGGGATGCAGAAATCCCATCTTTAGGCAGGAGAGCTGAGCTGGTGAAGCAAAACCAGTCTAATATCAATGGAGATGGGATTGCTAGTTTGCATAGGGAGCAGAGAAAGCAAAAACCCCTTTGCCCATGGTTTCTGAGCTGGTAATCATGTTCTTTCTGATGGTAAAATTGCGGCATGGGGAATGGCATGACCCACGAGGCTGAAAAGAAGGAGATGGGGAGGATTTTATATCAGAAAAGTACAACGCAGGCAGGATGTGAATTAAACACCTTTGAGCCATAAAATCGACACTTACTCTGAAGGCTTTGTTCAATGCTTACACGATTGTGGGAGTGTTGCTGTAGATGCCGGGTGGCTCTCCAGGCTGTTTTCCGGATCCAACCGAGGCAATTTTACTTGAGTGTTGGGTTCCCATTAGAGACTCTTCCGCAGTCAACTGCTTTCACAGTCAGAACATCTCTCCATGCATTTAGCCTAAACTGTCTTTGGCCAAATTTCACCCCACTGGAAGTACCCTGGTCCAGCTTCCCCAGGTATGGCTTTTTCAGTAGGTTTGCCGATACTGGGCAGCGATCCAAAGAGCACGTGCCTCTGGTGCATTCAGAAAGGGAACTGGAAAGGCAAGTGAGCTCCACCGAGCTGTGGTAACCCCCTGAAGATGACTGCAGTAAGGAAAGGTATCTCCTGGCCAATCTGCAGTGGTAGTTTTAGCTCAGCTGAGAAGCCTAAGGAGACGCTCAGCAAGCCGGGAGAAGCACGCTCCTTCAAGCACTTGCTCTTTCACTCTGGAGAAGTCAGGACCTCCCCCGGAGCTGCCAGCACCGGTGATTTGTAGCTACCTGCTCTGCCCCTCTGCCTTCCTCAGCATCAGGCAGAGAGGCATGCTGACTGGGCTGGGACATGGGGCTGGGGAGGTGCACACCTTTGTGCACACAGGAGCACAGGAGACACGTGCAGACGTGGTTTCTTCTCCTCCATTGCTGCTTCTAAAAATAGAACCGGCAGCTTACCACCCCCCCCGCTAAAAAGAGACCTGGAGAGCGTGCGGGGAGTCAACTTTCCAAGGGGCTCAGCCCCACGTTAGTGACTCCTATCGGGTCGTGGATTATTTGGGGTCGTGCTCTTTCCCAGCCGCCTCCGGGAGGGAGGAAAGCCGGGCGGTGGGAGCTGGCGGAGGATGGAGCAGCCGGAGCCTGGTCCCTCTCCCCTGCCCGCAGCAGCATCCTTCGGGGGTTGGGGCCGGGGGGGAGGGGAATGAGGGGGTGGCTGGCACCCAGGTACCGGCGAGGAAGGGGTTAGCGGGGCCCTGCCGCAAGGTGGGCCCCGGCGGAGGGTGTTCCCCCCCACCCCGGGGCGGGCGCTGAGCCGCCGCCCTGGCCGGGGGCTGCCGGGCTGGGGGGGGGGGGGGCTCGGCGGGGCTATGGGGCGCTGAGCCGCAGCGTGCTGCCGCGCCGCCCCGCGCTCGGCATTATTCTTCAGCTCTATTTTTTTTTTAATTATTTTTATTTATTTATTTTTAATTTTTTGTTGTTGTTGTTGTTCCGCCATCCTCACCGCCCAGCTCTCTGCCTCCTCCCTCCAGCCTCCTTTGAATAACTCGGCCAGGAGCGATCTGGAGGAGGAGGAGGAGGAGGAGGAGGGGGGGGGAAGGGGGGTGGGGGGGGAAGAGGAGCCGAGCAAACCTGTGGCGGAGGAGCCGGCTGGTGGAGAGGTGAGTCGAGGAGGGGGTGAGACCCCGGCGAAGGATGGGGAGCACCGGCTGCCCCCCACCCGGGGGGGGGGGGGCAGCCGGTGCTCCGCAGGGAACCGACCTGTTGACCGGAGCGGGGGCTCGTCCAGCCCTCCCGGCTTGCTTAGACGGGGCGGTCCCCCGCGGGGTGCAGCGGCGTCCGAGGATGGCGGGGGGGTGGTGTCTGCGGGTGTGGGTGCTCATCCCCTCCAGCCATCCCCACTCTCACTCGCGGGAGCACTTGGTACCCCCTTCCCCCACCACCACCCCGGCGTGTGTGGTTTGTTCGCGGGTGGGTTTGGTTTTTTTTAACCCCCCCCCCCTTTTTTGGCTGTGTGTGGTTGTGGGCACACACAGGCGTGTTTGTGGAAAGGGGCATGCAAGTTGCCATGGAGCGCCGTATCATCACTTTTGCTGCCAGGAAAGCCTTTTTTCATAAATTTTTGGGCCCTCTCCTCCTTCGTACCGTGGATGATGTAATAAGTGCTCAGTATCTATGCAGTGTCCTGCTCTTGTGGAGTTAGATAAGAATGAAGATCCCAGAGCAGAGGGAGCATCCGCCATCTGTTTGAATAGATGGGTCTTAATGAATCTGTCAAAATCAACAAATGTACGCGACAGAGGAATTTGGCCCCAAACACCTCCTGATGCCGCTGTTGGCAACCAAAAGTCTCCAAAAGAGAGTCCTGCCTGTCGCCCAGATGCCTTAATGTATTCAGCCCAGCCTCGTTTTATTTCAGATGTAATTTCAATCGCCAGATTTAATACATGATTTGCAGTGATTGCCTCCTGATTTACCCACTTGAACAGCAAAAGGAATGCACTAGGGAAGGCTGAACTGCCGTGCTTTGCTGGTGTCCTGAGTGAGCTGTTTCTCCTGTTACTCACCAGCAGCTCAGACCTTTTCCACCCACCAAGTTTTACTGTTTTCCATGTAGCAGCTGCATCCCCCTTAGTACACACCGCGCCATGTCACACTAATTCATTGGGCGCCTTGCAAGCTTGTCTCGGCTCTCGGTGGCTTTTGGAGTGTGCTGAAAGTCGTCGGGATACAGACGGGCTCCGTTGGGAAATGATAGTGGGACAAGATCGGCCGTGGCAACAGCTCACGGAGGTCTGGCCAGGCTGTGGTTGCCTGTAACTCCGACGGAGGAGAGGTGCGTGATCCTGTTTCACTTGATGTGCTTGCTGGACTACAAGAGGATCTCCTCATTGCCTGGGAAATCGAATTTCCCCATTGTTCAGCTGTAAAATAGCTGTACAAGGCCGTGATTGGCAAAGGACTGGATCACCCAGGCTGCTTACATCACGTAGGCAGCTGCCACCGAAATGACACACTTGATTGAAGGCCAAAAGAACCATATACGTAACTGCCTGTGATTAAGCTCCATATGATGCCTCAGAGCAAGTAAAAAACCCCTCCTTCATCTCATCTTGTTTGTAACAAGACAACCGTTGCAGGGATATCATTTGGGTCATGTTGTGGCTTTCGGGGGATTTTTTTGTTTTGTTTTGGGTTTGGGGTTTTTTTGCTTCTGGCTGTAAACTTCCATGACCTGCACCAATCTGCCGTTGCACCCTTGCGCGATGCCCCATGAGACCCTGGTGCTGTAGGTGTGCTGGTAGCTGGGAATACAAATTTTACCAGGTAAGAGCTCCCAATGCCATTTTTTAACAAGGAATATTCTGGCTGGCTTCTTTTGGGGAGGGTGAGGGTCTTTGCATGTGTCCTTTCCCCACCGGCATGCATGTGTGGCAGTGCGACCGTGTATTTCTGGGAAGGGTTTGATAGGGGAAGCTTCATCTTTTCGGTTTTCGGAGTCTTTGTGGATGCTTAACTGTTTCCTCAGAGTATACACTGTACCTGTAGATAAATCCTCGCTGCACTGCACCTGTAGATAAACACTCTGCCCTGGCTCCAGTGAGGCAGTTTGCTTATCTCCGGGCAGAATCCCGATTGGGCGGTGAGGGATGGGGAGGGTGGTGGACCCGGTCAAAACCCTGCACCAGGTGAAATTTCCAGCTAGCATAAGGACCGCAGGGATCTCCCGTGGAGAGGGCTCCGTCCCGCAGGAGCTGGTTTCTGGTCCTGTACTCTTTGGTAGTGTGCAGACCTCATCTGGTTCTCACAACACCTTCCCTTAACTTTTTGGTGGGGCAGGATCAGGCCGGGGCACAATCCTGCAAACTGATGGATTTCGTCAGTGAACAAAACCACTTTGCAAGCACCTCCCTGCTATTGAATCCCAGTGCAAAACTTGTCTTGCAAAAAGAAAAAAAAAACCGAACACTTAAACACTTAGTTTGCACAAATGCTAATTTAAACAAAATCTCTTTCCTTTCCTGTCTCGGCTGCATGGGGAGACAGGGTCGTACCTCCTCCCTCCGTACTCACACTCTCTCTGACTTCATTATCATGCAGTTTTTGTCCAGTCATAATGTGCTTGAGGATTATGCTGATGCAGCTTATTCCTACCATATCATGATATATGGGTACACATAAATATAGATAGATATATAAACAACATTTCTGTGGCCATCGTCCAGGCTTTCCTTCAACAGACTAAATCCCAGCCCAGTCTTGGTACGTTTAAATGGCTGGTCCCATGCATCTCACACAGCCTCCAGAAAACCTTCCCCTGTAAGTTACAATGCAATGCAAGTTCTCTCAGTTTATTTTTCTTTAAATGACCTAATTTCTAAGCAAAATCATTGCTTGACCAGTAGCAAGATGATAGTACTATGCATGTTCTATCTTCCAGAGTTATCGTAAACTGAACAAAATACCAATTGAGAAACTACTTGTATTAGAAATACCAGCAAACATCATTTTAGTCGATTTGTGCACATATAACTTTATTGATTCAGCATGAAATATGGCAGGCAATCTATTAGGAGATGTAAAATGAAACAGAGCCTTTTCAGAATATGTTGGGAATGTTGAATGGGTCTGAGAGCACTCATTTTAGCCAGGTGGCTTGCTAAGGTAAACTGAAATGATTTTTTATGAATCCTGTAAACAATACCAAGTCAGTTTTATTCAGTTTTATACAGTCCATAGCTAAAGATATATTAGTTAGCTCAGCTGTTAACTGGGGGAACTGATACATACGGAGAAGCTTTGCAAGGCTGGGTAGTCTTTAATTGTATTTTTAACCCATGAATGTGGTTAGTGTTAAAAGTGTAAGCAAGAAACTAAAGTAAATTCTGGGTATTATGCAATAGTACTTGGGCTATCATGAAAAGAGGGCAATAGAAACAAACTGTTTTATAAGTCTGCTTTTAATTAAATGCAGTTTACTTTGATAAAAGCACTAAAATGTGAAAATGTTTCTCAGAATAAAGACATTAAGCAGTGGTAGTTAAAGCCACAGTGTGGATTTAGTCTGTTGAACCTGAAGTCCATGGGCAGGACATGGAAAATGTATAGAAATTCAGTGGGTGGTTCTAAAATTGCCTTCTCATTCCTTGAACTTAATATCTGCTTGTGGAGGCTTACTGGGCATAATTGTATATACATTTTTACAGCATGATAAAAGAAAACCTTAAGCATCTGCACTGCATGCTATCATTAGGTTGGTTCACAGCTGAAGCTTTCAGGCAGCATATACCTCCCTTTTTCTTACGTTATCGAGCCATTTAACCCAGACGGAGGTTTCAGATCCATGCCGCTCGTTGCCTGTAGCCATACCCCACTGTGTTGGCATACCAGCGGCTTCAGTGGGTACCTCCCAGGGTGCAGGCGTTGCAAAGTGGGGTGCTGAGGCACGGTGGTTGCTGTGTTCGTCTCTGAACCCCCAGCAGTGAACCGATGCCCAGCAGTGCTGGGGAGAGCTTTGTGAAGGTGCTGCTTTGGGCTCTCTGAGCCACCCCTTTTCCGTACCCTCCTGTATTTCCATCATCATCACATGTGTTCATTGAAGTTCTTTTCCCCCTGGTATCTGCAGAAGGGTTTTGGATATTTATAAATGCAGCGAGGGTCAAAATCTGTTCACTTCACCTTTTAAACAGGGCATAAGCAGATTCGGGGCTTGCCTGTGGTCACTTAGTATCCTGGAGGATGCTTGTGTGGGATGACACAGGTGACAGCGCAGTGGGCACGTGTGTGCAGAGGAACGTCTGTGTGCAAATAGTTTCCTTGGGATCTTTTTATCCTTGATGCTGGCACGTTAAACAGTAATGTGAGCAAGCCCGAGAAGCTGGAAGCTTGTTCAGTTGAGGGAATGGCCGCCACTGATGTCCTGCACAAATTCCAGTTTGGCTTAATTCCTTCCTAACCTAAATTCTCTCTGTGTTTGTACTCGCCTCCTGCCGGGGGCCTGATCCTGCAAAGAGGTCAGTAGGGCAGAGCCTCACTGAAGTTAATGAGTTGCAGCAAGCTTGTGCCTGCGCCGGGATTGATCCACTTTAATGAGGTTTTTTTCATTCTCCTCTATTTGCAGGACCATAGCTGTTTGCATAGATACAATGATCATTTTGAAGGGTTACCCAATCCTGCAAAGCCTTAGGCAAACAGCTAAGCAAATAGCCCGTTGGCTTGGATAAGCACTGCTGATGCTTGCAACCTGTCCCAGTGAAGGTAACTGGAGTTTTGCTGTTGCCTCCCATGATTGCTGTGGCCCCCCCCAAAGGGAAGCGTGCCCCATGGGCATGCGTTTGAAGACCCAGACATCTTTGTGCTGCTAATTGGCAAGCTTCTCAAAGGGTTTGAGGACATATCTAGAGGCTACCAAGGATGTCACAGTAATGTGTTCTTTGAGATATATTTAAGTCTTCGTCCTTGATCTTAGAAACCCTGCTCTGATCCCTTTTAAAAAATGCAGTTTAGAGAAAAATGCCTTCTCTACACTATTTTTTTTCTGCATATTGTTGACCTTTGCCAGGGCAGTGATTTCCCCATGGAGAGCTGTTGGCACATCAACAATTATGCAAATGAGATTCCAAATAGTTGATCATCCCTGCCAGGTATTAAGGTTGGGAGCAGCCAGGAAAAACAAGAAAATGAAGTCTCCATAACTGTTTTCAATTATTCAGTCTCACTGGTTCTCCTTATGTTTCAAGAAGAAACATACAAATCTCTCTGGGTCTAGCTTGTTTACAGAGTGCTCATGGGTTTAAAATACAGCCAGCATCAGATTTCTGTTGTACATTTCCTTCAAATAAATACTGAAATAAAAATAAGGATGCTGTAATTTGTGCCACCCCAAGAGCTAAATACTGCGCTCCAGCAGGAAATGACCATTTTGGTTTCTTGGAACAGCTTTACTATAACCTTCCAAAGACCGGTAGCTCGCAAAGAAAGAAGTGCAGACTTTCTCAAGGCAGCTCAACTCTCTCTGATAGGATCTGGTTTCTTGTGAATTAAGGTCTTGGACGATGAGGTGCTCCAGCACGTGCTCAATCATACTGAGTCCAGGGAGTGCTTCAGCGCTTTGCAGCATCAGAGCTCCAGGGCTTACCCCTTGGAGGAGGTCCGTTCCTGCCAACCGCTGTGCACGTACAGAGCTCATTGCGGGTTTGGGATCTACCTATATACTCTTCCCATAAGCAGCTAAATAGTGTAGTGGTTGGTGTTAAACAGCTACGCTGGGTGGACGATGGACTGTTCGGTGGATGCCCTGGCCACCTCCCGCGGTAGTGTTACAAGTACTGCATGTCCAAAGGCAACTGATACTTCCAGTTTTCTGCATGAAGTGGTGCCACAAGCACAACAGTCTCTGAAGCCTTTCTTACCCATAGCCCATTCCTGGCTTAATAGTACTTAATAATAACCAGCCTGGTGGTTCCGGAAGCTTCTTGTTGGGGCAGGTTTTTATTTGGGTCACTTGACCCTCTCCCAGCAAGCAAACTGGGGTCCTCTTTTTAAATCTGGATCCTCTTTTAAATCTGGGCCATGGTATGTGTATGAAGACACTTCCCAAGGAAACTAATAGCCCTGAATGTTTGCAGTGAGGAAATGCTTGGAGTGTATCTTGGTTTGAATCTTACGCTATGATCCACCTGAATTTATATGAAAATTATTCCAGTGTTATGGTTACCCTTGCCTCTTTAATTACTTTCTGGCTTGTGTATATATGTTGATGGCTCCAGTCCTCATAGCTCCTAGGGAACTTTCTGTAGGAACCATCAGCTATTGCTTTTAAAAAATAACCCTCACCAGATGTCCAAAAGCCTCCTTTAAAGAAGAGGCCTGGCATAAGTCACATTTATTGGGAGTAATTAACTGTCCTGTTAAAAAACCTAAATGTTTTGACATTTCATTAATAATACATAATCAACCAACAGGCTAGTTGTAGTGTGTTACTTTGTTAAATCTGCTGTAAAAATTGTCATTATTGATATATTTCATGTTTATAATTACTCATATGTGACGCACTCAGTCTGTTATGAATAATCCATTGTATATTGTTTTCTTAAATAGGATGCTTGCTCAGTGTGCTGGGGGTGCCAGGAATCGCTGCTAATAATGTCTTCATGTCTGATTTATGCCTGTGAAGTGAAGGCAACTGGACATGAGTAAATGAACAGAAGCATGCTCAGAAAATTGTCCTCAAAACACTCTCAATAGGCAAACATTCAACAGTTGTGAATGGAGGAGAAAATGGTTAAATGGAGCAGGGAAATGTTAGAAATGCATTGCAAGGGGCTAAAGATGCACAAGTGACATTTCCTCGCTGTTTTGATATTCACTTCAACTCAGCTAAAAGCTCTGTGATACTTTTTTTTCTTACTGCCAACAAAGACCTCATTACCCTATGCCATCAGTTAGTTCTGTGTTATCTTCTGGTGTTCTTCCACTCGGAAAAAAAATGAGCTAAGTATTCCAGAAAAAGAGAAATCTGGTATTTTTGCATTTGAACAGCAAGGACTGTTGAGGGGGTTGGTGTAATGGTCTGAGCAGATGCGGATGATGGTACAAAGCCTCTCTTGCACCACTGACCTGCGATGTGTGCTCAGCTAAACGTGCACGGTGTTGACTTTGTCTGTACCCCTGTCTCCTGAGTGCTGGGGAACCGATTGCCTGGGGGGGGGGGCAGGAGGAGCCCCTGCTGCATGCTGACAGGAGGTCCCTGGGGGTAGGCACAGGATGGTGGTCATTGCTCCCCTCAGCAGTATTAACTGGGCAGTTTTGGTAGGGAAAAATGAAATGAAGGTGAGGTGGAAGGTGCCTGGGACAGTGCCGAGGGAGCTGGCAGGTCTATCAGCTGCATGTGTTCTCATCTTGCCACCGATGCTGCTCAGCCCCTCGGGGAGTCTTCACAGACTCTTGTTTTTTAAGGCCCAGGAGGAGTGTCGGAGCATCTAATCTGGAAAGCAATATATCACAGGCCATTAGATTTCACCCCGTTAACTCCAATACCGAGCTCGGTAGCTTGCACTTGGGTAGAGCATGTCTTCCAGCAAGGCATCGGCTCTTGTCTTGGAGACAGCAGTGTGTCACTTGTTCTGGTAGTTTGTTCCGTGGTTATTCACCTTCGCCATTAAAAACTCTTGCTTAATTTCCAATTTGCATGTTTATAGCCTTCGGCTTCCCACTATGGAAGCCCTTTGCCTTGAGATTTTAGAGCTTTTTAGTAGCCTGCATTCTTTTCCTCTCATAAACTCTTACTGAGTTCTCAAACAGTCTGTTCTTGGAAGCCCCTGGATGATGCATGCCATGGGTCCTGTTGTCTTGTGGAGGAGCTGGAACTATCAGAGGGAACAGGAGGCTGGTGCATGCGTGCTGCAGCCTGCCCAGGGATAAAAGCTCCATTTCCAAATGGATTTTTTCATGTTTCCAGGTGAATTATTAGAGGGGGGGGAAGACAGGAAGGTTTGGAGACTTTTGTTGTGTTGTTGGCTTTTCTTTTACTTCTTAATATCAGCTCAGAAGCTTTCAGAAGCATCTGTGGTTTATATGAAGATGGAAATTTTTGACTAACCCTGGCTAAACTCAAACCCTGCAGCCAGAGGCTGGGGCAGCAGTAGCAGAAAGTGGCTCAGTGGCAGAAAGTGGGAGAGAGCAGGCAAAAAGTTTGGGATTGCTGGCTGCAAAAGGTGAGGATGAGTTTGGGGGGTAAGAGGAGCTTGGGTGAATGGATGAAATGCTGGTGAGTCGGTTATGATTGTTCTTCAATTATGCAGGTTTAAACCTGTTTGGAAGGAGAGGCGTCTTCATCCCCTTGGTGTGTGATGTGCTTGCCCTGGACATACAGAGCTATCAAGTGATTGCAGTCCTCCTGGCAGTTTAAGCTGAGGATCAGCCTAGGCCATAGTTAAAAAATAAGAAACAGCTATGGTTTAAAACTGTCCCACTGTGTTCTCACATGTTCCGCTTTCAGAAAGAAATGTGTATATTTTATACTTGACTGGCATCCACAGCTCTTCCTTTCTGCCATGCAGAATTCAAAGGCAGCTGTGAAGTATCAGTTGTTTAGGGATGTGATGTCTTTTAAAGTGACCTTCCTCTTCTTTTTAATTTCAAATTTTCTGGAGAAGGTGGGGAAAAAACAGCACAAAACCATCTGAAGCTCCTATCACTTTGTAGTCCTCAAACCTGGAAGTCTGTTGCTCGTGAAGTGCCTCTGTGGCACTACATCCATTAAGCTTGTCACTCAGACCTTGTTTTCTGCATTTCAGAGGACTTTTTTCCCAGTTACATCCTTGAATGCTGAAAATGGTCTAAGGTTGGTGAAGTCCTTTTACCCACTGATCACCATGGGGAACTTTATTGCTAGTATCCCAAGCCAGTATCTACCAGCAAGGAGATCTCTATTTTCTTGGTCGTTGTCTGAAATAGGGGAATGTTTTCTTAGGCTTATGCCAATAAATAATCACATACAGCATGAATGCCATGTACAGTATGATAAGGACAAGGGCACATGTGGGTATGGAGAGTCAGGGCTGAAAGTGGTCCCTGGAGTCCAGTGTTGGTCTGTATCTGTATCACCACCAGCAAATGCGTAGTGAATCTCACATGCGTGTGTGTGCACTGTGGATTAAGGTCTCACATTTGCAGTCCATACATACTTGTAAAAGGTATGAAATTAATCTGGATGGATTAATTTTCTGAAAATATTATGTGTGTAAATGCTGGGTCTAGCTTCTGATAAGCAGCCCTGCTCCCAGAAAGTGGGAGCACTCCTGTTTTCCAGAAGTAAAAGAAAAACACTTTCAGAGGAAGATTTAGGGCTCACTTGCACTCACAGCCCAATGACTTTGCATTACAGTCTGAGGAAATTTGGCTTCCAAAAATGGTCCAGTGTGTTTACTGCTCTGTGCAGGCTGCAGCAGTGGACTGGGAGCAGGGAGGCTCTTGTCTTTCTCTTCCTGCGATGTATCTAGCCCAAATATCCCTTTCCATGTGTTTTGGGGGATTTGGCTTTATTGGTATCAATAGTCAGAAAATACAAACTTCCTCAAAGATTTTCCTCCCTGGGAGGACCTATTTTAGAGCTTTCTTTTAAGGGTCCCTATGCACCAGACTTTATTTTTCTCAATCCCAAGGCGCCCTTCCAAGACCCACTTATATTGATTTTGTAGCTACAGAAAAAGCCATCTGCCTGATCATGCTTTCGTTCCTGTGTCTCTTTACACACCTGAGTTGAGACTGATTAAACAAGACTTCTGCATTTTATTGCAGCAGCTTAAATCTTCACACCTCATTACAGAGCTCTCGATGTGCCCCCCTTCTCTGCATCCTGAGAGCTCCTCCCAACATCAAGATGAGACTCTTTGGGCCCTCTAGACTTTCCTTTGGTGGCTTGAGCTCATATTGCATTTGAGGTGCCAAGTTTTTGCTCAAAAAAAAAATCTTTAAAGCTATTGTTAGCAACAGTGAATGCAGGTGATAAGGGACAAAGTGACTTAGTGCTTTTCCTAACAGGAGGATTTTGCCAAAGCCACGTGTCTGCAACAAAACGCTTGACTTGTCTTCCATTAATTGTACTGGCTACAAACACAGACATGAGGATTTAGTCCAGCTCAGTCACTCCCATGCCAGACAGCATGGGCTAACCATGACCCTCAGTTGTTGCTGCCTCCTTGGGAGAGAGGGAAAGGACTAGTGCAGGGGCAGCAATGAAAGGAAAATGTACCAGAGTAGCAAAGATGACTCTTTGGAAAGTTGGTTGTGTCCCCTGACTGATGTGCTGTGCCCAGAGCATGGAGGATCAAACAGCCCAGGAATTTCCCAGGTGATACTCAGGAGTCTATTTGCTCTGCTCTTTCCTTTGGATCCAGCTAGATTTTACACAGCCTACCTGAAAAGATAATGGCAATCATTCAGCTCTGGGGAAAACGAGATAATTTTTTCAGAAGTCACTGCTCTTATTTGTCTTAGATGTTATAACGTTGCTCTGCCCAGGGAGAAGCATCTTTAACACCGTTACTTCATTTGATGAATTTTTAAAGGGTTTTAGAGTGAGCTGGGGGACTTCACAGCTACTGCTCCAGCTTCCCTACCATCTGGTTTCTTCATGGATTTTCTGTGTATTCCTGTATGATTTTTAGTCCGGTTTCCTAAGAAAATGAAGCTTACACTGTTGTACTGCACGTGGGTGCTTGTCCACCCATGTATGTGTGTTTTCCCATACTATCAGCTTGAACCCTCTGGTCAACCTCAGCCAGAATTGTTGGAGGGATGGACATCTCAATTTTACCATCTTCCCGTGTTTCCCCACCAGCATCATTTCTGCCTGGCCTGTTTGATGCCTTTGGGGCCGTAGCTGTGGGGCCAATCAGCATCTAAGATGGGGACCTGTTAGCCCAGGTCACATACAACCTGCTGGGCAGCAGCCAGGATCCACCAAATTACAGCTGAGTAGAGATGGCAAATACACAATACTGGCCAGGCATACACCCAGGCAGTGCAAATGATGTTGTGTGTTATGTGCCTGAGGCTGTAAAATCAGCATCAACTCCTGGGCATCAATTTGTGCTGCACATAGGAGAGAGGTTAGCAAGAAATCTTTTCCAAATTGGTAACTACCAAGAGAGATCCAGGGTCAATACAAATTGATCCTGATTCCATCTCATTGACCGATACTTAAGCTAAACCTTCCAGTTTAACAGTCATGTGGATTTTCAATTGGGTTTGAAAGCCTTTTTAAAAAACATATCACAAGAGCTGGTAAAGAATGCGAACTGGAGCGAGCGTAGATATGTGAGCATCGTGTAACTGCCTTTTTTTTCCTGATGGCAAATTGCTTACGAACATCTTATAAATTTCACAAATGTGGTTGTGCTGAAAGGAAGGAGTGAGGCTGGCAGTGCTGCTGCTGGGTGTTATGGGGGATGTAACCTGCTGGTGAGCTTGGCGCAGAGACTGAAACCTTGGCAAGGTACCATGATAACATTTCCATACACATGTTTATGGGTTCTTTGAGGGCTTTTTGGTTAAATGTCAATGTTTTCATGATATTACTCAAGGAGATTTCATTGCTCCAAAATCCCACTATGCCTTTGAAAACTGTTTTTAGTTTGCAAGTTGCTCAGTGGAAAATGCGTCTGTCTCGTCTGCTCAGAGATGGAGAGCAAAGCTCACTGCTTA
This sequence comes from Harpia harpyja, assembly GCF_026419915.1. Taxonomy (NCBI): domain Eukaryota; kingdom Metazoa; phylum Chordata; class Aves; order Accipitriformes; family Accipitridae; genus Harpia; species Harpia harpyja. The sequence goes on along the minus strand of NC_068951.1, from coordinate 12,190,963 downwards.
GCTGCCTACTCGGAGGCTTGTTGTACAGCTCTGTAAAATGGGGCAGGAGCCGGGGCATGTTCCCCGTTCCCATCCAGAGGAGGTGAGTGCACCTTGCTGCAAATTTTAACACGTCAAAGAGATAGAAAGCTGTCGGCATCCTGCACTGCAGCACCAGCATCTGCTGCTGACCAAGCACCCGGGAAGGGCATCACCATGGTGTGGGATGGATCCCATTAGCACTGGTTCACTTATGGTTCAAGTTTACCTAGGGTCTCAGCTGGCACCGGAAGGAGCAGCCATAGGCAAGCTTAAGGTTACCGTGTTTCTAACACAGACATTTTGGCTAAATTCAAAATGAGCCTGGACTGATCCAACTGTGCTAGGACAGACCTCTTGTTCCCAGACAGGCATCAGGCACCTACATATTTCCATTTAGCTTTTTACGTGTTTCAACATAGGCTGCTTTGCAAAACATGGTGCTTTGCTTTATGAACTCTCCCACAAGCCACACCTTGCAATGCCCCTTTTTGCTGTTTTCTCCCCCTGTGCTGGCTCGGTTTTGACAGCAGGCTCCTGTCTGCAGGATGCTGCATGCTCCTGAAGCATGGCTGCACATCCTTGTTTGGACATCTGGCACTGGAGCTGCTGCTGGTCTGGTTTTGAGTATCTCTTGTTGAAACTGGAGGCAGGCTGAGAGCTGCCGAATTCCAGAAACTTTGCTGGGTTTCCATTGAATAATATTGCAATTTTTAAAAAAATAATATACCTAGGTGGTAGAATTTAATCCAGGATTTCTCACTGTAGGATATCATGGGTCTCCCCCCAGTACTAAAATGCATTACAGGATCCAAGGTGGGAGCTGATTTTAAGCACTTTAGCCCTCAGGGGAGATGCGTTGGGGGGGGGGGTTTAATGGTTGTAGAAGCAAAGGCACAGAAAGTGATTTCAGAGATGCTTTAGTGCACCTAAATCTATGGCTTGCAGCTACTCCAACCGTGGGGGAGCTCAGGGAGCGCAAGGGACTGAGCCCCCTTCACCCAGGGGCCAGGGCAGGTCGGTGCTGGCATCAGCCCCCAGCCCCATGGGCTCATCACACTCTGCATTTGCAGTGCAAGCTCACCCCACAGCTCCGCCTGGGCCATCGCAGGTGTTAGATTTAAATCTCTTTAATTTGATAGGGTTTTGAAAATCAGTGTAATTGCTTTTACATTGGGTGTGTGATTATCGAGAGAAAACATGGATTGATTGCTGCCTGAATACTTTGTGATGGGACTGGAAGCTAATGAAGAGGTGCCTCTCCAGCCCTGCTTGTTGGGACCTAGAGCGCTACCAAAGCTGGCCTCGCCTATGTGTCTCCCTGTGGGTAGGTAAAATTCCTGTCTTAGTGCAGAGCAATATGTCAGTGAGCAATATATCAGAATGAAATACATTAATTGGCAAGTGCTGGGAAATTACAGATATGCTTAATGAAAAAGAAAACCTTGTTTACGGTTTCTAATGTGCTGCTGAAAAACTGGCTCCCAAATAAAAATACTTAAAATTACGATTAGGATTTATTTACATAATTACTGCAAGAGAAATTCTAGGTACGTGCTAAGCAGTGCAAGAGAAACCTCATGGCTTTTATTCTTCGCTTTCCTGTGTCTCGAGGTTAGTTTGCTCTTGGTGAGTCTATTAAAGCTTTTACTAACTCAGTGAGGCAAGAAGGCATTTGTTACAAAATTAATGCATATGTATGTATATAGATTTGTTTTATTGACTGTGGTAAGAACATATGGCTGAGTAAGAGCCAGATCATCCTTGTAATTGTAGTGTTGGCTGGAGAATGATTCAGTAGGTGGCACTTAGCTCTTTATGGCAAAGTAAGCTGATGTCCCGGCGTGGTGGTGGTGAGAATGCCCTTGGACTTTGTTTCCAAGGAGCTGTGCCCCCACTGGTGTGAATGAGATCTGCCAAAGTTGCCATAGAAATTTATATTAATGGTCCATTCAAACCGTACTGCCCAGCATGTCCTGGCCACCTTCCAGCCCCTGCAGGGACCCTGGGCCAGATCCTCAGCTGATGTCTGGGTGGCTCTGTTGACTCTGCTGATTTATATCTGCTGGAAATGTACAGTATAAAATGCAACAGGCCCATGATGGGGCTGTGCTGATTGAAACCAGCCAAGGGTATGACAAGTCTTCTTCTTAATATTTCAATTGACATTGGCAAACTTGCCTCTTTCTTGTGTATCCTAAATCAATGTGTAAGTGCTGCTGACAGTAATTTCCACTTTTGTCTGTGCAGATGGCTGCCCTTCACTAGGCTGCGGTGTTTATACCTGCTAAGTTTGCAAACACTTTTCTGCTACAGCCTCCCATTGAGCAGTACTTTTCCTTAGCTGTCATATTTGTGAGATGAAAATGTTCTTTGCTGGGTCTTGCTCGAATGTGAATTTTCTTCTTTCAGCGCGGGCCACTGGAGTCTGGAGCAGAGGCACTGGTGTGATGTGTGTCTCGCTCAGCATGGATGCTCTGGGCAGGGGATGTTGAACCATCTTAGGGGTCTAGATGCTCCAGAGGGGGGTCTGCTGCTTTTTAATTTGTTTGTTTAGCTCCTGTCTTAGACACTAAATAAAATCCACAATCTATCAGTCATGCACCCAACTTCAGTGCATGTTCCCTGGTGTAAGATGCTTTGGTCCAGCTACTCTTTCAAGGCAGGCTATTGTACTATTCAAATAAACCAAAGACAGATAATTAAAATAAGCCTTTCTCTTCCATTTTCTCTTGTGCCCAGGGAGAAGATGCCATTCCACCATGTAACAGCTGGCTTGTTGTACAAAGGCAACTACCTGAACCGCTCACTCTCCGCTGGCAGTGACAGTGAACAGCTAGCGAATATCTCTGTGGAGGAACTGGATGGTGAGCTACATCCTTGCAGTTTTCCAAAGGGAGCTGGGAATGGGGAAAGGCTCATTTTCACCTTCTCTGTAGCATTGTCATGCAATAACTGGAGTTATTGTTCCTGTGAAGCAAGGGGCAAAAGGCAGGTCAGAAGTGAGATGGCTCAGCAGATCAGGGCCAAAGAAAAGGTCCCCGACCAAAGTTATGTTGAGAACTCTAGACTGATTTTAGCCTCAGATTTTGTCCTTCTGCCTAGAAATAAGGCAGCTTTTTGAAAGAGTAAGGCTGCTTTTTATGGGCAAAACTTTACAAGAGAAAAAGTTAGGCTAATATCTTTTTATAAAGATGTCTTTAGCCTTTCCTGGGAACCTGCAGAGCTGAATCTGTCTTCCTAGCAAGTTCTCTCATTTGCTTTGTGGCCTTTCAAAAGTGAGATTTCTCTCTGTGTCTCAATATAACAAGATGCACAGAGGTGGCTTGTGGCTTAAGAAGCTGGAAAGAGCTTTAAAATTCCCTTTTCCAGGTCAGTGATTGGGAGCACAGACCAGCCTCAGGCTGGCAAAGGCTATCAGAAAGGTTGTCCACATCTGCTGCTT